>NC_092772.1:56239437-56901937 GCF_047496795.1 Chiloscyllium punctatum | reverse complement strand
AGGGAGCTTTACTCTGTATCTAACCCCATGCTGTTCCTGTCCTGGGAGTGTTTGATGGTGGGACAGTGTAGAGGGAGCTTTACTCTGTATCTAACCCCGTGCTGTCCCTGTCCCTGGGAGTGTTTGATGGGGGGACAGTGTAGAGGCAGCTTTACTCTGTATCTAACCCCGTACTGTCCCTGTCCTGGGGGTGTTTGATGGGGGACAGTGTAGAGGGAGCTTTACTCTGTGTCTAACCCCGTGCTGTCCCTGTCCTGGGAGTGTTTGATGGGGGACAGTGTAGAGGGAGCTTTACTCTGTATCTAACCCCGTGCTGTCCCTGTCCTGGGGGTGTTTGATGGGGGACAGTGTAGAGGGAGCTTTACTCTGTATCTAACCCCTGTCCCTGTCCTGGGAGTGTTTGATGGGGGAACAGTGTAGAGGGAGCTTTACTCTGTATCTAACCCCATGCTGTCCCTGTCCTGGGAGTGTTTGATGGGAGAAAGTAACTCAGTGTAATTATATTTTATTGCAATCAGAATCTTAATTGCAGAGTTTTGATTCCAGAGGTCTGACAGTGGGGCGTTGAACTGTAAAAGTTCCTGCCGTCGGGAGACAGTATATTTATCACTGAAGTGAGAATTATCAGTCACAGGGACTTTTGCTCTGGTGACTTTTACCCTGTGGTTCCTCTTTGTGAGAACCATCTCGGGAATGTTCTGGAATTTCCGTGTGTTGACAGGTCAGAGCTGAGCTGTGCCAAGCGGCATCAAGTTGCCTTTATATAGCGCCTTGAACGCAGAAAACCCTTCCTCTGAGCTTCTCAGCCCGGGACAACAGGAAGGGGAGTCAGAGACACAAGGCTGACTCAAAGAGGAGGTTTTAAGGGGTGGAGAGAGAGGGAGGGGGTTAATCCTAGAATTCCTGGTCACTGAAGGCATGGGATCCAATGGGAATAGGTGGAGATGATTGGACCAGGTTGTAAGGGGTATTTGAGGCCCCAGTGATTGCAGAGTGGGTCAGCCCCCGCCCCCCCCCCCACTCCCTCACACCCCACCCTTCAACTCACTGCCACTCACTGACCTCTTCCCCCTGTCCCAGCATCCCACTCACAGAGAAACGTGGAAGATTGGAGCTAAACGAGACCATTCAGCCCCTTGGACCTACCTCCTGCCGCTCGATGGGTTGGTGCTGATCATCGAGCTCAATACCCTTATCCCTACGCCCCACAGATTCCTCAGCCAGGACAGTCAAATCAACATCACTGTGAAACTTGAAAGGGTTCAGAAAAGATTTACAAGGATGTTGCCAGGGTTGGAGTATTTGAGCTACAGTGAGAGGCTGAACAGGCTGGGGCTCAGCTGAACCCTCAGCTAAATACTGATTGATATGATTGATAAATGTACAGAGCTGTATATACAAATGATAAATTCTGATCTCGGTATGCAAAGAAATGAAATGTTGCCGAATGTATGGCATAACCAACTGTACAGACCATCAAAATATTTTATGAATAAAGTATATTTTTGAAATTAAAAAAAAGGCTGGGGCTGTTTTCCCTGGAGCGTCGGAGGCTGAGGGGTGACCTTATAGAGGTTTACAAAATCATGAGGGGCATGGATAGGATAAATAGACAGGTCTTTTCCCTGGGGTGGGGGAGTCCAGAACTAGAGGGGCATAGGTTTAGGGTGAGAGGGGAAAGATTTAAAAGTGACCTAAGGGGCAACTTTTTCACCCAGAGGGTGGTACGTGTATGGAATGAGCTGCCAGAGGATGTGGTGAAGGCTGGTACAATTGCAACATTTAAGAGGCATTTGGATGGGTATATGAATAGGAAGGGTAGGAGGGATGTGGGCCATAAGACAACTTGAAGGACCCTATACAGACAACAAGCAAAACTAGTGTCATTTGCAAAATACAGTGCAAGAACTGTAACAAACATTACATTGGACAAACAGGCAGAAAACTAACCACCAGGATACATGAACATTAACTAGCCACAAAACAACATGACCCTCTCTCACTAGTACCCTCACATACAGATGAGGAAGGACACCACTTGGACTGGGACAATACATCCATCTGAGGACAAGTCAAACAGAGACACACAAGAGAATTCCTAGAAACATGGAATTCCAACCAGAACTCTATCAACAAATAGATTGACTTGGATCCCATTAATCTCCCTCTGAGTAAAATAACAGGAAATGACATCACCCACTCTGTCACCACTCTATGAACAACACCAGTAAATCACCAAATCCATTGTAACTCTTCCAGTTCAGTCCACATTTTACATTAATGTTCAATCCAGAATGCTTATTCCAGGGATCGCCCTGTCAGAGGGTCAGTACTGAGGGAGTGGGCACTGTCGGAGGGTCAGTGCTGAGGGAGTGGGCACTGTCGGAGGGTCAGTGCTGAGGGAGTGGGCACTGTCAGAGTGTCAGTGCTGAGGGAGTGGGCACTGTCGGAGGGTCAGTGCTGAGGGAGTGCCGCACTGTCGGAGGGTCAGTGCTGAGGGAGCGCCGCACTGTGAGAGGGTCAGTGCTGAGGGAGAGCTGCACTGTCGGAGGGTCAGTGCTGAGGGAGTGCTGCACTGTCGGAGGGTCAGTGCTGAGGGAGTGGGCACTGTCGGAGGGTCAGTGCTGAGGGAGTGGGCACTGTCAGAGGTTCAGTGCTGAGGGAGTGGGCACTGTCGGAGGGTCAGTGCTGAGGGAGTGGGCACTGTAGGAGGGTCAGTGCTGAGGGAGTGCTACACTGTCAGAGGGTCAGTGCTGAGGGAGTGGGCACTGTCGGAGGGTCAGTGCTGAGGGAGCGCCGCACTGTCGGAGGGTCAGTGCTGAGGGAGCGCCGCACTGTGAGAGGGTCAGTGCTGAGGGAGAGCTGCACTGTCGGAGGGTCAGTACTGAGGGAGTGCTGCACTGTCGGAGGGTCAGTGCTGAGGGAGTGCCGCACTGTCGGAGGGTCAGTGCTGAGGGAGTGGGCACTGTCGGAGGGTCAGTGCTGAGGGAGCGCCGCACTGTCGGAGGGTCAGTGCTGAGGGAGTGGGCACTGTCGGAGGGTCAGTGCTGAGGGAGTGCCGCACTGTCGGAGGGTCAGTGCTGAGGGAGTGCCACACTGTCGGAGGGTCAGTGCTGAGGGAGCGCTGCACTATCAGAGGGTCAGAGCTGAGGGAGTGCCACACTGTCGGAGGGTCAGTGCTGAGTGCGTGCCGCACTGTGGGAGTGTCAGTGCTGAGGGAGTGCCGCACTGTCGGAGGGTCAGTGCTGAGGGAGCGCCACACTGTCGGAGGGTCAGTGCTGAGGGTGTGCCGCATTGTTAGAGGGTCAGTGCTGAGGGAGTGGGCACTGTTGGAGGGTCAGTGCTGAGGGAGTGGCACTGTCGGAGGGTCAGTGCTGAGGGAGCGCCGCACTATCGGAGGGTCAGTGCTGAGGGAGTGGGCATTGTCGGAGGGTCAGTGCTGAGGGAGGGCCGCACTGTCGGAGGGTCAGTGCTGAGGGAGTGGGCACTGTTGGAGGGTCAGTGCTGAGGGAGTGGCACTGTCGGAGGGTCAGTGCTGAGGGAGTGACGCACTGTCGGAGGGTCAGTGCTGAGGGAGTGGGCATTGTCGGAGGGTCAGTGCTGAGGGAGTGCCGCACTGTCGGAGGGTCAGTGCTGAGGGAGTGGGCACTGTCAGAGGGTCAGTGCTGAGGGAGTGGGCACTGTCAGAGGGTCAGTGCTGAGGGAGTGGGCACTGTCAGAGGGTCAGTGCTGAGGGAGTGGGCACTGTCAGAGGGTCAGCGCTGAGGGAGTGGGCACTGTCGGAGGGTCAGCGCTGAGGGAGTGGGCACTGTCGGAGGGTCAGTGCTGAGGGAGTGGGCACTGTCGGAGGGTCAGCGCTGAGGGAGTGGGCACTGTCGGAGGGTCAGTGCTGAGGGAGAGCTGCACTATCAGTTATGTTCACACAACCCCTCGAGTGACGAACATGAAGCTCCCATTGCACCAGTCTGACAAGAGAAAAAGGGACTAGTTTGTTGTTGCCTCACGGGGCATCAGTCCCTGGTCAATGCTTTTTTTGTCTTGCGCTTCAAAGGGGAACGGTTCACGGTCACGGTGCAGCCTGTGGGGTCTTGCTGTGCGCAGATTGGGCGCTGAGCCTGCCCGCTCTAGGGAGTGCGCGCCCCGTCGCGGCCGAGCGGCGCTAGAGAAATGCAGCTGCCGCCTCTGGCCCTGGGGCTGCGGGCGGAAGCCCATACCTTATATGGTCAGTGACGTAGGCCCGGGGACGCCCCAGCTGGGTCGGTGACACAGAAATTGAATCATATCTCTCTTCCTGATGTAAGTCGGTGGTAATTTACAGAAACCCCTCAGTCACGTTGCAGAGTGAGTTGGTGAATCCAGGGACGTCCCGGGGAGAGAAAGATCCACTGGAAAGAAAAGACAATTAAAACTTCCAGCAACTTTAAACTTCAGGATTCCTGGGCGGTGGAGCTGTGACACTTGTGAGTGGATCTGTGTCTCTGTCAATGCCTTTCCCTTTAATGAAGGAGCTAGAATTTCCACTTTTCTTTTAAAGAAAAAGTTTTGAAAACTGCTCTAAGTAAATTTTTCTTACTTTTAAACCAAGTTTCTCGAGTGAATTCATCAAGTCGGATGGAATTGTCTTGACATTGGGAGACGTTAAGGGACGAGTCAGTAATTGTCGAAGGTTAGTTGGGGGGAGGGAAAACACACTGGTGTTGAAATAATATATATATATATATTTTTAAGAAAGCAGTTTGGCATGCATACACTTCTGTAGAGGTTGCTTTTAATTGTGTTTTGGTTGAGGCGAGATGGGGTGGGGGGAGATGTTTGTAGTTTTTGAGTTAATTCTGTGGGATTGAGTGTTGGCGGGGGGGGTTGTGGTGTCAGTTTTATTTAGCTGGAGTGGGGAGGGGGGTGCAGATTTATGTCCAGCCCGGGACTGGGGAAAGTCACAGTTTCTGCAATAAGTTCAGGGAAATTGATCTGAAAGTGTGTGGTGTGTAGTGTGTGTGTTAACTTCCCGCTAATCGTTGCTTCACCCCCCGGGGGGGGGGGCGTGTGTTTATTTGGTGCCACGATCAGGGATTGCTATCACCACATGTTCAGTTGTGAAACCCAACCCCCCCCCCCCCAAACAATGTGTCACAGGAAGGAGGGGGGGGGAGAGGAACTACAGGGAGGGAGTGAGGGGCATGGGGCAGGGGATGGGGGTGGAGGGGGTTACACGGAGGGAGGGAGGGACACGGGGGGGGGGGTGAGGGTGGAGGGGGCTACACTGAGGGAAGGACAGTCTAAGGATAGGGGGTAGGACTGAGGAGAAACAACTTCACCCAGAGAGTTGGGGGGGGGTGGTCTGAGGGACACTCTGCCCCAGAGCAATCAAGACCAATGTGTTGGGTGTTTCCAAGGTTTAGTTTTTCGGGTTAATGGGATCAAAGGGAGACTATGCTGGATGATCAAGGTGAATGGTGGAGGAGGATTGATGGGCCGAATGGCGTACTGTTTTTCTACATTTCCAACCAGTGGTCTCAGGGTCCTCTGCTGCCTATTGACAGGCTGTAGAGCTGGGAAATGGGATTAAAGTAGGTCGTTTCTCGATAGCCAGCATGAACACATTGGGCCGAAGGGCCTCTATGACTCTAGCCTTGAGCGTGAGCCTGTAAAATAAGCGCCTGACCCACTGAGAGCTGACTAAGGGGCTCCATGTGTTCAGAGAGAGGGATATACAGCTGAGGGTGTATAAGGTTCTGGTCAGACTGGGTTTGGGATATTGTGAGCAGTGTTGGGGCCCTGTATCTAAGGGAGCACATGGCGTTGGAGAGGGTCCACAGTACGTTCACAAGAATGCTCCCTTCATCCCTAGGATCAGCTCAGGACTCTGTATCATAGAATCCTGACAGTGTGGAAACAGGCCCTTCGGCCCAACAAGTCCACACTGACCCTCTGAAGATACCCCGCCCAGACCCATCTCCTTACCCTACGTTTACCCCTGACTAATGCACCTTATCCCTTAACACTACGGGGTGATTTAAGATGGCCAGTCCACCCTAACCTGCACATCTTTGGATTGTGGGAGGAAACCGGAGGAAATCTATGCAGACACGGGGAGAATGTGCAAACTCCACACAGACAGTCGCTCGAGGCTGGAATCGAACCTGGGTCCCTGGCGCTGTGAGGCAGCAGTGCCAGCCACTGTGCCAACCCTGGTAATGTTTATAAGGATAAAGGGGAATCCAATTAAGACTTAGAGAATATATAGGGAGAGGTTGAACAGGTTGGGACTGTTTTCCCTGGAGCGTCGGAGGCTGAGGGGTGACCTTATAGAGGTTTACAAAATCATGAGGGACATTGATAGGATAAATAGACAAAGTCTTTTCCCTGGGGTGGGGGAGTCCAGAACTAGAGGGGCATAGGTTTAGGGTGAGAGGGGAAAGATATAAGAGTCCTAAGGGGCAACTTTTTCCCCCAGAGGGTGGTACGTGTATGGAATGAGCTGCCAGAGGATGTGGTGGAGGCTGGTACAATTACAACATTTAAGAGGCATTTGGATGGGTATATGAATAGGAAGGGTTTGGGGGGATATGGGCCGGGTGCTGGCAGGTGGGACTAGATTGGGTTGGGATATCTGGCTCAGCATGGACAGGTTGGGCCGAAGGGTCTGTTTCCATGCTGTACATCTCTATGACTCTAATATTAGGAGACCTAGATGGAGTGAATGGAGAGAAGATGGGTAGGAGGGACTGGTACCTGAGGGCACAGCCTCAGAGCGAAGGGCCGACCCTATAGAATGGAGGTTGGTGAATCAGTGGGACTCATCGCTACAGGGGGCTATGGAGGCCAAGTCACTGTGTGTGTTTACGACCGAGTTGAGCTGGGTTCTTAATCAGTAAGTGGGGGGGAGACTAAGGGTCATGGGGAGAAGGCAGGAGAATGGGGTTGGGAATCACATCAGCCAGGATGGAATGGCGGAGCAGAATCAATGGGCCAAATGGCCTCATTCTGCTCCCATATCGAATGGTCTTGTGGGAGTTAGTCCCACAATATCCCAACTCCCTGTGGGAGAGAGAGTCCCACGTTCTCTCTTTCTTCCCTCCCTCCCCCACCCCCCCCCGTGGGAGCGAGTCCCACATTCCTCACTCCCTGTGGGAGCACATCTCACATACTCTTTCCCTCCCACCGGGACTTCTCCCGAATTCCCCACTGGATTGATATGGGATTGTTTTCTATTAATGTCCCCTCGCTCTGGTTTCCCTGCCCCACGCGGGAATTGGTCTTCTCAGCGAGGGAACCCAATGGCTTTCGGTCTTCAGGAGGGGAGATTCCCAGAGTGTCATCCCTTTCTTGATTGGTCAACTCTGACATTTCTGTCGAAATTCCCTGCTAAAAGTCCTGTGCGTCCCCTCCAGTGCCTCCTGCAGTTATACCTTCGATAGTACAGAGACCAGAACTGCACACAGGCTGCCATCTACTAGGGGGTTAAACAGGTGGAGTGTAGATGCGACGGAATGAGCCTGTCAGGTGGTGATGCCTCCTGTAGTCCAATAGCTCAGCGGTCCTCCTCATTCTCGATTTGCAAGCAGATTGTACAGGAGCCTTGGTGAGACCACCCCTGGAGGATTGTGTGCGCGCAGTTTGGGGAAGGATCGTCTGGTGATGGAGAGAGTGCGGGGCTCCATCCTGGGATGGTCGGATGAAGGGTGACTGAAACGGTTAGGAATATATTCCCTGGGGTTGAGAAGACTGAGGGCAATCTTCTGGAAACTTGTAAAATTCCAACAGGATTAGACCAGGTAACCACAGGCAAGGACATTCCTGATGACCGGGGGGGTGGGCGGAACTGGGGGAAGGTTGCGGGGTGGGGGGTCACAGTCTAAGGATACAGGGTAGAAATGAGAGCAGGAGACATGTTATCTCTGCTCAGAGAGTGGGGGGGAGTCTGTGGAAGTCTCTGTCACAGAAAGTGGTTCAGGCCAATGTTTGAGAAGGAGTTGGTTTTAGTTCTCAGGGTTAAAGGGATCAATGGGGGAGGAAGTGGGGAAGGGATCAGGATGAATGGCAGAGCAGGCTAGATGGGCTGAATGGCCTGTTCCTTATGTTTCTAAAAGGGAGGCAACTGGATATCTGTGGTAGCCTGTCCTATCTGTCCTGCAGTAGCAGTTGATTTTGACCCTCTTTTTTTTTTTCTCCCCCTCTCTCGGGTCCCTAGGTCGGAGGATGGAGGAGGAGATCAGAGCCGCTGTGATGTTTCTGGTCAGCCTGGTGATCCGGCAGAGTGACCTGGCTCAGGACAAGGTCAAGGAGTTCGGGGAGAGACTGACCACTGTGCTGCGCCAGAAATACCAGGGCCACTGGTACCCAACCAATCCCAGCAAGGGCCAAGCGTACAGGTAACCAATCCCCACCTCCGCCCGGCGTCTCCGATGGGACCGCACAGGGTCAGGCCGTTCGGTCCCTCTGCTCCCTGCTGGTGTTCCCTGCTCCTCTCTTCATCCTCACCCACATCCTCCTTCTCTCTCCCTCTGTGCAGTTATTTATAGGGAGGGACCCTCAGTGGGAAGGAGCCATTGAAACACAGGAAATAGGAGGAGGCCACTCAGCCCCTCGACCCTGCTCCAACACTCAATCTGATCACTCAGCTCAGTCCCTCAATCCCATGTCTCCCCCCACACCCTTCGATCCCTTTAGCCCTAAGAACTTTCTCTAGTTCTTTCTCAAACCTTTCTAGGGCAGAGAATTCCACACTCGCTGGGAGAGGACATTATTCCTCATCTCAGTCCCAGCCTGTATCCTTAGACCATGGATTCCGGATTCAGGACTCTCCAGTAACTGGGAACATTCTTCCTGCCTTTACCCTGTCTAGTCCTGTCAGAATTTCACAGGTTTCTGTGGGATCCCTCCCCACCTTCCCCCCCCCCCCCCCCCCCCCCCCCCAACTCTTCTAAACTCCAGCGAATATTGTCCTCACCGATCCAGTCTCTCTTCGTACCCCAGCCCTGGCATCCCAGGAATCGGTCTGGTCAACCTTTACTGTATTCCCTCCATCACCAGAACGTCCTTCCTCAGATGAAGAGACCAGAATAGGCCCTGTTGCTTCCACTGTGGTGTTTTGGATTGTTGGGAGACCACCTGAGGGACCTTGGACAGAGGCTGAGTCTCCTTTTTCAAAATCCAAACAAAAAACCCACTGCAACAGAGTTTGGGGAAAGTGGGGGGGGGGGGGGGGGGGGCAGGCAGGTACTATTGTGGGGAGACTGGGGCATCTTTCAGGTTAGACATTAAATTCAAACTTCCATTTACCACCTCAGGTGGGTGGCATAGAACCCACAGGCCCTCGGAGGAGGGCAGTCGGTGCAGTCCCCCACCAACCCACCTCCCCATGTCCTGGGACAGGTATTTATCTCAACAAAAACTTTACACAGAAACAAGACCTCGGTCGTAATAACGCTGTGGGAGCTTGCTGTGAATAAATTGGCTGCTTTTTCTCCGTTATACTTAACGTAAGCGCTCTGAGACGTACTGAGGCAGCGAAAGGCGCTAGAGAAATGCAGGTTTTTGAGCTGCCAGTATTGAGCCAAGGTCCCCCTGCAATGGCGGACTCTGCCCACCTGAGGGCGGTGTTTCTCAAGGTTCAAACCGATGCGCTCAGTTCTGGCGCCATCCGGTGGCCAGAACCCTTCAATACAAGCAACAGCGCAAAACAACAATGGGCTGCATTTCTCTAGCGCCTTTGGCGTTGCCGCAAAACTGTCTTTGTGCTCTATGGGAGCCAGAACTTGTTTCCCCAAACCTCACGAGGTCATCACCCAAGAGCTTGATCAAGCAAAGGAGCTCAGCTTTTAAGGGACATACTTAGAGAAGAGGATGAGAGATGGTGGAGGGTGGAGAGGTTTAGGGGCAAATTCGGGGGGGGGGGGGTGGCCTCCAGGCTTTTTAGGGTACAGCAGCCGAAGGTACGATGGGAATTCGGCATGCACGGGAGGCCAGATAGGGAGGGGGTGACGGAGATAGGGAGGGGGTGAAGGGGCTGGAGGGGGTTACAGAGAAAGGGAGGGGGTGTAGGGGCTGGAGGGGGTTACAGAGAAAGGGAGGGGGTGTAGGGGCTGGAGGGGGAGACAGAGATAGGGAGGGGGTGTAGGGGCTGGAGGAGGTTACAGAGATAGGGAGGGGGTGTAGGGGCTGGAGGAGGTTACAGAGATAGGGAGGGGGGTGTAGGGGCTGGAGGGGGGTGTAGGGGCTGGAGGGGGTTACAGAGATGGGGAGGGGGTGTACGGGCTGGAGGAGGTTACAGAGATAGGGAGGGGGTGTAGGGGCTGGAGGGGGGTGTAGGGGCTGGAGGGGGTTACAGAGAAAGGGAGGGGGTGTAGGGGCTGGAGGGGGTTACAGAGAAAGGGAGGGGGTGTAGGGGCTGGAGGGGGTTACAGAGATAGGGAGGGGGTGTAGGGGCTGGAGGGGGTTACAGAGATAGGGAGGGGGTGTCAGAGCTGGAGGGGGTTACAGAGATAGGGAGGGGGTGTAGGGGCTGGAGGGGGTTACAGAGATGGGGAGGGGGTGTAGGGGCTGGAGGGGGTTACAGAGAAAGGGAGGGGGTGTAGGGGCTGGAGGGGGTTACAGAGATAGGGAGGGGGTGTAGGGGCTGGAGGGTGTAGGGGCTGGAGGGGGTTACAGAGAAAGGGAGGGGGTGTAGGGGCTGGAGGGGGTTACAGAGAAAGGGAGGGGGTGTAGGGGCTGGAGGGGGTTACAGAGATAGGGAGGGGGTGTAGGGGCTGGAGGGGGTTACAGAGATAGGGAGGGGGTGTCAGAGCTGGAGGGGGTTACAGAGATAGGGAGGGGGTGTAGGGGCTGGAGGGGGTTACAGAGATGGGGAGGGGGTGTAGGGGCTGGAGGGGGTTACAGAGAAAGGGAGGGGGTGTAGGGGCTGGAGGGGGTTACAGAGAAAGGGAGGGGGTGTAGGGGCTGGAGGGGGTTACAGAGATAGGGAGGGGGTGTAGGGGCTGGAGGGGGTTACAGAGATGGGGAGGGGGTGTAGGGGCTGGAGGGGGTTACAGAGATAGGGAGGGGGTGTAGGGGCTGGAGGGGGTTACAGAGATAGGGAGGGGGTGTAGGGGCTGGAGGGGGTTACTGAGATGGGGAGGGGGTGTAGGGGCTGGAGGGGGTTACAGGGATAGGGAGGGGGTGTAGGGGCTGGAGGGGGTTACAGAGATAGGGAGGGGGTGTACGGGCTGGAGGGGGTTACAGAGATGGGGAGGGGGTGTAGGGGCTGGAGGGGGTTACAGAGATAGGGAGGGGGTGTAGGGGCTGGAGGGGGTTACAGAGATGGGGAGGGGGTGTAGGGGCTGGAGGGGGTTACAGAGATAGGGAGGGGATGTAGGGGCTGGAGGGGGTTACAGAGATGGGGAGGGGGTGTAGGGGCTGGAGGGGGTTACAGAGATAGGGAGGGGGTGTAGGGGCTGGAGGGGGTTACAGAGATGGGGAGGGGATGTAGGGGCTGGGGGGGAGGTTACAGAGATGGGATGGGGATGTAGGGGCAGGGGTTACAGAGATAGGGAGGGGTGTAGGGGCCGGAGGGGGTGTGTGGGGTGATGGGGCAGTAGGAGTTCCAATGAATTTGGAAACAGACTGAGCAGATTTCCCATGGTATTCCTTGATTGTGTTCCCCTCTCTGTCTCTGGGCAGGTGCATTCGGATTAACAAGAAACAGCAAACTGACCCGTCGTTGCTTCTTGCTTGTGAAGACTGTGGCCTGGAGTATAACCAGCTGAGACTCCCCAAGGAGATCACGTTGTGGATCGACCCCAGTGAGGTGTGCTGCAGGTGAGAAGCCAGCCTAGGGCTGGGGCAGAGCAACTCAGCCCAGAGTCCCACGATTTGGGAACAGCAACAGGCCATTCAGCCCATTGAGTCTGCTCCAGCATTCAGTGAGATTGTGGCTGACTCGGATAACCCTCCCCTTTCCTGTTTCCCCACCATCTCCAGCCCTCAGCCACTGACTCGTACCCTCCCGGGGTGAGGAGCTGGGAAGGTTAAGGAGGAGACTGAATCCCCCAGGGTGGGGTGGGGGGTTTCGATCAGGCAGAGACACCCCATCTCTGGGGACAGGAGGGTCAGTCACTGGAGGGACACCGGGTTGGAGAGAATCAGGAAATGAGCCACAGGGAGGAGGAGAATGTGTATTTGGAGGGTGCCAATTGTTGTTGTATCTGGGACACAGCCTGGAAGGGAACAGGTTCCACTGGAAGGGGGAATATTCACAAGGGGGTGAAGTGGGGAGCTCTTTGACAGAACCAGCACAGGCTAAGAGGGCCGAATGGCCTTCCCCTGTGTCTGTGGAAGCTGTGGCTGGGGTAAGGAGGGTGTGTGGTTAGGGACAGAGCCCGGAGCTAAGGGACTGTGTAATTCTGAATCCCTGCAGGTCTGGAGAGAGCTGTCAGCCCTTCACCGTGGCCCAGTTTAAGCAGGAATCCAGGAGAGTGTCGTCTTTAGACTCTGAGCATGAAGCTGGGAGTTCCGAGTGCAGTACGTCCGACTACCACACCGACACATCCTCGGACGAGGAGGAACACATCAAAGAGCAACCGATCAATACAACAGCGGTGGAAATAGCACAGGCTGCCACCAAGGTAAAGGGAATGCGGGGGTGGGCGGAGGGGGGAGGTACCCATTCCTGATGAAGGGCTTTTGCCCGAAATGTCGATTCTCCTGCTCTTTTGACGCTGCCTGACCTGCTGCGCTTTTCCAGCAACACATTTTTCCAGGGGAGGTACCCAGTGTCAGGGACGTCACGTTGGACATTCCAACACAAACCCAGCTTCACACATCCAACCTCACACTGAAACGCTCCCCACTCCACACCCCTCCCTGACTGTCTGTCTCTGTCACCCCCTCTGTCCCCCCTACCTCTCTGTCACATCCTCCAGCCCCTACACCCCCTCCCTCTCTCTCTCTCTGTCACCCCCCTCCATCCCCCCCCCCACACCCCTCCCTATCTCTAACCCCCCCCCCCCTCCAGCCCTACACCCCTTCCCTATCTCTCTAACCCACTCCAGCCCCTACACCCCCTCCCTATCTTTGTATCATCGATAGTCACAGGTGAGGTGCCAGAAGACTGGAGGTTGGCAAACGTGGTGCCACTGTTTAAGAAGGGCGGTAAAGACAAGCCAGGGAACTATAGACCGGTGAGCCTGACCTCGGTGGTGGGCAAGTTGTTGGAGGGAATCCTGAGGGACAGGATGTACATGTATTTGGAAAGGCAAGGACTGATTAGGGACAGTCAGCATGGCTTTGTGTGTGGGAAATCATGTCTCACAAACTTGATTGAGTTTTTTGATGAAGTAACAAAGAAGATTGATGAGGGCAGAGTGGTAGATGTGATCTATATGGACTTCAGTAAGGTGTTCGACAAGGTTCCCCATGGGAGACTGGTTAGCAAGGTTAGATCTCATGGAATACAGGGAGAACTAGCCATTTGGATACAGAACTGGCTCAAAGGTAGAAGACAGAGAGTGGTAGTGGAGGGTTGTTTTTCAGATTGGAGGCCTGTGACCAGTGGAGTGCCACAATGATCGGTGCTGGACTCTCTACTTTTTGTCATTTACATAAATGATTTGGATGCGAACATAAGAGGTACAGTTAGTAAGTTTGCAGATGACACCAAAATTGGAGGTGTAGTGGACAGCAAAGAGGGTTACCTCAGATTACAACAGGATCTGGACCAGATGGGCCAATGGGCCGAGAAGTGGCAGATGGAGTTTCATTCAGATAAATGTGAGGTGCTGCATTTTGGGAAAGCAAATCTTAGCAGGACTTATACACTTAATGGTAAGGTCCTAGGGAGTGTTGCTGAACAAAGAGACCTTGGAGTGCAGGTTCATAGCTCCTTGAAAGTGGAGTCGCAGGTAGATAGGATAGTGAAGAAGGCGTTTGGTATGCTTTCCTTTATTGGTCAGAGTATGGAGTACAGGAGTTGGGAGGTCATGTTGCTGCTGTACAGGACATTGGTTAGGCCACTGTTGGAATATTGTGTGCAATTCTGGTCTCCTTCCTATTGGAAAGATGTTGTGAAAATTGAAAAGGTTCAGAAAAGATTTACAAGGACGTTGCCAGAGTTGGAGGGTTTGAGCTACAGGGAGAGGCTGAACAGGCTGGGGCTGTTTTCCCTGGAGCGTCGGAGGCTGAGGGGTGACCTTATAGAGGTTTATAAAATCATGAGGGACATGGATAGGGTAAATAGACAAAGTCTTTTCCCTGGGGTTGGGGAGTCCAGAACTAGAGGGGCATAGGTTTAGGGTGAGAGGGGAAAGATATAAAAGAGACCTAAGGGGCAACTTTTTCACACAGAGGGTGGTACGGGTATGGAATGAGCTGCCAGAGGATGTGGTGGAGGCTGGTACAATTACAACATTTAAGGGGCATTTGGATGGGTATATGAATAGGAAGGGTTTGGAGGGATATGGGCCGGGTGCTGGCAGGTGGGACTAGATTGGGTTGGGATATCTGGGTCAGCACGGATGGGTTGGACCAAAGGGTCTGTTTCCGTGCTGTACTCTATGACTCTACCTCTGTCACCCCCTCCAGCCCCTACACCCCCCTCCCTATCTCTGTAACCCCCCCCCCTCCAGCCCCATACCCCCTCCCTCTCTCTCTCTCTGTAACCCCCTCCAGCCCCTACAATAACACCATATAACGTGTGTGTATTTGATGCAGCCAGTTGAAGGTTGTCGGAGGGTCCGTGCTGAGTCAGAGCACTGCGCTGATGAGGGGTATAAAAGGTCTCATGGTCACTGTTTGTTCTGAGAGCTTTCTCTGGGGTCCTGAGGCCAAAGTTTGCCCCGCGACCAATAACACTGGAGAACTAATGCTAGGGGGAGCTTGCCGAGGTGTTTTGGGGAACATGGAGGTGATGGGAGGCGCTATGGAAATGCAGATTCTGTCCAGTCCGCAGGCCAGATTGGGGCTTGTTGGTTTGATTCCTCTGACTGCCCCTTTTCTTCCTCCCAGGTGCCCAGAGATTTATACCAGTCTGCTGCAGTGTGGCCCCAGTATCCTCACAAGCTGGTCCAGTACGCTACCTTCTACCAGCCCGTGCCCTTGGTCAGCTACTACTTGATGCCAAGGCTGGACAAGGTCCTGAGACCTCCCCCCGGCTTGCTCCTGTCTCAGGGACAGACACAACGCTCGAAGATTGGCAAACGGTACAAATGACAGGAATCCAGTCCGGAGAGAGAGAGATCGAATATGTCCTTTAGCTTATACTGAGGCTGCTGTGCTGGACAGAACTGAGTCCGTTCACACAGGCGTTCTGCAAGCAAGAGAACTGTACATCTGTGTGTATGTCTCAGAGAGTGTGTGTGTGTTTGTGTGTGCGTGAGAGAGGATAAAGGGTCACACTGCCCATGTGTGTATGTATGTGCGTGAGACTGAGAGTGAGTGTGTGTGCAGAAAGGTCACTCTGCCTGTATATATGAGTATGAGATCCACACTACTGCTCCTGTGGGGCTGTGTATATTTTCTCTGGCATGGAGACAGTGTCTGTCATAAATCCAGAAGCTCAGGTTTTTCACCAAATACGGAATAGCTCTGATCCTGTGTACCTGTTTAAATTAATGTCCCTTGGGCTTGTGGAGTATGTAATTTCGGTATTTTTCCTGACCCCTCATTGCCCATTCATGTTGAAATTTGAGCCCCACTCGTGTTTTTAAAACAAACTAAAATATGATGCCTGCCATTGCTGAATAGCCCAAAGGGTACTGGGGGTGGCCTATCCATTGGAACAGACTGGAGCCTGTGGGGTCAGAAACTGGCAATGAAATAATTTGTTCTGCAATATTTGTTTGGCAATTTTAAAAAATATCCTTTTTTTGTTTTGGAGTAAGGGGGATTTGGAGAACTTTTCTCATGGTGGGGGGAGGGGTGTTGAGGAATAAAGTCTGGACTCTGGGATTGATTTTAAGATGTTGCTCCCCCTCAAGGTGTGAATAGTTGAGTGAATAGAGGAGATCTCCCTCCTCTAACCCCCGCTGAAGGGATAGAACAAAGAACAGCACAGTACAGGCCCTTCGGCCCTCGATGTTGTGCCAACCTTTTTATCCTTCTCTAAGATCATACTAAGCATCTGACTCAACTGCCATGTACCTGCCACTCTGTGTAAAGAACCTAGCTCCAACATCATCCTGAAATGTTCCTCTAATCACCTTTAAAATTATGTCCTCTGCCCCTGTGATAGACATCTCCACGATTGGGAAAATGTCTCTGGCCATCTATGCCTCCACAACTTGTACACCCCTATCAAGTCATCTCTCATCCTTTTCCGCTCCAATGAGAAACGCTCTCACTCCCTCAACCTCTCTTCTCCAGTCCATGCAGCATCCTGGTAAATCTCCTCTGCACCCTCTCTAAAGCTTCCACATCCCCCCTCATAATGAGGTGACCAGAACTGGACACAATATTCCAAGTGTGGTCTAACCATGGCTCCAGAGAGCTGCAGCATAACCTCGCGGCTCTTAAACTCAATCCCCCTGTCCATGAAAGCCAGCACACCATACACTTTTTCCTAACAACCCAGGCAGCTTGGATTCTCCTGAATATTCCATTCACCCCTGGAACACGTTGTCTGGTGCTTCTGACCCAGGGATACAAGCTCCCCAGGGACTGGGGGAGTGGGAGTTAACCCCCTGGCACAGACCCACTTTCCACACCCCCAACTCCCTTCCTTGTCTCTCGATCTTTTACAGAAATCAGAATAATGACAGCAGACTTGAAAAGTGTTACTGTTCCAATTTGTGAATGGGAGAGTTTTTATAATGAAACTTGATATTTATTGACTGTACATTTGTGTTCCCAATTGTGAATTGAATAAATAATTGCTGGGTTGCTGTCATCGTCTCACTCACCCTGTTTGTTCTGTTTTGTGTTAGGCATTTGTGCAAGAAGTACATGAATTTTAAGAAAACAAGTACTACCCAAAATGTCTTAAATACAAACCTCCCCTTAACACCCCACTCGCCAGAAGAATAGCAGAGCAATGAGAAAACTAACCTTCCAGCTCAGCGAGCAAACCTACATCCAGAACCTCAACCTGAGCTATAAATCTTCTCAGTGCTTAGCACTGCTGCCTCACAGCGCCAGAGACCCGGGTTCAACTCCTGCCTCAGGCGACTCTCTGTGTGGAGTTTGCACATTCTCCCCGTGTCTGCGTGGGTTTCCTCCGGGTGCTCCGGTTTCCTCCCACAGTCCAAAGATGTGCAGGTCAGGTGAATTGTCCATGCTAAATTGCCCGTAGTGTTAGGTAAGGGGTAGATGTAGGGGTATGGGTGGGTTGCGCTTCGGCGGGGCGGTGTGGACTTGTTGGGCCGAAGGGCCTGTTTCCACACTGTAAGTAATCTAAATTAATCTAAATCTAAATCTAAAAACAAAATCTAAAACTCTCTTAACAAATTAACCTGCTGCCTTTTGGTTTCCCCCAAACAGATTTATCCCAAAATCAGGCGTGGCTCTGTTTTTCTTTATAAATGTTTGGAATAATGAACGACTTTCCCATTGGATGTGTTTCTCGGTTGATTGGCAGTGAGGGTTTGGGGGGTTGTCACAGTGAAATTGTGGTCACTGTCTGGCGAGGGGAGGGGGCTTTCTATAGAGCAGAGAAAAATGGGGGGGGCGGGCACATGTGTAAAATTGAGAGGCATGGATAGGATAGATGGTAAGAAACTTTACCGTTTAATGGAGGGATCAATAACATAGAAAATAGATGCAGGAGTAGGCCATTTGGCCCTTCAATCTGCCCCACCATTCAATAGGATCCTGGCTGATCTTGCAATCTCAGTATCCCATTCCCACACTCTCTCTCCATACCCCTTGATCTCTTTAGCTGCTCCAGCTCCCTCCTGAATCTATCTGGCCCCAACATCTTCCTATGGGAGAGAATTCCACAGATTCACAACCCTTGAGTGAAAACATTCTTCCTCATCTCAGTCCTGAAGTTTTACCCCTTATTCTTAAATTGTGACCCCTAATTCTGGACTTCCCCCAACACCGGGAACATTCTTCCCACATCTAACCTGTCCAGTCCCATCAGGATTTTGAGATCTCCCCATATCCTTTGAAATTCCAGCGAGTATGAGCCCAGTCACTCCAGTCTTTCCTCATGTCAGACTTGCCAATCCCGGGATCAGTCTGGTGAACCTTAGTTGGACTCGCTCAATAGCAGGAATGTCCTTCCTCAGACCAGGAGAACAAAACTACACACGATACTCAGGGTGTGGTCTCACCAAGGCCCTGTATAACTGCAGCAAGACATCCTTACTCCAATCCTCTCGCTATGGAGGCCAGCATGCCCTTAGATTTCCTCTCTGCCTACTGCACCTCCATGCCATCCTTCAGCAACTGTTCCACTGTGACACCTCACCCTTTCCCAAACTGCCACCGTTCAGATGATAATCTGCTTTCCTCACATTTACCCACATTATATTGTATTTGCCTACTCAGTCAGTCTGCCCAAGTCATCCTGCAGCCTCTTGGCATCCTCCTCACAGCACACGCTGCCACCCAGCTTAGTGTCATCTGAAAACATGGGAGATATGGCATTTAATTCCTTCGTCCACGTCATTACTGCCTGCCGCTTGGAAAAGGACCCATTTTTATTCCAACTCTTTGCTTCCTGTCTGCCAACCTGTTCTCTCTCCACATCAATACATTACCTCCAAGACCATGAGCTTTAATTTTCCTGACTCATCCCTTGTGTGGAACCTTGTCAAAAGCCTTTTGAAAGTCGCTGATTTCATCCTTGTCCATCCCAATGGTCACATCCTGAAAAAAAAACTCCTGACAATTTTCCCTTCAGTGAATCCGTGCTGAGTGGGACTGATTCTGTCACCGTTTTCCAAATATTCCATGATTACATCCTGAAAATGATTTACTCCAGCATTTTCCCCACCAGCGGTGTCAGGCTAACCGGCCCATAGTTGCCCATTTTCCCTCTCCCTCTTTTTTTTAAAAAAGACTGGAGTTATATTAGCTCCCCTTTAGTCCATTGGAACTCTGCCAGAGTCGACAGAATGGTGGAAAAGGATCACCAATGTATTGCTATTTCTAGGGCCACTTCCTTAAGTACTCTGGGATACAGAGGGCCCTGGGGATGTATCCGGTTAATCCCATCAATTTCCTGACTGATAAGGATCTCCTTCATGCTTGACCTTGTGTTCCCAGCATTTCCTGTAGATCATTTGTGTCTTCCATAGTGAAGACCAATCCAAAGTATTTGTTTAACTGGGTTGTCATCGCTTTGTTGAGAAAGTGAGGACTGCAGATGCTGGAGATCAGAGCTGAAAATGTGTTGCTGGAAAAGCGCAGCAGGTCAGGCAGCATCCAAGGAGCAGGAGAATCGATGTTTCGGGCATGAGCCCTTCTTCAGGAATGAGGAAAAGTGTGTCAAGCAGGCTAAGATAAAAGGTAGAGAGGAGGGACTTGGGGGAGGGGCGTTGGGAATGCGATAGGTGGAAGCAGGTCAAGGTGAGGGTGATAGGCTGGATTGGGGGCGGGGCGGAGAGGTCAGGAAGAAGATTGCAGGTTAGGAAGGCGGTGCTAAGTTCGAGGGATTTGACTGAGACAAAGTGGGGGGTGGGGGTGGGGGAAGGGGAAATGAGGAAACCGGAGAAATTTGAGTTCATCCCTTGTGGTTGGAGGGTTCCTAGGCCGAAAATGAGGCGCTCTTCCTCCAGCCATCGTGTTGCTATGGTCTGGCGATGGAGGAGTCCAAGGACCTGCATGTCCTTGGTGGAGTGGGAGGGGGAGTTGAAGTGTTGAGCCATGGGGTGGTTGGGTTGGTTGGTCTGGGTGTCCCAGAGGTGTTCTCTGAAACGTTCCACAAGTAGAGACAGGCCGCCTACTTGCGGAACGTTTCAGAGAGCACCTCTGGGACACCTTATTCCTGACACTTCTTGCGTTAAAATAGACAACTTCAACCCATCACAGTGGCTTCAACTTTGCCCTATCAACTGTCTATGCTTCCTCACAGCCTCTCTGCACGCTGTATCTGCCCATTCACCAGCCTCTGATCTGTAGCTCCGGTTCCCATCTCCATGCCAAACTAAACCCTCCCAAAGAGCTCCAGCAAACCTCCCACCCAGGATATTGGTGGCCCTCTAGTTCAGGTGCAACCCATCCTCCTAGAACTGGTCCCACCTTCCCAGAAAGTATCCGAATGATTCATATAGCTGAAGCCCTCCCTCCTACACTAGCGCTGCAGCCACGTGTTCAGCTGCACTCGCTCTCTGTTCCTAGCCTGAGTAGCCCATGGCACCGGTAGCAATCCTGAGATTACTACTCTGCTCATCCTGCCTTTTAGCTTCCAACCTAACTCCCTCTATTCAGGTCCTCATCCTTTTCCCTACCTATGTCATTGGTACCGATGTGGATTTTGACTTTTGGCTGCTCACTCTCCCCCTTCAGAATCCTGTAGACTCGATCAAAGACATTCCTCTGACTGGCACCCGGGAGGCCACATACCATCCAGGAGTCTTGCTCGCAACCTGTGTGTTCCTCTAACCATTGCATCTCTTATCACTATCACTCTCCTAATCTCCCCTCTTCCCTTCTGAGCCACAGAGCCAGACTCAGTGCCAGAGGCCTGGACACTGTGGCTTTTCCCTGGCAGGTCCCCACCCCCACCAACAGTATCCAAAGTGATATACATATTATTGAAGGGTATGGCCACAGGGGCTCCCTGCACTGTCTGCCTGTTCCCTTTCCCTCTCCTGACAGTCACCTGTAACTTAGGTGTGACTACTTCCCTATAACACCTATCAGCCCGTCTGCCTCCTGAATGATCCAAAGTTCATCCAGCTCTGCAGCCTATGAGGAGCTGGAGTTGGGGGCGGGGCGGAGAGGTCAGGAAGAAGATTGCAGGTTAGGAAGGCGGTGCTAAGTTCGAGGGATTTGACTGAGACATTTGGTGCATTACCTCCCATTTGGTGCATGAGAAACATGCAAAATGCCCTAGCTTCCATCCCCTCTGCTCCAAGTTACCAATAAACTTCAAAAGCCTTACCTTACCAATCCTCCAGTGTCTTTTTTTTTTGGGTATAGTTGGGGAACGCTATATGTGTAGCATTTTGGGTTCAGCCACTACCTGAATATGTTAGTTCACTTACCCAGCAGTCCCTGTGTCTGCTTATGCTCCTGTTCAGCCTTCGGTCTGCTGATTCATGAGGTAAGTAATTAATATTTAATTTACCTTCCCAGCTGCCCCCTGGCTCAGGCTCTCTCAATACTCACTACTGAAATGGGAAGGTCCTGGGGAGTATTGGAGTGGAGGTTCATAGCTCCTTGAAAGTAGAGTCTTAGGTAGACAGGATAGTGAAGAAGCCATTTGGTATGCTTTCCTTTATTAGAGTATTGAGTACAGGAGTTGGGAGGTCATGTTGCAGCTGTACAGGACATTGGTTGGGCCACTGTTGGAATATTGTGTGCAATTCTGGTCTCCTTCCCGTCGGAAAGATGTTGTGAAACTTGAAAGGGTTCAGAAAAGATTTACAAGGATGTTGCCAGGGTTGGAGGATCTGAGCTACAGGGAGAGGCTGAACAGGCTGGGGCTGTTTTCCCTGGAGCGTCGGAGGCTGAGGGGTGACCTTATAGAGGTCTACAAAATTATGAGGGTGACGGATTGGGTAAATCGACAAGGTCTGTTCTGTGGGGTGGGGGGAGTCCAGTATTAGAGGGCATAGGTTGAGAGGAGAAAGATTTAAAAGCAACCTTTTCATGCAGAGGTGGTACGTGTAGTGTCTGAGGCGTGTACAATTACAGCATTTAAAAGGCATCTGGATGGGTATATGAACATGAAGGGTATAGAGGGATGTGGGCTAAATGTTCACAAAGGGGACTAGATTAATTGAGGATATTTGGTCAGCTTGGAAGAGAGTTGGACTGAAGGGTCTGTTTCCGTGCTGTACGTCTCTATGATTGCGACTAAAGTATTCCATAGGTCAGCTTAATCAATTTACCTGCCTACCCTGACGCCTTAAGGGACTGAAAAGGTAAAACAGTTGGGAAGTGCTCGTACTCTCAAAAAGTAGGATAGGCTCCTTGTTCAGAAAACTGGCTCCAAGCATTTAAATTTCCTGGAGCAAGCAATCCCAATGCCCTGGTGATTTGTGTCATGACTCTGCCCTTTATGAAGACATGGATACTTCAGTGAGAGAGAGAGAGAGAGAGAGAGAGAGAGAGAGAGAGAGAGAGAGAGAGAGAGAGAGAGAGAGAGAGAGAGAGAGAGAAGATTCACAAGGATGTTTCTTGTGATGGGGCGTGTCAGTGATGAAGTGTGATGGGAGATGTGGGGTCTGCTCCCCCTGGCAAAAAGAACAATTTCTGTTTCCACACTGTAAAGTAATCTAATCTAAAAAAAATAAAAATAAAAAAAATAAAAAAAAAATCGAGTTGCTCAAAACCAGCAGGGCTGCAGACAGACCGCCCCCCCAAGGTGGGGGTGGGGGAGTTAGGATTGGGAACCAGAGGGACACGGATGGCACATCGTCAGAAGAGGAAGTGGCAGAGAGATGTGGAGGAAGGCTTTTCATGGCTTGAGTGATCAGCATCTGGGAATGTGCTGCCTGACAATGTGGCAGAGACAACATCAAGTTGGAATTTAGGAGTCAACTGGATCAGCAGGAGAAGAACAATTCTTTTCTGAGCAACAGAGGAAAGGTGGAGGAGTGGAACGGGTCAAGTTGAACTGACGGACAGAAGGTGAGCTCGGTGCAATGCTGCTCAGGAACCATGTTCCAATTGGACTCGGAGATTGTTACAGATCCATTTGTGTTGTGAATCCATTCCGATGCCCATTTCCTGAACTACAACCTTCACTGAGGAAGTTAAAAATCACACAACACTTGGATATAGTCCAACAGGTTTATCTGGAAGCACTAGCTTTGGGAGCACTGCTCCTTCACCAGATGGTTGTCAGCGGCGTTCCGAAAGCTACTGTGCTTCCAATTAAACCTGTTAGACTATAACCTGGTGTTGTGTGATTGTTAACTTTGTACACCCTAGTCCAACACTGGAATCTCCAAATCATTCACTGAGGAAGGGAGAGACAGACAGATGTTTGGGAATGGCAGCATGGACAGTGGCAGTCATTGGCAGTGACTTATGTAAGAATGTCAGGGATCAATATCAGAATCTGGATTTGATAAAGTCATTTACTAAAAGATGTGGAGAAGACAGGATTCAGCTGCAAGCAAGCAGTGAGCTGAGTGTATTTTGCAGCACAGAGGGAGTGCCGTGCTGTCGGAGGGACAGCGCTGAGGGAGCACTGCACTGTCAGAGGCTCAGGACAGAGGGAGCGCAGCACTGTCGGAGGGTCAGTGCTGAGGGAGCACTGCACTGTCGGAGGGTCAGTGCTGAGGGAGCGCCGCACTGTCAGAGGGTCAGCGCTGATGGAGCGCCGCACTGTCAGAGGGTCAGCGCTGATGGAGCGCCGCACTGTCAGAGGGTCAGCGCTGATGGAGCGCCGCACTGTTGGTGGCTCAGCACAGAGGGAGCGCCGCACTGTCGGTGGGTCAGCAGAGGGAGCACCGCACTGTCGGTGGGTCAGTGCTGAGGGAGTGCCGCACTGTCAGAGGGTCAGTGCTGAGGGAGTGCCGCACTGTCAGAGGGTCAGTGCTGAGGGTGCGCCGCACTGTTGGTGGCTCAGCACAGAGGGAGCGCCGCACTGTCAGTGGGTCAGCAGAGGGAGCACCGCACTGTCGGTGGGTCAGTGCTGAGGGAGTGCCGCGCTGTCAGAGGGTCAGTGCTGAGGGTGCGCCGCACTGTTGGTGGCTCAGCACAGAGGGAGTGCCGCACTGTCAGTGGGTCAGCAGAGGGAGCACCGCACTGTCGGAGGGTCAGTGCTGAGGGAGTGGGCACTGTCGGAGGGTCAGTGCTGAGGGAGCGCCGCACTGTCAGAGGGTCAGTGCTGAGGGTGCGCCGCACTGTCGGAGGGTCAGTGCTGAGGGTGCGCCGCACTGTCGGAGGGTCAGTGCTGAGGGTGCGCCGCACTGCTGACAAGAGTCCTCTTTCTGTCCATGCATCTCCTGTACAGGGTCCACAGGCTTCATTTGGAAACCATCTCAGATACCTGTCCACCATTAATGATGCCATTAATAAAGGTCAAGAGTGCGGTGCTGCAAAAGCACAACAAGTCAGGCAGCATCCATGAGCAGGAGAGTCAAGGCTTCAGGCACCAGCTCTTTCTTCATCAGGGATCATTAATAAAAGTAAAAAGATGGATGCACTGACTGCTCAAGTTGAGGATTTGGGAAAACAGGTGCCAACTCTGCAAAGATGTACAGAAATTTTCCAGATCTGGCCTTTATAACCCTCCTCTCTTTCACTGTCATTTGTCAGTGACTTCCTTCATTTTTACTCAGTTACTAACCAGTAATTCCCAAGAGCTGGTTGGCTTAGAGTCAGGGCCAGTCTACGTTGGTCTGGAAAAACAGCCTCTCTGTATTAATCCCATTTCCAGCATTTTACCCACAGCTTTCTATGCCCGGGCATGATAGGTGCACATCTTATTATTTATTAAAAGTTGAAAGTTTCTACCACTTATCAACTCTAACAAGCACCAAGTTCCAGATTTCCACCAGCCTCTGCATGACAACGCTTTATCTCACCTCCTCTCCAAGCCTCCTGCCCATTCCCTTAAATTTATGGCCCCCCACTCCCAACTGCTCCAGTCATTGATCCCTCCACCAAGGGGGAAATGTTTCGTCCCATTTCCAGCCCAGATACTATACATCTCAATCTCCTCTGCTCCAAGGAAAATAACTGCAGTCTGTCCCATCTCTCTTTAAAAAGGAAACTCTCCAGCCCCAGGCAACATCTTGGTAAAATCTCCTCTGCACCCTGCCCAGTGCAATCACCTCCCTCCGATGATGTAGACTCCAGAACTGCACACCATAGCATCCCCTCTGCTGGGAAGACATCCTGGAAAATTCCGCCGTCCTCCTGGGAACGTCCTGTCAAATTCGAGTCTCCCGGTAGAGTTGTTGCTTTGCGGTTTTATGAGCAACATATCCCTCCCAGGAGGGCTGGTTTTGAATGATGAGCTCTTCGGAACAGAGAGTGTGATCTTTGGGAGAGACAATGTGATTGATGCAGTGCACCCTCAGCTCCTGGTTTGCAGGGTCTTGCGAGCTTGCTGCAAGTGACCTATCACTGGTGTTGGTTGCCCAAACCTCCAAAGAGGTCAATCAGACAACTGCATCACTGCTGTCCAACAAACTATGATCTTAGTTTGGAAAATATGGTGAATTAATACTGTGCCTCACAAATGCCAAGCAATGATCATCTCCAACAAGACAGAATCTAACCATCATCCCTTGAAGTTCAATAGGATCACCATCACTGATTCCTGAGTGGTACCACTGACCGGTCACTGAACTGGACAAGTCACATAGACACAGTGGCTACAACAGCAGGTCAGATGTTAGGAATCCTGCAGAAAGTAACTCCCCACCTGACTCCCCAAAGCATGTACACCATGGGTGCAGCTCCAACAATACCCAAGCAGCTTTACACCATCCAGGACAAAGCAGCCTGCTGGATTGGCACATCCACTGCCCTGGGCCGGACCATGCCAATACGGACACTAAGGGAATGCAGGTTGTTCCTATAATTGTAGCTCGTGTTCTTCCTCGTCTCTCGCGCCCTCGTAACTTTCATTTCCAGATGAACCAGGCTTGATTTTCCACGCCAAGGTGTCTGATAAAGTGAACCCAAAGGGAAACAAAACCTTATCTACAATTTGGTCATTGTGAACAAAGGATGTGCCTCTCGACCTTTGACTGGGGACTTCACTGCCCCCAATGGTGACATCTACTCCTTTACCTACACTCGGCTGCTGGGGATAGGTGCCAAGGATACTGTCATGTATCTGTTCCCCAGAGTTACACTCTCAGTATCCTGCCATCAGGTGCAGCTCAGACAGTGGCCACACCTGTCATACTGCCCCTCAAGGGCAACCAAGTCTCGGTGCAGCTTGAGTGTGGTTCAGCATGGAGTGGAATGGACGCTTTGAATTTCCAGGGAGTCCCTCTGCACTGAGGAGGAACTGGCTGATTTAGGCTTTAGTCAATTACAACCACCACCTACCTCCTCTTCCTCACTATCCCACCCAGTCTCATCCCAGTTTCCCCTTCACTTCCCTGAACCCTTAAGTATCCCACCCACACTAATCTGAGTCTCAAATACACCACCAACAGCCTTCAATCCTACTCTCTCCTCACCCTTTAATATCCCACCCAGTCTAATCCCACTCTCCCCCTCACACCCTGTACCCTTTAATCCCTCCCAGTTAAATCTCATATTCCCATTCACTTCCCTACACCCATAAATATCCTACTCAAACTAACCTCACTCCCCACAACCTTTAATCCCCTATTCAGTCTAATCCCACTCTCCCAGCATCCTTTACTACCCCACCAGTCTAATTCCACACCCACCCCCACTCCCAGCACCCTTAATTATCTCACCCATTTTAATC
Organism: Chiloscyllium punctatum; assembly: GCF_047496795.1. Lineage (NCBI taxonomy): Eukaryota > Metazoa > Chordata > Chondrichthyes > Orectolobiformes > Hemiscylliidae > Chiloscyllium > Chiloscyllium punctatum. Next base: position 56,875,443 of record NC_092772.1, on the reverse strand, counting down.
ACCCTCTCCCCAAATGGATGGTTATATTTCACTTGAACCTGATCACTTTCAGTCCATATGTACGTTGTATTCACTGTAATAACTAACCAAATCACTGTATTTAGATTGCAACCAGTCACAAGCATAAATTTAGTCACAGTTAATGAATCCATGATTTTTTTTCAGTTTAGACTGAATTAACATGGCATTTGAAGCTTATTATTGTATGTACTAATGTATTAAAAAGTGCGCAGATTTAGATCAATTGTTCTTGCAGGGTGGCACTCTGAGGGTGATGTAATCCCACAATTTGTTATCGAGAATACTGAGGCCAGCTGCTGTCAGTGACTGAGCAACTATTGAAGTCATGTAGTAACATCTACGACTTAGTTACTGGAAACAAAGCACACGCCTACAACCCTGTGACTGGAAACCTCACTGCTCTTGGTCACTAGTACTTACCTGATTGACCGACTTGCTCGAGGGTTGACAGGAATGTTCTCAGGGAAACACTGAGGTGTGCTCAATGAGAGGTGAGGGAGCCTGGAGTCACCCAAACAGTACCTATCAAGCCACAACCTTTAAATCAGAAAAGCAGCCAGACTCTGGCCGAGGATGATGGTCACTCGGGTTAAAATATGGAGGGTTTGGAGGGCTGGCGGGGGGGTGGGGTACAGGGAGAGGGGATGGGGGAAACGCACTGCAGCAACTCTCCAAAAGCTCCTCAGACAGCACCTTCCAAACTCACAACCACTTCCATCAAGGAGGGCAGCGGATTCAGAGGAACCTCAATTATCCAAATATTGGATTATCCAGCAAGATTGCAAGGCCCAGATGCTCTGCTAAACTATGTATCTGACATTCAATTATAGGAAATTCAATCAAACTGAATGAAATACACCCGCCCGTGTCTTTTGGATAATCGAGGTCCCTCTGTACATGGGAACACCACCATCAGCACGTTCCCCACAGAGGACCTCACAATCCTGACTTTGAAATATATTACCATTGACCCTCCAACAGTGCAGGCTCCCTCAGCACTGACCTCTGACAATGAGGCACTCCCTCAGCACTGACCCTCCGACAGGGCGGCGGTTCCTTCACAGTGACCCTCCGACAGTGCGGCGCTCCCTCAGCACTGACCCTCCGACAATAAGGCACTCCCTCTGCACTGACCCTCCGACAGGGCGGCGGTTCCTTCACAGTGACCCTCCGACAGTGCGGCGCTCCCTCGGCACTGTAAAATGCACTGAGCTGCCTATAGTGTGCACCTCAGCCTGGACCTGTCGCTCCAAATGCTACCAAAGACATGTGACCGTGTTGTGTTCTCTGACACCTGTGAGACTCCCACTGACACATTCCAAAATGGGTTGGCCTAGCCCCCAGATCCACAATAAGGTATCCCCGTGGTTTAACATGTACTCACCGCTCTACAGATACAGTTGTGTAAACGGGAAGTGATCAATGTCATTCAGGAAACTATGCACCAAATCATTGCCTTTATTTCCAATCTAAAACCACATATGTGCAGTTAGCTGATCAGATATCCTCCGAGTGAGTACAGGTGGTCCGAGTCAGATCAGTGACAGGATGATTTTGTCTGTTCGACACAGCAGCTGAGACTTGGAAATCCGGGAGCAGACAGGGTAGGAGGTGCCTGGACGCTTTGGTTCACTTCAGGATCAGTCGAATGGGGCATGGGTCACTCAGGGGGTTTGGCACCTTCCCTTCAGCAGGGCTTCCTCACAGCAGGGTCTCCACACGCTTGCATCAGGCCCCTGTGGATCAGCTCACTCCACTTGTGAATCCAGCCTTGCACATTGTGTCCGTGCTGCTTAACCCAGGGAACGAGAAACTGGGCCGGCTGCTCCCACCTGGAAACACACACACACACAGAGTCAAATACACGGTGTCCTTGATCCCTGCCCAACCACAGCCTCTCACTGGCTGACCCCCACAGTGAAATCAAATGTTGCCCAGCCCACCCGTTCTCCAATTTCAGCTGGAGTTTAGTTACTGGGGAGAGTCTGGGGTTGTCCCCCCCTCAGAACGTGGGGGGGTTAAGAGGGAGATTGAATCGGGCTGTTCAAAATTACTGGGGCTCTGGGGTGGCGCTAAGGGTGGACTGAGCTGATGAAGAGCTGTGCTGGGGTGATTCCCAAAGCCGCTGCACACTCGACCCTGTTTAAAATTCTACAGCCTCAGAACGAACTGCAGGTTAATCTCACAATTCATCGATAACATTCACTTGATGTGGGCTTCGACACAGAGGGTCACCATTGGCTGATCACCAAAACCGTGAAGGGGGATGGGAAGCAGCCACTTTCAACATAACCAAGCCAGGGACAGAAAGACCAGGGTTTAATTCCAACCTTCTACACTGCCCTGCTAAGCCACAGGGTAAATACTCCCTCCACAACACCCACAGGCTGGGGGTGTGGTCCTTAATCCCTCTCTTGCCTTCCCCGTATCTTAATGGGGGTCAAACTTCCCACCTTGAACACCCCCTGCTCTCCCAATGACATCTCAATAGGAAAGGGCATCGGACCCCATGCTGCCAGTTGATTGGAACCTAACCAGCTGACCCACCCTCTCCCCAGCCTTAGCCCTCAACAGGCTGCCCGTATTCTCGTGGTGACTGGCACATTTTATCAGTATGTGGCAGCCAGCAAAGGCTCCAATTTCATTCTCCCCATCACACAGCAGATCAGGGCTCGCTCCTGCTCCCAGGAAGGGCAGGGATATACAGGGCTGAGACCAACCTGTTTGGTAGTGTCATCCACACAAACCCTTGTTGGCCATCTAGCCCTGGACTGGGACTCGATAAAGGTAAAGTCTGCATCGTCTTACCAGCCCATGGGGCTGCTGTCACATTAGAGAGGGATGACTGCAGGTGGTTTAACCTGAGTGTCACCACGCCTCAGCAGAGTGGAGAGATTGAGAAGGAGAGTTCTTCATGGTAACCTGAGCTGATGCAGGAATTTAATCCATGCTGTTGGCACTACTCTATCATGGATCAGCCATCCAGCCAACTGAGCTAAACAAACCCAGGGCATTGAGTTACCGAGTAACATCATCAGCAGGTATCAGGTACATCTGATCACTTACCAGTCCTGGACATCGTTCCTCAGTTCAGTGGTAAACTCAGTGGCTTGAAGGCACTGATTCAAGAGTTTGTGAATGTTTGAAATTGTATTCTGGTCACACTCAGAGCTCTGCAAGAGGATGCGCTCAATCAGAGCTGGGAAGGGAAGAGCAGAAAGAGACACAAGTTACTAGGCTCAGCGCCGAGGAAGCGCCGCGCCGACAGAGGCTCAGCGCCGAGCCAACAGAGGCACAGCGCCGAGGGAGCGCCAAGCCGACAGAGGCTCAGCGCCGAGGGAATGCTGCGTCGAGGGAGCACCGCGCCGACAGAGGCTCAGCGCCGAGGGAGCACCGCGCTGACAGAGGCTCAGCGCCGAGGGAGCGCCGCGCCGACAGAGGCTTAGCATCGAGGGAGCGCCGGCGCCGACAGAGGCTCAGCGTCGAGGGAGCGCCGGCGCCGACAGAGGCTCAGCGTCGAGGGAGCGCCGGCGCCGACAGAGGCTGTGCCGAGGGAGCACCGGTGCCGACAGAGGCTCAGTGCCGGGCCGACAGAGGTTCAGTGCCGTGGGAGTGCCGCGCTGTCGTAAGGCGAGAACTTAAACTGACAGATGGTGTGGCTGTGCTTCATGCTGCATGTGGGGTCTTGCTGTATGTAAAATGGCTGCTTCTGTTTTCTTCATTAAAGTGTGAGCTCAATTCAGAAAAAGGCCCTCCATTGCATTTATGGCTTCAGGTATCCTGAGCCAGGAATGGGAATCTCTCTTTAATCCTCAAATATTTCACCGCTCCAGCAGCGTTATAACAGTGTCTCTGGGTTGTGATGAGGTATTCCCACAATCTGTCTCGCCTCCTCCTCTGTTAGCCACACAGTGGACTCTTCACCCTACCCCCCCCACCACCTTACCGTCTGCATCAGTGACCGGCGTGATGTTGTCTCGTCTCTGCAGGGTCTGCACAGAGTCTCTCTGATGGAGCAGAGCTGCTTCCAGTGACCTGCGCTCCACCTTCATCTTGGCTGCATGCTCCAGCAGGAATTCAGGAGCCTGGGGAGAGAGGCAGAGAGTTATTCCACAATACCAAAGGGAGATAGCTGAATGGGAAAGGGAAGGAAGTGAGAATGAATGGAATGGAGTTTTCCAAGGAGTGGACACAGGGACTCGATGGGCCGAAGGGACTCTCGCTGTGCTTCAGTGAAGTTCTGCACCACTGAGGGATGGGTGCCTCTGCTCGTCTCCCTGTCTCTGTGCACGTGTCTGTCTGTATGCATCAGGGCAGGCGGGGGTTCCAACTATTATAGGTCCCATCCCTGCCCCAGGGTTACGTCCTCAGCTAACACTGGCTTCTCATTGGGTGATAAACCTCTCCCCACAAGCATTCCCCGATTCCCATTACTCTGCCAGTGGTGGCCATGCTTTAACAGCCTGGCACCGAGCTCTGGAATTTTCTCCCTAAAGTCTCTCTGCCTGTGCCCATCTCTGTCTCTCTGCACCATCCCCAACTTTCCCCTTCTGTCCCTGTCGCTCCCGCCCCACCCCTGTATCTCTCTTCTTCACGAAGAGACTCATTAAAAAGCGAAATCTCTGACTGAATGTTGGGTCCCCAACACATTCCCTCATGAGTTAAGTGTTAGATACTGCTTGGTTGATACGCCTGCAACACACTGGGCATGTTTTACAGCATTCAATGTGCTCCATAAATGCACATTGTCATTACCTTGTAGAACGGGAAATACATACTCTTCTTGAGGCCCTGGAAGAATTGACGATTGTTCAATGAAGAGTCCAGTTTGTGGATTGACAGTTTGTGGGCAGGAAGCCTCTGGAACCTGGAGAGAACAAGACACTGCAAAACCTCCAAAACAACAGCCAGGTAATGAAATAACACATCCAGGATCCCGCACAGCCCAGGCCACAATGCCCACCGCCTTTACACCAGCCTTCATATGGCTTAGCCATTCAAATTGGCCACGGGCGAGTTAATACAGGAGGAAAACAAGATCTGAACCATTGGTCAAGTATCGTTGCAAATTCAATTCGATGTTGATCAGAGAGGGGTTGCACAGTTTGGAGGGGGTGATTAAAATGTCATACATGCCCTGTATAATGAAAGGTCAAATAGGCTGGAAGGGCAGAGTTACAGAATTAAATGCCACACAAAGTACAGTCACTCAACCATAACGTTATATGAAAACCTGGAGAGAATCAGGGTTTGCTGATAGAATGATGGGATTCACAATAAAATTCTCCCTGAGCACTGACCCCCCCCGACAGTGCGGCGCTCCCTCAGCACTGACCCCTCGACAGTGCGGCGCTCCCTCAGCACTGACCCTCCGACAGTGCGGTGCTCCCTCAGCACTGACCCTCCGACAGTGCGGCGCTCCCTCAGCACTGACCCTCCGACAGTGCGGCGCTCCCTCAGCACTGATTGGGAACTGTCAGCTTGAATTTTGTGCACCGTTCATTACAGTGGACTCTCAAACGTGGACTGCCCTGGCTCAGAGGGGAGTGCACTCACTGTGAAGCTGGACATGGGGAAGGTGCTGAACAAAAAGTATCACACTTGGCTCCTGAAGAGCCCAATATTAAGAGGGATTTTGTACACACCCACCGCCCCCCCCCCCCCCCCCCCCCCTCCCAAAAACCAAGTCATCGTTACTCACTTTCCTACAAGTCGGCGATCCAGGTTCGGCAGTGAAATTCCTGTGAAGAGGTTCACTTCCCTGCTGACGGAATTGTGGAGCTCCTCGGTCAGTGAGCGAATAGGATCCTCCTGCACCCCAAGCTTCTGCCTCATGAAGGAGCCAATCTACAATGACAGCAGCCGGCTGCATTTATATAGCTCCCCGAACCAAGTTGAAAAATAAAAAAATAACTCCACAGTCAGGGGACCGGAACACCCGGCCTGAGACACAATGAGACAGGCAACCAGAAAGCTTGCTCAATGAGACCGATTATTAAGGAGCATCTTAAAAAGAGTGTGTGTTTTGGTGTGGAAAGGGGAGAGTGGTGGTGGTGGCAGCAGAGGGGGTGGGGGGGTGGGTTTGTCAGCGGAGTAAGAACATAGAACAGTACAGCACGGTACAGACCATTTGCCCCACAATATTATGCCAAGCATTCATCTTAATCGAAGATCAACCTAACCTACACACCCCTCAATTTACTGCCATCCATGTGCTTGGTCTGCAGTCGCTTAATGTTCCTAATGTATCTGACTCCACTCCCACCACTGGCAGTGCATTCCATACTCTGTGTAAAGAACCCACCTCTGACATCTCCCCTATACCTTTCTACAATCATCTTAAAATTATGACCCCTCGTGACAGCCATTTTTGCCCTGGGGAAAATGTCTCTGGCTATCTATGGCTCTCATTATCTTGATTTGGAGATGCCCTCCACTATCACCTAATGAAGGAGCGTCGCTCTGAAAGCTAGTGTGCTTCCAATTAAATCTGTTGGACTATAACCTGGTGTTGTGTGATTTTTTAATCTCATTATCTTGTACACCTCTATCAAGTCACCTCTCTTCCTTCTTCTCGAGCCCTAGCTCATTCAACCTCTCTTCATAGGACAAATCTTCCAATCCAGGCAGCATCCTGATAAATCTCCTCTGCACCCTCTCTAAAGTATCTACGTTCCTCTGGTCGCCTCATTGTAAGAACTGGACACAATATTCCAAGTGTGGTCTAACCAGGATTTTAGAGAGCTGCAGCTCTTAAAGTCACACCCCCTGTTAATGAAAGCCAAAACACCATATGCCTTCTTAAAAACCCCATCAACATGTATGGCAACTTTGAGGGATCTATGTACGTGAACTCCAGATCCCACTGTTCCTCTACACTGCCAATAATCCTGCTTTTAACCCCATATTCAGGATTCAAATTTGACCTTGCAAATTGAATCACTTCGCATTTGTCGAGGTTGAACTCCCATCTGCCAGTTCTCAGCCCAGCTCTTCCACCCTGTCAATGTCTCGTTGTGTCAAGGGTTGTTGCAGGCTACAATCTACAACACCACCAACCGCTGTGTCATCGGCAAATTTACTAACCCACCCTCCCACTTCTTCATCCAAATCATTTATAAAAACTACAAAGAGCAGATGCCCAAGCACTGATCCCTGTGGGATCACCGACCTCCAGGCGGAATGCTTTCCATCCACTAGCACTCGCTGTCTTCTTTCGGCCAGCCAACTTTCTATCCAGACAGCCAAATTTCCCTGTATCCCATATCTCCTAACTTTCTGAATGAGCCTACCGTGGGGAACCTCATTAAATGCCTTCCCTGAAATCCAAATACACCACATCCACTGCTTGACCTTTTGTCAACTTTTCTCGTCACATCCTCAAAATCTCAATAAAACTGGTGAGGTATGACCTGCCCCTCACAAAACCATGCTATCTTTAACCAAACTACATTTTTCCAAATGGTCATAAATCCTTTCACTCGGAATCCTTTCCAGTACCTTGCTTACCACAAGTGCAAGACTGACTAGTCTGTAATTCCCAGGGATTTCCATATTCCCTTTCTTGACCAGAGGAACAACATTCGCCTCCCTCCAATCAGCCAGTACTACTGCCATGGAGAGTGAGGATGCAAAGATCATCGTTAGAGGCGCAACAATCTCATTCCTTGGATATATCTGGTCCGACCCTGGGCACTTATCGATCTTGACACTTCCCAGAATTTCTAGCATGTCCACTATTAGATTAGATTAGATTACTTACAGTGTGGAAACAGGCCCTTCGGCCCAACAAGTCCACACCGCCCCGCCGAAGCGTAACCCACCCATACCCCTACATCTACATCTACCCCTTACCTAACACTACGGGTAATTTAGCATGGCCAATTCACCTGACCTGCACATCTTTTGGACTGTGGGAGGAAACCGGAGCACCCGGAGGAAACCCACGCAGACACGGGGAGAACGTGCAAACTCCACACAGTCAGTCGCCTGAGGCGGGAATTGAACCCGGGTCTCTGGCGCTGTGAGGCAGCAGTGCTAACCACTGTGCCACCGTGCCGCCCATCTTTGCATCAATCTGTTCAAGCCTATTCACCGGGTCCACAGAGCTCTCATTATCAACAAGATCCCTCTCTCTAGTGAACACCGAAGCAAACAAAACTCATTTAGGGCCTCCCCTACCTCTTCAGACTCCAGGCACAAGTTCCCTTCACTATCCCTCTCTCTGATCATTTTCTTACTCCTTGTGTGCATGTAGAATGTCTTTGGGTTTTCCCTAATCCACCCTGCCAAGGCTTTTTCATGCCCCCTCCTAGCTCTCCTCAGTCCATTCTGGAGTTCTTTCCTAGCTACCCTGTAATACTCTAAATCTGTGCCAGATCCTTGCTTCCTCAACCTCAAGTAAGCTTCTTTCTTCTTTTGATGAGAAACTCCTCTGCTCTTGACATCCAAAGCTCCTTCACCTTACTATTCCTTGCCTGTCTCAGTGGCACAAAGTTACCCAACATTTGCACAAGCGCTCCTTAAACATCATCCACATTTCTGTTGTGCAATTCCCATATAACAATTGTTCCCAATTTATACTTCACAGCTCCCGTCTAAGAGCAGTATAATTTCCCCTCCCCCAATTAAATACCTTCCCAGACTGTCTGTTCCTATCCCTCTCCATGGCTACAGTAAAGGTGAGGCAGTTGTGGTCACTGTCACCGAAATGCCGTCCCACTGAGAGGTCTGACACCTGGCCTGACTCGTTGCCAAGCACCAAATCCAATATGGCCTCCCTTCTAGTTGGTCTGAGTCAGAAATCCCTCTTGGACAAACCTGACAAAAATCAGCTCCATTCAGACCACCTGCACTGAGGAGGTTCCAATCAATATTGGGGGATGTTGAAGTCACCCATAACAATAACTCCGCTACATCTGCACCTTTCCAGGATCTACTGTACAATCTGTTCTTCCATCTCTCTGCTGCTCCTTTCCTGTTACTGACTTCCACCTATACTGACTCAGTTGACAAACCTTCCTCAACACACGTCTCTTCTGCAGCTCCAGTGCGTCTCTAGTTAATAATGCTACTTACCCTCCTCTAATAGCCCCCCTCCCAGTTCTTTTTAAGAAGACCTAAACCCTTGAACATTCAGCAACCATTCCTGCTCCTGTGAAATCCATGTCTCTGTTACTGCTACAGCATCATAGTTCCCAGTACCAATCCATGCTCTAAGCTCATAACTCTTATTCCTTACACTCCTTGCATTGAAACAGACACTTTAACCCATCCCTATCAACTGTGTATCCTTCCTGACAGACTCCTTGCATTCTCTTTCTGCCCGTACAACAACTACCCTCTGATCTGTAGCTTTCCTTCCCATTCCCCTCCTAAATTAGTTTAAACCCTCCCAAAGCGCACTAGCAAATCTCCCGCTCAGGACATTGGTGCACCTTCAGTTTAAGTACAACCTGTCCTTCATGTACAGGTCCCACCTTCCCAGAAGGTACCCCAATGACCTACGTTTCTGAAGCCCTCCCTCCTGCACTAACCCTATAACCACATGTTTAGCTGCACTCACTTCCTGTTCCTTGCCTCACTAATGCTAGTAAGGTTTAGAGTTCCTGAGATGGGACAGGTGAGTGGGAGACTGACCTCCATTTGTGTCTTCATAAGTTGACTCTTGGCTGATGAATTCCCTTTCACTAGAGCACGGATGAGATCTTGCTTTGTCTCCTGCAAACAACAGTTGTTAGAAAAATGGAGGAAAACAAGGAACATCAGAGGCACAGTGCCCCTGACAGGACACACCCTGTAACTGGCCTTTTAACAGATCAAGTCAGCATCGCAGGAATAATTCACCCTGTCAGACAAACTCGGTCACAGGACCTGACTACAGGGGGCGGAGTACAAAACTCCAGACAACACTCCAAGGGGAAGCACTAAGGGACTGCCGCACCAGTACCACGGGAGCACTGCACCAGCAGGGATGTCATCTCTGATTTGACACTATAAAAAGAAACTGCGTCTGCCCTCTCGTGTGGGTGTGCTTATCTTGATGATAAGCAGGAAGCAGTCCTCCCTGACGTCTGGGACCGATACTTATTCCTTCACCGGTATCACTGAAAAACAGGTGGGAGGAGTCATTCTCATTCTGCTTGTGGGATAGCACTGTGCACCAAAGGGCTTTTCTAAGTGAACTCACATTACTGAACATCACTCATTGGCTGTGAAGCCACAGGACAGCCACATCTTTGCAGAGAAGATGTTCTGCTGTGATTCCTGTCTGAAAATGGTGGAATATACTTTCAAATCCATCGACAACTGCACAGGATAATCGCGGACACATGACATTTCACACTGGGGAGAGCCCTCAGAGACCAGGGGTTGGAGGGAACACAGAAAGGTCAGAGGGTGTAAAACTTCGCTCCAGCAGGTCACAGGCAGATCCTGTCAGTCTCGCCCAGCCCCTACCTCAACAGCAGACTTACCACGAGAGCTTGGAAGTGGAGAATGCTGCTGTGCTTTTGCTGCAGGTTCTGGATCTCACGGTTCTTGGCTTCTATGGAATTAGCTAAGAGCTGAGCCTGTTCCGAGAGCTCCTGGAGGTAGCTCCTCTTCTCCATCGCAGTCAGTTCCAGCTCCAAGGCCTCCCTGTCACAAACACAAGCGCACTGTCCAGTGAGACATGGCTACAGGTGAGACCAGCGATGCCGCTCAACGTCTGCAGAAAGGTTGACAGCACCCGGCTATTCCACTGGCAGCCTACCTGGCAGCTCCAACCTCTGCCATCTATATGGTCCCATCTTACAAAGGATTCGGTTTACCATTCTGTCCTCTGTGGTCCCTGTTCGCTGATCTCCACTGAAGCTAGGGAAGGGAAGGCTGGGCCCCATGCCAAGATACTTGCATTATCCATAGCCATGGTCAAAGTGCCAAAAGACTGGAGGTTAGCTCACAAGGTGCCATTATTTAGGAAAGGTGGTAAGGAAAAGCCAGGGAATTATAGACCAGGGAGCGTGACTTCAGTGATGGGTAAGTTGGTGTGTCATAGTGGCTCGGTGGTTCACACTGCTGTGTCACAGGATCTGGGTGGGATGCTCCTCGGAGGATCGGTGTGGACTTGATGGGCTGAATGGCCTATCTCCACACTAAGAATTCAATGATTTTATAAAATTGTTGGAAGGGATTCGGAGGGACAGGATTCACGTGTATTTGGAACTGATTAGGGATACTCAAAGTGGTTTTTATGCTGGGGAAAATCATGTCTCGCTAACTTTATTGAGTTTTTTGAAGAAGTAATGAAGAGGATTGATGACGACAGAGTAGGGTATGTTGTCTATACTGGCTTCAGTAAGGCATTCGACAAGGTTCTGGACGGTAGACTGGTTAGCATAGGTTCGTGATGGAGGGCTGCTTTTCAGACTGGAGTCCTGTGACTCGCAGTGTGCCATAAGGGTTGCTGCTGGGTCCACTACTTCTTGTCTATAATTTATAGACACTTATATGAATATAGGCAGTATGGTTAGGAAGTTTGCAGATCACACCAACATTGCTGGTGCAGTGAACAGCAAGAACAAAACAGGAGCTTGATCAGACGGCCTGGGAGTGGCAGATGGAGTTTAATTTAGAATAATGTGAGGTGCTGTATTTTAGTTAGGCAAATTAGGGCACGACTTATACACTAATAGTAAGGTCCTGGGGAGTGTTGCCAACCCATGAGACCTTGAGGTCCAGGTTTGTAGTTTCTTGAAACTGGAGTCACAGGTATGCAGGGTAGCAAAGGTGATGTTTGGTACACTTGCCTTCATTGGTCAGAGCACTGAGTATAGGAGTTGAGAGGTCATGTTGCGGCTGTATATGATATTGGTTAGGCCACTTTTGGAAAACTGCGTTCAATTCTGGTCTCCCTGCTACACAAAAGATATTGTGAAATTTGAAAGGGTTCAGAAAAGATTTGCAAGGATGTTGCCAGGGTTGGGAGGGGTTTGAGTAGGGAGAGGCTGAATAGGCTGCGTCTGTTTTCAATGGAGTGTCACAGAGACTAAGGGGTGGCCTTATAAAATCATGAGGGGCATGGACAGGATGAATAGCCAAGGTCTTCTCCCTAGAATGGGAATGTCCAAAACTAGATGGCATATGTTTAAGGTAAGAGGGGAAGGATTTAAAAACGGCCGTAAGGGGCAATTTTCTTTCCACTTAGAGGGTGGTGCATTGTGTGGAATGAGCTGCCAGAGGAAGTGGTGGAGGTTGGTACAATTACAACAGTTAAAAGGCATCTGGATGGGTATATGAATAGGAAGGGTTTGGAGGGATATGGGCCAAATGTTGGCAAACGGGACTAGATGAGGATATCTGGTTGGCAAGGACGGGTTGGACCAAAGGGTCTGGTTCCATGCTGGACAGTTCTAGGACTATGGTGTTTTACCCAAAGTGGTTTACTCAGGTGAGGGAAGAGGTTGAGAAGCAGATTCCTTCATGGCAACCTCAGCCAATGCAGCAATTGAACCCTCACAGCTGGCATCACTCTGCACTGCAAACCAGCCATCCCACCAACTGAGCTAACCTCACCACAAGGTGCTTTCTAAACGCTGTCGAAGAGGGGACAAAGCTTCTGACCTGACAGCAGACAGGAGCTCAGCATCATGCGCATACTGTTCCTCCAACAGGCGATTAAACTCCTTATTCAGTGCCGTCAGCCTGCCACTCATTTCCTTCTCCCGCCTGAGGGCCCCGATCTTCTCCACTGCTCGGACCTCACAGTCTCGCCATCTCTCCTGCCGAGGGACCACACAAAAACGCAATTTAACTGCCTCCCCTCTGGGAGATAACGCAGGGCAGTTCGACATTACCACAGACCATTCCAGCCCCACATCAACAAGCGTTTGATGTTGTGACTATCTCAGAGACATGGCTAGAGGAGGGTCAGGAATGGTTGTTGCAGATTCCAGGATTAAGATGTTTCAGCCAGGGGTTCTGGGTGGCGGGGAGGGGGGGGGGGGGGAGGAGAAGAGGGGAAGAAGAGGCATTGTTAATCAAGGATAATATTACAGCAGCTGAGATAATGTTTGAGGACTCATCCACTGAGGTAGTTTGGGCTGAGGTTAGAAACAGGAAAGGCGAGGTCACCCTGTTGGGAGTTTGCTATAAGCCTCTGAATTGTTCCAGGGATGTAGAGGAAAGGATAGCAAAGATGGTTCTCAATAGGAGCAAGTGTAACAGAGTAATTGTTATGGGGGACTTTAACTTCCAGTTGTTAATTTAGACAGGTCAGTTTGTGCAGGAGGATTTTCTGACACAGTACATAGACAGGGCAAAAAGGGACAACGCCATATTGGATTTGGTACTGGGAAATTCCTGATGAAGGGCTTTTGCCCGAAACGTCGATTTTACTGCTCCTCGGATGCTGCCTGAACTGCTGTGCTTTTCCAGCACCACTAATCCAGGATCTGGTTTCCTGCATCTGCAGTCATTGTTTTTACCGAAATGAACCCAGTCAGTTGTTAGATTTGGAGATAGGTGAGTACTTTGGCAATAGTGACTGTAATTCGGTTATGCTTACGCAATAGGCAGGAATAGGTATACACTGCAAGGAAAGAGGTAGAACTGGAGAAAGGCAATTATGACAGGATTAGGCAAGATTTAGGATGCATAGCACAGGGAAGGAAACTGCAGGGGGATGGACAAACTTGAAATGTGGAGTTTATTCAAGGAACAGCTACTGGGTCTTTGAAAAGTATATACCTATCAGGCAGGGAGGTAGTTGTTGATAGAGGGAGCCATGGTTTACTAAAGAAGTTGAAGCTCTTGTCAAGAGGAAGAAGGCGGCTTATGTGAGGATGTGGCGTGAAGGCTCAGTTGGGGGCTTGGGAGTTATAAGTTAGCCAGAAAAGACCTAAAGAGAGGGCTAAGAAGAGGGGACATGAGAAGTTGCTGGCAGATAGGATCAAGGAAAACCCTAAGGCCATCTATAAGTATATCAGGAATGAAAGAATGACTAGAGTAAGATTAGGGCCATTCAAAGACAGTAGTGGGAAGTTGTGTGTGGAATATGAGGACATAGGGAAAGCACTTAATGAATACTTTTCGTCAGTATTCACATTAGCGAGAAAACGGAGATATAAGCTACAAGATTAGATGGGATTGAGGTTGACAAAGAGGAGGTTTTAGCAATTTTGGAAGATCCGAAAATAGATAAGACCCCTGGGCCAATAGGATTTATCCTCGGATTCTCTGGGAAGCCAGGAAGGGGATGGCAGAGCCTTGGCTTCAATCTTTATGTCATCATTGTCAGTCAACAGGAGTAATGCCAGAAGACTGGAGGATAGCAACGTTGTCCTCTTGTTTAAGAAAGGAAGTTGGGACAACCCTGGTAATTATAAACCAGCGAGCCTTACTTCAGTTGAGGGTAAGGTGTTACAATCATCTGGAATGGAATCATTTGATTAGGGATAGTCAACACAGTTTTGTGAAGGGTAGGTCATGCCTCACTAACCTTATTGAGTTCTTCGAGAAGGTGACCAAACAGGTAGATGAAGGTAAAGTGGTTGATGTGGTGTTTATGGATTTCTGTCAGGCATTTGATCAGGTTCCACACGGGAGGCTATTGCACAAAATACGGAGTTTTGGGATTGAAGATGATTTAACGGTTTGGATCAGAAATTGGTTAGCTAAGAGAAGACAGAGGGTGGTGGCTGATGGGAAATGCACATCCTGGAGCTCAGTTACCAGTGGTGTGCTGTTACCATCTGTTGTGGGGTCACTGTTGTTTGTCACTTTTATACATGATCTGGATGTGGGCGTAGAAGGATGGGTTAGTAAATCTGCAGATGATACTAAGGCATGCAGAGTTGTGAATAGTATCAAAGGATGTTGTGGGTTACAGATAGACATAGATAAGATGCAGAGCTGGGCTGAGAAGTTCCTGATGAAGGGCTTTTGCCCGAAACGTCGATTTTCCTGTTCCTCGGATGCTGCCTGACCTGCTGTGCTTTTCCAGCATCACTCTAATCTAGACACTGGTTTCCAGCATCTGCAGTCCTCACTTTTGCCAAGTAGCAAATGGAGTTTAATGTGGAAACCAAGGGGGTTCACTTTGGAAGTAGGAAGAGGAATGCAGAGAACTGGGCTAACGATAAAATTCTTGGCAGTGTAGATGAACAGAGAGATCTCAGCGTCCAGGTGCATAAATCCCTGAAAGTTGCCACCCAGTTTGATAGGGCTGTTAAAAAGGCATATGATGTGTTGGCGGTAATTGGTAGGGGAATTGAGTTTCAGAGCCATGAGGTCATGCTTCAGCTGCACAAGACACTGGGAAAGGCCGTACTTGGAGTATTGCGTGCAGTTCTGGTCACCGCATTATAGGAAGGATGTGGAAGATTTGGAAAGGGTTCAGAGGAGATTTACCAGGATGTTGCCTGGTATGGAAGGAAGATCTTACAAGGAAAGGCTGAGAGAACTGAGGCTGTTTTTGTTGGAGAGAAGAATGTTGAGAGGTGTCTTAATTTAGATGTACAAGATAATCAGAGGGTTAGATAGGGTGGACAGTGAGAGCCTTTTCCTCGGATGGTGAAGGCTAACACAAGGGGATATATCTTTAAATTGAGGGGTGATAGATTTAGAACTGTTATCAGGGGTAGTTTCTTTACTCAGTAATAGGTGCATGGAACGACTTGACTGCAGTAGTAATAGACTCACTGACATTAAGGGTATTTAAGTGGGCATTGGACATCCATATGAATAATGGAACAGTGTAGTTAGATGGGCATCAGATTAATTTTACAGGTCAGTGCAACATCAAAGACCGAAGGGCCTGTATACCACTGTAACATTCTATGTTCAATGTTCATTCGCCCCCTTCATCACTGTCACTCAGTCATAGCAGTGTGCGCCATCTACAAGTCGCACTGCAGCAATTTACCAAGTCTCCTGAGGCAGCATATTCCTGAATACTTCCAGCTAGCAGGGTAAGGGCAGTATCTCAGAGGCTCAGGGGGTGACCTTATGCAACACCAGCTCCTCCAAGTTCCCCTCTGACTCCCTGAAACAACTTTGCACGGAGATGGAGTCTGTCTCAGGAAGGATGCCAGCTTTCAGTGACTACTGTGTGATCAAGTGGTTCACTGATGGTCACAGCATGCAGGAATCCACTGACAATCGAAGGGACTGCTACAGTTCAAGAAGGCAGTTCACCCCAACGTTCTCCAGGACAATTAGGGATGAGCAATAAATGCTGGTCCAGCCTCAGACAGCCACATCCCAGGAAATAATAAAGGAAACACAATCATTTGGTCAAGCAGCAACGACAAAAACCAGTGCATCAAAGATGGGGGCGGGGAGTTGGAAACTGCAGGCACAGCAACGTTTTGTTAAACTGAAGGCGTTTTGACATAATCAAGAACTGTTCCATTTATTTCACTGTGGGACGCAGGTGTCAGTGGCTGGGTCAGCATTTATCCTCCATCACTAATTGCCTTTTCAGAAGTTGGTGATGGGCTGTCTTCTTGAACTGCTGCAGTCCACCTGCTGTGGGTTGACCAACAATGCCTTCAGGGAGGAAATTCCAGGACTTCAACTCAGTGACAGTGAAAGAACGGTGATATATTTCCAAGTCAGGATGGTGAGTCACTTGAAGAGGATCTCAAAAGGTGGTGGTGTTCCCATATGTTGTCTTTCTAGATGGAAGTTGTCGTGGGTTTGCTTTCTGTGGCCCACCAGTGAATTTCTGCAGAACATCTTGTAGATAGTACACACTGCTGCTACTGAGTGTTGGAGGTGGGGGGAGCACATGCTTGCGTATGGAATGCCAATCAAGTGGTCGACTTTGTCCTGGAAGGTGTCAAGCTTCTTGACTGTTTTGGAGTTACACCTACACAGACAAGTGCAGAGTATACAGTCACAGTCCTGGCTTGTGCCTTGGGGAGTCAGGAGGAGAGTTTACATTGACTGACACTGAGAAGAATTGATACGGCATAAAACTTCAGCTGCAGCTTGCATCTTTTACACTTATTGAATATTATCTTGGACAGATTGTTGATTCCAACATAATTTGGCCAAGGATGAAAGTTTCAGCACTCAGGAAAGAGTCCCCAGAAGGCTGGGGGTGGGGAATGTGGGGCTTGCTCCCACAGGGGAGAGGGGAGGATGTGAACTTGTTCCCACAGGGAGGGGGTTTGGAACATGTCAATTTATTAATAGGGAGAAGTATAAACACAAGGAAGAAAGGAATAGAAGGAGATGTTGGTGAGGGAGTGAGGGGAGAGGAGTAGAGAGGTGGGGTGGAGACTGCTGTGGGAGAGCGCACAGGGAAGAAGCAAGGAACAGGATGACCTGTTTCCCAACTGTACATCATAAAGATGAACTTGTGCTGATCAGTGTGACATTACTGGATAGTTTCAGGCTGGCTTTCCCTGTGCTTGGAATATGTTCACTCTGATCAAACATTTACACTCCCACTCAAAAGCTAATCTCTCACATCGTACAAACCTCAAGTAAAGACTTGACAGAGCGTAGAACCGCAGGAGCCTCTGAGACATCCTGTAAGTGGGAACGGCTGTAAGAGAACCTGCAAACAAAAAGGGCACCATTGCCAGATGCAGCAGTGATATATCATTAACATAGAGACAACTCTCAGTCTGATTAAAGAGCTTCCAGTGAACACACACACACTTCTCAGAGACTCAAACCAGAGGGAACACTGTTAGGGTACAGAGCCCAGCTCTGTCAACTTTAAAATGAAAGTAAAGTTGCCTCTACACTGCCCCCCCCAATCAAACATTCCCAGGACAAGGACTGCACAGGGCTAGATACAGAGTAAAGCTCACACTTCTCTCTCAAACCAAAAGTAATGCGCCTCTTCTTTTCTTTAAAAAAAATTAAAGTAAAGCTCTCTCTATGTTTTTAAACCACAAGTAAATGGAAAATAAACCTTCATCAACATTTTCCCCACAAACACTTCGATGCCAGGTGCAGCACAGGCTTAGCTACAGAGTAAAACTGCCTCTACTCTTTAAAACTAAAGACTCCTCTACGTGTTTTGTTTAACATTGAGTCTCCATCAAACACTCCACTTTAAACAGAGAAATATTCATTTACTTATTTCAACTGGGAGTAAAGTCTCCTCTTTCTTTTAAACTGAAAGTAGAGCTCTTTTCACACTGTTCACAAACACACCCAGGACAGGGACAGCTCAGGGTTAGATAAAGGGTACAGCTCCCTTTGTTCTATTAAACAAAATGTAAACTGAAAGTAAATTGCCATTTTCTCTTTTACACGAAATGGAAATAAAAAGTAAACACACCCTCAATACTGTCACAACAAAAAACACTTCAAGGTCAAGGACTTAATGGAGTCAGGCACAGAGTTAGCATGTCTACACTCTTAAATAGGAAGCAAAACTCCCACTACTCTCTTAAACTGGAGTAAAGCTTCTATTACAGTATTCCCAAACACTCTGGACAGAGAATGCATGGGGGTAGATACAGAGTAATGCTTTCTACTCTTTTATGCTGAAAATAAAAGTCCCTCTACTTGTTTAAACTCAAAGTAAAGCTCCCTCCACACTGCACCCATCAACACTCCCAGGACAGGGACAGCACAGGGTTAAATACAGAGTAAAGGTTCTTCTATACTGCCCAGAAGACTCAACATCGAGTTCTCCAATTTTAAATAACCTTTCTTCCCATCCCACAATTCCCTTTCCAGCCTCTCTTCATCCCTTCCATTCCATTTACTGACCCTACCTTCCAGCCACCAACCATATTCACTCCTCCCATTATCAAACAGGCCGTACCCTCTACCTGTGTTCACCCCTCAGACTCAACAATCTCCCTCAGATCCCCCTTCATCTGCAGCTCCCCTCACCTCCACTCCTCGTCCTGAAGGGTTACACGTGAAACATTGACTTTTCCACCGCCTGATGCTGCCTGGCTTGCTGTGTTCTTCCAGCCTCCTGCGAGTCTCCCTTGGATTCCAGCATCTGAAACTTTGTTGTCTCCTCTACACTATTCCCAATCAAACACTCCCAGGATAGGGACAGCACCGGGTTAGATACAAAGTAAAGCTCTCACTACACTGTCCCCACCAAACACTCCCAGGACAGGGACAGCATGGGGTTAGACACAGAGTAAAGCTCCCTGCACACAGGAAGAGTTCTGCCAAACAAAGATTACCTGAGGACTTCCATGTCCTTTCCCACATCCACTTTCGATTGGAGTTCCATGAGTTCCTTTTTGTTCTCAGCTGCCAAAGTCTGCACAGCTGCCAGGATGTGGGTTGGTGGGTGTGATGCATTAACACCCTGCACAAAAACAAAGGCTGAAAATTGCAAAAAAACCAGACAAAACCCCCAAGTCTGCATATACAGCACTCCCTATTTCAGCAGCCCCCTCCAGCCCCTACACCCTGGTGAGTGTGGGTATGTGGGACCCCATATCCCAAGGAGAATTGGCACTCACCTCTATCTGGTTCAGCCATTGCTGATAACTGTCACTTCTCAGGTCATAGCCCCTGTCACTGTGAGCAAAGGAAAAATACATTTAATAAACATGAGGTACAGAACACCTCACCCGTACCAGACCTCCGTCAACTCCCCGTCCCCACCTCCGTCAACTCCCCCAACCCTGACTCCCGTCCCCATCTCCGTCACCTCCCCTGTCCCCATCTCCGTCACCTGCCCCGGCCCCGACTCCCAGCCCATCTCCGTCACCTCCCCAGTCCCTGACTCCCGCCCCCATCGCCTTCTCTTCCCACAACCCTGACACCCCTCGCCACCTGTCACCTCTTTAAGCTCCTACATTGTTCCTTTCCTCTGTCACCTCTTCTACTCCCTACAACCCCTGAAGTCTCAATGTTACACAAATGCTTGCCTCTCACCCACCTCCCAGCCACTTGTCGATTCCCATCACTCCACCATCGGTGACTGCCACTTCCCTCGCCTGGATTCTCAGCTCAAGATCTGCCAAGCACTAGACAGAGAAGACCCACAAATGCATGAAGCACAGGAGCTACCTACCCACTGCCTCCAAGAGGACTCTCCTGTTCATCATATAACGACTTCAGGAGCTGGAATCTCGTGAAACACGTTCCCCGAACATCTTGCTGAGGGAAAGAGAATAGGAGAGAGAGAGAGAGCAAATGAGACAGACGGAGTCTGGAACAGAGAGGGAGTGCACGTGTGCAGGACAGAGAGAAAAAGAAGGAGATTGCGAGAGAGAAACAGACAGCCACAAAGAGGGATTAAGGCAGAAAGTGAGAGAGACAGACATATTTCACAGGTTCCAAATCCAGAACATGTTGATTTTTATAAAACAGAGTCACTACAGCAATGAAGGAGTCTGATCTGTCTATCAAGCCAATGCCAGCCCTCTATAGTGAAATCCGGTCATTCCAACCTGTGGAGTGGGAGCACAGGGAAAGTCGTTTCGCAAGCTTACCTTTCCTCAATTTCTTTGTGAAATCCTCCTCCAGCCTCCTCATGGTCAACGGAATCCAGGTCATTATCTCTCACTGCATTAAAAATATTTCCGTTCTAACCTTGTCTCTGCTACTCCTACCCAGAACATTAAATCTGGGTCATGTTCCTACCATCAGCCAACGGGAACAGTTTTTCATTGTCTCCCTTGTCGAAACCAGTCACTAACTTAAATCACCACAATCAATCAGATATCTCCGTCAATTTCTTGTGCGCCATGGAGAAAGTTAGCCTCTACAAGAGGACCGCCTGTTTCTTAAGAGTTAAACAGGCATCAGCCACACATCTGCCCATACTGCTCAAGGTGCTGCTACAGGAAACTGGGTTATAAACTCACCCTGACAACAAATGTACTGGAGATTACTGGAGTCAGAGAGCATCCACGGAGAGAGAGCAAGCTAACATTTCAAGTTGAGATAACTCCTCATCAGAGCTGACATAAAGTGTGTTGGCAGCAGCATTCATTCAATAATGGGGTGTGTGTGCGTGTGGGTGTTGGGGAGGTCAGAATCCTGAGGGAGAAAGGCTGTTGATCGTTCAGATTAAGTGATCAGAAAGTGCGAATGGCAGAACAACGATGTGTCTAACTGTCAGACTGGAAAAACAGACAGTCCCACTGGGGTGGGGGACAGATGGCAGAGAGAGAGAATGTAAAAGTGAAGCTAAAAGGAAAGGGAAGGGAATGCATTCACAAACTGAAGGTTTTGACCTCAATATTAAGTCCAGAAAGCTGTCAAGTGACTTAATATTGAATTCAACAACTTCAAATTGTGAAGCCATCCCTTCCCTTTCTCTTAAGCTGTACCTGTTATAATCTGTCACCGTATTCCCTGTCCCCTCCTGCAACCCCTAGTGGGACCATCTGTTCTTTCCGGTCTGGAAGTTAGACACACCATCATTCTGCCACTCTCACATTCTGATCACATAATCTGAACGATCAACAGCCTTTCTCTCCCAGCATTCCAAATCCCTTCCCACCTCACTACAGCTCTGAAGAGACATCTAGACCCCGAAATGTTAGCTTGTTCTCTCTCCACAGATGCTGCTTGACCTGCTGTAATCTCCAGCATTTTTTGTTTTCAGTGCAGATTCCAGCCTGTGCGATAATTTGCTCCTATTAACTCACCCTAGTGGACTAACTAGCTTTGTTCAAGTTACTCATCAAGATTGGAAGCTTGTTTTTGTAAAATACAGACACCATTCTTGGTTGAGGACATCCCGGCTAAGTACAGGGAGTTGCTGTGACTCCCTGACAGAATACAACAGAAGCTGCAAACAACCCAGAAGAGAATTGGTCCAATCCTGGAAGAGGGAACATATCCAAGGACCAATTGGTACAATACTGTGCCTTTAAGACTTATTCTGCGTCGTTTCTATTGCAGAGTGGTATCATCACCCTGGTGACAACATCTCTGCTTCAGAAGCAGCAGGTAACACCTTTGAGCTCTGTGGTTTTTTTTTTAAACGAGATGAAGGAAGCATGAATGGGTGGAATCAGGTTCACACATACCCAGGGTTTCAGTTTCGCTGAGGTTAGCGGTTCGAAACTGCTCGATATAACTCTCTATGCTGTGGCTAAAGGTTTGAGTTCTGCCACTCGAGCCTTTCTCCTGAGCTGCAGGTAACACATGAGACAATCTATTTTGCTGAATTTGCCTTTGCGAACTGCATATCTGGGATACTGCTATATTGGAACAGTTGACTCATAGCTAAATAATATACTTAAAGCAATTAAATAAGTTATAACTAACTTATTTAACAACAGAAGCTGCAAACAACCCAGAAGGTACAGGCCTTCTCTTTGATATATTTTGAGGGAGTTTGGTCTGGTCCATAACATAAAGGGATATAAAAGCAGAGAAAACTGGCTAGCACAGACAGATGGGTCGAAGGATCTCCATCTTTGAGGTCCTGAAGAAGGGTCACTGGACCAGAAATGTTAACTCTGCTCTCTCTCCACAGATGCCAGCAGACCAGCTGGGTCTCTCCAGCAATTTCTGTTTCTCTTTCAGATCTCCATACCCTCAGGTCTCTGTTTTACAACAACTTACACCGTAGCCCTGGAAATCTGCTGTTCTTGTGATCGCCCTGACAAGTACACGATGTAAACCTCCAGCAAAACATCTCCCTTTTTCAGAAAAACAATCCACAAAACGTCTGTGGCCCTGAATTCAGCCCCCTACACAATTCACCTCCACCACTCCCTCCGAGAATGAGTCCCACATCCTCCCCCACTCTGAGCGAAAACGTTTTTCCTGAAATCTCTGACGGATTCGTTAGAGGTATTTATAGAAATGATTTTGATGAGAACATAGGAGGTGTAGGTAGTAAGTTTGCAGATGACACCAAAACTGGAAGTGTGGTGGACAGTAAAGAACACAACGGGATCTTGAGCAGATGGGCCAATGGACTGAGGAGTGGCAGATGGAATTTAATTTCGATAAATGCGAGGTGCTGCATTTTGGAAAGGTAAATAAAGACAGGACTTTATATACTTAATTGTAAGGTCCTAGGGAGTGTTGCTGAACAAAGAGACCTTGGAGTGCAGGTTCATAGTTCCTTGAAAGTAGAGTTACAGGTAGGCAGGATAATGAAAAAAGCATTTGGTATGTTTTCCTTTATTGGTCAGGAGTACAGGAGTTGGGAGGTCATGGTGCGGCTGTAAATGACATTGGTTAGGCCACTGTTGGAATATTGCGTGCAATTCTGGGCTTCCTCCTATTGGAAGGATGGTGTGAAGCTTGAACGGACTCAGATAGGCTGGGGCTGTATTCCCTGGAGTGTCGGAAGCTGAGGGGTGACCTTAGAGGTTTATAAAATCATGAGGGGCATGGATAGGGTAAATAGACAAGGTCTTTTCCCTGAGGTGCGGTGTCCAGAACTAGAGGGCATAGGTTTAGGGTGAGAGGGGAAAGAATTATAAGGGACCCAAGGGCATCATTTTCATGCAGAGGATGGTGCGTGTATGGAGTGAGCTGCTCGAGGAAGTGGTGCAGGCTGGTACACCTGCATCATTTAAAAGGTATCTGGATGGGTATATGCATCGGAAGAATTTACAGTGATAGGGGCCAAGTGCTGGCAAATGGGACTAGATTAAATCAGGCTGTGGTCAGCATGGATGAGTTGGACCGAAGGGTTCGTTTCCATGCTATACATCTCTGATTCTATCACTGCTCCCTAGTTCTGGTCTAATACCAATAAGTTGAAACATGATCGGGTAGATATACAGATGGAAGCCCCTTACTTAATTTTACAACTTTGATGAGGCCACCTCTCAGCTTTCTTCTGGGATGCCAAAGGCACCCCCAGTCCAGATTAAACAAAACGACCATCTGTGTGGGACTATTATTGGTAGTAATGGGGCCTCACCCAGCATATCCCCCCTCTCAGGTCTAGCTAGTTGGTGACACCCCCCCCTCCCTTACCCACTCTCTCCTCTGGCATAGGTAGAGAGGTACAATGACCCACTACCTCCCAAACCAGCTGTCTCAATGATTAATTCCACTTCTCCCCCAGAAGGAGAATGCGAACAGAGCATCATCCCCATGAACACACAACAGGACTCAGCTGCAGGGACAGGTTCCTTGGTGCCCATCCTCCCACTGATACTCACCAGCACCTCGGGTTCCAAACCACTGCCGTGCCACAACTTGCCATCCATGGTACTGTCAATTCCCACATCTTGCTCAGCTTTACTGAAACAGATAGGGGAGGTAGGAGACAAAGTAAGGAAACAGTAAAGTTTTCAAAGGGATACTCGAAAATCAGGCCGAACATGGTATCTCCAACAGCGCTCCCTCAGCCCTCCCACAGCATGCCATGAGCCCTCAGTATGTTTCCTCACCTGCCTATCTGTCTGAAGACATGTAGCCGATCGTGCAGCTTCTTGCTCTGTTCCTCCAGTGTCTTCCTCCTGTTTACTGCACGCTGCAGAAATGCTTGTAACAAAATATTTCGCTGTTTCAGATCCTGCAGCCTCTCGCAAGTCTCCGTCAGTATTTGTTCTGCATAGCAACAAATCAGGCTGAAAATTGACCAAGGGAGAGACTCCGCCCACTGACAAGTACCCGACACTGACAGAGGCCATTCAGCCCCTCAGCTGGTGTTTCTTCACACCAGCCTTGTCGCCATTCCTTTCTTCATCCCACACTTTCCACTGGTTTCTCTCGCACCTGTTTATCCAGCTTCTCTGTTTCTATACATCAATACAATTCAGCTTGTACATTTTGATAGCGAGTCCTGCAGCTCCCCCACCCCCCCACCACACACTGCAAGAGCAACTCCCTCACCTCACCACCACCCCCCAAAAAGGGAGCGAGTGCCACATTTCCTTCACGCAGCTCCCCCTGCCCTCCCAACTCTCTGGGAGAAGACATTTCTCCCGAACTGCCAATTGGATTTATTAGAGATTGTCTTCTCTCGATGGCCCCTTGTTCTGGTCTCTTAACACACCCTGTCCACGCCTCCAAAAATGTAAGTCTCTGAGTCTCCACAGTTGTAGTCCCTCTCTCATTTTTAAAACAGCTCAATCAAGTCACCCTACTCTTTTGTGACAAGATCTCGGCTTGGTCTATCTTGCTGACATTTATCTACACTCCCTGGGAGTCAAGTCTACAAAGTGTCTTGCACGTTCTCCACACCTTCCCTGTCCCTATCTGGCACATATTTCTGTCTATAGAGTCATAGAGATGTACAGCATGGAAACAAACCCTTCAGTCCAACCTGTCTATGTCGACCAGATATCCCAACCCAATCGAGTCCCACCTGCAAGCAATTGACCCATCTCCCTCCAAACCCTTCCTATTCATATACCCATCCAAATGCCTCTTAAATGTTGCAATTGTACCAGCCTCCACCACATCCTCTGGCAGCTCATTCCATACACGTACCACCCTCTGTGTGAAAAAGCTGCCCCTTAGGTCTCTTTTATATCTTTCCCCTCTCACCCTAAACCTAACCCCTCTAGTTCTGGACTTCCTGACCCCAGGGAAAATACTTTGCCTACTTACCCTATCCATACCCCTCATGATTTTGTAAACCTGTATAAGGTCACCCCTCAGTCTCCGACACTGCAGGGAAAACAGCCCCAGCCTGTTCAGCTTCTCCCTGTAGCTCAGATCCTCCAACCCTGGCAACATCCTTGCAAATCTTTTCTGAACCCTTTCAAGTTTCACACATCTTTCCGATAGGAAGGAGACCAGAATTGCACACAAGATTCCAACAGTGGCCTAACCAATGTCTTGTACAGCTGCAACATGATCTCCAACTCCTGTACTCAATATTCTGACCAATAAAGGAAAACATACCAAACACCTTCTTCCTATCCTATCTATCTGCGACTCCACTTTCAAGGAGCTATAAACCTGCACTCCAAGGTCTCTTTGTTCAGCAATACTCCCAAGGACCTTACCATTAAGTGTATAAGTCCTGCTAAGATGTGCTTTCCTAAAATGCAGCACCTCACATTTATCTGAATTAAACTCCATCTGCCAATTCTCAGCCCACTGGCCCATCTGGTCCAGATACTGTTGTAATCGGAGGTAACCTTCTTCGCTGTCCACTAGACCTCCAGTTTTGGTGTAATCTGCAAACTTACTAACTGTACTTCTTCTGCTCATTTATGTAAATGACAAAAAGTAGAGGACCCAGCACCGATCCTTGTGGCACTCCACTGATTACAGGCCTCCAGTCTGAAAAGCAACCCATCTTGGACCCAGAATAGACCATTTGGCCCTTCTAGCCTGCCTTGCCTTTCAATATCATCACATCCCATTAATGAAGGGGGAATATAGCACAAGTTCCTTGAAAGTGGAGTCACAGTTAGATAGTATAAAATGTAGGCGGCGTCTGGTATGTTTACCTTTTTTGGTCACTGCATTGAGTATAGCAGTTGGGAGATCACGTTGTGGCTGTACAGGACATTGGTTAGGCCACTTTTGGATACTGCATTCAATTCTGGTCTCTCTACTAGCAGACGGAAGTTGTGAAATTTGAATTGGTTCAGAAAAAATTTACAAGGATGTTGCCAGTGTTGGAAGGTTTGAGCTATAGGGAGAGGCTGAATAGGCTTGGGCTATTTTCCCTGGAACTTCAGAGGCTTGTAAACTTCTTGTAGAGGTTTACAAAATTATGAGGGGTATGGAAAAGGAAAAGGTAAATAGACAAGGTATTTTTTCCCCCAGTGTAGGTAAATCCAAATCTAGAGGCCATGGATTTAAATTGAAACGGGGAAAGATTTAAAAGGGACGTATGGGGCAATGTTTTCATACAGAGGGTTGTGCGTGTGAGAAATGAGCTACCAGAGGTGGTACAACAACAACATTTAAAAAGGTACATGAATGATGTTTGGAGTGATATGTGCCAAATGCTGGCTAATAGATGACATCAGGTTAGGATGTCCGGTCGGCATGGACGAGTTGGACTAAAATGTCAGTTTCTGTGCTGTACATCTGTGACTGTTCAAAGGGCTGAGGGAAGAGTGGGCCAGGCTGCACTAACAGACTGATTCTGACAGGGTCTGACAGCTCACCATCAATCTCTTGCTGCTCGTGCTCTGAGCTTTCGTCCAATTGCTGGAGATCAGTCTGCAGAGATACAAGTTGTTCCAGCAGCTTCCTCCTTTTCTTCTGCTCCTTGTCAGACAATGGAGCCTGGGAGTGGAACAGAAACACACCGTGTAAGATTCAATCACCCTACCAACAGGCAACTAGAGCTAAATGCAAACTGTGTCTATCCTGCACATGCTGATCACAATGCAAGACTGAAAACAGATTCATGTTCTCATGATGGGGACAGAGTAGAGACAGCTTCATTATGCATCTAAACTTGTACTGTCCTGCCCTGGGTGGATTTCATGGAGACAACGTAGAGGGGCTTTCCGTTGTGTCTAACCCGTGCTGACCCTGTCCTGGAAGTGTTTGATAGGGACAGTATAAAGGAAACTTTACTCTGGATTGAACCCTGTGCTGTCTCTGCCTGGAATCACACGATAAATTTACTTTTTAAACCGGATAGAAAGACATCCTGACATACCTCTTCCTCTTCACAGCACTTACCTCAGAGCCTTTTACCCACCGGTTCCTGAGCAAACAGTCAAGGAAAGTCTCAACGTCACTGCAAGGAAATAATCAATCATATGGCTCCTTACTCCACGCCTCCCTCCCTCCCTCTGCAACCTCCTCCGGCCCCTCCACGCCTCCCTCTGCAACCTCCTCCGGCCCCTCCACGCCTCCCTCTGCAATCTCCTCCGGCCCCTCCACGCCTCCCTCTGCAATCTCCTCCGGCCCCTCCACGCCTCCCTCTGCAATCTCCTCCGGCCCCTCCACGCCTCCCTCTGCAATCTCCTCCGGCCCCTCCACTCCTCCCGCCCTCCCTCTGCAATCTCCTCCGGCCCCTCCACTCCTCCCGCCCTCCCTCTGCAACCTCCTCCGGCCCCGCCACACCTCCCTCCCTCCCTCTGCAACCTCCTCCGGCCCCGCCACACCTCCCTCCCTCCCTCTGCAACCTCCTCCGGCCCCTCCACTCCTCCTGCCCTCTGCAACCTCCTCCAGCCCTTCCACACCTCCCTCCCTCCCTCCCTCTGCAACCTCCTCCGGCCCCTCCACGCCTCCCAAACCCTGCAGCCTCCTCTGGCCCCTGCATCACTCCCTATCTGAGTGTTCTGCGCACCTCAAATTCCAACTTCTCCAGAATCCCCCAATTCCTATCAGTCTACCATTGGCAGCATGCCTTCAGTTGCCCACAGCCCCAAACTTTAACAATCCTTCAATTATTGTTTCTGTCTCATCATCTAAAGACATTTCTGATTGACTTGATTTGCCTGAGTTTCACAATCTCCCCAGTGTGACCATTATAACCCAGAGCATGGTCTCCCAGCATAAATTAATGCCAACTGCTTAAAGGATACCATTCCAGGTTCCCCTTGATCTCTCTCACTACCCTGTAAGAGAGAAATGGGTGAAGTCAGCCAGGCAATCACTGGAGGTTTAACTGTAACTAAACATGTCTGACAACAGGCATCAGTCACCCTGCGATTCGGCCAATTTAAAAGGCAGCACTTTGAGGGGATCAGGGCCGAGTGAGCGCCACATTCTCAGGGGCTCAGGGCCAAGGAAGCACTGCGTTCTCAGACGTGCCTCCTCTTGAACAATTCCTTAAAGCATCGTCCCTTCTCGAAGCATTTCACTGTCTCCAAGTTCAGGTCAACTCCATAATTATCAGAGCAACTGTGTTGAGGAAAAGCAGTGAGGGACTTCCTCCTGGTGTCCAATTTTCATCTCATCAGCAACATTAAAATTAACACAATCTGGTAATTATTTACTGGAATTTGAGGGAGCTTGTTGTGTCCAGACTTCAGACAAACTTCCTTCAGCAACAACTACATTTGGGCAATGGTTTGTAACCCTCTATGGGTAAGTCACAAGACGGTGAACGCCTCTTCAGCCTTGCTTGAACATGACATCCTGGGAAACCACCAGTTTCTCTGGCCTATGTCCTTGACAAGCTACCAACACGACAGCAGTGTGCAGTCACTTACTCTTTCCGCTTGATGTAGCGAGTGACATATTCCCAGATGTCTTGACACTGACCAGAACAGAGACTGGAAGAAAAAACACAAAACAGAAAATGAACAAATAAGGAGAATTTCACTCTGAAGATTTGCAAAAAAATAAAATGGTCATTTATACATATCTGTGAAACACACATCTTCTTCAGACTCAAAATATAGATGAGGAAAGTTGCTGAAGAAGACATGTTATCAAGTTTACAAACTGGAGAAACTCAGCAGGTCTGGCAGACCTATGAAGAGAAAGCAGAGTTAACATTTTGAATCCTAAGGTACTTCTTCAAACTGAGAATGGGCAGAACAGTCCGGAAGGGTCACTGCACCCGAGACTATGCTTTCTCTCCACGAATACTGGCACACCTGCTGAGTCTGTCCAGCAATTTCTGTTTTGTTTCAGATCTCCACACCCAACGTTCTCAGTTTTATTAACGTCATCAACGTTTCTCATCAGGACCAACACAAGAATTATAAACTTCAAACACAGATATAAAAGGGACCCAAAGGGCAATCTTTCACACAGAGTGTGATGCGTGTATGGAATGAGCTGCCAGAGGAAGTGGGGAAAGCTGGTATGGGCCAAGTGCTGGTAACCGGAACTACATGAGGTTAGGCTATCTGGTCAGCATGAATGAGTTGGACTGAAGGGTCTGTTTCTGTGCTGCACATCTCTATGACCTGCAACATTTTGTACCCTGGCCTTCGAAATTTGCTGTTTTTGGGAATGCCTTGACAAGTACTCAGTGTAAATCTTCAGTAAAACATCTCTTTTCAGAATTTAGCCCTCAACTCAAATTACCTCCACCACTCCCTGTGGGCATAAGTTTCACATTCTCGCTCACTGTCTGGTGGAATATGTTTCTCCTGAATTTTGCATTGGATTTATTAGGGACTGTCTTCTATCACTGCTCTCTAGCTCTGGTCTCCTACCAATAAGTCAAAACACCTTCTCCACATCCAAATGATTGCCTAATTTTACGACTTGGATCAGGCCAGCCCTCAGCCTCCTTTTTTGTAAAGAACGCAGCCCATGGTCTGTCCTGTTCTTTCCTGATCATCAGCACATTTTGGTACTAGCATCACAGGCAAACATTGGGCAGGACTGCACAGTCAGTCAGTCAAGACACAGTGGCATGAGCTGAAAATGCGTTGCTGGAAAAGCGCAGCAGGTCAGGCAGCATCCAAGGAGCAGGAGAATCGACGTTTTGGGCATCAGCCCTTCTTCACACATTTTCAGCTCTGATCTCCAGCATCTGCAGTCCTCACTTTCTCCTCGAAGACACAGTGGCATCTCAGGGCTATGCATTGGTTCAATGGCGTACACTCTCCTTACTTTCGGAATCCAGTGTCAGTGGGCATGTTCTGCTCAGGGACTCCCATGGCGACTGCCCATTCCTTCAGCTTCATGCCCATGTCCTCCATGACCTGGGAAATAAAGCAGATTGTTTGAACAAAAAAAAAATCTTCAGCAGAATCAATCATTTGCAAGCAATGCACAGATGCCACAGCTCTTTTTTTTAACCTTATGTCATACTTGACACATTCCTAGCCCTAGCACTGCAACACTGTCAACATCCCAAAGCAGCTGAACTTCCTGAGATTTATTCCAATGTCTAATCCTATCCTCCCAGCTCTCTTCCTTATCATTCATACTTTCTCCCTACTTATTCCTCCTTTGCTCATTGCCCCTACCCACAATACCATTCTCTCTCCCCCACCCCAATCTTTCTGGCCTCAGTTTCCCCCCTTCCCTCCTTTCCCCCATCTTTTCTCCACATTCACCTCCTTCCTCCGCCGTTTCCCGCCTCCCTCGGCGAAACGGGACGCAGGGCGACGTCACTAACGCGTCCCCCGCGCACGCGCAGACCTCCGGCCAGAGGGGGGTTCCAGCCCCACGCGCCTGCGCACCTTTCAGATTTTTCAAATCCCGGTCAGAGTAACGGAACAAAAGGAAACCGCCCAGAGAAGGAGCACGTGACCGAAGCATCCACTGAGCAAATAAAGGTGTTCCAGACATGAATAAAAATCATATTACCATCTTTCAATAATAGTCCCTACAATAAAATCACCATCTTTCACTAATAACCCCTTCAATAATCATCTCTCTTCAATAATAGCCCATTCAATAATTATCATACCCCTTCAGTAATAACACTTTCAACAATATCACCATCCTTCAATAATAGCACCTTCAGTAATTATCATCTCTCCTCAATTACAGAAGCATGAGGGAAGGAGTTGGGTAGAATTGACTGGCAGGAAAGACCATGAAACAGCAATGGCAGGAGTTTCTGGGAGTAATCCAGGAGACACAGCAGAGATTCATGGTACAGGGAGGATAAGGCAACCGTGACTGACCAGGGAAGTCAGGAAAAGCAAAACAGAAAAAATATAGTGTGGCAAAGGGCAGTCGGAAACCAGAGGATTGGGAAGTTTACCGAGGCAACAGAGGGCAACAAAAAAATACAAATAAGGAGGGAGATTAAATATGAAAGTAAGCTAGCCAGTAATATAAAGGAAGACTGTCAGAATTTAAATATACAACAGGGAAAAGAGAGGCAAAATGGACATTGGGCCTTTGGAAAATTATGTTTAGAAAGACAGAATTGGGAAACAAGAAATGGCTAAGGAACTGAATAACTACCTTGCATCAGTCTTCACAGTGGAAGACATGAGTAATATCCAAAAAAATTCAGAGCTGAGTATGGTGGCTATCACTAAGGAGAAGGTGCTTAAAAAAAACTAAATGGCCTGAAGATGGATAAATCACCTGTACCAGATGGACTACACCCCAGAGTTCTAAGGAAGACAGCTGAAGAGATATTGGAGGCATTAGTGGTGACCTTTCAGGAATCGCTAGAATGAGGAAAGGTCCTAGAAGACTGGAAAATTGCTAACGTGACACCCCTGTTTAAAAAGAGAGTTAGGCAAAAATGGAAAGTTACAGACTGATTAGCCTAACTCGGTCATGGGTAAGATCCTGGAATCC
Organism: Chiloscyllium punctatum; assembly: GCF_047496795.1. NCBI lineage: Eukaryota > Metazoa > Chordata > Chondrichthyes > Orectolobiformes > Hemiscylliidae > Chiloscyllium > Chiloscyllium punctatum. The sequence continues at coordinate 56,843,415 of NC_092772.1, read as the reverse complement.
ATTGTGAAGGATGAGATTTCTAAATACCTGGACGTGCATGGTAAAATAGGGCAAAGTCAGCATGGTTTCATCAAGGGGAGGTCATACGTGACAAATCAGCTAGAATTCTTTGAGGAAGTAACGACCAGATTAGACTAAAGAGAGCCAATGGATGTTATCTACCTGGACTTTAAAAAAGCCTTTGACAAGGTGCCATACAGGAGGCTGCTGAGTAAGATAAGGCCCCTGATGTTAGAGGCAAGATGCTAGTATGGATAGACGTCTGACTGTCTGGCAGAAAGCAGAGACTGCGGATAAAAGGGTTTTTCTCAGGATGGCAGCTCAGTGTTGGGACCACAACTTTTCACTTTATATATTAACGATCTAGATGAAGGAACTGAGGGAATTCTGGCTTATTTTGCAGGTGATACAAAGATAGGTAGAGGGACAGGTAAAAAGTGAAGACTGCAGATGCTGGAGATCAGAGTCAAAACGTGTAGCGCTAGAGAAGCACATCAGGTCAGGCAGTACCCGAGGAGCAGGAGAGTCAGCATTTCAGGCGTAAGCCCTTCATTAGGAATGTGAGGGTGGCCCAAGGGGTCTGGGAGATAAATGGGAGGGGGTAGGACTGGGGGGAAAGGTCGCTTAGAAGGCAATAGGTAGATGAAGGTGGGGGGTGATGGTGATCGATTGGAGCAGAGGGTGGAGTGGATAGGTGGGAAGGATGATGGATAGGTAGGACAGTTCAAGAGAGCTGAGTTGGATGGTTGGATCTGGGATAAGGTGGGGGAAGGAGTGATGAGGAAACTGGTGAAATAGACATTGATGCAGTGTGGTTGGTGGGTCCCAAGGCGGAAGATGAGGTATTCCTCCTCCAGGTAGCATTGAGGAGGCAGAGAGATTGCAGAAGGATTTGGACAGGTTGGGAGAGTGGGCAAAGAAATGGCAGATGGGAAAGTGTGAGGTCATGCTCTTTGGTAGGATGAATAAAGGCATGGACTATTTTCTAAATGGGGAGAAAATTTAGAAGTGTGAAGTGCAAAGAGACTTGGGAGTTGTAGTCCAGGCTTCTTTCAAGGTAAACTTGCAGGTTGAGAGAGAAAGTGAGGACTACAGATGCTGGAGCGTCAGAATCGAAAATGGTGGTGTTGGAAAAGCACAGCAGTGTCTCAGGCCCAACCAACTTCAGCTACTGCACCAATGACCGTCCCTTCATCATAAGGTCAAAAGTGAGGTTGTTCGTCGATGATTGCACAATGTTCATTTTTGATGACTCAGGTATCGAAGTAGTCCATGTTCAAATGCAACAAGATCTGGATATATCCAGGTTTGGGCTGACCAGTGGCAAGTGATTATTCACACCACACAAATGTCAGGCTATGACCACCACCAATAGGAGACAATCTAACTACAGTTCCTTGATATTCAATGGTATTACCATCATTGTATCCCCACAATCAACATCTTGGAGGTTATCATGTTCCAGAAACACAACCGGACTCACCAAATAAACACGGTGGCTACAAGAGCAGGTCACAGGCTGCAAATACTACAACAAGTAGCTCACGTCCTGACTCCCCAAAGCCTGTCCACCATGTCAGAAGTGTGACTGAATACTCCCCACTTGCCTGAATGGGTGCAACTCCAAAGACACTCAAGAAACTTGACACCAACCAGGACATCACAGTATACCTGATTGGCATCACATCCAAAAGCATCCACTCCATCCACCATTGATGGTCAGTAGCAGCAGTGTGTAGAATCTACAAGATGCACTGCAGGAATTCACCAAAGATCCTCAGTCAGCACCCTTCCAAACCCGTGACCAATTCCATCAATGAGGACAGGAGCAGCAGATACATGGGAACACCACCACTTTCAAGCCACTCACCACCCTGATCGCCAATCCTTCACTGTTGCTGGGCCAAAATTCTGGAATTCCCTTCCTATTTTGGCATTGTGGGTCAACCCACAGCAGGTGGACTGCAGTGGTTTAAGGAGGCAGGTCACCACCATCTTCTCAAGAGCCACTAGGGAGGGGCAATAAATGCTGGCCAGTCAGCAATGCCTAAATCCCTTCAATAATAACCCCACAATAATATTATCATCTTTTATTAATTAGCTGTTCAATAATCCCACTATCCCTTAATAACCACTTAAAATTTTTTTCATTATCTTTCAATAATAAACAACTCAATATCATTCCCTCAAATTATAACCACTACAGTTATAGTTATCCCTCCATAGTAACTCCTTCAACAATGTCATCATACCTTCAATAATATCCTCATCTGTAATAACCACTTCAGTAATATCATCCTTTAACAATAATCCCTTCAACAATATCATCATCCCTGCATGATTAGCCCCTTCAATAATTTTATTATGGGGACATGATGGCCTAATGGTATTATCTCTGAACTGTTCCAGAAACTCAGCTAACGTTCTGGGGAGCTGAAAATGTGTTGCTGGAAAAGCGCAGCAGGTCAGGCAGCATCCAAGGAACAGGAGAATCGACGTTTCGGGCATAAGCCCTTCTTCAGGAATGTTCTGGGGACACAGGTTCAAAACAGTCAAGGCAGATAGTGAAATTTGAATTCAATAAAAAATATTTGGAATTAAGGATCTACTGATGATCATGAAACCATTGTCAATTGCCAGATAAACCGGCTCACTAATGCCCTTCACAGAAGGAAATCTGTCATACTCACCCGGCCTGGCCTATATATGACTCCAAATTCATTGCAATGTGGTTGACACTCAACTGTCCTCTGAAATCGCCCAGCAACCCACTCAGTTGTATCAGTTGCAACAAATTCTCAACAAAGAAATGAAACCAGACAGATCGCCTGGCATCGACCTTGGCATCAGAAAAGACAATGGTTGAAACAACCCCATTGACCTTGCAAAGTCTTCCTTACAAACATCTGAAGGGCAGTGCCAGAATTGAAAAGCTATCTCACAGACTAGTGAAACAATGGCCTCATAGATCCATACCATAAAAACAATGTCCCAGACATCACCAACCCAATCCCTAGATATCCAGAACAGACCCAGCAGAGGTGGTGGCACACAGTCAGACAGAGTTGCCTTGGAAGTCCTCAACTTTGACTCAAGGCCCCTTAAATCTCGTGGCTTCAGGTTAAACATGAGCAAGGAAACCTCCTGCTGATTACAATGTACCATCCTCCCTCAGCTGATGAATCTACACCTCCATGTTGAAAACCACTTCGGAGGAAGCACTGAGGGTGGCAAAAGCACAAATGTACTCTGGATGAAGAATTTGAATGTCCACCATCAAGAGTGGCTTGGCAGCAGCATTACTAATGGACCTGGTTGTTTCCTAAAGGACATAGCTGCTAGACTAGGTCTGTGGCAGATGGTAAGGGAACCATCAAGAGGGAAAAGCATACTTGACATCATCCTCACTAACCTGCCAGCTGCAGATGCAGCAGTCCATGACAGTACTGCTAAGGCTGACCACTCCACAGTCCTTGTGGAAACCGAGTCTTGCCTTCACATTCTGGCAGGAGTGGGCATTCATGAGCTGCTTTATGCTATCAACAGCAGCAGAATTGTACTCCAGCACATTATGCAAAAAAAGGTCTGAATGGCCTAAATCTACTCCTATATCTTATGAACTAATATCCATCAACCATCACAATCTGCAACCTCATGGTCTTAACTATGTCCCATTACCATCAAGCCAGGGTATTGCCCTGGTTCGGTGGAGAATGAAGGAGGGCATACCAAAGGCTGCACCAGGCAAATCTAAAAAAGAAGTGTCAATGAGGTAAAGCTACCAAACAGGACTATCCAACAGCATAAAGGCAATCCCACAATCAATGGATCAGAACACATCCAGTCATGAATGGTGGTGGACAATTAAACAGCTCACTAGAGGAGGAAGTTCCACAAATATCCCCATTTATGGAAGAGTCCAATACATCAGTGCAAAATATAAAGCTTAAGCACTCACAAAAATCTTCAGCCAGAACTGATGAGTTGTTTATGCATTCATGGAATTTGAGCATCATTAGCCAGGTCAGCATTTATTATCCATCCTGAATTGTCCAGAGGACAAGTAAGTGTCAACCACGTTGCTGAGAGTCTGGAGTCGCATGTTAAGAGTTGCCAGATCAGTTAAGGACAGCAATTTCCTCCCCTAAAGGACATTAGTGAACCAGTGGTCCCCAGTGGATGCCAGTCTTCACCTCATTCCATTCACTCCACGTGGTATCAAGAGACAGTTGGAGGCACTGGAAACTGCAAGGTTTATGGGCCTTGACAACATTCCAGCAATAGTACTGAAGATTTGGGTTTCAGAACTTGCTACTCTCCTCGCCAAGCTGTTCCAATACAACTGCAACACTGGCATCTACTGGATAATGTGGAAAATTGGCCAGGTATATCCTGCTCCTTCAGTCTACTCTTGGTCATCAGTAAAACCATGCACAGTCCCATCAACAGTGGTATCACGCAGCATCTGCTCGGTGACGCTCAGTTTAGGTTCTGCCCAGGCCACTCAGCTCCTGACTTCATTACAGGCACGGTTCAAACATGGATAGAAGGGCTGAATTCCCAAGGTGAGATGAGAGTGATAGCGCTTGACTAAGGTTGCATTTGCCTGAGTGTGGTGTCAAGGGGCCCTAGCAAAACTGCAATAAATGGGCATCAAGGGCAATCTCTTGGCTGGTTGGAGTCATACCTGGTACATGGAAAATGGTTGTGGTTGTTGGAGATCAGTCATCGCAGCTCCAGGACATCTCTGCAGAAATTCCTCAGAATAATGTCCTAGGCCTGACCATCTTCAACTGCTCCATCAGTGACCTTCCCTCCTTCATAAGGTGAGAAGTGGGGATGTTCATCAGTGATTGCACACAATGTTAAGCACCACTCATAACCTCTCAAATACTGAAGCAGTTCATGTGCAAATGCAACAGGACTGGACAATATCCAGGCTTGGGGTGACAAGTGGACAGTAATGTTTACAACACACAAATGACAGGCAATAACTATCTCCAATAAGAAACAATCTAACCACCACTTTAGACATTCAATGGCGTTATCATCACTGAATCTCCTACTGTCAATATTCTTGGGGTTACCATTGATCAGATATTCAATTGGAGTTGTCACATGAACACACTGGCTACAAGAGCAGGTCACAACCGGGAATACTGTAACAATTAACTCACCTCCTGACTCCTTAAAGCCTACGTACCTTCCACAAGACATAAGTCAGGAATATTATGGAATACTCCCCACTTGCCTGGATAGGCACTGCTCTGCCAATGTTCAAGAATCTTGACACCATCCAGGACAAAGCAACCTGCTAGATTGGCATTATATCCACAAGCATCCAGTCGCAGCAGTATGTACTATGTCCAAGATATCTGCAAAAATTCACCAAGGCTCCTTAATAAGCACTTTCCAAGCCACCCAACATCCTGGGTTGGATATATATCGCTGTTCCTTCAGAATTGCTGGGGAAAAACACTATTTTAATTCCCTCTCCCAGGGCATTGTTGGTCAACCTATAGCATGTTGATTGCAGTAAATCAAGAAGGCAGCACACCAATAAATGCTGACCAGACGGCAACATCCACATCCCACACAGGAATAAAACAAAACCATTATTCCTTTATTAGTAATTTCTTAATAGTATCATCATTCTTTAATAATAACCCCTTCAATAACATCATCATCACTTCAACAACTCCTTCAGTAATATCATCTCATTTCTATCATATCATCACCACTTCAATAATAAACCCTTCAATATCATCACTCCTTCAATCGTATCCACTTCACAAACTCAGCCATTCAATGATATTTTCAACCATTCATTTAGAACTCATTTAATAACATCTTCAGCACACGACTTCATAAGGGATATGTGGGCCAATGCTGGCCAGTCCACTCCCATTTTTTTCTATTTCTTCTCTATCGTGGACCGTTTACTCCAGGAATGAGGGAGGTATTGTGTGAGATGTTAGTGATTGGCACAGCTGTTCACTTTGGTGTTGGTGGGAGAAATGGCAGAGAAGTGTTTGCGTGGGATTGAATAAGCAGTGCAGAAGGTGTGCACAGTTAGTCATGCAGAGGGTTTAGGTGGATGAAAGTGAAGAAAGAAAGATGTTGCATGCAAAATTGGGAGGGCTAGAGCATGAGCCTTGATGGCAGGTGGGTAGATGGGTAGATGGCTGAGACAGAATAGTGAGACTTTACAGATCGTGAGACTCCCTGGCAGGATGAAGCAGGTCACTGACCTCATTCCTACTTTGCTGGGCATTCCTCCAGATGGCTGAGATGGCACTGACTCAGGTGGTGATTGTGGTCAGACTGGCATGGTCTGGTACGGTGGTGTCCTCTGGGGATGACGTGGAGGTGCCAGTTTTGGACTGGGGTGGACAAAGTTGAAAATAACACAACACCAGGTAAGAGTCCAACTGGTTTATTTGAGGTAAAAACAATGACTGCAGATGCTGGAAACCAGATTCTGGATTAGTGGTGCTGGAAAAGCACAGCAGTTCAGGCAGCATCCAAGGAGCTTGTTTGAAAGCACTATTTTTGGAGCGCTGCTCCTTCATCAGGTGGTTGTGGAGCAGAATTATAAGATACAGAATGTGCCCCATTTTTTCCCTTGGTGCCACATCTGAGGAACATGTCAGCTACTGTGGTCAGCAGTTCCAAACTGATGGTGCCTGATTGGGAGCATAATGGGCAGTTAAGGATTGCATCAGTGACAATGATCCCAGGCTATTCCAGGGAATCTGGCAAGTGATGTGTTGTTCCAGTGAATGGTTGAAGTAGACTGGAATCAGATGAGAAGAGCACATTGGGGCAGGATAAATAGTTATAGGGTCACAGAGTCATCCAACATGGAAGCAGATCCTTCATCCGCATTGACCAGACAATTGAGGGTTTGGGTAAGAAAAAGAAGGAAGCATATGTCAGGTATAGACAGGATAGATCGAGTGAATCCTTCGAAGAGTATAAAGGAAGTAGGAGTATACTTAAGAGGGAAATCAGGAGGGCAAAATGGGGACATGAAATAGCTTTGGCAAATAGAATTAAGGAGAATCCAAAGGGGTTTTACAAATACATTAAGGACAAAAGGGTAACTAGAGAGAGAATAGGGCCCCTCAAAGATCAGCAAGGCGGCCTTTGTGTGGAGCCACAGAAAATGGGGGAGATACTAAATGAATATTTTACATCAGTATTTACTGTGGAAAAGGATATGGAAGATATAGACTGTAGGGAAATAATTGGTGACATCTTGCAAAATGTCCAGATTACAGAGAAGGAAGTGCTGGCTGTCTTGAAACGGTTAAAGGCGGATAAATCGCCAGGACCTGCTCAGGTGTACCCTAGAACTCTGTGGGAAGCTAGAGAAGTGATTGCTGGGCCTCTTGCTGAGATTTTTGTATCATCGATAGTCACAGGTGAGGTGTCGGAAGACTGGAGGTTGGCTAACGTGGTGCCACTGTTTAAGAAAGGCGGTAAAGACAAGCCAGGTAACTATAGACCAGTGAGCCTGACCTCAGTGGTGGACAAGTTGTTGGAGGGAATCCTGAGGGACAGGATGTACATGTATTTGGAAGGGCAAGGACTGATTAGGGATAGTCAACGTGGCTTTGTGCGTGGGGAATCATGTCTCACAAACTTGATTGAGTTTTTGAAGAAGTAACAAAGAGGATTGATGAGGGCAGAGTAGTAGATGTGATCTATATGGACTTCAGTAAGGCGTTCGACAAGGTTCCTCATGGGAGACTGATTAACAAGGTTTGATCTCATGGAATACAGGGAGAACTAGCCATTTGGATACAGAACTGGCTGAAAGGTAGAAGACAGAGGGTGGTGCTGGAGGGTTGGTTTTCAGACTGGAGGCCTGTGACCAGTGGAGTGCCACAAGGATCGGTACTGGCTCCTCTACTTTTTGTCATTTCCATAAATGATTTGGGTGCGAGCATAAGAGGTACAGTTAGTAAGTTTGCAGATGACACCAAAATTGGAGGTGTAGTGGACAGCGAAGAGGGTTACCTCAGATTACAACAGGATCTGGACCAGATGGGCTAGTGGGCTGAGAAGTGGAAGATGGAGTTTAATTCAGATAAATGCGAGGTGCTACATTTTGGGAAAGCAAATCTGAGCAGGATTTAATGGTAAGGTCCTAGGGAGTGTTGCTGAACAAAGAGACCTTGGAGTGCAGGTTCATAGCGCCTTGAAAGTAGAGTCGCAGATAGATAGGATAGTGAAGAAGGCGTTTGGTATGCCTTCCTTTATTGGTCAGAGTATTGAGTACAGGAGTTGGGAGGTCATGTTGCAGCTGTACAGGACATTGGTTAGGCCACTGTTGGAATATTGCATGCAATTCTGGTCTCCTTCCTATCAGAAAGATGTTGTGAAACTTGAAAGGGTTCAGAAAAGATTTACAAGGATGTTGCCAGGGTTGGAGAATTTGAGCTACAGGGAAAGGCTGAACAGGCTGGGGCTGTTTTCCCTGGAGCGTCGGAGGCTGAGGGGTGACCGTATAGAGGTTTACAAAATTATGGGGGCATGGATAGGATAAATAGACAAAGTCTTTTCCCTGGGGTCGGGGAGTCCAAAACTAGAGGACATAGGTTTAGAGTGAGAGGGGAAAGATATAAAAGAGACCTAAGGGGCAATTTTTTCACGCAGAGGGTGGTACATGTATGGAATGAGCTGCCAAAGGATGTGGTGGAGGCTGGTACAATTGCAACATTTAAGAGGCATTTGGATGGGTATATGAATAGGAAGGGTTTGGAGGGATATGGGCCGGGTGCTGGCAGGTGGGACTATATTGGGTTGGGATATCTGGTCAGCATGGACGGGTTGGATCGAAGGGTCTGTTTCCATGCTGTACATCTCTATGACTCTTTGACATCCCAATCTGACTTCATCCCATTTGCCAGCCTTTGGCTCATAACCTCGTAATGTTGAAGGCCATTCGCATTTTGGTACGAGAACTATTAAGCCTGGAGGCCATTGCAAAAGGAAAACTGGTCAAAGGAAGTAAACAATGTTTTCTAAAACAGTTTGAGATGTAAATTATCAGTAAATTGATCTCTTTCAGAGTTTAATTAGTATTGTTGATACAATTGAATAAAATATGGAATTCTGTGAATCTTTTGTTACTCAAGTCTGGCTTGACATTTAAGGAGAAGGATTGATGGTTTAAAATAGACTGAAAAGAAAGGATGTAACTCAGCACAGAAAGATCAGGCCAGAAAAGCAATGTTTGAGCTGGCTGAACCAGTTTTCTTGTGTATGTTTGTTTATAAATATATATGCATTATACCACATGATAGCAAGTTGTCGCAGTTGAAAGCCAGATGTAATATGTCAGAAGAAGCATAGTTAGCCTTCGATGATGGAGGATCACAATAGCTTTTACAGCTTTCAAGAAGCTTGTGTTGCCCTGTAAAGAAAACATATTATACATATTTGCCCGGAATACCCAAGGTATAAAGAAAATAAATTAACTGCTGTGTGATAAAATTTCCACAAAGTTTGTCCGCCTTGGAAATATGTTGTCTCTATAAAATGAACAAAATGACAAGGTTCGCTAGAGACCTTCTCATCAAAATGAAAAAAGTCAAGCTGCTAAATGAAAAGAGCAAGAATATCTGCAGAAAAGGCTGAATGTTGAGGTCTTTAATAGACTTGGATACATCTCATTGCTAAATTTGCCTAACAGAAATTTACTCAGGCCAGATTACTATGAATGACTCATCCATGGGTAGTGTATTCTGTTACAATTGCCAGATAACAACTTCACAAAGTTTTTCAGTCAGGCTGAAGGAAGATCGGCAAGAATGGACCTATGCTTTTCTGATTAGAGGAAGTTTCTTTTTGAGTTTTCTTAGCACTTTACCCAATTTTTGCAAATTAGTCTACTTTGTCCCATATGGTGCCAGCTTATTTGACTCTGATTCATATCTCTCAAACAAAGTAGACAAATCTGTGGGGTGGCACAGTGGCTAGCACTGCAGCCTCACAGCACCAGGAACCTGGGTTCGTTTCCACCCTCGGGCAACAGTCTAGATGGTGTTTGCACATTCTCTCCATGTCTGTGTAGGTTTCCTCCGGGTGCTCTGGTTTCCTCCCACAATCCAAAAGACTAAGTGAATCGGCAGTGCTAAATTGCCTGCAGTGTTCTGAGATGTGTAGGTTAGGTGCGTTAGTCAGGGGTAAAACATAGGATAGGGAAATGGGTCTGGGTTACTTTTCGGAGGGCCAGTGTGGACTTGTAGGGCCGAAGGGCCTGTTATCACACTGTAGGGATTCTACATTCCTCTAAAGATTAGATTAATTACCTACAGGACTGAAACAGGCCCTTCGGCCCAATAAGCCCACACCAACCCTCCGAAGAGTAACCCACCCAGACCCATTCTCATACATTTACCCCTGACTAATGCACCTATCACTATGGGCAATTCAGCATGACCAATTCACCTGACCTGCACATCTTTTGGATTGTGGGAGGAAACCCACACAGACATGGGGAGAATGTGCAAACCCCACACAGACAGTCATCCAAGGTGGGAATCAAACCCAGGTCCCTGGTGCTGTGAGGCAGCAGTGCTAACCACTGAGCCACCATGCCACTCTATTCCTTTTCTATTCATGCACCCAACTCTATTCCTTTTAAATGTTGTAATTGTAGCACTCTCAACCACTTCCTCTGGTAGCTCATTCAATACATGCACCACTCTCTCATGAAAAAGTTATCCCTCAAGTCCTTTTTAAATCTTTCCCCTCTCACCTTAAACCTCTGTCCTTTAGTTCTGGACTTCTTCCCCCGAGGAAAAAGGCCTTGGCTATTCACCCTATTCATGCCCCTCATGATTTTATGTAAACCTCTACCTGGTCATCCCCCAGCCTTCAGCACTCCAGGGAAAAAAGCCCCAGCTTTTCTAAATTGCTTGTGAATATTTATGGTAACAATCAATTTAAATTACATTATAGAAATGAATACTGTGTGATAGAATATCAGAGACAGTTATAACATGACTATTCTGCTTTAAATGTGTGCACAATGTTTATAACCACCTTATAAACCAATTGGATAGTCAATCAAATAAGACTTTAAAAACTGTACTTACAACTTACTTTGTGTCTTTGTCTCAAATTTTCAGACAGAGTTAGTGGTGAAATCAATCTTTTCGTATTCTAAGATGGCTGCTCTCCCAGTGTATGTGTTGCTATTTAGACTTTTTCCTGTTTCCGTGACAGAGTGTCTTCCATTATTCAAAAAAAACTCTTTTCTGCTTGATTTTTAAAAGTAAATTCTTAATTTACATTTATCTTATAGTTCAGGTATTTGGCAGTCCTCCAGCTGCAAGGTGTGCCAAGTTCCTGAAACTTGCATGATTTTCTATACTATGTTTTCTCACTGGTTCCCTGTTCAAATACAGCACGGAGTGCATGATATTTCCAGAAACCCCACTCACCAATTAACAGTTTACAGAAACAAACGGAATTCTGCAGTATGAAGGAAAGGGTAGGAATATCATCCAGTAGAGTGTCTTCTGTCATTATCCTGATCTAGAAATAATAGGGAAATTTAAGTCAATGATTCATTGCCCTTATTGAGAGGGAGACCAGGCCTGTCAGTATGAAGGGAGAAATGGAACCACAAGGAGAGACACAAGGACAAATCAGAAAATTCCAAGTTTATATTGAGCAGCTATTCCTCCACACTGACCAGGAATAAAACACGCCATTTCCAGTAGAAAGCAAAGTTGTTATCTCCCTATCTTCTCCAGCTAGACCCAACCATGTTTTCATGTTATCCAAGACAATTTCCTTCCTTCCACGTGCTTTCTCCCCTCACATCTCCAATACACTTCCTGCCCTGTCTCAACTATTCTCTCCACCTCTGATCCAGTCCAGTATTTGCAGCTGTTCTAATGAACACCCAAACCCACCTTCATCCCCACTCTCTGCCTCTCCATTCTCCCTGATCCCTTTCTCATTCTCTACATCTGCCAACCCTTTCTTGCCTCCTCTTCAGTCTGAATCCTTCTCCTATTCTCCCTACCCACTCTCCCCTCTCGCCACCCTGATCTCTGCCCCAATCTGTCTCCCTCCCCCACTCTCCTGAATCGCTCCCTACTCTCAGTTTTTCTTCCTGCTCTCTCCCATGCTCTTCCCATCTTGCTTTCCCATCATCTTTCCTCACTCCCAAATGCTGATGAATTGTAATTCCTGTTAGCAGGACCCACATCCATTCCCCTGAGCAAAGAGGTGATGAGGGAGATTTTCCCTCCCTCTTCCACGCCTCCCTCTCTTTCCCGGGGCGGAAGACATTGACAGTAAGTATCTGTAGGTCCTTTTTCAGAACTGGGAGCTGGATCAGGATCAGACTTGGGCACAGGGAGACCCACACTGTCCAGAGGAGGGTCTTAATTCCTGTCCCTTCCCCCTCTCCCAGCCTTAGCACTGGATCACCAGTTTGTTGGAAGTACGCACTTAACATTATTGTTTTACTCCAATCTCTTCAACGGAGAAGCAGCTTTGAGCACAATGTGGGGAAATTCTAAAACTAACTAGAGGAAGTTGCTCAGGAACTCCCAAACAATTCCAAGCATATTTGTTGTTTCCAAAGATTTCATCAGTCTGAGTAAATGGGGGTGGGGGGGGAAGAAGGCCGGAGTTGGGATGGGGGTATTGTGGGAGTGGTCTGCTGTCCTTAATCAGTCTTACTTACATGTCATTCCAGACTCATAGCAACGTGGTTGACTCTGAACTGTCTCACCCTGATCTAATGTATCCCTCAATTTGTGGGAAATAAGGGCAGAAATTATGAATCCCTTTGCAGAAATATTTCTTTCATCTGTAACTGTGGGTGAGGTGCCTGTTCATTGGCAGTCTGCTAATGTTGTACCTTTGTTTAAGAAAGGTTGTAAGGAGAAACCTGAGAACTACAGACCTGAGAATCTGACTTTGGTTGTGGGTAAGTTGTTAGAGGTGATTATAAAAGATAGGATTTATGGACATTTAGAGAGGCAAAAATTGATTAGGGATAGTCAACATGGCTTTGGTGCGAGGGAAATCATTTCTCACAAACTTAATTGAGTTTTTTGAGGAAGTTACCAATAAGGTTGACGATGTTCATTTAAACTTTAGTAAACCTCTGACAAGGTTCCGCATTGTAGATTAATTTGTAAAGTTAGATCACATGGGATTCAGGGGTGAGCTTGCCAAATGGATATATAATTAGTTTAACAGCAGGAGACAGGGAGTAATGGTGGAGGGTTGCTTTTCAGACTGGAGGCCTGTGACCAGTGGTGTTCACAAGGATTGGTTTTGGGTCCCCTTTTGTTTGTCATTAATGCAAATGATTTGGATGAGAATATAGAAAGCATGGTTAGTAAGTTCAGAGATGACACCAAAACAATGAACAATGAAGAAGGTTACAAAGGATCTTGATTAAATGTGTCAATGAGCTGAAAAATGGCAGATGGAATTCAATCTGGATAAATGCAAGGTATTACATTTTGGTAAAACAAACTAACAAGGGTAGGGATCATACAATTAACAGTGGGGCCTTGAACAGTGTTGTAGAATAGAGGAACTGAGGGGTGCAGGTATATAATTCTTTAAAATTTGTGTCACATATGGTCAGGATGGTTAAAAAGGTGTTTGGCACATTTGCCTTCATTTCTCAGTCCTTTGAGTATAGGACATTATGTTGAGGTTTTACAGGACATTAGTGAGGCCTCTTCTGGACTACTGGGTTCAGTTCTGGTCACCCGATTACAGGAAGGATATTATTAAGCTGGAGAGGGTTCAGAAAAGATTTACCAGGATGTTGCCGGGTATGGAAGGTTTCAGTTATAAAGAAAGGCTGAATAGGTTGAGACTTTTTTCACTAGAGCATAGGAGGTTCAGTGGTGACCTGACAGAAGTTTATAAAATAATGAAGTATAGATGGAATTGATGGTTGTTGTGTTTTCTCCAAGATGGAGAAAGTGAGAACTGTAGGTGCTGAAGATCAGAGTCGAGAGTGTGTTGCTGCGAATGCACAGCAGGTCAGGCATCATCCAAGGAGCAGGAGAATCGACGTTTTCGGCATAAGCTCTTCATCAGGGATTCCTGATGAAGGGCTTATGCCCGAAACATCGATTCTCCTGCTCCTTGGATGCTGCCTGACCTGCTGTGCTTTCCCAGCAACACACTCTCGACTCTTCCCCAAGTTGGGAAATTTCATGACAAGGGGGGCACATTTTAAAGGTGAGAGGAGAGAGACTTAAAAAAGACATGAGGCAATTTTTTTTTTACACAGAGGGTGGATCACATGTGGAATGAACTTCCCTGAGGATGTGGTGGATGTGGGTACAATTCCAACGTTTAAGAGTTTAGTTTTGAATTATGGTTAGCATGGACTGGTTGGGCCATTCTGTATGATTCTATGATTCCGGGCCACATGGGATGGGCATCTAGCCAACAATGCCCATTCCCCCGTGTGAAGTTTTAAAACGTGGGAGATCGGCAAGAGTGTGGAAGCTGGGAAGGGGAAGGATGGGAATGGGTGCTGTGTGACCATGATTTGGGGACACTGCTTTCAGCAGGAATAGAGCTGCTGTCAAGACAGGATGAAGGTTAATGGTTGAAGATTCAAATAAGTGAACTGAAACTATCAAGATAATGTGATCACTGGTTTAGGGGAAATGTTATTAAACATTCGATTTCCTGTTGGTTGGTTACTGAGCTGACAGCAGGATGCTCAATGTCAAGAATTATTATGGTGCTACTCAACCTGTTGTCTCAATCTCCTGCCTTTTCCCCTCCCTGCAGTCCACTCCTGTCCAAAAATCAATCCCATGCCCTCTTGCATGTCTCAGTTGAAACCGCCTCGGCCACAGTTAGTGGCAGTGAGCTGCACACCCGAACTACTCGCTGCATGAAAAAAACCACAAACAAAACAAACTGGAGATCTGAAACAAACAAAATAAAGTAGCTCGGGACAGACAATAAATGCTGGCCAGCCTGCGACACCCACTTTTTATAAGTGAATAAAAAATATTGCTGGAGAAAATCAGCGGGTCTGGCAGCACCTATGGAGAGGAAGCTGCATTCAAATGTCAACTGCTTTCCCTCCATATAGGAGAGAGTGAGGACTGCAGATGCTGGAGATCAGAGTCAAAAAGGTGTGGTGTTGGAAAAGCACAGCAGGTCAGGCAGCATCCAAGTTGCAGAAGAATTGATGTTTTGGGCATGGGCCCTTCATCAGGATTGTGGGGAGGGGCCCTAGAGGTAAGCAGGGGAGGGGGGTTGGAACAGAGGGGAAGATAGCTGAGAAAATGATAGGTAGATACAGGTGGGAGGTGATAGGTCAGAGTGGAGAGGGAAATGGATATGTAGGAAGGAAGATGTTCAAGAGGGCGGTGGAGAGTTGGAGGGTTGGATCTGGGATGATGTGGGGGGAGGACACAAGTTGAAATTGGTGAAATCGACATTGGTGCTGTGTGGTTGGAGGGACCCAAGGTGGAAGGTGAGGCATTCTTCCTCCGAGCATTGGCTGGCTAGGAGGAGGCCCAAGACTTGCATGTCCTTGGCACAGTGGGAGGGGAAGTTGAAGTGTCCGGCCATAGGGCGGTGGGGTTGTTTGATGCATGTGTCCCAAAAACATTCCACAAGTTGGCATCCTGTCTCCCCAATGCTCTCCAGATTGAGAGCAATGGACACAGTAGATGAGATACTTGGATGTGCAGGAGAATCTCTGCTGGACGTGGAAGGATTTCTGGGGCATTGGATGGAGATGAGGGGGAAATGTGGGCACAGGTTTTACACTCCTTGTGGTGGCAGGGGATGGTGACGGGAGTGGAGGGTAGGTTGGTGGGGGTATGGACCGAACCAGGGAATCGCGGAGGGAATGGTCTCTGCAGAACAGGTGTAGGACCATTCGGCGCAGCCACTTTGACGCGAGCGATTTGGCATGGCTGGTTTGGCGCTACCCATTTCGGCACAGCTCCATTTTGGCATGAGCGATTTGGCGCAGCTCTTATTTATTCCTTTTCAGGCTTACTTACAAGCATTAATGAAAGCAATAAAAAGAAAAATAATGTTTATCCTCTTCAGTAAAAATGTTAAAAAGAAAATAAAAATTAAAGAAATAAGGCAAATACAAAATTATTGATGACATTTTAACGGGTTTTATTTTATTTTAATAATTTGTATATTAATGTTTTATGTTAATATATTTTAATAATAGTTTAATAACTACTACTGAATAACTACAAAACAGTCCTGCGCACAATGATCCCACTCCGCTGGAGAACGCCGATGGGGGAGGGAAGGGAAATACATCTCTGGTGGTGGGGTCTGACTGCAGGTGGTGGATGATGCGTTATATGGGGAGATTGGTGGGGTGGAAGGTGAAGACCAGGGCGGTGGGGTCTATCCTTATTGCAGTTGGAGGGGTTGAACAACTGTGGTTATGGGAGTTAAAAATCACAAAACACCAGGTTGTTGGACTATAACCTGGTGTTGTGTGATTTTTTTAAAAAAAACTTTGGACACCCCAATCCAACACCGGCACCTCCAAATCTTGGTTATCGGAGAATGTTTCATTGCTTCACTGTTCAAATTGCCTTCTTCCGTGCTGTAAAGCGCCCTCGGGCGATAACTGATCACCAGGGAATAACGCCAAGTATTCTCTCTGCTCAGAGATCACTGTGTTCCGGGATGGATCCGGACTTTTCCATTCTCACACAGGGAGGGGAGGTTTAGGAATCCGGGTTCAGGCTCCGTCGGGAAAAGCTGGGTCAAAGTTGCTTTCCCCCTGAATGGGGTTGAATTGAGACAACGATCGGGGGAGGGGGAACAGTTAACAACAGTGAATGGAGAGCCGGGGGAGGGAAGAGAGAGGAAGGCACTTAGACTGGTCCTCCCTCTATGAAATGTGGATTGGTCTGCAAAGTGATGATAAACACATCTCAAAGTGAAACTGGTTTCAGACTCATTTGGAGACGCAGGTATTGCGGCGGGGTGAACACAGTTAAGAACCACACAAGTCTAGGTTATAGTCCAACAGGTTTATTTGGTAGCACTTGCTTTTGAGGATTTGTTGTTGCTGTGAGGAGCGGACTCTGCACCTCACATGTACACATTCGTTACCCGTCGTCTGTCCGGTTGCAGTTCAAGCGGCCTCAAGATGTTTCGTGTCCGTGCTGTCCGTCGGCGCTAATCGTGTTCCTAATCCCAGGAAGAATGGACAGAAAGCAGGTGCAGGTATGTATTTGCTTGGCAGCACCGCAGTTAGAGGAGAAATAAAAATCAACAACGCTTCGGGGAAATGGAAATGGAAAGTGAAAGTGCCGCAGAAACGCAGCAAGTTTTACAGAGGTAGGAACAGAGTTAACGTTTCGACTTCAGTTCCAAGAAATAATAGTGTTTCTGACGTTTCACCACCTCTCATCCCCAGCAACTTCTCTCAGACTCGGCTGAAGGAATGAAGTTGGGGGGTGTCTGGACCGTTCCTGATTCCTCCCCATTATCCCGCACTCCTCCCATCCCCATGTCTGGTGGGGTTGGAGAACAGACACGAAGTGGTGGGGAAAGTGGGGGAGTGAAAAGAGCAGAAGGCTATTATGATGGAGGGGAGGGAGGGACAGACCGGGGGGGGGCAACGGGGCTCTGCCGAGATGAATAGTGATTTCACTTTCCTACCGGAGACTGTGTGTGTGTGAACTTGCTCAGTGCTGGGGATTAGCTACTTTTTATTAACTGATTTGACGTGTTGTTTCTCCTTGTGGTTCCATTCCTTCCTCCGCACTGATAGACCTGGTCTCCCTAACAGTGAGGGTAACCAATCCTCTACCCAATTTTGCTGCGATTAATAAATAGTTTGCAGATGAAGGAACACTGCGATCCTGCCCCTTCCTTCCCTTTGGTTTGTTTCCAGGAACAGGAGTCGCTCCTACAGATTCTGGAACCTGTCACCATGCCCTCTCTGCTCTGCTACTCTCACCCCAGCGTCTGGTCACAAAAGGGAAGGCTGGTATCTGGGGAAGGTAGCCTCTATTCCTGATGAAGGGCTTTTGCCCGAAACGTCGATTTTTCCTGCTCCTCGGATGCTGCCTGACCCGCTGTGCTTTAATCTGGGGAAGGTGGCGAAGCAAAGAGGTGCCAGCAACAATCTGTGAAGGGTTTAACTGTGCTTTCTTGTTACAGAGATACATCCAATGGGGAGTACTGCTCGCGCTGCTCAATGTTATTTCTGCTATTTCAGGTCAGTGCTGAGAGTGTTGGAACATTACAGCTGTAATCAAAGGTTGGGGATGGGGAAATCAGGAATTCACCTTGCTTTAAGGTGCTGTGTGGACTGTGAGTGGGTCCTGTTATTGTATTACTATAATTGGGATCGTAAGTTTTTTATTTTAACCAGCACCTTGTGAACTGGTGCTCTTGCTTAACTGTCAAAATTATGTACCTAAAATGACGAAAGTTGACTGTTTGAGATTTTGGAGATGGTTTGTCACTCAAGTTTTCAGTTTGCTCACTGAGCTGGTGGGATTGTTTGCCGATGTTTTGACACCATGCTAGGTAACTTTAAAGAACCTCAGCTGAAACATTGGTCTTCTGTCCCGCTTGCTATGTGTCTTGGATGGTTGTGGGGAGTGATATCATTTCCAGTTCTGTTTCTGAGAGGTTAGTAAAACAGGTCCAGACCGGTTTGTTAATGGAATTACAGTTTGAATACCAGGCCTCAAGGAATTCCTGCACGTCTCTTTGTTTGTCCCGTCCCAGGATGGATGCATTGTCCCAATTGAGCTGGTGTTCCTCTTCATCTGTGTGTATGGAAACTAGTGATAGTTGGTCATGTTTTTGTTAGCTAGCTTGCACTCATGTATCCTGGTGGCTAGTTTCCTGCTGGTTTGTCCAATGTAAGTCCTTGCAAGGTATTTGTTCTGTTGGCTGTTGGTATGGGGTCCTTAAACCTCATCAGTAGTCGTTTTCGTGTGGTTGTAGCTTTGTGGGCTACCACGATGCCTAGGAATAGTCTGGTGGTCGTCTCTGAAATATCTTTGTATGGTACAGTCACTAGAGTCTCTGGGCGTGTTGTCTTACTGTTTTGATTCATTGTGTAGGAATCAGCGGACTCCACTTATTGGATAAACTGTTGTTCCTGAATCTGTTGTATGGGTGTTTCTCCTCAGCTTCTCATAGTTCCAGGGTGCTGCACTGTATTGTGGCTCATTTAAATAGTGTCCTGACACTGCTCCATTTGTGGGTGACACTAGGCACACGGACACACAAGACGGCTGATGAGCCATCAGTTGGCCAACCTGACACACAAGATGGCCCCCGGATCGTAATATGGAGAGAAACAGCAGAGCAGATACAGACACTGCCTAGAGCCACCGGAATGCCAGCACAACGCACTCACAACCCAGTTGATTAGTTTAAGGTGGGTGGGGGAGAGAATACATGAGTAACAAACATTGTCAGCCGAAGTGTCTGGGTCCAGCCAACACCTCCTATAGAGATGCTACCAACTTGAGACAGACTCTATGAAATGCCAGTAGCCAGGGCTGCAGGATGAGCAATTAGCACCTATTACTATAGCAATGGATTTCCATGCGGACATTGAAACTGACAATGTCTACACTGAAACTGACAACGACCACGCAGAAATTAACAAAGGTTGTGCTGGAACTGACAAAGACTGTATCAAAACTATCAACAATTCTGCAATGATTACTATAAACAAACCTTGTTACAAAGACAATAATCTCATCACTGACCTATTGTATCACAAGAAGTATAAAAGTTTCTTGACATGTGCTCCATATCGAGAGAAGACTCGCAGCTGACCACTGTGCTGTTGGTGTCTTTCCCTTCCCGGAGCTCTGGTACTTCCCTGTGCAATAAACTGTCATTGTCACTGAATCTTGATTCTGACTCCAAGACCTGTGTTTTCCCTTCACAACCAGTTTGTTCTGTAGTTCAGCATCTGGACGGTGTGGCGCCTTCCTGTAAACACTGGTCTGCAGTTCTCCATTAGCTTTTTGTTCTACCAGGACGTCCAAGAGGGGGAATTGGTTATTGTTCTCTTCCTCTTTGGTGAATTTTCTACCAGTGAGGATGTTGTTTGTGTTTGTGGTTTTCTTCAAGTTTGCCACTTTTCTTGATGACAAAGCTGTCATCCACATAGTTGACCCAAAGCTTCGGCTGGATTGTAGAAAGGGCTGTTCGTTCTAACCTCTCTATACCTGCTTCTGTGATATCACCTGACATTGGTGATCCCATAGGCGTCCCGTCGGTTTCTTTGCATATCTTGTTGAAGGGAAAGTGGACTGTGAGACACCAGTGCAGTAGGTTGAAGATGCTGTCCTTGCTGATGTAGTTGGCGGTGTTGGGTGTTTGTATCCCTGATTTGTCTTGCAGTGAGGCTACTGTTTCTTTGGCTAGGATGATTTTTATTGATGTGAACAGTGCCATCGTGTCAACGTAGATCATTACCTTGTTCTCCTCTTAAGGAATCCCTGGGGGGAGTGGATAGAGTGGGCTGAGTCTTGAATGCCAGGGGTCTAGAAATTCCTCGTGTGTCTTTGTTTGGCCTTGGATGCAATGAAAACTAAAACACCTGATAGAAAACTACCATATATCAAACATTTCAGAGATGGCCACCAGACTACTCCGGCCTCTTTGCATCATGGTAGCCCATAAACCTATTACCACACTAAAACAACTACTGATGAAGTTAAAGGACCCCATACTCACAGCCAGCAGAATGAATGTCATATACAAAATACCCTACAAGTTCTGCAACAAACATTATATTGGACAAACGGCAGGAAACTAGCCACCAAAAGACATGACCAACTATCACTAGTATCCATACACACAGACAAAGAGGGACACCAGTTTGACTAGGACAGTACATCCATCCCTGGACAGGCCAAAGAAGGGGACACACGGCAATTCCTAGAGGCATAGTTTTCAAACTGTAACTTCATTAACTAACAGATCTGGACACCACATACCAACCTCTCGGAAACAGTACTGGAAATGATGTCAACACAACAAACCAACACATGTAAATAGCAAGCGAGATAGAACAACAACTCTTCACCGGAAGCTCGCTGATGTTACCTAGCATGGTGACGAAATGTCTGAGAACAAACGCACTAGCTCAGTGAGCAAGCGGATAATTGGAAGTTTACTGTATTTGCAATCTCCATGATATCCAAGTAGTCAGTTGAAGTTGCCATAAAAAGGCTCTCTGCCACTAAGTTTTATTTAAGGCAAAGTTGCATTGTTAGTTAAGTGATTTATGCTGTAAATAAAGTATTAGCAATGATGTATACACACCCTGAGTATTACGTGTTATTACTTAGTATGTGTTTTTACATTGATTATGTGGGCCTCTTGATCAACCAGTACTCTAGTGAGAGTATGTATCGGGTGCGAGCAGATAGGGAAAGAGTTAAGTTATGAGTTTTGTGAAACAAGTGGTTCAGCTGAGCATGACTCAGATCAGATGAGAACTTACAGTTAACAATGGGGTGCTGGAGGCAAGGGTAATGGGTTAATAAGGTGGAAAAGCAGTCATTATGTCGAGCCATTTAACAATATTGGAAGCATTCAGTATGCAAGGTCAACTAACAAGGGGAAAACTATCCATATAGGGGTCACAATTTCAAGAGCCTCAGCAAGAGAGATAGGAGTGAGATGAGGAGAAACATCTTTAGTCAGTTGTTGGGATTTGTTTAGATTTAGGAGAGTCAAGGACATTATTAAGTTAGAGAGGGTTCAGAAGAGATTTATCAGGATGTAATTCTTGCCGGGTATGAAGGTTTGAGTTATGAAGAACAGTTGGGACTTTTTTTTAACTGGAGAGTAGGAGGTTGAAAGATAACCTTTTATAGAGGTTTATACAATAATGAAGAGTGTAGATAGGGTTAATAGGTGTATTTTCCCTAGGATGGAGGATTTCCAAACAAGGAGGTGCATTTTTACAGTGAGAGGAGAGACATTTAAAAAAAGACATTGGAATAACTTTCTTCCACAGTGGTGGTTCGTGTGTGGAATAAACTTCCTGAGGAAGTGGTGGATGTGCACACAGTTCCAATGTTTAAAAGACATTTGGATAGATACATGAATAGGAAAGGTTTGGAGGGGTATCAGCGAGGAAAATCTAGGTGGGACTAGTTTAGTTTGGGATTATATTCAGCATGGACTGCTTAGACCAAAGGGTCTGGTTTCTGTGCTGTATGATTGTATGACTCTATAGTGGCAGGTTCCATAGGCGGTTTCAAAGGACAGCTGGATATATTTGAAAGGGATGAAGTTAGAGAACTATGGAAATAGAGTTGGAGAGTGGCATTAATTCTTTCAGGAAGTGGTATAGACATGACGGGTTGAATGGCTTCCTTTCATACCGTAACATTCTGATTCATGATTCTATCATACATGTTTATTTTCGATGTTGGAGATCGGCAGCACAGAAAAAGGCCTGTCAATCTAAAGCCTGTGTAGGTCAAATACAACTACCTAAATATTCTAATCCCATTTCCCAGCACTTGGCCTATGGCCTGGCACACTGGCGTTGCAAGCATACATCTATAAAATATCTTAAATGTTATGGGGTTTCTGCCTCTAGCACCTTTGCAGGCAGTGAGTTCTAGATTCCCACCACCCTTTGACTGAAAACACATTTCCTCACATTTCCTCTAAACTTTCTGCCCCTTACCTTAAATACATGCCCATTGTCCATTGATGTGTAATGTGAACATTGGTAGGCAGGACTGGCTGAATATTTTTGTTGTCTTGTCTTTAAACTGAAACTGGTCTTTTGGATTTAAATCCATGTGAGAAGTAGAGTAAGATCTCTCTTGTATATTTCACATTCATTACACTAGAGGAAGGAAGTAAACACCTTAACTTGGAAACATATTGTCGTTCTTTTGGTGTTGCTGGGTCAAAATCTTGGAACCGTCTCCCTGATGGCATTGTGATTGTGGTTGTACCTAAAGCAAATTTACTGCAGCTGTTCAAGAAGGCAGCTCAACCCATCAACTTATCAAAGAAACTAGCGATGGGCCTGCCAGTGACACCCACATCATGTAGTGAATATGAAAACAAAAGAATAATTTAAGGGCAAAATGATGAGGCCATGTGGAATACTAATACTCCTCCAGTATAATGTGGTGAATGAGGGACACTTCCTGGGGCAGCATGGTGGCTCAGTGGTTAGCACTGCCACCTCACAGCACCAAGGACCCAGGTTCGATTCCATCCTCGGGCGACTGTGTGGAGTTTGCACATTCTCCCAGTGTCTGCAGGGGTTTCCTCTGGGTGCTCCGGTTTCCTCCCACAGTCCAAAGATGTGCTGGTCATGCTAAATTGCCCATAGTGTTAGTGCTTTAGTCAGAGGGAAATGGGTCTTGGTAGGTTACTCTTCAGAGGGTCTGTGTGGACTTGTTGGGCCAAAAGGCCTGTTTCCACACTGTAGGGAATCTAAAAATAAACTCTCGACATTCATTACCCTCTGGAAGAAGTCACCCCTTTTATATGGTTTTGAGAAGGCATACTTTATCACATGTGATGTAAAATATAAGAGCAGATTATGTTGCAGCTGTACAAAACTTTGGTTAGGCCACAGCTGGAGTACTTTGTGCAGTTCTGATCTCAGTAGTAAGGATGTGGTGCAGAGAAGATTCACCATGATAGTCACAGAATTATTTCCTGGGATAGAGCAGTTTGGCAATGAAAAGATGCTGAATAAGCTCAAACTCCTTTCTTTGGAGAGAAGATTGAAGGAGACCTGATCAAGGTGTTAAAGAATGAGGGGCATGGACAGGATGGAGAGGAAGCAGCTGTTCCCCTTAATCAAAGGGGCAGTACCAATAGGGCATAAGTTTAAAGTGAAAAGCAAGGGGTTTGAGGGAACTTTAGGAAGTATTTTTCCTGCAAATGGTGAGAATCGGGAATACAGCGCTTGGGAGGGTAGTTGAGGCTGAAAATCTCTCAGCCTCCAAAATTACTGGATGAACATTTGACATATCATAATACTCAGAGGTATGGGCCACGTGCTGGAAAATGCGATTAATGCAGATAGGTCAGTGCTGATTCAATGGGCTGAAGTGCCTGTTCTGTATGATTCCATGACCCTCTGCAGCCTATTCTTCCACTGGTGGAAGCATCTTTTCATTATGTACCCTTTCAAGCCCCCTCAGAGTCCTCTTGGTTTCAATCAGATCATACTCAATTCTTCTAAAATCTGATGGATAAAGGCCTAACTTCTTTAGCTGTTCTTGTTCATGAATCTCTTTTGAACAGCCTTCAACAGTACATCCTACCCAGTATACCTTTTCTTAAATACAGGGATGAAAATTGCACATTTCTCCCAAAGGGTGCTGATGGCTATCCCGATGTGTTCTCCCATCATGTGTAAAATAGAAAACTGTGTGTTTACAAATATCTAGCTAAAAATGCATTTTAGTTGAAGTCCCTTTAGTGTCGGAGCTTTAACCTTTCCCCAGAAATGAAATCAATAAGTTACTGATCAGAGTTTCTTGTAAATCCAGCATTGCAGTGTAACCATGAGAGGCTTGAGAATGTAATTAACAGCAGGGAGGTTCTATCTGTGGATAAATACTTCCTATCTTTTCCAGATAACTCACCTGTCTCAGTTATTGGGTTCGTGGGAGAGCAGATTGTGCTGCCCTGTATCTACAAAGGACATGTCCCAGTCTCCAATTTATTGGTAGTGTGGGGCATATCAAAGCATGACATTTTATGGAAGTTCATTGATGGGAGTGATGATTTGACAGAACAAGACGCACGGTTTGGAAACAGAACAGATCTATTCAAGGATCAGCTGGAACAAGGCAACTGGTCAATTCTGATCTCTGACCTCAGGGAGTCAGACCAGGATGAGTATGTGTGTTACATTTACAAGAGAATAGCTGTGGGCTATAATCTGGAGCAAGCTGATTTTATCCATCTCTCGCTAGCAGGTAAGCAGTTTCTCAGTCAGGTACTCTGTGTTTAATCACTGAATTTTACAGATGGATTAATGCAGAGATTATGTTATTAGTAGAGTAACTCAGAGAGACCTAAAACTAATTCAGAGACTGAGTTCCAATCACACCATGACACTTCCAGAATTTAAATTTAGTTTTATTCAATAAAAATCTGGAAATAGAAAGTTGGTCCCAATAAAAGTGATCATGAAGCTGTTGGATTGTTGTAAAACCCCAACTGGTTCCCTCATGTCCCTTTAGGGAAGGAAACCTGCCGTCCTGACCTGGTCTGGGCTATATGTGACTCCAGTCCCTGATTAAGCTGAGTGAAGTGGCCAAATAGGTCAGAGGGCAGTTAAACATCAGTTTGTGTCAAACCGCTAAACTGTGACCAAGGCAAGAAATCAGGATACTGTCTTTAAATCCAGCCCACTTATGTACTGGTGTCCAAGTTGAGAGCTGTGTGACATGATATCAGCCTTGTATCCCAGATTCTGCTATCAACATCCCTGGAAAAGCTTTGTCTCACCCACCAGAAATAGCAATATGCCATCCAGTGGGATTTTCCTTGGGACTCCTCAACATTGACTCTGAGCCGATGAAGTCCCTTAGTCGCAGGTGAAACATAGGCCCTCAACTACTGCCCTCCTTCAGCTGATCAATGGATACCCCACAATGTTCAACCCCATTTGGGGGAAGCACTGAGAGTCACACAGACACAGAATCTACTGAGTGGGTCTTCCCTGTCCATCCCCAAGGCTCACTCAGTAATGAACCCCACTAAGTGAGCTGGCTGAGCCCTGAAGGACAGAGCTACCAAACTGGGTGATGGAAGGGGTTAACAGTGCGAGAACCTGCGCTTCCTCCCCAGAAACATGGTCCTTCTGTTGCCAGAGGTTGGGCTGCAGGAGGTGGGACCCATAGTCCCTCCCAAGCAGTCTTTCCAAGACCCAGTGCACTGACCTTGAAAGTGTATCCCAGTCGGCCCAGGATCCTGTGAGGATTCTCTCCACAGAGGGATGTAAGCTGCTGGGAATGATCCTGCTCAGGGTCACTCTGGAAAACATCCAATCCTGTTGGAATTTTCACTCCTGATTCCATTCCTGATCAGTCTGACCTGAGCCTCATTCCTCCTTGGATGTGTTTCCCTAAAGCCCGACAGAGTGTCTGAACATAACTGCAGTTTGTTTCGCACACTGTACTAAACACCTGATGTTTTCTTTAGAGCGAATTGATACAGCTAGACTGAACACACCTGTACCAGGTAAATCTGTTTCTAAACTACTGCATGTGCTTTCAGCTCTTACATTGGATCATGCTGGATAGACAGGGAGGAATATTAGAAGATTTGAAATGCTGTGTGATATTTCACTAAAGAATGATTCAGTGAATGGTGTGGGTCACTTACCTAGAACTGCTCCTTAAACTCCTTAGAATTGTTATTTCTGTTTGAGACTCCCCTTCCTGTCCCTCAGATACAGAACTAGTATATATTGATTTCAGTAAGGCCTTGATAAAGTTCCATGTAGCAGGTTGCTGTGGAAGATTAGATTGCATGGAATACGGTGGGGGGGGGAGCTGGCAAATTGGAGACACAATTGGCTTGATGGTAGGACACAGAAGGTAACAGTGGAAGTATGCTTGTCAGACTGGAGGCCTGTAACTGTTGGTTTTTCTCACGGGTTGGTGCTGGGCGCTTTGCTGTTTGTTATCTATATCAATGATTTGGATGAGAATATACAAGGCATGATTAACAGGTTTGCAGATGACATTAAAATAGGGGGTATCGTGGATAGTGAGGAAGGGTATCAGAAATTGCAGCACCTTTATCAGCTGGGAAAGAAATGGCAAGTGAAGTTTAATATAGATAAATGTGATGTCTTGCATTTTGGAAAGTCAAATCAAGGTAGGAGTTTCATGGTGAATGGTAGGGCCTTAAGGAGTGTCGTGGAACAGAGGGAGTTCAGATGCATGGTTCTCTGAAAGTGGAGTCATAGGTAGACAGGGCAGTGAAAAAGGCTTTTGGCACACTGGCCTTCAGTCGAACATTGACTGACTATAGAAGTTGAGAAGCTATGTTGCAGTTGTGCAGAACATTAGTGAGGCTGCACTTACAGTACTGCGTTCAGGTTTAGTCACCTTGCTATTGGAAGGATGTTATTAAACTGGAAAGAATGCAGAAGAAATATCCAAGAATATTGCCAGGACAAACTTGGACATCTTTCCTTTAGACTGCAAGACGCTCAGGCGGTCTTTTTAGAGAGGTGTATAAGATCATGAGAGGCATGGGTAGGGTGTACGCACTCCGTCGTTTTCCCAGGGTCGGGGAATCGAGTACTATAGGGCATCAAATTAAAGTTAGGGGGAAAGAATAAAAGGGAACCTGAGGGACAAATTTAAGAGGTTGGTATGCATAAGGAATGAGCTGCCATGGTTGATACAGGTACATTAACAACATTTAAAAGGCATTTGGACAAATACATGGATAGTTAAGGTTTAGAAGGATATGGGCCAAGCGCAGGGAATTGGGGTTAGCATGGATGAACATTTTTGGTTGGCATGGACCAGTTTGGGCCAAAGGGCCTGTCTCTGTCCTGGAGGACTCTATAACTGAGGTGATATGGATGAGGCCAAACCACCTAAAACATTCTCAAGCAGACAACCCAGACCATAACTTTGCAACTTCTTTTAGGTAAGAGTACAGTGAAAGTTACCTAGGTTTTAGCTACCAGGTTTTAAAACAGACAAAAGTTTATTCACAAAATTACACAATGAAACATAAAGAACTCGTACAGAACTCAGTCTATCCAAACTAGACTTAGTTATGCTGTTCCAAATATACACAGTCCCAACAAGCAAATCCCTTAAGTACAGTAAAAATGAAACCAAGGCTTACAGGTCGAAGTTAGAAGGGCAGAAGGAGAGAGAGTTTAGCAGCCTTTCTTCACACAGTCCACTGTTGAATGCCCTAACTAGTTCTGGACTGAACAGCTCAGCTAGAGAGCTGGCCACGTCCCCTTGACTTATATAGGTTACTTCTAAAAACTTAAAAGCTTTGGCCTAAAGACTCATTTGTTTACATATAAACAAAAAGGCTTCATCCTGTACCAAAAACCCATCTGCTTCAACAGTTTCCTCATTTCCCCTTCCCCCACCTCACCCTAGTTCCAAACTTCCAGCTCAGCACTGTCCCCATGACTTGTCCTACCTGCCTATCTTATTTTCCACCTATCGACTCCACCCTCCTCCCTGACCTATCACCTTCATCCCCTCCCCCCTCACCTATTGTACTCTACGCTACTTTCTCCCCACCCCCACCCTCCTCTAGCTTATCTCTCCACGCTTCAGGCTCTCTGCCTTTATTCCTGATGAAGGGCCTTTGCCCGAAACGTCGATTTTACTGCTCCTCGGATGCTGCCTGAACTGCTGTGCTCTTCCAGCACCACTAATCCAGCTGTTTCAGAGCCTGGCCTGTTAATGACCCCTCTGAAAAAAATCCAGGTACATAGTATCCTCAAGAAAAGGAACAGTTTTTTGGAAAAAAAGGAACAGCTTTGTGACAGAGGATTCCTATTTCCCACTAGCCTTAGTATTGCTGGATTTCTGTGAGGGGAGTAACAGTACAATTTTCACAGAACACTCCTGTTAGGAAACTGATGGGATTGGGAGCTAGTGTGGGAGTAACCTGTTCCACCCAATCCCACGACTTTCCCAAGCAGCCATTTTTAAAAATTATTCCAGCTAAATTCCAGATGCTGTTGGGTTTGAATGAACAGAGACTGCTGCTGGTCAGTGTCCAGTTCTCTCTATTGAAAAGCATGTATCAATTCCATTGTGGGGCAATGTGTGTGTGCGCGCGCAACGAGCTGTGGGGTGGTCTGGTGTGTGAGAGATTATTTGGATCTAACCTCCCACATCTCTCCAGGACTAGAATTAACCAGGATCTGTTTGTACTGGGGCTGGCTCTGAAACACTAGGTGCTGAAGGCCTCTGCTGTTAGTTATGTTTGTGTCCCAGTCTGTTAATGGCTTCATTCTGTTTCTAGGTCCTGGACTGTCTGGTGATCACATAACTGCAATTGCTTTTATAGTTTTCTTTATGAGTGTTTATGTTGCTGTCATAGCCAATTCCTTAATAATACGGTGAGTTATAGAACATTCTGAAGCTCTTATTGTTAATTCTAGTTTTATTTCATTACATCTTATATTGTGAACATGTGCAGCAATACATTGAGCTTAGTGGATGCTGCTGCAAAATGTCTATTGTGCCCTCAAAGACAATGCAGTCCCTTTGGAATCGTGCCTCCCATTCTTTAGTCTGACCCAAGCCCTCCCTAGATCTTTTCCTGTAAAGACTAATTGAGTCTCTGAAACATTTCTGTAGTTCATTTCACACCATAGTAAACACATGATATTTTCTTCAGAGCATCTCTAATCTTGAAGGCAAGTTGTTATTTTTCTATTTGTTTGGTGCCTCAGTCAACACTGGTCCTGTGAAGTATCCAGCTCTTGCCCATTGCCTCCCATCTCAGCCTCCTCCCCTCTACAGTCTGTGCTCCATCACCATGCAACACCTGGCACCCACTGGTCCCCTAGATAGTGAATGAAATTTTAATGGGGCTGCATTAGGTAGACATGCAGGCTGGGAAGAGGACACAAAGGCTCTAGCACAATGTCTACAAATGATTGGGAAATAAATGGCAGACTATAATGTGGGAACATGAGGTTAACAAGATAAAAGAACATCATTTGAAAGCTGTTCAGAGACAAGGGGTCAGATGGACAAAGTTAGCATGCACACACGTTATCCAGTTTTGAAACCAAATAGCATGTTGACTTATTGCAAGGGACTTGTAGTACATGAATGAGCAAGTCTTGGGATAAGGCTTTGGTGAGACAACCTGGAGTTACTTGCAGATTTTATCTTGAATATTCAAGGAAGTACGTACTTGTATTGGAGAAAGTCTAGTGAAGGCTCAGAAGATTGGTGTCTGATAGGTGGGGATTGTCCATTGATAAGGCAGAGGAAATTGCACTTTTATTTGCTGGTGTTTACTAAATGATATTGTTACTGAAAGATCACCATTGTCTGCTCACTCACTCTGAAATGTCCTCTCTAGATGTAAAGTCTGCCGTGGGTCTTCACATAACTCAACAGGTAGTATCTTGACCTACAGATCTGAAAGTGTTACCTCCATCCTGAATGATTAGTAACAAAGCTCTCCTAGACATTACAAAGACTCCCTTGAAATGGTGACAGAGTCTTCATGTCCTCTTTGCAGAGTTTTCATGTCCTCCCCTGGCCCTTTTGACATTTGAGAAAACAGGACCTGGCAGGGCAGCAGCTGCTTTTCAGTGATCCAGACAGTGTCCAGTCTACCATTTATTATTTTGCAGGAGTCTTGCCTGTGGAGCTGGCTTCAAGGGGGTCACTTCCCCCAGTTTACACTCGAGATCTCACCTCAATCCCCAGTCTCAGCAGCATGGAGTCACAGAAATGTACAAGTACCTACGTAGGAAAAGTTTGAGAAGGACTGTAACCATGCTTAAAGATAGTTACGATTATTACATTCCAGAAGTTGGGTGGAGGGATTGTGAGGGTTGCTGGAAGAGTTCTGTCCAAACTTCTACTGAATCACCTCCATTATATGTATACATATCCATCCTTAAATATGAGGAGACGAAAACTGTACATGGTATTCCACATGTGGTCACACCAATGCCTTGCATAACTGAAGCATAAAATTAATGTTATGTTCACTTCATCCCATAATAAGATAGTATCCCATTAAATTTACTTGCTGTGTCTCTATAACAATTTGTTTGTCACTTACACCAGAATGCCTAGATTCCTCTGAATTCTGCAGTCATTCTGTGCAAATACTGTTGCATTTTTTTTTCATCCTGACAAAATGAATAACTTAATTTCCCAGGTAATATTCCATCTGCCAGATTTTTGGCCAATCACTTAACCCATCTACATAGATATGCCACCTGCTTATGTCTTCAACATATTTTTATGCCTATCGTGATGTCACTTAACATCTAAAGATAGTAGGCAAAGTTGAGGGGCTAAATGGCCTAATTAAATTTGCATTGCAAATTATATTAACATAATATTTAACCTGTTGGTTTCTCTATCCTAGTACCTGTAACAAAAAGCAGGTCAGCAGCACTCCAAAAGAAGCACCAAATGATTACCCGTTGAGAGAGGTGATCTGTACACAGAGCCTTGTGCCAACAGCGCCTGAGCATCAGGATGGAGTGGCTGGAGAACAAAAGCTTCTGGAGAACGGGGCTGTCCAGTACTGAGTTTTCACTGCACTGAGCCTGGTTCAGGGAGGTGGGGGGGAATCAGCCTAGTGTTTTGGGGATTATTTCTGGTGGAAAGCCTGAGCTCAGAATTGGGATCAACAATCGTTTGCCACCTTGCACAAATATTTCCAAGATTGAGCTGCTCAGGAGAGAAATGCCAAATTGAAGTATTAGTTTACTAGGAAAGCTGTCCAAGTATTTTATACTGTGTTATTACAGACTGTGTCCAAACCAGTCTCTGGGTTCACCTGTAGCTTTGCAATCCTAACTCTACCCCAATACTGATCCTGTGAGATAACAAATAATTTCCTTATTCTTAATTACTAACTTGTTCCCAGTGTGCGTGATGCTGCAAGGGCCCCATTCATTGTCCATGCAAACTTGACCTACTGCAGTGGGGAACATTTGAAGAAACTCTCTGTAGCAGCATCTATTGGACAAAGCCAGGAACTACATTATTGCCAGCAACAGGTTTATTGGCCAAAAAACCATGAAGAATTATATTTTCTAATCAACCTGTTCAGAGATATTATTTCACACCCCTGCAGCAGATGAGATTTTAGTGTGATTCCTCACTCAAAGATAGTGATAATACCACTACCCAACAATCATATCTTGTTTATTTGAAATTTCTTTTTGAAATCAAACAACATCTTGTATTTGCCAATTGATGTATAGATTGTTTTGTAAATATTTTAGTGTGATTATGTATTTCCATCTTCCACTTTCTTGTCTTGCTGCATTTTGCTCCAAGCTGTAATTAAAGAGCTGATATTAGTGGGTCTATAGTCTGATGTTTAATGACTGTTGATCACTGCATGAACAGAGGGGCTGTTGTCTACAGGCAGTAGGTCCCTGGTTATGACTTGGCGTGAAGAGAATTTGCTGAAGACTAGGATCAGTGATTGTAGGAATCTCATTCAGGCAGTTGAGGGAAGGATGGCAGGAGACGTGCAGTCATCAAATGCTCAATGCTTAGCACTAATCACAACTTCAGATACTGAAACAGTCTGTGTTCAAACGCAACAAGATTTGCATCATATCCGGTCTTGAACTGATGGAGTGGCAAGTAACATTTGTGCATGGCACCTCCTGGTTAGCACTGCTGCCTCACAGCTCCAGGGACCTGAGCTCAATTCCACCCTTAGGTGACTGTCTGTGTGGAGTTTATATACATTCTCCGTATGTGCACGAGTTTATACTAAATGCTCCGGTTTCCTCTCACACTTCAACATTGTGCAGATTAGGTAGATTTAGATTAGATTAGTGCGGAAACAGGCCCTTCGGCCCAACAAGTCCACACCGACCCGCCAAAGCGCAAGCCAACCAGACCCATTCCCCCACATTTACCCCTTCACCTAACACTATGGGCAATTTAGCATAGCCAATTCACCTAACCTGCACATTTTTGGGTTGTGGGAGGAAACCCACACAGACACTGGGAGAATGTGCAAACTCCACACAGTCGCCTGAGGTGGGAATTGATCCCAGGGCTCTGGTGCTGTGAGGCTGCAGTGCTAGCCACTGTGCCACGATTGGCCATAACAAATTGTCCATAGTATCCATTGATCTGTAGACGAAGTGGATTAGCCATGGTAAATGGGGTGTTACAGGGAGAGGGGAAGAGAGCTTGCTCCGGGTGGGATGTTTTTTGAAAGGTCGGTGCAGCCTCAATGGGCCTGAATAACCTCTTTCTACACTGCAGGGATGGAATGACACTCAGATGCCAGGCGATGACTATCTCCAATATGAGAAACTAACCTTCATCACTGACGTTACCCTGCTATTAGCACCCTGGTGTTTACCATCAACCAGAAAAGCAACTGGACTCACTCTGTAAACAGTGGCTACACAAGCAGACCAGAGGCTAGGCATATTCACCCTGTGACGCATCCCCAAAACTTATCCACCATCTACAAGGCACAAGTCAGGAGCGTGGGAGATGAGTGCAGTTCCAACACTCAAGTAGTTCAACACCATCTGGGACAAGTGGGTCAATATTCACTCCACTGCCTTTAATCCAGGGTGACTCCCTCCAGAATGTATCACATTGTGCCCTCACCTCTGATGGGCCTGTCCTTCCAGTGGGAAAGGACATACCCAGGGATGGTGATCGGGGAGTCTGGGATGTTGTGTTATTTCTGTCAGTGTGACTATGTCCCATAGTGTCCCAAGTTGGACCCCAGTCTCCAGATGTTAGTGAGGGGGACTTTGCAGGGTCAGCTGGGCTGGCTGTGACATTGCTGTGTCCTGATTTGATGCCTGGCTCACAGCCAATCCACAGTTTTATTGTGGATTTTCCTGTCTAGGGGTTTGGTACAAATTGATTGATGTGCTCAGACAATTAAAGCAGGCAGTTAAATATTCCCCAGGTGAATGTGGGAATGGATTCATGTTTAGACATAGTAAGATAACCACTACACTACTGTCCCTGACATGGACTGAAACAACTCCCTCCCAAAGTGATTAGTCATCCTGCTGTAAATCTGACACTGATACACATCTTGGTCTGACCTCCTGAGGTCAGAGATCAGAACGGACTCCTTGATTTATTTCGGCTGATCTTTGAACAGGTTTATTCTGTTTTTGAACCGTGGATCTTGTTCTCTAAAATCATTGTTCCATTGATAGATTTGTGTAAAATTTCCCTCTTGGGTGTCCCCCACATTACCACTTAATCAGAGAGTGGGACATTCCCTTTGTAGGTAAAGTGCAGCACAGCCTGCTTCCCAAGGGAGCCAGAAACTGGGACAGGGGAGTTACCTGGAAAGATTGGATAAATATTTATCCAGAGACATTGTGTACCAAACTGTGCTGTCTCTCTCAAATCCAGTAGAAAGAAACAATCTGCCCTTTTGATTTTTAAGAGGAAGCCTCTTGCTCTCGGACTTCACTCTTGCAGCAGAGAACTCAGTCATTCAGCCAAAGCAGCCAGTAAAAAGCAGCAACAAACTGAAAGCAAAACTAAACTCCTTTGTGGGTCTGTGTGAAACTGACCCTGCCCGGTCATGAATATTTGAGTTATTTTTAAATAACACACCCAGAGGTTGTAGGAGTGCATTACCAGGGTTGGATGGGTCTTTGATAACATTGGCAGCAAGACATATAAATGAGTCCATGGAGGGAAGGTTGGCTTCTGTGATGGTCTGGGTTGTGCACATAATCATCTGTACTTTCTTCTGGTCCTGGGCAGAGCAGTTGCCACACCAGGCCATTATGCACCCAGACAGTATGCTTTCTATGGTGCACCTCATACCTCCTCCAAAGGAGCCTGGTTCTCCTCCCCACCCCCTCCCTTAAAAAAACAGAACCATCAATATCCAAAGATGGCTTTATTTTAAAACCACTTAAATCTTAGTTAGTACGCTACAACATCGATATACATTACATTGACTACAAACATGCAGTAATTCATTCTTTCAGTCTGTTCACTCCTGCCACCAAATGCCTCCGTTTTTTATCCAGGTCTCGACAATGCATTGGCAATCACATTTTCTCGTCCTGCCACATGCACAACTTTCAACTTGAATGGCTGTAACAAGCTCCACCTAAACAGTCTGGGATTTTTGTCCTTACATTTCTCCACAAGCATCAATGTGTAATGACCAGTATATACGATTGTTACAGACACATTACTAGTAACATAAATATTGAAATGTAATGCCACCACCAAGCTCAAAAGTCTCCTTCTCAACTGCAGATTATATCTGATGAAGGTTCAATTTCCTGGAGAAATAACCGATCGGTCTTTCTATCTTCTTGACATTTTCCTGTAATAGGAGAAAGTGAGGACTGCAGATGCTGGCGATCAGAACTGAAAAATGTGTTGCTGGAAAAGCACAGTAGGTCAGGCATCATCCAAGGAGCAGGAGAATCGACATTTCGGGCATAAGCCTTTTGTAGGATATGTGGAACAGTCCATCTTCCGCAGCTACACTGGCACCAACCCTCCCCCCCCCAACCTTTTTCTCTACTACATCGATGACTGTATTGGCGCTACCTTGTGCTCCCACGAGGAGGTTGAACAGTTCATCCACTTTACTAACACCTTCCACCCTGACCTCAAATTTACCTGGACCGTCTCAGACTCCTCCCTCCCTTTCCTAGACCCCTCCATTTCTATCGCAGGCGACCGACTCAATATGGACATTTACAATAAACTGACCGACTCCCACAGCTACCTAGATTACACCTCCTCCCACCCTGCCCCCTGTAAAAACACCATCCCATATTCCCAATTCCTTCATCTCCACCGCATCTGCTTCCAGGAGGACCAATTCCAATACCGAACAACCCAGATGGCCTCCTTCTTCAAAGACCGCAATTTCCCCTCAGATGTGGTTGACGATGCTCTCCACCGCATCTCCTCCACTTCCCGCTCCTCCGCCCTTGAACCCCGCCCCTCCAATTGCCACCATGACAGAACACCACTGGTCCTCACCTACCACCCCACCAACCTCCAGATATATCATAGCATCCTTCGTCATTTCCGCCACCTTCAAACAGACCCCACCACCAAGGATATATTTCCCTCTCCTCCCCTATCAGCATTCCGGAAAGACCACTCCTTCCGCAACTCCCTCGTCAGGTCCACACCCCCCACCAACCCAACCTCCACTCCCGGCACCTTCCCATGCAAACGCAAGAAATGCAAAACTTTCGCCCACACCTCCCCCCTCACTTCCCTCCAAGGCCCCAAGGGATCCATCCATATCCGTCACAAATTCACCTGCACCTCCACACACATCATTTACTGCATCCGCTGCACCCGATGTGGCCTCCTCTACATTGGGGACACAGGCCACCTATTTGCAGAACGTTTCAGAGAACACCTCTGGGACACCCACACCAACTAACCCAACCGCCCGTGGCTAAACACTTTAACTTCCCCTCCCACTCCGCCAAGGACATGCAGGTCCTTGGCCTCCTCCATCCCCAGACCATGGCAACACGATGCCTGGAGGAAGAACGCCTTATCTTCTGCCTAGGAACCCTCCAACCACAAGGGATGAATGCAGATTTCTCCAGCTTCCTCATTTCCCCTCCCCCCCACCTTATCTCAGTCCCAACCCTCGGACTCAGCACCGCATTCTTGACCTGCAATCTTCTTCCCGACCTCTCCAGCCTATCACCCTCACCTTAACCTCCTTCCACCTATCGCATTCCCAATGCCCCTCCCCCAAGTCCCTCCTCCCTACCTTTTATCTTAGCCTGCTTCGCACACTTTCCTCATTCCTGAAGAAGGGCTAATGCCCAAAACGTTGATTCTCCTGCTCCTTGGATGCTGCCTGACCTGCTGTGCTTTTCCAGCAACACATTTTTCAGCATCTTCCTGTAACAGCACAGCACAGACACCCACATCAACAGCCACCTTGAATGGCTTTGCGTAATTAGGGGTGGTGAACACTGGGGCAGTGGTTAACAGCTTCAGGCAGTCAAATGTCCACTGAAACTTCTTGCCTTTGTTTTAGTAATTCAGTGAATGTAGCAGCCACATTGCTAAAATTTGGTACGAATTTTCAATATAATCCATTCAATCCCAGGAATATTAGTACTGTTCTTTTTGTCAATTTGGTGGGAAACTCCCCAATTACCTTTATTTTTGCATTCCATGGGGGTGCCATTTGTCCAAGTCCAATAACATAGCCCAGGAAGTTGACCAGGGCTTTGGCAATTCACTCTTAGCCAGGTTTATCACCAAGCCTGCCGAACAAGTCCGGTAAGTGTTCCTTCTATGCATGACTAAAAATCAACAGGTGTTCTTTATGTCTGAACAATTGGGTAATCTTAGTCTCTGAATTGTGGCTGACGCATTTTTCACACCAGACGGCGTGACTTTGAACTGATACAGTTCAGTTGATGTTACAAAAGCCAAAATTGGCTTCGCCCTTTCAGATAAAAGGTGCCTGCCAGTATCCTCTGAGAATTATAAGTTGCTTGTCCCACCTTTTCAACATGATCTTCTAAATGTGGAAAATCGGACATGCACCAGTCTTTGTAACTGCATTTACTTTGCAACAGTCCACAGGTAACCGTTGGATACCATCTGGTTTTGGCACCATTACAAGAGTGAGCTTCGGTCACTGTCACTCACTTTGATTGTTGTCTTGGAGCATGCATTCAATCTCCTGCACCAAATTTAGAGGGTTATGCCTATGAAGATGTTGCTTAATTGGAACAGCATCTTCTAGATTTACATCATGTATAGTTAGGTTAGATTTCCCAGCTTATTTCCACATATCTCCTCAAGTGATAGTAATAACTTTTAGGCCATTTTGATTTTCCTCGAGAAGGTTTCTCAATAATTTATTCCAATTTTTGATAACTTCCTCATTGTCCAATTCAGAATCCTCTGAACTTAGTTCTTCACTCTGTTGTAACCAATAACACAGTCTACTTTTGCTTTCATCCTTATCAAAACATCTTTTCAGCATATTCACATGACAGGTTTCTTTCTGTCTAGAGTCTTTATCAAATAAATTACCACACGATCTCCTTTTGACTTGATAAGGTCCAGCAAACCTTGCTTTTAAAGGTTCACCTATCACTGGAAGTAATACTAACACCTTATCACCAATAACAAAATTGACAGTTTTTGATTTTTAGTGTACTGCCTGTTTCATTGTATGCTGCGATATTTTCAAATTCCGTCTAGCCAACTCCCCCACTCTATTTAATTGTTCCCTAAAATCTAACACATGTAAGTCAGTTCAAAAACTATGAATTCTCAATGTCTCCTTAATCAATTTTAGCAGTCCTCTCACTTCATGTCCAAAAACAAATTCAAATGGACCGATTTTGGTCAATTAATTTGGTGCATCTTCGACTGCAAAAAGCAAAAACAGAATTCCGTTATCTCAATCATCTGGATAACCTTTACTACAAGCCCTCAACGTGACCTTTAATGTCTGATGCCACCTTTATAATGCTCCTTGCAATTCTAGCTGTTACGCAATTTGAATTGTTTTATTCCTGAGCTGTCCATAATTTCTTTGAATAATGTTGCTGTAAAGTTTGACCCTTGATCTGATTGTATTTCTGTGGGTAGTTCATAGGTAGCGAAAAAATGGAGTAACTCCTCTACAATCCTTTTAGCTGCAATACTGCATAATGGAGCGGCCTCTGTAAATCTAGTCGACACATCCATTGTTGTTAACTAATACTGATTCCCACTTTTTGTTTTAGGTAGAGGTCCTAAGCAATCAATTAAGACTCTTGTAAAAGGTGCCTCACATGCAGGAATAGGTATTAAAGGTGAGGGTTTTATTACTGCCTGTGGTTTTCCAATTACCTGACATGTGTGACATGTCTGGCAAAATTCAACTACATCCTTGTGCACTCCAGGCCAGTAAAAATGTTTTCATATTTTAACTTGAGAGTTTTTCTTATCCCTAAATAAACCGCTACTGGGAGTTCATGCAAGACCTGCAACACCACCTTTCTATAATCCACTGGCAATACGACTTAAATGAACTTCTGCCCATTTCTCATCTGCCTGAATACGTGATGGTCTCCATTTCCTCATTAAGACATCATTCATAAGATAGCAGCATTTATGGAAACATCTAGATTCTTCTTCTGTATATGCTTTTTTGACAATTGGTTTAGTTTCTCATCTTTCTGCTGTATCTCGGTTAATTTCTCTGAACTAAAGATGTCTGTTTTGACATCTATCTGCTCCTGGTTTGTCTCAACCATCTCATCAAATAGGGTCTGCTAATTTCACTTCAACTTCCTTATGTGCACTCTTTGATCTCTCCTTTTCAATTGGTGACTTTGTGACCTTATGACCATCCAGTCAGGAAAAATCCCAGGCTATGCTTCCTGTACTTTAAGTTTCCACAGGCTTTTC
This sequence comes from Chiloscyllium punctatum, assembly GCF_047496795.1. Classification (NCBI taxonomy): domain Eukaryota; kingdom Metazoa; phylum Chordata; class Chondrichthyes; order Orectolobiformes; family Hemiscylliidae; genus Chiloscyllium; species Chiloscyllium punctatum. The sequence continues at coordinate 56,804,263 of NC_092772.1, read as the reverse complement.
AACCACAGTAGGCAGCATTTCTACCTGTGAATCAGTTATATTGTTAGCAAGGACAAATGGTCTGCCTGGAGCAGAGAGTTTGTCCAGTACGCCTACCATGACTTCTCCACTCTCCTCTGGGCACTCTAAACTCACTCAACATAATTGAGCACTTCTTGCCTCACTGTGAATTCATGTTACTAGCACTTTTTCTGGCAATAGTCCTTCAGAGGTACATATATCCTCATGTTCCAACATGAAGGATTGAGAGAATCTTGTATCTCTTATTATTGTAACGTCTTTACCTGCTGTTCCTGTTCTATGCGAGTAAACTTTACCTTTGCAGGTATATGGTTTAAGAAGATCAGGCATTTCCTCCTTAACCAACCTCTGACCAGGTTGTACATTCTGGTGCAGTTTTCTAGCCTTCGCTATGCTTTGTTACCACTCCAACAAAATTTACTGGCTTATCCTGTTTTCCTACAGTTGGTTTCCCAGTGATTTTCCGAGCCCATGAACACTGATTTCACGTGGCCTACTTTATTGCAGCGAAAACACCAATGCTATTTAAACTTCTCTTTCCCCTTCAACGGTTTCCTTTTTACCCAGTAGTAAGTTATCCTTATGATCTTCACGGAGATCTACTTTTCCCTTTCCAAGAGTTATTATCTTTTCCCCAATTCCTATCTCTCACAGATTGAAATTGATTTTGGAAACCAAACTTTGACCTTTGAACCAACTCAATCTTGCTGTTTTAACTCTATGCTCTTTCCCACAAGTTCTCACTACTTCAGGAAGTGAGTTTTTGAACTCCTCCAAAATAATTGTCCTTCTAAGAACATCATAGGTTTGCTCTATTTTTAATTCCCTTATCCACCTATCAAAGTTACTACTTGATCCTTTCAAACTGAATGTAGTTTTGACCAGGGTCCCTCAGATTCCAGAAAGACTGTCTGTAGGCTTCTGGTACAGCTGGCATGCATTTAAGATTAAAAATCACACCACCAGGTTGGAAGCAATTAAACCTGTTGGACTATAACCTGGTGTTGCGTGATTTTTAACTTTGTACACCCCAGTCCAACACCGGCATCTCCAAATCATGCATTTAAGATGGCTTTCTTCACCGCTGCATATACCCCAGAAACCTCTTCTGATAGTAATGCTAATACTGCAACAGCACAAAACCCACATGGTCACTGGCCACCGCACTTGTTTAGCCACCTTTTCAAATGAGATGAAAAAGGCTTCCACTTCCTTCTCATCAAATTTAGGCAATGCTTGAATATATTTTCACCAGGCCTTTGGCTCCAATAGTGTTGCTCATCCTCACTCTCTTCCTCACTAAGCTTACCTTCAGCCTCATCTCCATCCTTTTAAGTTGATTTTCCTGTCTAAGTGCTAAATTCTGAAGTTCAAACACCTTCCTTCTTCATTTCCCTTTTCTCCATTTCTCTCTTTGCTTTTTTTCTTTTGCCAAAGCAATTCAAACTGTTTTATTTCTGTTGCCCTTTCCTTGTCTTTTGCCTCTAACTCAAGCTGCTTCATTTTCAATTGAATTTTAGTCACATCTAAAGATTCTGATGGCATTTCCAGCAAATTTAAATGGGAGCTATTGCTGTAATTATCTCTCCTTTCCTCACGGGAGGAGGCAGCTCCAGCTTTTCTTCTCATTCCAGCAGCTTGGCCTTAATCACCTTTTGCAAAACCCCTGAAGTCACTACTTTCACTCCCAGAAAACACTTGGTGACTGAAACAGCCATTGTTATCCCAAGCACTGTTTAAACCAAACAAATTCAATATCCAGAACAAAAGATACTAAAGACAGCAAGTGGCAGATGAGCTGCCAATCTGTTATGGACACGGCCACATCCCTCAAAACATTTCAAGAAAGTAGCCTGGACCCTAAATTTGCTAGTTTTGAGCAAGCGTAAAGTGGATATTCAGGAGAGATGCCACTGGTCAAACCACTTAGTTTTAAACAAAACAGAATTTATTTACATTACCACCTAATGAAACACAAACAAAAACGTACAGCATATAGAATAACTTAACCTATCCAAAAACCAAACAAATCATCCCAACTTAATACTTGCAACAATTCCCCATAAACACCTTTAGCACAAAAAGGTAAAAATCAAACCAAGGATCTTCCATGAGAGAAGCCAGAGAGAGAGAGAGGAGGATCAGCCTGGACCTGCTCCTTTGGGGTCCAGCAGCTTTTTCCACCCTACTACTAAAACCAAACCATAGTATACCAGAGAAAAACTGAGCTGGGAGAATTGGCCACTCCCCTTTCATTGTACAAGTGTTTCTTTTAAACTTACTGCCACAGGCAAAAGGCTTTGATCAGAATCTCTCTGGGAAAAAAACCCAAGAACAACATAACCTTGTTAGAGGGGCAGCATCGTCACATGTCAAAGGTCACCACCCTAGGGCCCAATGCCAAGGGAGTGATGCACCATGGAGAGGTCATTGCTGAGACAGTACCACGCTGTCCGAGAGTGTACAGTGCTGAGGGAGTGCATACTGTTGGCAGTTTGCTGCTGATGGAGCGTCGCACTGTCAGAGATACGTCCCCTTGAACAAGATCTTAAAGCAATGTCCTCTCTCCAAGCTCAGGTCAATTCCATAGTTATCAGGGCAACTGTATTAAAGAAAACCCAGTGATGGATTTCTTCCTGGTGTCCAATGTTTATGTCATCAGCAACGTTAAAAACAACACAATCTGTACATTATTGTGTTGGAATTTGCTGTGAAACTTGCTGTGCCTAGACTCCTCCAGCAACAACTACATTTGAGCAATTATTTGTAAAAACAAAATGACAAACATATCGCCAAGTCACAAACATCAGCCTCACTTTGCCGTGACATTGTCAGGCACTTCCTCACGGGAAACCACCATTCTCTCTGGTCAATGTCCTTGACAAGGTACCAACACAACAGCAGCATGCAGTCACTGCTGGAGAAACTCAGTGGGTCTGGCAGGCCTATGGAGAGAAAGCAGAGTTAACAATTCGAATCCTGAGATGCTTCTTCAAACTGAGAATGGACAGAACAGTCCCGAAGAAGGGTCACTAAACAAAATGTTAATTCTGGTTTCCATCCCACAGATGCTCCCACACCTGCTGAGCTTCTCCAGCAATTTCTGCTTTTGTTTCATATCTCCACACCCACAGTTCTCAGTTTTATTATCAATGTTGTCAACACTTCTCATCAGGACCAACACAAGAATGACAAACTTGAAACATTTTCAACAATTTATACCACGGCCTTCGAAATTTGCTGTTCTTGTGACTGTGATATAAGCAAGCCCATAATATAAACAAAGTACATGATATACACAGCAAAGCATCTCCCATTTTCAGAAACACAAAACACCACAAAATGTCTGTGGCCCCGATTTCAGCCTTCAACACAATTTATCTCTACCACACCCTGTGGGAATGAGTTACACATTTTTACTCTCTCTGGGGGAAGACATTTCACCTGAATTCTCCATTAGATTTATTACCAACTGTTTTCTATCACCACACTCTAGCTCTGATCTCATACTAATAATGGAAACATCTTCTCTATGTCTAACTGATCAAAGTCCCTGCCTAATTTTACAATTTGCATCAGGCCACCCCTCTGCCTTCTCATTTGTACAGAACACAGTCCATGGCCTGTCCAGTTCTTTCTTTCCTGATCATCAGAACATTTTGGTACAAGGATCATATGCAAACATTGGGTAGGACTGCGCCGTCAGTCAACAGACAGTGATATCTCAGCGTTTGCAATGACTCAATGATATAAACTACCCTTGCTTTCAGAATGCAGTGTCAGTGGGCATGTTCTGATCAGGGATTCCCAGCATGACTGCCCACTCCTTCAGCTTCATGGCCACGTCCTCCGTGACTTGGGACAAAAAAGTGAATTGTTTGAACGAAAACCTTCAGTAGAATCAACCATTGCCAGGCAATGCACACAAGCACAAATGCCACAGGCTCTTTTCACCTTATGCAACACATTCCTAGCACTGTAACGCCACCAGTATCACAAAGCAGCTGAATCTCCTGAGGTTTACTCCAATGTGTGTAAACCTGTCCCTTAGCTCTCTCCCCTGTTCATCACAGCACTTTCTCCCCACTTACTCCTCCTCTGTTCATGATCCCTACCATTCCATATTCACACCCCCAGCTCTCTATCCCTATTTGTCCCCTTCATGTCTACCTATTTACCCTCATCTGTTCCTTTCCCTACTTGCCCCTATATCTCTCCCATTCTCAATGTCCTTACATCTGTCTCTGAATACCTCATCTATGTTTGTTTGTCCCACCCAGTCCCCCACCACCCCTCCCGGCCAACCCCATCTTTCTGGGCTTGGTTCCCCCCCTTCTATCTGTCTTTCCATCTCTCTATTTTCTCCCCTCTGTCTCTCTCTCTAAGTGCACCTCTAACCCTCCCTACCTGGCCGCCGCCTTCTCCTTCTCCTTCTTCTTCTTTTCTCCACATTCACCTCTTCCTCCGCCGTTTTCCCGCCTTCCTCGATCAAACGAGACGCACAGCGCGTCACTAACGCGCCTCCTGCGCAAGCGCAGAGCTCAGGCCGGCACCCGGCTCCGGCTCTGCGCCTGCGCACCTTTCAGATTTTGTTTTCAAATCCCGGTCAGAGTAACGGAAAAAAAAACCGCCAGGTGAAGGACCACGTGAGCGGAGCATCGGGTGAGCAGCTAAAAGTGATCCAAACATGAGTAAAAAGTCATATTAATAATGTCACCAACTTTCAATAATAGCCCCTTTAATAATAACCCCCTCAATAGTATCACCATCCTTCAATAAGTAACCGCTTTCTTCAATAATAACCACTTCAATAATATCATCCTTCAAATAATAACACCTTCAGTAATATTTCCATCCTTCAGTGATAACACCTTCAATAATTTCATTGTCTTTCAATAAGAACACCTTCAGTACTGTTATCCTTTCAATAAAAACACCTTCAACAATATTAATATCCCTCAAAAATAAGCCCCTTAATAATATCATCATCCTTCAATTAAAACCTTTTAGTAATAGCCCCTTCAATAATTATCATCTCTCTGCAATAATAACCCCTTCAATAATTTCATCATCCTTTAATAATAACGTCTTCAATAATTAGCCCTTTAATAATATCATTGTCCTTCATTAATAAACTCCACAATAATATAAATTAGTAAAGTGATGGAAGATGTCATCAACAGTGCTGTCAAGCAGCACCTTCTCAGCAACAACCTGCTCAGTGACGCCCAGTTTGGGTTCAGCCAGCACCACTCAGCTCCTGACCACATTACAGCCTTGTTTCAAATATGGATAAATGTACTGAATTCCAGAGATGAGGTCAGAGTGTCAGCCCTTGACATCAACTTTGCATTTGACCAAATGTGGCATCAAGGAACCCTAGTAAAAGTGGAATCAATGGGTATCAGGGGACAAAAATTTCCATTGATTGGAGTCATACCTGACAAGTAGGAAGTTAGTTGTTCGAGTTCAGTCATTGTGACTCCAGGACATCTCTGTAGAGGCTCCTCAGGGTAGTGTCCTAGGCCCAACCATCTTCAGCTACTGCATCAATGATCTTCCCTCCATCATAAGGTCAGAAGTGGAGATGTTTTTCGATGATTGCAATATGTTCAGCACCATTTGTGACGACTCAGGTATTGAAGCTGTGCAGGTTCAAATGCAACAAGATCTCGATATATCAAGGCTTGGACTGACAAGTGGCAAGTGATCATTCACACCACACAAATGCCAGGCTATAACTATCACCAATAGAAGACAATCCAACCAGTGGTGCTTAATATTAAATGGTGCTACCATCACTGAATCCCCCATTATCAACATCCTGATTACATTGACCAGAAACTCAACTGGACTCTTCAAATAAACACGGTGGCTACAAGAGCAGTTCACAGACTACGAATATTACAACAAGTAACTCACCTCCTGACTCCCCAAAGCCTATCCACCATCTACAAGGCACATGTCAGGAGTGTCATGGAGATGTATCCATCTCCAAAAACACTTAAGAAACTTGACGCCGACCAGGACAAAGCAGCAGACCTGATTGGCATCACATCCACAAATATCCACCTCCCTCCAACATCGATGCTCAGAAGCAGCAGTGTGTGTCATCTACAAGATGCACTGCAGAAATTCACCAAAGATCCTTAGACAGCACCTTCCAAACTTGTGACCACTTCCATGTAGAAGGACAGCAGATACGTGGGAACACCACCAGCTTCAAGTTCTCATCTAAGCCATACACCATCCTGATTTGGAAATATATCGTTGTTCCTTCACTGTTACTGGGCCAAAATCCTGGAATTCCCTTCCTATTTTGGCATTGTGGATCAACTCACAGAAGTGGACTGTAGTGGTTCAAGGAGGCAGTTCACCACCATCTTCTCAAGGGCAATGAGGGAGGGGCAATAAATGCTGGCCAGCCAGCAATGCCCACATCCCTTCAAAAATAACCCCCTCAATAATACTATCATCCTTCAATAATCAGCTGTTCAGTAATATCATCCTTTGAAAACCACTTGAATTTTTTCATTATCTTTCAATCATAAACAATACAATAATATAATTCTCTTGAATTATAACCCCTTCAATATCATTATCCTTCTGCAATAGCTCATTCAATAATCATCTCTCCTATAATAGCGCCCCCTCCCCCATTAATGCCATTCTTTAACAATAACTGCTTCAATGATATCATCGTCCCTGCAATACTAACGAGGTGATGGCCTTGTGGTATTATTGCTCGACTCTTAATTCAGAAACTCAGCTCATGTTCTGGGACCCAGGTTAAAACTGTCAAGGCACATGGTGAAATTAGTATTCAATAAAAAATATTGGAATTAAGAATCTGTTGATGACCATGAAACCATTTTCAAATGTTGGATAAATTGGCTCACTAATGCCCTTCAGAGAAGGAAATCTGTCATCCTCATCTGCTCTGGCCAAAATGTTACTCCCAACCCACAGCAAAGTGGTTGACCCTCAACTTTCCTCTGAAATAGCCAAGCAAGCCATTCAGTTGCATCAATCGCTGCAAAGAAGTAGGCATCGACCTACACACTGGAAAAGACAATGGCAGAAACAGTCTGGTCAACCTTGCAAATTCTTCCTTGCAAACGTGCCAAAACTGGGAGAGCTGTCTCACAGACTGGTCAAGCAACAGTCGCATGGAATCATGCTTTACAGATAATGTCCAGACATCACCAGCATGATCCCTGGATATGTCCTATCCCACCTACAGAACAGACCCAGCAGAAGTGGCGGCACACGGTTGGGAGGGAGTTGCCCTGGAAGTCCTCAACTTTGACTCCAGATCCCTTACTTCTCATGCTTCAGCTTAAACATAGGCAAGGAAACCACCATGTATCTTCTCAGTTGACGAGTCTACACCACCATATTGAAAAACACTGAGGAGGAAGCACATGAGATGGCAAGAGCACAAATGTACAAAACTGTGGATGAGGAATTTCAATGTCCACCATCAAGTGTGGCTCGGCAGCAACCCTACTGATGGAGCTGGTCTTATCCTAAAGCACATAACTGCTAGACTAGGTCTGTCATATGTGGTGAATGGCTCTACAAGATGCAAAAGCATACTTGACATCATCCTTACTAATCTGCCGGCTGCACATGCAGTTGTCTTTGACAGTATCTTTAAGAGTGACAACTGCATGTTCCTTGTGGAGACCAAGCCCTGCCTTTAAATTCTAGCAACTCAGGATTGGGCATCTATGAGGCATTGTGGGCTATCAACAGCAGAATTGTATTCCAGCACAATATGCAACCTCACAGTCTCAAATATCCTCTACCCAACCATTACCAGTATTTATTATCCATCCCTAATCATCCAGAGGGCAATTAAGTGTCAACCACATTGCTGTGGGTCTGGAGTTGCATGTAGGCCAGATTAGTTAAGGATAGCAATTTCCTCCCTTAAAGAACATTAACGAACATTTGGTCTCCAAAATCACAGATGCCAGTCTTCAGCTAATTCAATTCACTCCACGTGATATAAAGAAATGGTTGGAGACACTGGATACTGCAAAGTTTAAGGGCCCTGACAACATTCCAACAACAGTACTGAAGACTTGTATTTCAAAACTTGCTACTCCCCTAGCCAAGATGTTCTAATACAGCTACAACTCTGGCATCTACTGGATAATGTGGAAAATTGGCCAAATATGTCCTGTATACAAAAAGCAGGATGAATCCAACCGGACTGCTCCATCAGTTTTGATCATCAATAAAATCATGGACAGTACCATCAACAGTGGTATCAAGAGCACCTGCTAAGCAATTACTGGTCAGTGACTCCAGTTTAGGTTCTGCCAGGGCCACTCAGCTCCTGATCTCATTACAGCTTAGGTTCAAACATGGACAGTAGAGCTGAATTCCAGAGGTGAGATGACATGAAGGCTGCGTTCAACTGAGCGTGATATCATGAGGTTGCATATTGTGCTGGAGTACAATTCTGCTGCTGATAGCCCACAGTGCCTCATGGATGCCCAATCCTGAGTTGCTAGAATTTGAAGGCGGGTCTTGGTCTCCACAAGGACCATGCAGTGGTCACTCTTAAAGATACTGTCAAAGACAACTGCATCTGCAGCCGGTAGATTAGTAAGGATGATGTCAAGTATGCTTTTCCATCTTGTTGATTCACTCACCACCTACAGCAGACCTAGTCTAGCAGCTATGTGACCTTGTGATGGAGGGAAGGTCATTGATGAAGCAGCTGTTGGGCCGAGGACATTATTCTGAGGAACTCCTGCAGAGATGTCCTGGAGCTGTGATGACTGGCCTCCAACAACCACAACCATTTTCCATATGCCAGGTATGACTGTAACCAGCAGCTAGTTTGCCCCGACACCCATTGATTGCAGCTATCAATGGTCTTACATCACTGAATCCCCCACTATCAAAATCCTTGGGGTTACAATTGATCAGATATTCAACTGAACTTGTCACATGAACATAATGGCTACAAGAGCTGTCAAAAGGCTAGGAATACTGTAACAATTAACTCACTTCCTGACTCCCCAAAGCCTATCCACCATCTACAACACATAAATCAGGAGTATGATGGAATACTCCCCACTTGACTGGATTAGTACAGCTCCAACCACACTTAAGCTTGATACCATCCAGGATAAAGCAATATGCTTGATTGGCATCATATCCACAAGCATCCAGTCCCTCCACCACCAATACTCAGTAGCAGCAGTGTGTACTATTTCCAAGATATTACACAAATTCACCAAGGCTCTTGAAACAGCATCTTCCAAACCCATGACAACGTCCATCACTTCCATCCAGAAGGACAAGGGCAGCAAATACCCCTGCAAGTTCATTCCAAACCATTCGCCATCCTGGATATATATCGCTGTTCCTTCAGTGTTGCTGAGAGAAAATACTTGAGTTCCCATCCTAAGGGCATTGTAAGTTAACTGATAGTCTGTGAATTGCAGCGGATCAAGAAGGCAGCTCACCGATAAATGCTGCTCGACACAGTATCACCCACATCCCACAAGGGAATAAAACTAAATCATTATCCCTTCAATAGTAATTTCTTAATAGTATCATCATTCTTTAATAATACCCCCTCCAATAATATCATCATCACTTAATCTCCTTCAATAGTATCATCTCATTTCTGTAATATCATCACTGCTTCAATAATACCCCTTCACAAACTCAGTCCTTCAATTATATTTTCAGCCATTCATTTCAACTCATTTAATAATATCTTTAGGACATACTCCTCATAAGGGGAATGTGGGCAAATGTTGGCCAGTCCATTCCCATATTTTCTATTTATTCTCTATTGAGGGCTGTTTGCTCCTGGAATGAGGGAGGTGTTAAGAGAGATGTTAGTGGTTGGCACAGCTGTTCAAGTTGGTGTTGATGGGAGAAATGGCAAAGAGGTGTTAGCATGGGAGTGAGTAAGAAGGTGTGCATGGTTAGTCATGCGGAGGGTTTAGGTGGATGAAAGTGAAGAAAGATGCTGCATGCAAGAGTGAGAGGGGTAAAGTATGGATCTTGGCTGGCAGATGGGTACAGATTTTGAGTGCGAGCAGCAGCTGAGTTTAAACGAACCCGGAAGGCTACAGCTAAGGTAAGACAGTTTGTTTTAAAATTACTTACCGGTAGCGGGCAGCGGTGTTTTTTTTTTCTCTTCACAGAAAGAGCGGGAGCAGCAGGGGGAAGTGACGACGACCAGAGGGGCAGCCGGGACCCGGAAGCTGGTGTAGCGCAAGCTTACCTGGGTAGGTTTTTTTTCATATAAAAGCGTGCAGGAGAGGAACCCGAGGCACTACAGAGGTAGTGTCTCCCACCCGCCCTCCTCTTCGAACCTAATAATAAGACCCGTTGTGGTAAGTAGGTAAGTGCTGCAATTTGCTTGTTCTATTCTTTAGACCTAGTTTGTTTTGTTTTTTAAAAGGTTACTTTTAGAGGGATGGCAGTGAAGGCAGTGCAATGTTCCTCTTGCAACATGTTTGAAGTGAGGGATGCCATGGACGTCCCTGCTGATTACACTTGCAGGAAGTGCACCCATCTCCAGTTCCTCCAAGACCGTGTTAGGGAACTGGAGCTGGAGTTGCTTGAACTTAGGATCATTCGGGAGGCAGAGGGGGTCATAGATCGGAGCTTTAGGGAAGTAGTAGCTCCAAAGATTGCAGACAGATTGGTGACAGTGAGGGGGACTGGGAGGAAGCAGCAAGTGCAGGGACCCCCTGTGGCCGTTCCCCCTCAAGAACAAGTATACCGTTTTGGATACTTGTGGGGGGGACGACTTACCAGGGGTAAGCAATGGGGTTCAGGCCTCTGGCACGGAGCCTGTCCCCATTGCTCAGAAGGGAAGGGTGGAGAAGAGCAGAGCAATAGTAATTGGGGACTCGATAGTTTGGGGCACAGATAGGCGGTTTTGTGGGAACGAGAGAGACTCACGTTTGGTATGTTGCCTCCCAGGTGCAAGGGTACGTGACATCTCTGATCGTGTTTTCCGGGTCCTTAAGGGAGAGGGGGAGCAGCCCGAAGTCGTGGTCCACATTGGCACTAACAACATAGGTAGGAGGAGGGCTGAGGATGTCAGGCAGGCTTTCAGGGAGCTGGGTTGGAAGCTCAAAGTTAGATCAAACAGAGTTGTTGTCTCTGGTTTGTTACCCGTGCCACGTGATAGAGAGTCAAGGAATAGGGAGAGAGAACAGTTAAATGCGTGGCTACAGGGATGGTGCAGGAAGGAGGGATTCCAGTATCTGGATAACTGGGGTTCTTTCTGGGGAAGGTGGGACCTCTATAAACAGGATGGTCTACACCTGAACCTGAGGGGCACCAGTATCCTTGGGGGGAGGTTTGCTAGTGCTCTTTGGGGGGGGGGGGAGGAGGTTTAAACTAACTTTGCAGGGGCATGGGAACCTAGACTGTAGCTTTAGGGTGCAGGACCTGGAGTGTAGGGAGGTTAGGAACATGGCATCAATCTTAAAGGAGGGTATCTGTAAACAGGAAAGTGGCTTGAAGTGTGTATACTTCAATGCAAGAAGTATACGAAATAAGGTAGGTGAACTTGCAGCGTGGGTTGGTACCTGGGATTTCGATGTTGTGGCTATTACAGAGACGTGGGTAGAACAGGGACAGGATTGGCTGTTGCAGGTTCCAGGGTTTAAATGTTTTAGTAGGGTCAGAAGTGGGGGTAAAAAAGGGGGAGGTGTGGCATTGCTTGTCAAAGATAGTATTACAGCGGTGGACAGGACGATGAATGAAGACTTGCCATCTGAGGTAGTTTGGGCTGAGGTTAGGAATAGGAAAGGTGAGGTCACCCTCTTAGGCATTTTCTACAGGCCTCCTAATAGTCCAAGAGATGTAGAAGAAAGGATTGAGAGGATGATTCAGGAGAAGAGTGAAAGTAATCGGGTGGTTGTTATGGGGGTCTTTAACTTTCCTGATATTGACCGGGAAAGCTATAGCTCGAGTTCGTTAGATGGGTCGGTGTTTGTCCAATGTGTGCAGGAGGATTTCCTGACACAATATGTAGATAGGCCAACAAGAGGTGAGGCCATACTGGATTTGGTCCTGGGTAACGAACCAGGCCAGGTGTTAGAATTGGAGGTAGATGAGCACTTTGGGGACAGTGACTACAATTTGGTGACTTTTTGTCTAGTGATGGAGAGGGATAAGTGTGCACTGCAGGGCAAGAGTTATAGCTGGGGGCAGGGAAATTATGATGCGGTGAGGCACGACTTAGGATGCGTGGCTTGGAAAAGTAGGCTTCAAGGCAAGGGCGCAATTGATATGTGGAGCTTGTTCAAGGAGCAACTATTGAGTGTCCTTGATAAGTATGTACCTGTCACGCAGGGAGGAAAGGGTCGTGAGAGGGAGCTGTGGTTTAATAAGGAATTGGAATCCCTTGTTAAAGGGAAGAGGGTGGCCTATGTAAAGATGAGGCTTGAAGGTTCAATTGGGGCAATTGAGAGTTATAAGGTAGCCAGGAACGATCTGAAGAGAGAGCTAAGAGCAGCAAGGAGGGGACATGAAACGTCCTTAATTGGTAGGATTAGGGAAAACCCAAAGCCTTTCTATAGGTATGTCAGGAATAAAAGAATGACTAGGGTAGGAAGAGGTCCAGTCAAGGATAGTAGTGGGAAGTCGCGTGTGGAGGCTGAAGAGATTGGGGAGACACTGAATGAATACTTTTCGTCAGTATTCACTCAGGAACAGGACATTGTTGCCGATGTGAATACTGAGTCACAATTAATTAGAATGGACGGCTTTGAGGTATGTAGGGAAGAGGTGTTGGAAATTCTGGAAAGGGTGAAAATAGATAAGTCCCCTGGGCTTGATGGCATTTACCCTAGGATTCTCTGGGAAGCAAGGGAGGAGATTGCAGAGCCATTGGCCTTGATTTTTATGTCCTCGTTGTCTACAGGAATAGTGCCAGAAGACTGGAGGATAGCAAATGTGGTTCCCTTGTTCAAGAAGGGGAGTAGGGATAATCCTAGTAACTATAGGCCGGTGAGCCTCACTTCTGTTGTGAGCAAAGTCTTAGAGAGAATTGTCAGGGATAGGATTTATGAACATCTGGTTAGGAATAATGTGATCAAGGATAGTCAGCATGGTTTTGTGAAGGGCAGATCGTGCCTCACAAACCTTATTGAATTCTTGAGAAGGTGACTAAGGAGGTGGACGAGGGTAAAGCAGTAGATGTGGTGTATATGGATTTTAGTAAGGCGTTTTGATAAGGTTCCCCATGGTAGGCTACTACAAAAAATACGGAGATATGGCATTGAGGGTGAGTTGGAGGTTTGGATTAGGAATTGGCTGGCTGGAAGAAGACAGAGGGTAGTAGTTGATGGTAAAGGTTCCTCTTGGAGTGCAGTTACTAGCGGTGTTCCGCAAGGATCTGTTTTGGGACCATTGCTGTTTGTCACTTTTATAATTGACCTGGAGGAGGGGCTAGAAGGTTGGGTGAGCAAGTTTGTGGATGATACAAAAGTTGGTGGAGTTGTTGACAGTGAGGAAGGATGTGTCAGGTTACAGCGGGATATAGATAAGCTGCAGAGCTGGGCAGAAAGGTGGCAAATGGAGTTCAATGTGGGTCAGTGTGAGGTGATTCACTTTGGTATGAGTAACAAAAAGATGGAGTACTGGGCTAATGGTCGGATACTTGGTAGTGTGGATGAGCAGTGGGATCTTGGTGTCCATGTACACAGATCTCTGAAAGTTGCCACCCAGGTAAATAGTGCAGTGAAGAAGGCATATGGCGTACTGGCTTTTATTGGTAGAGGAATTGAGTTCCGGAGTCCTGAGGTCATGTTGCAGTTGTATAAGACACTGGTGCGGCTGCATCTGGAGTATTGTGTGCAGTTTTGGTCGCCATACTATAGGAAGGATGTGGAGGCACTGGAACGGGTACAGAAGACGTTTACCAGGATGTTGCCTGGTATGGTAGGGAGATCGTATGAGGAAAGGCTGAGGCACTTGGGGCTGTTCTCATTGGAGAAAAGAAGGTTTAGGGGTGACTTGATAGAGGTGTACAAGATGATTAGGGGTTTAGATAGGGTTGACCATGAGAACCTTTTTCCGCGTATGGAGTCAGCTATTACGAGGGGGCATAGTTTTAAATTAAGGGGTGGTAGGTATAGGACAGATGTTAGGGGTAGATTCTTTACTCAGCGAGTCGTGAGTTCATGGAATGCCCTGCCAGTAGCAGTGGTGGACTCTCCCTCTTTATGAGCATTAAAACGGGAATTGGATAGATATGGAGGATAGTGGGCTAGTGTAGGTTAGGTGGGCTTGGATCGGTGTAACATCGAGGGCCAAAGGGTCTGTACTGCGCTGTATTTTTCTCTGTTCTATGTTCTATGGAGAGACAATAGTGAGACTTAACAGATGGTGACACTTCCTGGCAGAATGAAGCAGGTTATTGACCTTCTTCCTACAATTCTGGGTATTCTTCCAGAAAGCTGAGATGGCACTGACTCAGTGGCGATCTTGGACTAGTCTGGCATCGTCTGGTATGATGATGTCCTCTGGCAGTCCTGGAGATGAGGACATTCATCTTCTGCATTGGCCCATCCACCAGGACCTCCAAGTCCCTGTCCACAGAGTGGTGCACCATTTTTCCCTTGGTGCCACATTTGAGGAACATATCAGCTACCGTGATCAGCAGTTCCAAACTGATGTCTGGGAGCACAATGGACATTTAAGGATTGCACCAGTGACAGTGATCCCTGGCTATTCTAGGGTATCTGGCAAGTGATGTGTTGTTCCAGTGAATGGTTGAATTGGACTGGAATCAGATGAGAAGGGTGCAATTGGGGCAGAGTAATTAGTTATAGGGACATAGAGTCACACAGCATGGAAACAGACTCTTCGTCCACACTGACCAGCCGTCCGAATATAACCCAGTCTCATTTGCCAGCATTTGGCCCATATCCTTCTAAACCTTTCCTATTCATGTACTCAACTGGATTCCTTTTAAATGTTGTAATGCACCACTCTCTGATGAAAAAGTTACCCCTCAAGTCATTTTTAAATCTTTCCCCTCTTACTTTAAACCCATGTCCTTTAGTTTTGGACTTCTTCCCCCTAGGAAAAGGCATTGGCTCTTCACCCTATCCATGTCCTTTATGACTCTATGTAAACCTCTACTTGGTCACCCCTCAGCCTCCAGTGCTCCAGGGGAAAAAAAGCCCCAGCTTTTCTAAATTGCTTGTGAATGTTTATTGTAACAATCAATTTAAATTACATTATGGAAATGAATACTGTGTGATAGAATATCAGAGACAGTTACAACATGACTATTCTACTTTAAATGTGTGCACAATGCTTAAAACTCAATTGGATATTCAATGAAATAAGATATGATCCATTTATCTTACAGTTCAGGTGTTTGGCAGTCCTCCAGCTGCAAGGTGTGCCAAGTTCCCAAAAGTGGCATGATTTTGTATATTGTGGTTTCTCACTGGCTCCTTGTTCAAATACGGCACAGAGTGCATGCTATTTCCAGGAACTTCATTCAACAATGAACAGTTTACAGAAACAAACCAAACACTGCAATGGAAAGGAAAAGATAGGAACATCATCCAGCAGAGTGTATTCAGTCATTATCCTTATCGGAGAAATAATATGGAAATTTTTAAGAGGAAATATGAGTCGAGGGTTCATTCTCCTTATTGAGAGAGAGAGAGACCATGTCTGTCAGTGTGCGGGAAAAATGAAACCACAAGGAGAAACACGAGGACAATAAGAGAATTCCAAGACTATAATCAGCAGCTATTCCCCCACACAGACCAGGAATAAAACATACCATTTCTAGCAGAAAGCAAAATTAATATCTCTATCTTTTCCAGCCAGACCCTACCATCCTTCCATGCTGTCCCAGGCAATCTCCTTCCTTCCACTATCCTTTGTCCCCTCACATCCCCAGCACACTTCTTGCTATGTCCCAACCATTCTTTCCACCTGTGGTCCAGTCTACAATCTGCATCCATTCAAACCACCTCGCAAGCCCATCTTTGCCTCCATTCTCTATCCCTCCATTTTCCTTGATCTCTTTCCCATTCTCCCCATCCACCACCACCACCCCCTCCATTCTGACCTCCTCTCCCACCTGAGGTCTTCTATTTCCCCCCCACCCCCCCCATTCTCCTCTCTCCCTTCCCACTCCCCGATCGCTGTCTTTCTCTCCCACTCTCCTCATTCTGATTGTTTTTCTTCCTGTCTCTCTCCCCTACTTTGCCCATCTTGTTTTCCTATCCTCTCTCTTTTTTTCCTCAATCCCATACACTGATGAATTGTAACCCCTGTTAATAGGACTAATTACCCTGTTATATGCATTTCCCTAAGCAAAGAGGTGAGTGTTAGGGCTGATGACAGTGAGTTTCCCCAAGAGCACCCCCTTCACCCCATCCTTGGGTGGAAAACATTGACAGTAAGTGTCTGCAGGTCATCTCCCAGGATCGGGAGCCAGGTCAAGATGCAGAAAGACCCACATTGTCCAGAGGGGGGGTCTTAATTCCTGTCCCTTCCCCCTCTCCCAGTCTTAGCACTGGATCACCAGTTTGTTGGAAGCATGCACTTACATTGTTCTTTTGCTCCAATCCCTTCAAAGGAGAAGCAGCTTTTAGCACAACGTGAGGAAATTGTAAAATTAACCAGAGGCAGTTGCTCAGGAGCTCCCAAACAATCCCAAGCATATTTGTTGTTTCCAAATAGCAAGATTTTATCAATCTGAGAAAAGGGGGTGGGGGGGGGGGGGGGGGAGTGTTGAAGGGGATGGGGGTGGGGGGGTTGGAGCAGGAAGGAGTGGTTGGCATGCTGGCAGTGGGGAGATCTGCTGTCCTTACCCAGTCTGGCTTACATGTGATTCCATATTCCACAACAGTATGATTGACTATGAACTGCCCTCTGGGCCACATGGGATGGGCACCTAGTCAACAATGCCCAGTCCCCACGTTTGGATGTTAAAAATGCGGGAGATCAACAAGAATGTGGAAGCTGCGATGGGGGAGGATGGGAATGGGTGCTGTGTGACCAGGATTTGGGGACACTGTGTTTAGCAGAAATGGAGCTGCTGTTGAGACAGGGAAAGGTTAATGGTTGAAGATTCAATTCAGTGAACTGAAACAATCAAGATAATGTGATCACGAGTGTTGGGGAAATGTTACTGAACATTTGGTTCCTGTCGATTGGTTACTGAGCTGACAGCAGGATGTTAAATGTCAAGAATTATGGTGCTATTCGCCCTATTGACCCAGTCTCCTGCCTTTTCCCTATCCCTGCATTCCATCCCTGATGAATTTTAAACCTGTTAATAGGACCCACATACCCTGTTTTATGCACTTCCCTGAGCAAAGAGGTGATCAATCTCATGCCCTCTTGCTTGCCTCAGTTGAAACCGCCTCGGCCACAGTTAGCGGCAGTGAGCTGCACACCCGAACTACTCGCTGCGTGAAAAACTCACAAACAAAACAAACTGGAGATCTGAAACAAACAAAATAAAGTAACTCAGGACAGACAATAAATTCTGGCCAGCCTGCGACACCCACTCCTTACAAACAAAAAATAAATCTCTGGAGAAACAGCAAGTCTGGCAGCACCTAGGGAGAGGAAGCTGCGTTCAGAATGTTAACTCTGCTCTTTCACCACAGATGCTGCCAGACCTGCTGAGTTTCTCCAGCGATTTCCGTTTGGTTTCCCCTCACAACATCATTAATTCATTTGCACATCACTAAATCTATGTGCCACCCTACCCCGTTCTTATTTCCTTTACAAACGGAAATGGCTCGTCTTAGTTAACTTGTGAGGTCTGTTTGTTGATCAAATTTGTTTATGGAAGAATCGTTCATTGCTCTACTGATCTGGACATGTCGGTCCAGATATAAAGTGCCCTTGGGCAATAACTGATAACCAGGGTGTGACCGCCTGGATTTTCTCTCTGTTTAAAGGTTACTGTGACTCTGGATGAGTCTGGACTTTCCCAATCTCTCACAGAGAGCCGGGATTAGGAATCTGGGTGCAGCTCCTGTCGGCAAAAGCCTCGTGGGAGAGGGAGAAGTTACATAGATTGATCTATCCCCTACTACCCCTCTATAAAATGTGAGTCAGCCTGAAAACTGATGATAAACAGCATCCCAAAGTGAAACTGGTTTCAGGTTGAGGATTTGTTGTTGCTGTGAGGAGCGGACTCTGCACCTCACATGTACACATTCGTTACTCGTCGTCTGTTCAGTTGCAGTTCAAGCGGCCTTAAAATAATCATGTAGGCGAAAGTGGGTACTGCAGATGCTGGAGATCAGAGTCAAGATGAGAGTGGTGCTGAAAAAGCACAGCAGGTCAGGCAGCATCTGAGAAGCAGGAAAGTCGATGTTTCGCGCAAGAGCCCTTCATCAGGAATGAGGCAGGGAGCCTCTGGGTTGGAGAGATAAATGGGAGGAGGGGTGGGGCTGGGGAGAAGGCAGCAAAGAGTGCAGTAGGTGGATGGAGGTGGGGGTAAAGGTGATAGGTCAGAGAGGAGGGTGGAATGGGTAAGTGGGAAGGAAGATTGGCGGGTCTGACAGGTCATGAGGATAGTGCTGAACTGGCAGGTTGGAACTGGGGTAAGGTGGGGGGAGAGGAAATGAGGAAACTGGTGAAGTCCACATTGATGCCATGGGGTTGAAGTGTTCTGAGGCGGAAGATGAGGCGTTTTTCCTCCAGGCGTCGGGTGGTGAGGGAGCAGTGGTGGAGGAGGCCCAGGACCTGCATGTCCTGGGCAGAGTGGGAGGGAGAATTGAAATGTTGGGCCATATGGCAGTGGGGTTGATTAGAGATGTTCCCTAAAGCACTCTGCGACGAGGCGTCCAGTCTCCCAAATGTACCGCATAGGGAGCAGTGGATACAATAAATGACATTGGTGGATGTGCAGATGAAACTTTGATGGATGTGGAAGGCTCCTTTGGGGCCTTGGATAGAGGTGAGGGAGGAGGTGTGGGCACAGGTTTTGAATTACAAAACCTGCACTCCCAGCCTCGAACCTGATGAAGGGCTTTTGCCCGAAACGTGGATGTTCTTGCTGCTTGAATGCTGCCTGACCTGCTGTGCTTTTCCAGCACCACTCTAATCTTGGCGCTAATCGTGTTCCTAATCCCAGGAAGAATGGACAGAAAGCAGGTGCAGGTATGTATTTGCTTGGCAGCACCGCAGTTAGAGGAGAAATAAAAATCAACAACGCTTCGGGGAAATGGAAATGGAAAGTGAAAGTGCCGCAGAAACGCAGCAAGTTTTACAGAGGTAGGAACAGAGTTAACGTTTCGACTTCGGTTCCAAGAAATAATAGTGTTTCTGACGTTTCACCACCTCTCATCCCCAGCAACTTCTCTCAGACTCGGCTGAAGGAACGAAGTTGGGGGGTGTCTGGACCGTTCCTGATTCCTCCCCATTATCCCGCACTCCTCCCATCCCCATGTCTGGTGGGGTTGGAGAACAGACACGAAGTGGTGGGGAAAGTGGGGGAGTGAAAAGAGCAGAAGGCTATTATGATGGAGGGGAGGGAGGGACAGACCGGGGGGGGGCAACGGGGCTCTGCCGAGATGAATAGTGATTTCACTTTCCTACCGGAGACTGTGTGTGTGTGAACTTGCTCAGTGCTGGGGATTAGCTACTTTTTATTAACTGATTTGACGTGTTGTTTCTCCTTGTGGTTCCATTCCTTCCTCCGCACTGATAGACCTGGTCTCCCTAACAGTGAGGGTAACCAATCCTCTACCCAATTTTGCTGCGATTAATAAATAGTTTGCAGATGAAGGAACACTGCGATCCTGCCCCTTCCTTCCCTTTGGTTTGTTTCCAGGAACAGGAGTCGCTCCTACAGATTCTGGAACCTGTCACCATGCCCTCTCTGCTCTGCTACTCTCACCCCAGCGTCTGGTCACAAAAGGGAAGGCTGGTATCTGGGGAAGGTAGCCTCTATTCCTGATGAAGGGCTTTTGCCCGAAACGTCGATTTTTCCTGCTCCTCGGATGCTGCCTGACCCGCTGTGCTTTAATCTGGGGAAGGTGGCGAAGCAAAGAGGTGCCAGCAACAATCTGTGAAGGGTTTAACTGTGCTTTCTTGTTACAGAGATACATCCAATGGGGAGTACTGCTCGCGCTGCTCAATGTTACTTCTGCTATTTCAGGTCAGTGCTGAGAGTGTTGGAACATTACAGCTGTAATCAAAGGTTGGGGATGGGGAAATCAGGAATTCACCTTGCTTTAAGGTGCTGTGTGGACTGTGAGTGGGTCCTGTTACAATCCCAATTGTAGAAGTACAGCATATTTTGTTTTAACTGGCACTCTTGATTAGCCGGTGAAATGACGGCTAATTCGTGATCTTCGTGATGTCCGAATAACAGTAGTCAATTGAAGTTGCGAGTAAAAAGGCTCTCTGGCGCCAAGTTTTATTTAAGGCAAAGTTATATTGTTATTTAAGTGAATTTTGCTGTAGATGTGGTGAAACAATGATGTGCATACCCCGAGCATTATGTTCCTATCAGTAAGTGTGTTTTTATTTTGATTACGTGGGCCTCTTGATCAACCGGTAAACTCGTGGTCCCGCAGGTGCTTGTTAATAAAAAGGTTTGCTGTATTAGACCAGCCAGAGTGAAACAAAAACAGAAATTGCTGAAAAGTCCTGAGAAATTGCTGTGGAGAGAAATCAGAGTTAACATTTCAGATCTAGTGACCCTTCATCAGAACTGGAACCTGGCTTGATAAGTCAACCAGGAGGCACAATTTCACGATTGTCAGCAAGAGAGCCCGGAGTGAGATGAGAAAAAACGTCTTCACTCAGAGTTCTTAGGATTTGTTTGGATTTGGGAGAGTGGTCGATATTATTAAGTTAGAGAGGGTTCAGAAGAGATGTACCAGGATGTACTATGAAAGGACTAAGTTTTAAAGAAATATTGGATAGGCTGGGACATTTTCCACTGGAGTGTAGGCGATTGAGAGATGACCTAATAGAGGTTTATAAAATAATGAGGGGTATAGATAGGGTTAATAGTAAGTGTCCTTTCCCTGCAATGGAGGATTTCAAGACTAGGGAACATATTTTTGGGGTGAGAGAAGAGAGATTTTTAAAAAGACATGAGGGGCAAAATTTTTAGAGGGTGGTTCTCATGCCGAATGAACTTCCTGAGGAAGTGATGGATGTGTGCATAATTACAACATTTAAAAGACAAATGAATAGGAAAGCTTTAGAGGGATAAGGGCCACAAACATGTAGGTGGGACTAGTTTGGTTTGGGATTATGTTCAGCATGGATTGCTTAGACCAAAGGGTCTGTTTCTGCACAGTTGATTGTCTGATTCTATGGAGGCAGATTCCATAGGAGGCTCCAAGACAGCTGGATATATTTTGAAAAGGATAAATATAGAGGAGTGGCACAAGCTGGGTAGCTCTTTCAGGTGCCAGTGTAGACATGATGGGTCAAATGGCTTCACTTTGTAATGTAATATTCTCATACTATAGGATTCTATATGATTCTATCATGTGTGTTAATTTTGCTGTTGGATGTCTGCAGCACAGAAAAAGGCCCTTCAGCTTAATGAGTCTGTGCAGGTCAAAAACAGCCACCTAACTATTCTAATCCCATTTTCCAGCATTTGACCTGAAACCTTGTAAGCCTTGGCATTGCAAGTGCACATCTAAATGTTTCTGCCTCTACCAATCTTACAGGCAGTGAGTTTCAGATTCCCACCATCCTCTGAGTGAAAACACATTTTGTCACATCTCCTCTAAACTTTCTGCCTCTTGTCTTAACTCTGTGCCCCCTATCCATTCATGTTTAATGTGCAACTACTGTGTCAAGTGCACAAACAGCAGCAACATTGGTAAGCAGGACTGGGTGAATACCTTTGTTGTCCCATTATTAAAATGGATTTGGTCTTTGGAATTAGATTAATTGGTGTTTGAGAGGAAATAAACATCTTGACTTGGAAATATGTTATTCTTTCAGTGTTGCTGGAACTCCCTCCCTAATGGCTTCCTCCGAAATCCTGGAACACCTTCCCTCATGGCATTGTGGTTGTACCTGCAGTGGTTCAAGAAGGCAGCTCAACCATCAGTTTATCAAGGAAACTGGGGCTGGCCCAGCCAGTGACACCCACATCCCATAGTGAATATAAAAAAAAGGAATAATTTAAGAGCTAAACATCTTGGCTATGTGGAATACTAATACTCTTCCAGGTCAACGTGGTGAGTTAGGGATGCTTCCTGGGATATGAATTCCAGACATACCCCCTGGGAGAAGAAATCCCTTCAAGGTGGTTGAGAAGGAACACTTTATCAGTTGTGGTGTATATTATAAGAGCAGGGAGATTTATGTTGGAGCTGTACAAAACTTTAGTTAGGCCACAGCTGGAGCACTGTGTGCAGTCCTGGTCTCTACAGAAAGGATGTGGTTGCACTTGGTGCAGAGAAGGGCATATTGAGTCATGGAAATATTTCCTGGGATGGAGCAGTTTGGCTATCAAGATGCAGGATAAGCTCAAATTGTTTTCTTTAGACAGAGAGGGTTGAATGTGACCTGAAAGAGACATACCTGAGGAGCGGGAACAGGCTGGAAAGGAAGCAGCTATTTTGCTTAGTCAAAGGGCAATACTAAGAGAGCTTAATTTTAAAGTGAAGAGTGGGAGCTTTTAGAGGGAATTTGAGGGATTATTTTTCATGCAGCAGGTGGTGGGAATCTGGAATGTGCTGCTTGGGACAGTCTTTAAGGCAGAAAATCTCTCAATCTGCAAAAATTACTTGATGTTCATTTGAAATGTCATAGTACTCAAGGGTATGGGCCAAATGCTGGAAAATAGGATTAGTGCAGATGGGTCAATGGGCTGAAGGACCTTTTCTGTACTGCATGAATCCGTGACCCTTTCAGTTAAATGAACATTCCTTTATTATGTAGCTATGCACCCTATTCTCCCACTAGTGGAAACATCTTTTCATCATGTACCCTTTCAAGAATCCTCAGAATCCTCTTTGTTTCAATAAGATCATGCTTGATTCTTCTAAAATCTGATGGATAAAGGCCTAACTTCTTTAGCCATTCTTAATAAGTCACCTGCTTCATCACAGGAAACAGATTGATGAATCTCTTTTGAACAGCATCCAACAGTACATTCTATCAAGTACACTATCTTTTAAAATACAGGGACTAGACTGCATATGTTTCTCCCAAAGGGGTCTGACAGCTATCCCAACATGTTCTCCCATCATGTGTACATTAGAAAACATGTGATACAAAATGCTGTCTAGCTGCTCTGTGTTTACAGATATCTAGCACAAAATGCTTTTTAGTTGAAGACCCTCAATGTCTGAGCTTTAACCTTCCCTCAGAAATGAAAGCAGTGAGTTACTGATCAGAGCTTTTTGTAAATCCAGCATCGCAGTGTAACCATGTGAAGCTTGGGATGTAATGTACCAGCAGGAAGGGTCTATCTGTAAATGAATACTTTCAATCCTTTCCGTGTCACTCCCATGTACCAGTTTTGGGGGTCCTTGGGGAGCAGGCTGTACTACATTGTATCTACAAAGAGAATGTACCAGTCTCTGATTTATTGGTAATTTGGGGGCTATCAGAGAATGAAATATTCAGACATTCATCGATAAGAGTGATGATTTGACAGAACAAGACCCAAGGTTTGCAAACAGAAGAAACCTGTTCAAAGGTCAACTGGAACAAGGCAACTGGTCAGATCTGATTTCTGACCTCAAGGAGACAGACCAGGATGAGTATGAAGTGAGTATCAGGGAGTCAATTTTATTTAACTCCTCCTTTGTAACAAATTGGGGTAAGAGGTAGGTTGTACTCCTCATCATACTACTTTTATCAAATTACCAGGTGAGGTGAACTACTGTCGGTGTTTCAGGTTTAATCAGTAGGGGAGTGTTGACCTCCACTTCATAACACACTGGTCACATAGAACCACCAGAAATGGCAGTACAACGGTATGCAATCATGTGGGATAAATCTTGGGACTCCTCAACATTGACTCTGAGCCCCATGAAATCTGTCAGACTCAGGTCAGACATGGGCTTGGAAACCTTCTGCTGATTCTCACCTACTGCTCTCCCTCAGCTGATCAATGGGTACCTCACAATGTTCACCCCCACGTGGAGGAAGCACTGAGGGTCACACAGACACAGAGTTTACTGAGTGGGTCTTCCCTGTCCATCCCCAAAGGTCACTCAGTAATAAACCCCACTGAGCGAGCTGGCTGAGCACTGAAAGATGGAGCTACCAAACTGGGTGATGGGAGGGGT
The DNA here is from genome assembly GCF_047496795.1 of Chiloscyllium punctatum. Lineage (NCBI taxonomy): Eukaryota > Metazoa > Chordata > Chondrichthyes > Orectolobiformes > Hemiscylliidae > Chiloscyllium > Chiloscyllium punctatum. The sequence goes on along the minus strand of NC_092772.1, from coordinate 56,779,967 downwards.
TAACGGGGTGAGAACCTGCACTTCCTCCCCAGAAACATGGTCCTTCTGTCTCCAGAGGTTGGGCTGCAGGAGGTGGGACCCACAGCCCCTCCCAAGTAGCCTGTACAAGACCCAGGGTACCTAGGTACAGATACTTTTAAATGTTGTTACAGAATTTATAATAGTAATAAATACAAATAGACGAGCATGGGAATACAGAGTTTAAAATACCAGAATGAGAATAAAAAGTATCTGTAAAGTACTCAAGTCATTCTTCTTTTTTCACTGGGTCCATGCCCACCAGGTTTCAGAACATGAGTCCAAACTGCCTCTACGCACTGGTTTCTGTCCCGGACTCATCCCCTCCCAGCTGGCCTGGGCTTAGTCTACTCCTGCTCCTGCTTCCCGCTTCAGGCTCCAGTGCAGCTCTACTCCCCACTCCAGGCTTTGTCTGTGCCTCTACTCCTGTTCCGGGCTCTGTCTGTATCTCAAGTCCCGTTCCGGGCTCTGTCTGTGTCTCTACTCCCCACTCTGGGCTCTATCCGCACTCCCACTCCAGCTGTGATTCGTCTGCTGAGCCAGGCTGGTCTCAGACTCTGTTCTCCGTTCCCTCCAGGTAGGATGGTTTAACAAGTTAAAAGTTGGGATTTGGGATGAAGACAAACTGCAGCAGAGAGAGAAGAAACAAAGAAAACTGGCAAGCAGAAAAGCACCGGCTGGAGCATCTTACTCAACTGTCATCTTGCTAAATGTACACTTTCAACAAATCGATGACCCAGAACATTGTTTAATCCTACCCAATGATTGTAAAAGCGAGGTTAAGGCAGGTCACAGAATGTGCAGCACTATCGAAATGCAGAAATGAGAAGGAAAGTGAATGAACAGATATACAGACGGGAGGTTTGTATTTGGAGTGGAACATGTTTCCATGATCACCTGGAGTGGGTGGGAATATACGTCACCTTAGTGGGAGGTCATATCCAATACAACCAGACATTTTGAAACCTCATAGGGGCTGCAGGAATTTGCTGGGTCAAAGTTATTCCAGCTGCAAGTGTTTCAGGGGATCAGGGAAAGGTTAGGTCTTACTAGTAAAACCAGGCTTGGCTTTTCATGAGGCACAATCCGCTATGACACTATACTCCCACTCTCTCCGCATAACCCTCAACACTTTCAGCCTCAAGGAATGTATCTGGGTTTTCTGAAACATATTCAGTGATTTCCCCTCCACAGCTTTCTGTGGGAGAGAATCCCACAGGTTCACTGTCCACTGAGTGAAGACATTTCCCCTCAGCTCAGTCTGAAATGGCCTCTCCCGTATCCTGAGGCTGTGACCCTTTGCTCTGGAGCCCTGGCCAAGGTGAAACATTGTCCCTGCATCCAGTCTGTCCCACCCTGGAATTGTTTTATTTCTGAAATTCCTGTTTCCTGTTATCTCAAACCTGATCTTTCTGAAACATCCTGTCTGGCTCCCTGAGTCTGTGAGATGTTGAAATGTGACCCCCCCCCCCAATCCCACCCCTAGCCCCTGTCCATGTGAAAAAGTGAGAGCAACCTCTGTAAAGGATAGAACAGGGAGTGACTCTGTCAAATTGCTCAGCAATGTAATGCTGGCTCAGAGGGGCTTCAAGTTGGTTAAACACACCCCTTCCCCACCACACCGACCTGGAGTCACAGTGTTCAATTGTGGGTATTGCACCCCAGGAAGGATGTATTGGGGAGAGGGCACACTGTGAATTAACTAGAATGAGAGCAAAGTGAAAAGGGTAACATCAGGAGGACAGGCTGCACAGTGTCAGCTTTGACACTCTCTCTGTAAGACCTGTTCTTGACTCACACCATTCAGAGATGATATTATACATCTCAGGGCAGGGGGATTGCTTGAACCTAAGTCACCTGGCTCAGAGATAGGGACACTACCACTGTACCACAAGATCCTTTCCTCGCTGTAAAAGATTACTGGGTGGTCTGATTGAGGTGTAAATGGTTAAAATGATTTGAGAGGAGGGGGGGCCAGCCCAAACATGAAGGGCCAAACAGCCTCCTTCCATGCTGTCCTATCCTGTAACTGATAAAGAACGCTTTCCTCCTACATCCTCACTTTTGGGGTCAATATCCCCCTCAACCACCAGCATTTAAAATCAAACAGAGAATCTGATCATTATGACAGTGCTACGTGTGGGAGCTTACTGTGCACAAATTAACCACCATCATTCCGAGATTACACCAGTCTCTTCACTGAGAGGGAAGCATTTCTGGATGTCGTACAGACCTGAAACGTGTTGTATAAATGTAAACCCTTCCTGAAATGGAGTCAATGTAAAAGAAAGTGTTCACACCATCAGAGCTCTGCAATGCTGCATTCAGCCTTTAATGGTGGTGAACCATTCAACATCGAGTGGGAGGTGACTCCATGTCCATCCGTATCCTCAAAGATGGGGAAACCTGCATCTGCTCAAAGAGATGGTGAGAAAGGGAGAGAGAGCGTCCATTGATGATAATCTTCCCACAATCTGTTCATCCTGCAATGGGGCCTACAGATTGGAAGTTTGAAAATGCTCCCCCTTCTTTCTGAAACAGTGGGGTTACAAGAAGCCACAGGCTTGTTCACCTGATGTCAGTTGTTACAACACAGGGTAAACCGTCCTGCTTAACTTAAAACCAGCAACACAGAAATAACATATCCCATACAGTAATCTGTAAAAATTCAAGTGGCCAAGAACTATTTAAAGGAAAAATTAACAACTTCATTTCTTAAAGTATAACAGAGAATAATTAACTAACAACTATTTACATCTCCTTCCTAAAACCTATCTTTACCTTCCCTTCTATACTACTAGTCCGATAAGACTCCCAATTAAGATTTACAGGAAAATTCCAATTTTAAAACCAGCTAGCAGTCAAATCTTCTTTTTATCTTAGTCAGTAGAATGGCTCTCCAGGTTAGTGTTGAGGTTTTTCTCTGTGCAAACTCCTTCTCCAGACAGGTACCTCTCAGAGTTCTGACTCGCAGTCTACATCTGTTGGTCTGGTGGCAGTTCTCCTCCCAACTATTCAATTTTCCCCAGTCCTATACCCCAAAGCATCAGATTGTATTATTGGCCTTTAAGATTGTCAATATACTCAATTCAAACTTGATTGGAATTTGGTTTTTTTTGGGATATAATTTAACCTGATTAGCCAAATTTGAATCTGAATTGTTTCCAGGCAACTAGCAACCCCAGTAGCTGCAGCACATGCTACATTGTGTCTTATTGAGAACACTTGGTGCTGTCACTGCTAGCTTTTATCTCTTAAATGTATAATATACCCACATCTTCATAATACCACTCCCTTAAGAAATAATGAACTACTATGAAGAAAAGATGGCTTTATTTTTTTTTCTCTACTTTCTAAACACATTACCCTAATATACAGAGAACTTTAATATAAGTTCTCCTGAACTTCTTCCCATTTATCTATATAACATTAAATAAAGACAAACCTTATTTAAATGCTATCAGTTAAATCTGTGATAACGCGTCTGCGATTACATTCTTCCAATCGACAACATATACGATTTTTAAATTAAAAGTCTGTAATATAAGAGTCCAACTAAAATAGTCTCATATTCTTGTCTTTAAAGAGTTCTAAGAATGTAATCAGATTGTGGTCAGGTACACAACCGTCTCTGAAACTTTGTTCATGTTAAAATGTTGTAAGGCAGTACCAAACTCTATAGTTCTTTTTTGATTGTGGAGTATTTCCTTTGGTGGATGTTGACCTTCTTCAAAAACTAACAAGCATTGCTTGTGACTTTAAAAGGTTTGAAAAGTTTGGTATAGCTAAAACTGGTTTGGTGGTTAATATTGACTTCAAATGATCGAATGCCTCCTGGCATTGTTCCATCCACCAAAACTTTGTGTTCTTATTCAGCAAATCGGTTAACAGTGCCACTACACTGCCGAAGTTAGGAACAAACTTCCAATAGAATCCGCTGAGTCCTAAGAATCTAAGCACCTCTTTCTTTGAGATGGGTCATGGAAATTCCTTGGTGGCCTTCGTCTTTGCGTTCCGTGGGGTCAATCTTCCATGACCAATGTTACATCCCAAGAATGTCACCTCTGCTTTCGCGAATTCCATTTTATTTAAGTTTATCACCAGTTTTGCTTCTCATAGTCATTCAAAGAGCTCTGCCAGCTATATCATGTGATCTTTCCAGGACTTACTAAAGATCACTACATCGTCCAAATAGACTGCACAGTTTGTTAACCCATCCACAACTCTGTTCATGAGTCTTCAGGGGATGGGGCAGGAATATGGAAATGAGTTTTGGTTGCCATGCTACCAGAAGGACATGGAGAGAGCACAGAGAAGGTTCACCAGAATGTTGGCAGATCTTGAGGGCATTGGCCACAAAGAAAGACTAGGGTTCTTTTCACTGGGAAGACAGTGGCTGAGATGACACCTGACAGAGGTCTACAGAATTATGAGAGGCATGGATAGGGTGGATAGTCAGAGGCTTTTTCCCAGGGTTGAAGTTTCAATTACAAGGGGGCACAGGTTTATGGTGAGGAGGGGGAAGTTTAAGGAGATGTGTGAGGGAAGGTTTTCAAACAGTGGTAGGAGCCTGGAACACACTGCCAGAAGAGGTGGTGGAAGCAGGCACATTGGCGACATTGAAGAGGCATCCAGACGATTACAGGAATATGGAGGGAATAGAGGGATACAGACTGAATAAGGGCAGAAGGTTTGTTTGTTAGTTTAGTGAAAGCAGGATGATCAGCCCAGGCTTGGAGGGCCGAAGGGCCTGTTCCTGTGCTGTACTTTTCTTTTGTTGTTTTGTTCTTTTGAAGTAGATGATCAGCCAGGATCGAGAATGGCAGACCAGGCTCAAACAACTTAATTGGCCGACTCCTGCTCCTATGTACCTCCCCTTGGCACAATGTAAAAGACTGAAGAGTTCACAGAACATCTCCAGCCAGGAACACCGACTGGATAAATGTTCCTGCTCCTCCTGAGATTCCCACAATCACTGATCCCAGTCTTCAGCCAATTCCATTCACTCCAAGTCGTATCAGGGACTTACTGCCTGTAGACAGCAGCCCCTCTGTTCATGCAGTGAAGAGCAGAGTAAATAAACATCAGACTGTAGACCCCCTAAAATCAGCACCAGCTTTTCTTTAATCACAGATTGGAGCAAAACGCAGGGGAAGTCAGAAATATTCAGGATAAAAATATGGAAATATCTGCATATAAAATATTTACAATCTTGCTTCCTACAGAAAAGTAATAAATAAACATACATTAAATATCTGCATAAGATCAACACATGATTAATACCTCCATTACATGACAATCTGGAGGCAATAATGTAGTTCCTGGCTTTGCCCAGTAGGCGCTGCTGCAGGGGGAGTTTCTGAAGCCTCTTCCCATGTTCCCCACTGTGGGAGCACCATCACTACAAAGACTGCAGTGGGTCAAGGCCACATGGACAATAAATGGGGCACTGACAGCATCACCCACACTGAGCACAAGTTGTTAATTAAGAATAAAGAAATTAGTGAAAAATATCTCACAGGATTAGCGTTGGGGGTTAGAGTTAGGGTACCACAGCTGAACCCTGAGACAGTGTTTGGACACAGACTGTAACAGGACTGCTGATATAATACAGAGGATGAAACACTTGGACAGTTTTTCTAGTGATGGGATAACACTTCCACTGGGAGTTTACCTCCCGAGAGATTGTGCTGTTCAGAAGGGTTTGTGCAAAGCAGGAAGTGATTGTTGATCCCAATCTTAAACTCAGACTTTCCATGAGGATTCACTTGATCCCCCCAACACTGGGCTGACTCCCCCATCCCTGAGCCACGCTCAGTGCGGTGGAAACTCAGTCAGTGCTGGACAGCCCTGTTCCCCCGAAGGTTTTGTTCTCCAGCCGCTCCATCCTGACATTCAGGTGCTGTTGGTACAAGGCTCCATGCTTCACCTGAACAGGTCACCTCTCTCAAAGGGTCACCATTCGATGCTGCCATCTTGTGTAGATTTTGTTTCCTGTGGAGACAGAATCCAGCAGAGAACAGGTTAAAGGAATCCAACACTTTGGACAGGTGTGTCAAGGAGCTGTTCAGGAGCACAGACCCATTAAATGACCCTCATCATCCTGGAGACCAATGGGAGCTGGAAAATGGATGATAGGAGCTGCACGGTGATGGAGCCCAGAGTGTAGAGGAGAGGAGGCTTATAGGGGAGGCAATGGGCAAGAGTTGGACACTGCACAGGAGCTGTGCTGACTGACAGAGGGAGGGCCAGAGGGGGGAAGAGAGAGAGAGAGAGAGAGAGAGAGAGAGAGAGAAAAACCTGCAGTAGTTCCCCCTCCCACAGTGAGGAAAGGCAGGGAGCATAGAGATGTGGATATTGAGGGAAACAAGGAAATCTGTGATGGGCTTCCCAGTGATTGAAACCTCTGATGCCCAGGATAACCGTTGTGCTGGGTGGTTTGACAAGTGTAGGAAAATGAGCAACAACTTGCATTTCGATAGCACCTTGCACGTTGCAGTGTAGGAAAAAACAAGAGAGAGGCATTGGAGAGACAGAGAGGGACGGAGGGAGAGAAACTCGGACAAGGTTAGCTGAGGAATTGCAGAGCTTCAGAGCCAGGCAGCTGAGGAGTTGGAGGGGGGAGGAAGACACAAACCAAGAGGGGCAGAGACAGAGGGACACAGAGGGAGAGAAACCCAAAGAGGTTTCTATCGGGAAATGCTGAGCTTCAGACCCAGGCACAGCCACCAATGGGGCAGCAATGGAAATATCAGGGAGACAGGAGCACAGAGATCTGAGGACTGTACAGCTGAAGGTTGTTACAGATAGGGAGGGCTGAGGCCATGGAGGGATTGGAAAAATGATGGGAATGTTCAAATCTGTCCATCTCAGTCTGAAACAGATTTAACGATGGAACATCCACATCCTCATGGAGTAAACGTGAACCAGTTTATCTGTGTTTGCAGCCTCTGTATCCCCCTCACAGCTTACTTTCCCACTGAGCTTTGTATCAGCAGCAAACTGGGACAGTCCCACTCTATCCCCCCATCTCAGTCACTGATATAGATTGTGAGTCACTGAGGTCCCAGCACTGATCCTTGCAGCACCAGTTACATCCTGACAACTGACAATGACCCTTTTGTTCCTGCTCTGTTCCTGTCCATTAACCAATCCACAATCCATGCTATATTACCCCCCCAATCCCTGATCCGTCATCTTGTACAACAACCTATTGTGTGGCACCTTCTCAAATACCTCCTGAAATTCCCAATATATGCCCTATCCTCTGGCTCTCCAGTGGGATAATATTTGCTCCTTTCCAATCCACGGGGACTGTTCAGCAGCGAGAGGGTGACAAGCTGGAAGTGACTGGATGCTGCTGCTCAATGAGAGGCTGGATTGAAGCATCCTCACAGCTCAGGGAATGGACAGGGACAGAGCTCAGCAACATTTCACACAATGTTATACAAAGATCAAAGGGTTACCATGGAAACAGTGGAACATTCCAGAACTCACCATCTTTGTCGCTTTAGGACAATGTAACCCACAATTCCAACAACAAAAACAGCACCAATCCCAGCAGCAAATCCCAATCCATCTCTTCTTCTAGTTGTGACTCCAGGACCTAGAGACATAATGAAGCCATTAACAGACTGGGACACACAAACAAAACTAACAGCAGAGACCTTCAGCACCTAGTGTTTCAGAACCAGCCCCAGTACAAACAGATCCCTGGGTAATTCTAGTCCTGGAGGGATGTGGGAGGTTAGGTCCCAATAATCACACACAAACACACACACACACACACACACACTGACTGACCATGTTAAAGAGTCTCCCAGTCTCCAGATGTTACTGAGGAGAGTCTGGATTTGCAACTGGGCCGGATGTGTCTTTGTTGTTTCCTGATTCAATCCCTGGCTCAGAGTTTGTTCCCACAGTGTGGCACCTTCACCCCAGTCCCACCCTCTCCTTGACAAGGTAGCACTCCCCCAGTACTACCCTCCCCAAATGTGCCCCCCCCCCCCCCCCCAGTCCCACCCTCTCCCCAACAGTGTGGCACCCTCGCCCCAGTCCCACCCTCTCCCTGACAGTGTGGCATTCCACCACTGTACCACCATATCCCTGACAGATGCCCATGTACTGCACCCTCCATGACAATATAGTGCTCCCCCACTGTACTGCTCCTTCCCCAATGGGATGGTGCTCCTTCAGGGCCCTCAGCAGCAGGGTGTGTGAGCCGTTGTTTTTCCCAGGGTCTAATAAAGAGGGATTTGACCCTGTGACCTTCAGACTTAGAGGTCAGAGGTTAGCTGTACTCATTGATCCACCCCTTTGTATAATGCTGGGGGAGGGACACTTTCAAAGGGGGTTACCTTCAGTTATATTGAGTCACTCACCATGACCTGCTTCAGGGGTTTCACTTTGGCCTTGGGTTGAATGAACTGGAAAACACAACAGTGAAATGTGAAACAGATCTAATGTCTACCTTCCACTTCCCTCCCTCTGAGCTCATCAACTGCTGAAACCCTCATCTTTTTCTTTATGATACAGCTGTTCCAATATTCTCCTGGTCAATGTATCACATTGACCCCTCCATTACCTCCAGTCCACCCCAAACTCTGCTGTGCTTTTAACGTAACCCTGCAGTAAGTCCCTTTCACATCACCCACTGTTACTCACTGACTCTCATTAGCTCATACAGTTCAGTGACACCTCCATTTTAAAATGTATCAGTTTCAGGAAGGGAGGAAAACCACAGATACAGTAGATGGGTTACCTCAAGGAAAGGGAGGATGGGTAGGTAGGTAGTGCAGGAGTCTTCTGGGACTATCCCCATCTCAAACAAGTAAACTGTTTGGAATGTGCAGGGGGTGATGGACTCTCAGGGGGCTGTAACACAGTTTCTGGTACTGAGACTGGCTCTAATATAAAGAGGGGTATCCAGGTTCCACACGATTGACTACGATAAGAGACTCTAGTCCGAAACATAGACAGAAGTTTCTGCAGCCAGTAACGACATATCAGAATAGTGTGTTGCCTCCCTGGTGCCAGGATCAAGGATGTCTCTGAGAAGGTGTAGAATATTCTCAAACGGGAGAGGGACCAGCAGGAGGTTGTTGTTGGAACCAAAAACATAGGAAGAGAAAAGGATGAGGTTCTGAGGAGAGAATAGAGGAAATTAGGGAGGGGATTAAAATGTAGGTCCTCAGGGATTGTAAAATCTGGATTACTCCAGAGCCACGTGTTAGGGAGAGTAGGAACAGGAGGATAGAGCAGATGAATGCATGGCTGAGGAGCTAGTGCAGGGGAGAAGGATTCATATTTTTGGATCATTGGAATCTCTTCTGGGGTAGAAGTGACCTCTATAAGAAGGACAGATTGAATCTGAACTGGAAGGGGGCTAAGATACTGGTGGGAATATTTGCTCGAGCTACCCAGGATTTAAATGAGTAAGGGGCAGGGGGACCAAGAGAGATAGTGAGAAGAGAGATCAGTCTCAGGCTGGTGCAGTTGGAAACAGAGCAAGTCCAAAAGTCAAGGCAGACAGGAACAAAGCAGAGAATGAGGTAGGACTGATAAATTTAACTATTTATTTCAATGCAAGAGGCCTAACAGGTAAGGCAGATGAACTCAGGGCATGGTTGGGAACATGGGACTGGGATACCATAGCTATTACAAGAAACGTGGCTCAGGGATGGACAAGACTGACAGCTTAATGTTCCAGGGTATAGATGTCACAGGAAGAATAGAGAAAGGGTCAAGAGAGGAGGGGCAGTAGGGTTTTTGATTAGAGATAACATTATGGCTGTACTGAGGGAGGATATTCCAGGGAGTATTTTGCAAGATGTCACCATCTATTTCCCTACAGTCTATATCTTCCATATCCTTTTCCACAGTAAATACTGATGCAAAATAGTCATTTAGTATCTCCCCCATTTTCTGTGGCTCCACACAAAGGCCGCCTTGCTGATCTTTGAGGGGCCTTATTCTCTCCCTAGTTACCCTTTTGTCCTTAATATATTTGTAAAAACTCTTTGGATTCTTCTTAATTCTATTTGCCAAAGCTATCTCGTGTACCCTTTTTGCCCTCCTGATTTCCCTCTTAAGTATACTCCTACTTCCTTTATACTATTCTAAGGATTCACTCGATCTATCCTGTCTATACATGACATATGCTTCCTTCTTTTTCTTTAGTCATCCAGCATTCCCTGTACCTACCTGCCCTTCCTTTCACCCTGACAGGAATATACCTTCTCTGGATTCTTGTTATCTCATTTCTGAAGGCTTCCCATTTTCCAGCCGTCCCTTTACCTGCAAACATCTGCCTCCAATCAGCTTTCAAAAGTTCTTGCCCAATACTGTCAAAATTGGCCTTTCTCCAATTTAGAACTTCAACTTTTAGATCTGGTCTATCCTTTTCCATCACTATTTTAAATCGAATAGAATTATGGTCGCTGGCCCCAAAGTGCTCCCCCACTGACACCTCAGTCACCTGCCCTGCCTTATTTCCCAAGACTAGGTCAAGTTTTGCACCTTCTCTAGTAGGTACATCCACATACTGAATCAGAAAATTGTTTTGTACGCATTTAACAAATTCCTCTCCATCTCAACCTTGAACACTGTGGCAGTCCCAGTCGATGTTTGGAAAGTTAAAATTCCCTACCATAACTACCCTATTATTCTTACAGATGGCTGAGGTCTCCTTACAAGTTTGTTTCTCAATTTCCCTCTGACTATTAGGGGGTCTATACTACAATCCCAATAAGGTGATCATCCCTTTCTTATTTCTCAGTTCCACCCAAATAACTTCCCTGGATGTATTTCCAGGAATATTCTCCCTCAGTATAGCTGTAAAGCTATCCTTTATACAAATGCTACAGGAAGGATAGAAAGGGAGGCAAGAGAGGAGGGGGAGTGGCACTACTCCAGGACATCTCTGCAGGAGATCCTCAGGGTAGTGTTCCAGGCCGAATCATCTTTAGCTGTTTCCTCAATGACCTATCCTCCAGCATAAAGTGAGTAGTGGGGATATTCACTGGTGTGATTGCATAATGCTCAGCACCATTCACAACTCTTCAGACACTGAAGCAGTCCATGTTCAAATGCAGCAAGACCTAGACAATACCCAGGCTTGGGCTGATAAGTGGCAAGTAACAAGCACAACACACAAATGCCAGGCAAAGGCCATCTCCAATAAAGAAACAAATCGAACTACTGCTCCTTGATAGTCAAAGGCATTACCATCACTGATTACCCCACTACTCAACACCCTAGGGGTTACTATTGACCAGAAGTCAGCTCGAAGAGTAGGTCAGGGTTTGGGAATACTGCAGCAAGCAGTTCACCTCCTGACTCCCCAAAGCTTGTCCACCATCTACAAGGCACAAGTCAGGAGTGTGATGGAATACTCCCCACTTGCCCTGGATGGGTACAGATCCAACAACACTCAAGAAGCTTGATACCATCCAGGACAAAGCAGCCTGCTGGACTGGCATGGAACATACAGAGTTTTAGTGCAGTACAGGCCCTTCGGCCCTTGATGTTGCGCTGACCTGTGAAATTAATCTGATGCCCACCTCACCTACACTGTTCCATTATTATCCATATGTGTGTCCAATGCCCATTTAAATGCTGTTAATGTCAATGAGTCTACTACTATTGCAGGCAGGTCTTTCCACGCCCCTACTACTCTGAGTAAAGAAACTACCCCTGATATCTGTCCCAAATCTATCACCCCTCAATTTAAAACTATGTCCCCTTGTGTTAGCCTTCACCATCCGAGGAAAAGGCTCTCACTGTCCACCCTATCTAACCCTCTGATTATCTTGTACGTTTCGATTAAGTCACCTCTCAATCACCTTCTCTCCAACGAAAACAGCCTCAGTTCCCTAGCCTTTCCTCATAAGACCTTCCTTCCATACCAGGTAACATCCTAGTAATTCTCCTGTGAAGCCTTTCCAAAGCTTCCATATCCTTCCTATAATGCGGTGACCAGAACTGCATGTAATACTCCAGGTGCAGCCTTACCAGTGTCTTGTACAGCTGAAGCATGATCTCATGGCTCCAAAACTCAATCCTCCTAACAAATGCCAACACACCATATGCCTTCTTAACAACCCTATCAATCTAGGTGGCAACTTTTCAGGGATTTATGCACCTGGACACTGAGATCTCTCGGTTCAACCACACTGCCAAGAATTTTACCATTAGCCCTGTTCTCTGCATTCCTGTTACTTCTTCCAAAGTGAACTACCTCACACTTTTCCGCTTTAACTCCACTGCCACTTCTCAACCCAGCTCTGCATCTTATCTATGTCCCTCTGTCACCCACAACATCCTTCGGTACTATCCAGAACTCTGCCTGCCTTAGTGTGATCTGCAAATTTATTAACCCATCCTTCTGTGCCCACATCCAGATCATTAATAAAAATGACAAACAGCAGTGGCCCCAAAAAGGATTCTTGCGGCACACCACCAGTAACTGAGCTCCAGGATGAACATTTCCCATCAACCATCACTCTGTCTTCTTTCAGCTAGCCAATTTCTGATCCAAACCACTAAATGACCTTCAATACTGAAACTCTGTATTTTGTGCAATAGCCTACTATATGGAACCTTATCAAAGGCCTTACTAAAGTCCACATACACCACATCAACCGCTTTACCTTCATCCACCTGTTTCGTTACCTTCTTAGCATCGCATCCACAAACATCCACTCCCTCCATCACTGATGCTCAGTGTGTACATTCAATAACATGCACTGCAAAAATTCACCAGACACTCTTAGACAGCACCTTCCAAACCTACAGCCACTTTCATCTGGAGCAACAGAACAGCAGACACATGAGAATACCATCACATTGAGGTTCCCCTCCAAACGACTGAACCCCCTAACTTGGAAATATATCACTTTTCCCTCACTGTGGCTGGTTCAATATCCTGGAATTCACTCTAAAGCCATTGTTGGTCTACCTGCTACAGGCCATATGCTGAAGTTCAAGAAGGTTAAGTGGTTAACAAGTCATTTCTCTTGCTTGCCTTCATTGCTCAGATCTTTGAGTGTCGGAGTTGGGATGTCGTGTTGAGGTTGTATATGATGTTGGTGAGGCCTCTTCTGGAGTACTGTGTCCAGTCCTGGTCTCCTTGTTACAGGAGGGATATTGTTAAGCTGGAGCGGGTTCAGAATGGAGGGAATGCCGGGAATGGAGGATTTGAGTTGTAAGAACGAGCTTAGACTTTTTTCACGAGAGAGTAGGAGGTTGAGAGGTGAACATAAAGAGGTTCATTTTATAATGAGGGGTACAGATAAGGTGAATGGCAGGTGACTTTTCCTGAGGGCAGAGGCATTTTTTTTGATAAGAGGAGAAAAGGTTAAAAAATGACAAGGGACAGCTGCCAGAGGAAGTGGTGGAAGTTGGTACATTGACAGCATTTAAAAGGCATCTGGATGGATATGATCAATAGGAAGAGAGAGTGAGAGAGATGCTGCCCTGATGCTCCAATCCTGTGGAGCTGCGTACCTCCTGTTTCTTCCTTTTAGAGGGATATGGGTCAAGTGCTGGCAAACGGGACTAAATGAGGCTGGGATATCAGGTCAGCATGACAAGTTGGACGAAGAGTCTGTTTCTGTGCTGTACATCTCTCTGATTCTATAAGAGACGTGGAATGAACTTCCAGAGCAAGTCGTGGATGCAGGTATTAGTTACAACATTTAAAAGATGGTTTCGATAAGTACATGAATAACAAATGTTTGGAGGGATATGGGCCAATGGCAGGCAGGTGGGACGAGTTTAGTTTGGGATTATGATCCACATGGACTGGTTGGACTGAAGGGTGTGTTTCTGTGCTGTCTGACTCTGACTGTATAAGATAGCTGACCACTGCCTTCTCAAGGGGTAATTAGGGACAGGCAATACATGCCCATACCCCATAAGTGAATAAAGTAACTTCAGGTAACTGGGGTTTTACAGCAATGCAATAGCTTCACGGTCACTTTTATTGGGACCAACTTGCTATTTCCAGATTTTTATTTTAACATATAATTTAGTGACATAATTCCTGCACCACCACAGACATAAAATCAGAAACCAAATACCGAATATCTGAAGGAGATAGCTCTCACCTCTTACAGACAGATAGACACGATCACGCTGCTCCAAAAAATGGCGCACACTGACTCTCTTGTGAATGTAACACCGATACTCATCCTGGTCGGTCTCCCTGAGGTCAGAGATCAGAACTGACCAGTTGCCTTGTTCCACTTGATCTTTGAACAGTTTTGTTCTGTTTCTGAACCGTGGGTCTTGTTTTGACAAATCATCGCTCCCATCGAGAAACTCATATAAAGTTTCCATCTTGGGTGTTTTCCAGATTACCCATAAGTGAGAGACTGGTCCCTTCCCTTTGTAGGTACAGGGCAGCGCAACCTGCTCCCCAAGGAACCCAGAAACTGGGACAGGTGAGTCACCTGGAAAAGACGGAAAGTATTTATCCATAGATATACCATCCCTGCTGGTACATTACATCCCAAGCTTCACATGGTTACACTGAGATACTGGATTTACAAGAAGCTTTGCTTTCATTTCTGGGGGAAGGTTAAAGCTCAGACATTGAGGGTCTTCAACTAAAAGCAGCTTGTGCTGGATATTTGTCAGCACTGAGCAGCTGGACAGCACTTTGAATCACATGGTTCCCATTTGGACACTCACTGGGAGATTGGGCTGGATGGGGGCTGATGGTCGGAGGGTACACAATGTGAGGTGGAGCTCACATGTGAACTGACTCTCAAAAGGTAAGTCAGGAATGGGTGTTGGAAGGGGTACCTGAGGATGTGTTTTGGATAGGGTTGGGAGGACAGTGACAGATGAATACACTATGCAGGGGATGAGGCAATGTGAATCCTCACTTCCCTCCACCACTCACCTATCAGATCTTGCTCCTACCCACCTCCCAAAACAGCCTGATTCAGCCTCTCCTCAGAACCCAAAGCCCAATCCCTGAATGGCTCTCCGGTTTCGGGAAGAGGAGCCCTGTTTAAAACAAGGCTTGCTTCTTGCCCCAAGAGCAGAAAGGACAAAGTGTTTCAAATCCTCAACTAAAAACCACCTCCACCCAGATCACCTCATGGAATCCCTACAGTGTGGAGACAAGCCCTTTGACCCAACACGTCCACACCGATTCTCCAAAGAGTAACCCACACAGACCCATTCCCCTATCCTATGTTTACCCCTGACTAATACACCTAACCCACGCTGCCCTAAACACGATGGGCAATTTAGCATGGCCAATTCACCCTAACCTGCACATCTATAGATTGTGAGAGGAAACCGGAGCACTCAGAGGAAGCCCACTCAGACACGAGGAGAATGTGCAAGCTCCACACAGACAGTCGCTGGAGGCTGGAATCAAACCTGGGTCCCTGGCGCTGAGAGACAGCAGTGCAAACCACTGAACCATCGTGCTGCCCTAAATCACCTCATCACTGACTGAAAATTGGCTGGGGAAAGACAGTGACATCCACTGGTTTGATATCGTCAAGGAGAGGTCAGAGCCTATTGGAGGGGGCTTATTGTGCAGTGGTAGTGTCCCTGCCACTGAGCCAGAAGGACATGGTTCAAATTCCACCTGCTCCAGAGATGTGTACTATCATTTGAGATTAGAGAAAATATATCAGAGCCCAAAGGAAGGCAGTTCACGCACTGTATAACATTTAAAATCAAGACTTCCCATTACCCCACAATACCAGTTCAATGAAAGACAGTGAAACAATGCACATTTAAACAAAGCTTTCTGTACGTGAGACCAATCAAGGCAGTTTGCAATTGTATTCAGTGTGTAAGTCGATTAGTGAGAAATCAGTATAAACAGAGTCAAATTATGGGGGAAAGGAAAGAAGAAACAGGAGATACGCAGCTCCACAAGATTGGAACATCAGGGGAGCATCTCTCTCTCTCTCTCTCTCTCTCTCTCTCTCTCCCCCCTCCCCAACCCCAGAGAGAAGGAAGACTCATCCCACAAGGAATGGGTACTACCCTGAGGACACTGACCAGAGAAAACAGAACAGGGTGAATGATTTACCCAGAACCTGCAGAACCCTCAACCTGACACTGTGTGGAGAGTTACCCCACATCTCCCAACCAAATCTTCAGTAACTTTGGGAGGTTGTTGGGGGTGGGGGGCACATGGACCTAGTGAGGGAGTTGCGGAGAGAATGATCTCTGTGGAACACGGATCGGGGTGGAGAGGGAAATATATCCTTGGTGATGGGCTGTGACTGTAGGTGGCAGAAATTGCATATGCTATTTCTGGAGATTCGTAGGGGTATGAGGGAAGGTGAGGAGCAGGGTGGTTCTATCCTTGTTGTGGTTGGATCCACACTGTCAACCAACCCACCCTCCACCTTCCCCTGCCACCACACACTGTGTAAAACTTGTGCCCACACCACACACCCCCTCACCTCCACCCAAGACCCCAAAGGATCCTTCCACCTCTGGCAGAGATTTTCCTGTGCATCCACCCACCACATCTACTGCATCCACTGCACTCGACGTGGTCTCCTCTACACTGGGGAGACAGGACACCAACATGAGGAGCAGTTCAGAGAACATCGCTGGGACTCATGCACCAAACAACCCCACCACCCTGTGGCCAACCACTTCAACTCCCCCTCCCATTCCCCCCAAGGACATACAAACCGTGGGCCTCCTCCACCACCAAGTCAATGCCACCCACCAACTGGAGGAAGAACACCCATCTTCCACCTTGGGACCCTTCCAGCACACGGAATCAACATCGACTTCACTGCTTTCCAAAAGTCCCCTCCGGCCACCTCCTCCCAGATCCAACCCTCTAACTCAGCACCGCCTATCCTACCTGTCCATGTTCCTTCCCACCTATCCACTCCATCCTCCCCACCGACTTATCACAGTTACCCACCACCTGCATTCACCTGTCGCCTTCCCACCTTCCTTCCCCTGAGCCCCAGCCTCCTATTCATCCCTCAGCCCCATACCACTGCACATTCCTGATGAAGGGCTTATGTCCGAAACATTACCTCTCCTGTTCCTCGCGGGCTACTTGACCGGCTGTGCTTTTCCAGCGCCACACATGGGTCCACTTGTAGCCCACACAGCACCTTAAAGCAAGAGGAATTCCTGATTCCCCCCCACCCCCAGCCTTTAATCACTGCTGAAATGTTCCAGCACTCACAGCACTGACCTGAAACAGCAGCAACAACATTTAGCAGCAGCAGCGGGGGGAGTAGTTTCTGGGAGCTGTGTCCCTGCAACAAGAAAACACAGTGAGTCCCTTTCCAACAGATTCACTGCTCGGAAAGTTTCCCCCAGACCCCCCCTCTCCCTCCGTGTCCCCGGGTGGGAGACACTGACAGTAAGTACCTGCAGCTCCTTTCCCGGGACCGGGACCGGGACTGCGATCAGGATCAGAGGCAGACACTGACAGGAGACCGAGAAGCTGCGGAGAAACATTTGGTAAAACTCCATGTTGGAGGGAGAGCACATTGTGTCTCACTCAGATACAGCCCGGAGCCGATCCTGGATTCACTCCCGGTCACTTGCCTCATTCAAAACAAACAACTGCACACTGCAGACCGACCCACATTGTGAGGAGACGGTGGTGCACCAATTCATGTCCCTTTTTCCTCCCTGCTCTCCCGGCTCTGGACCCACAGTTTTCCGGCAGTCCCCACTCAGATCATTGTCTCCCTGCAATCTCTTCAGGGGAAAAGCAGCTTTGACCCGGCTTTTCCCGACAGAGGCTGCACCCGGATCCCTCTCCTCTCCCTCCCCGCCTCGCTATGAGAATGGGAGAGCCCAGAGCCCGCCTCCTTCCTCTGACACAGTGTGGGATGATGTCCTTTTAAGGTCAGTTCTGTCATAGGTTAAAAGTTCAAACACAAAACTCCTGAGCACAGCTGAGCGGAAAGGGGAGGAGTGATTTAGATTTAGATTTAGATTACTTACAGTGTGGAAACAGGCCCTTCGGCCCAACAAGTCCACACTGCCCCGCCGAAGCGTAACCCACCCATACCCCTACATCTACATCTACCCCTTACCTAACACTACGGGCAATTTAGCATGGCCAATTCACCCTAACCTGCGCATCTTTGGACTGTGGGAGGAAACCGGAGCACCCGGAGGAAACCCACGCAGACACGGGGAGAATGTGCAAACTCCACACAGTCAGTCGCCTGAGGCGGGAATTGCTAACCACTGTGCCACCGTGCCGCCCGTGACTTCTTTCATGACTCCGATTGCATCAGACAGTGTCTCAGGCCGTGCATGCGGATCCTGTGCGTACCAGCTGGCGGGAGTATTGCTGAGATCTTTAACCTCTCCTTGCTCCGGTCTGAAGTCCCCACCTGCTTCAAGAAAACCACCATCATCTCCGTACCAAACAACTGCATGCAACGGTCTGGAGTCACATGTAGGCCAGACCGGGTAAGGATGGTAGTTTCCTTTTCTGAAGGACATTACTGAACCAGACTGCCACAGTGATCCCCATTAGTATGAGAAGTTTGGCCTGTCAAATTGGCTGAATCCTTTGCAATTCACCTACCAATGCAATAAGGAGACAGTGAGGACTGCAGACGCTGGAGATCAGAGCTGAAAATGTGTTGCTGGAAAAGCGCAGCAGGTCAGGCAGCATCCAAGGAGCAGGAGAATCGACGTTTCAGGCATGAGCCCAGGGCTCCTCCCCTCCCGCTCTAGAATATTCCTGCAGTTTCAGAACACAAACACACTTTCCTCTTCCTAGCATTCCAGAAAACTCTGATATTTCCAAGATGATTTCTCCAAGCCTTTCCCTGACTCCTGCCCCAGTTTCTATTTCTGTTTCCCACCAGATCTTTCCCTCCTCTGGTGAGTCTGGGAGATCCCACCTTTTATTTCCCTCCAAGCTCTCCATTAACGTTGTTCCCTGCTCCCATGAAGTTTAGATATTGACTCCTCAGCTCCCTACCTAAAGGGCCTGTCTCCCTTCCATGTCCCTCAGCCCTGTGTGGGGCTTCTCCTTTTCTCTCCAGCCCTTTCCTGGCCCCTGGCCCACGGTGACTCTCTCTCATCGCCCTTCGACCTTCCCAACCCCGGGGATTCGGGGCTACCGGCCGTGTGCAGGTTTAGTCCAGCTGGCAGTTCTGGGCCCCCATCCCCCTCCCCCTGCACTCCTTTTTCTCTTGTTGCCCCCCCTCCAACGCTCCCAGGCTCGATCCTGGTGGGGCTACCACCAAGACCGAGAGCATGGACATAGCTGCTCAATGAAGCTGCTCCCCCCACACTCCCTCAGTGTGTCCGTCCATCTGGTCCCCTGGCCCCTGGTACACTCTCCTGCTGATCCCCTCACACCCTCTCGGTGTGTCTGTCCGGCTGGTCCACTGGTCCCATGTACACCCTCCTGCTCACCCAACATACCCCCTCGGTGTGTCTGTCCATCTGGTTCCCTGGCCCCTGGTACATTCTCCTGCTGACCCCCCACCCCACACCCCCTCCTTCCCCAAAATTATTCTGTAAAATGGAGGTGAGTGCTTTTTCCAATCAGACACCCTATTTATTCTACAAGGGATGGGTGTAGTGGTAGTGACTACACCTCTTGGACACCTCTGGCCTCAGTTCAAATCTCATCTTCTCCAGAGATGTGTCCTAACATCCCTGAACAGGTTGTTAGAAGTCTCTGCAAAGGGGGGAGAGGGGAACAGTGATCTGATTTGAGTCACAGATTGCTCCAGCTCTCAGTCTCAGTGGTTTCCATGAGTTTCTACAGCAGCATCAGGTGACAGGATTTATGAAATGGTTCAAGGCTTCCCCAGCTCGACCTGCCTATCTCCTTTTCCACCTATCCACTCCACCCTCTCCTCCTTGACCTATCACCTTCATCTCCTCCCCCACTCACCCATAGTACTCTATGCTACTCTCTCCCCATCCCCACCCTCCTCTAGCTTATCTCTCCACGCTTCAGGCATACTGCCTTTATTCCTGATGAAGGGCTTTTGCCCGAAACGTCGATTTCGCTGCTCGTTGGATGCTGCCTGAACTGCTCTGCTCTTCCAGCACCACTAATCCAGCATTGGAAAGGTGACCACTCCTAACCCAGTGCATATCCCTCAGCACTCGCTCTCGTTCTCCTGCTCATGGAACCCCTGGAGGAGTGTACCCCACAAACGGGTGTGTTTCTGACAGGTCCCCATCCCTCCCAGCCCAGGGCCATATTCCCATCCCCAGCTTCAATGATCCTTTTGGCTTGACAGTATCAATGGGGTCCCTCTTCCCGTTGTGTTGGAGAACGGTTCCCCCATGACACGGCCATCATTATAGCCTTTCACTGGAGCAAGATGCTTCTGCGTATTGGCAGGTATTCCAATCAGGAGTTCCTTCTATCTGTTGGAGTCTGTATTAGACTATGTCCATTACAGTCTGTGTGTTATGGAGTGGATGTGTGTGTGTCAGTGTATCTAATGGATTGTGTGTGTTCTGGGGGTATGTCAGTATGTAATTGAAACCAGTAGATGGCGGTGCTGTCCACCGCCAAATGGCCAAGCCATAGTAACAGCGCCACCAGGTGAGCACACAGTGGTATTTCAGGGAGACCTTCGAGCAAATTTAACAAAGACCTGCATTTCCACATTGTCCTTCAGGAGCATAGGACATCCCAAAGTCGCCTGTCACTGATAACAGTGAAATTAGATGTTTTGAAGTGTGTATTGCCACAAATACGGCACAGCACGCTCCCACTCCCACAAAATCTGGTTCATGGCGAAAGCAGATCATCCATTTCATGGGGGTTGTACATATGGATTGGAACAACCCAGCTCCTCTGTGCAGGGAGAACACACAATGGCACCGCTGACAGGATGGAGAACAAGTCTCATCTTCTTTCTCCTCAAATACCTTCAGAAGATGCTCACATTGCTTCACACTCCTAAAGGTCACACTGAAACATCCACCACTGGGGAAATCCTGCCGTCGGAAGGTGTCTACTAGCTGGACCTCACAGTAATCCAGTAAAATCCTCTTCATGAAAAAGTCTGATCAACTGGTTTATGTTCTTCCACCTTCATCACAGTCACCATGACTGTGTTCCGGACTCCATGACCTGGGCTGTGGGTGGGTCCCGGGGAACCCATCGCTCTGGGTTAGCTTTCCCTGAATTGGCGCTAGGCCGAAGGCAGCATGAAGATCCACCAAGAGCAGGTCAGCTCAACCAATGATCCTCCAACACCCAATCACCATCCAGTAATGATCCCAATAACTCTGATGACTCCCAACTCGACTCCCACTCTGATAAGAATAGATACGTGACTTTATCGTAGCCAAATAGGCAAGAAACGATTAAGTGCCTTCCTTTCAGCTCCCTCTCATGATGACAGTGTGTAATGTGAACCTACTGTGTCCCACTCCCTCAGGTGGGTCCACTTGCAGCCCACACAGCACCTTAAAGCAAGAGGAATTCCTGATTCCCCCTCACCCCCAGTCTTTGATCACTGCTGAAATGTTCCAGCACTCACAGCACTGACCTGAAACAGCAGCAACAACATTTTTTTAATTTCAACAATATACTTTATTCATAAAATAATGTGATGGTCTGTACAGTTGGTTATGCCATACATACGTAAACATTTACATACAGGGATCAGAATTTATCATTTTTATATACAGATCTGTACATTTATCAATCATATGTCCATATATTTAGCTGAGGCATCAGCAGAGCTCAAATCACTGCATGGGCCCCCTGTTCTTCTTAGGCAGGCATACTTTACATGGTGGTCTTTTCCCACCGCACCGTGGCGGCAGCTGCCCCAAGCTTCAGCGCGTCCCTCAACACATAGTCCTGGGCCTTGGAATGTGCCAGTCTGCAACACTCAGTCGGGGTCAACTCCTTCAGCTGGAAGATCAACAGGTTTCGGACCGCCCAGAGAGCATCCTTCACCAAGTTGATGATCCTCCAGGCGCAGTTGATGTTCATCTCGGTGTGCGTCCTGGGGAACAGGCCGTAGAGCACGGAGTCCCGCGTCACGGCGCTGCTCGGGACGAACCTCGACAACCACCACTGCATTCCTCTCCAGACTTCCTCTGCATAGGCACATTCCAGAAGGAGGTGTGTGACAGTCTCATTCCCCCCCCACAGCCGCTTCGAGGGCAGCGTGCGGTGCGGCAGAGAGTCCGGGCGTGCATAAAGGATCTCACAGGCAGAGCCCTTCTCACCACCAGCCAAGCCATGTCTTGGTGCTTGTTGGAACGTTCTGGCGATGAGGCATTCTGCCAAATGACTTTGACAGTCTGCTCAGGGAACCACTCGATAGGATCTGCCCTCTCCTTTTCCCGAAGGGTCTCAAGGACACTACGTGCTGACCACTTCCTGATGGACTTGTGGTCAAAGGTATTTTTCTTCATAAACTTCTCCACGAAGGACAGGTGATACAGAACGGTCCAACTACTCGGAGCGTTCCGCGGCGGCGAGGCCAGGCCCATCCTTCGCAACACCGGGGACAGGTAGAACCTCAGTACGTAGTGACACTTGGTGTCTGCGTACCAGGGATCCACGCACAGCTTGATGCAGCCACACACAAAGGTGGCCATCAGGGTGAGGGTGGCATTGGCTGTATTTCTCCCCCATTGCCCAGATCTTTGTACATCGAGACCCTTCGGACCCGGTTCATCTTTGACCTCCATATAAACTGGAAGATTGCCCGGGTGACTGCAACGGCACAGGTTCTGGGAATAGGCCAGACCTGTGCCACGTATAACAGCAATGACAGTGCCTCACACCTGATAACCAGGCTTTTTCCCGCGATGGAGAGCGACCGTAGCTTCCATCTGCCCAGTTTCTGCCTCACTTTGCTGATACGCTCCTCCCAAAACTTGGGGGACCCCCCGGCCCCCCTGAACCAAATACCCAGCACATTCAGGTGGTAGATCCTGACGGTGAAGGGGATCGAGGATTGGTTGTTCCACTTCCTGAAGAGCATGGCCTTGCTCTTGCCTCGGTTTACCTTGGCCCCCGAGGCCCGTTCGAACTGGTCACATATGCACATGAGTCTGTGCATGAACAGCGGATCAGAGCAGAAAACGGCGATGTCATCCATTTACAGGGAGGCCTTAACCTGCAGGCCCCCACTGCCAGGAATAGTCACCCCTCTCAGGCTCGCATCCTTCCTGATGGACTCGGCAAATGGCTCTATGCAACACACAAACAAGGTGGGAGAGAGAGGGCAGCCCTGCCTGACTCCAGATCTGACTGGGAAGCTATCTGATTCCCACCCATTGATTGAGACTGCACTGACAATGTTGGTGTAAAGCAGTCTGATCCAATTGCATATTCCCTCCTCAAAGCCCATTTTGAAAAGAACATCTCTTATATACCTGTATGATATCCTGTCAAAGGCTTTCTCCTGGTCCAGGCTGTTGAGGCAGGTGTCCAACCCTGTGTCCTGCACATAGATGATCGTATCCCTGAGGAGCGTGAGACTCTCAGCGATCTTCCTGCCCGGCACAGCACAGGTTTGGACAGGGTGGATCACTGACCCCAGAGCAGACCTGACCCAGTTGGCGATTACCTTTGACAGAACTTTGTAATCCACATTCAACAGTGAGATTGCTCTCCAATTTTTGAGTTCCTCCCTCTCCCCCTTCCACTTGTAGATGAGGGTGATGATGCCTTTTCTCATGGATTCACTCATGGTACCTGCCCGAAGCATACTGACATACACCACCAGCAGGTCCCACAGAGCAGAATAGAGCTCGACCGGTAAACCGTCACTTCCGGGAGTTTTATTCTTTTCGAAGGACTCGAGGGTCTTGGTCAGCTCGGCCAGGGATAGCGGCTGGTCCAGCCTCTCCCATGTTCTGTCGTCTAAGACCTCCGTGATAGAGGACAGGAACGACTGGGAGGCCGCGCTGTCGGTTGGCTTCGTGTCATACAGACTGGCATAGAAGGATTTGCTGATCCTCATGATGTCAGCCTGAGATGACGTTATCGAGCCATCTTCTTCCTTCAGGCTGCTGAGCACAGAGCTCTCTTTGTGCACCTTCTGGAAGAAGAAATGTGAGCACGTCTCGTCCTGCTCCACCGAGCGGACCCTGGACTGGAAGATTATCTTGGAGGCCCCCGAGGTGAAGAGCGAGGCTTGCTGGCCCTTCACCTCCTTGAGGTCCTCCGTGACATCGAACCCATCGTCTGCAGCAGGAGCAGGTTCTGCATACCTTCCTGGAGCTGGGACAGTTTTCCCCGCCTCTCTCTCACCTCCTGAACACCTTTGAGGATGAAGAACCTCTTGATGTTCCCTTTTACTGTTTCCCACCAGTCCGCTGGGGACTCAAAGAGGGGCTTCACGGTTCTCCAACCTGCGTACTCCCTCTTGAGCTCCTCAATGTTTCCCGGGGTCAACAGCTTTGTGTTCAGTTTCCACGTTCCCTTGCCCACCCGCTGTTCGTCCTGTAGGTGACAATCGGCCAGCAGGAGGCAGTGGTCAGAGAAGAACACCGGCTTGACGTCGGTGGATCTGACCGAGAGCGTTCGGGACACAAACAGGTAATCTATCCTTGAGCGGATAGACCCGTCTGCCCGTGACCAGGTGTATCTACGCTGTGCTCCATCTGCAGGGGTGCTGAAAACGTCACGCAGCTTGGCATCTTTTACCGTTTCCATCAGGGCTCTGGACGTGGCGTCCAGTTTACTGTCCCCCTCCCCCCGGCCGGATCGTCCATCTGCATCAATGATACAGTTGAAGTCTCCGTCCAGAATGGAATGTTTGCGGATGTATGGCATGAGCAATTGTACAGACCATCAAAATAGTTTATGAATACAGTACATTTTTGAAATAAAAAAATGAAGTGTGTCGAACCTGCGGGAGGTCAGGCCACCTGGCGGCAGATTGTAAGGTGACCGTCTGCCGAAACTGCAAACGGGAAGGCCACCCGACCGAGGAATGTAAGGAGGCCAAGAACTGTAATCTGTGCGGAGAGGCGGGCCACATGTACACGGCCTGCCCAAGACGAGGGGCTGCCACCTACACACAGACGGCCAGAGGTGGCAACACGAGCCATGGACCGCCGAAGACCAGCAAGGTACCAAAAACCAGCACAGGAACAGTGTCAGGGGGCACCCGGAAGGAAGGGCAGGCTGTAGCAGAGCAGACTGCAGACAGCGGGGAGGTGCAGCAGCCGATCCAAGCTCCTTCAAGACAGACGGAGGAAATGGAAGAGGAGGGAACAAAGGAGGCAGAGGATTAGATTACTGTCAAAAGCAGGAAGAGGAAACCTTACAAGGCCCCCAAAGCCACCCAGCAAAGGGGGAAGCGACACCTACACGATGATGATACAGGCAGCTCTTCCGACGGTGAGGACGGGCGCAAGGAGGGTCATCACCAGAGGAAGAGACAGAGCGCCGCAGGGAAAGATGAGGGCAGCGCCACCCAAACAGGGAAAGACGATCCCTCTGAGGGGATGCGTAAAGGCCTCCCCCCCACCCGGTGAGAACCAAGAGGTACCCACCGGCCCACAGCTCCAACCCCGCTGTCAGATGGAGAACTGGACTGTGCGGACCCTAGGCCCGACCCGAAGACACCAGAGCGGGGAAATGGCTCCAGCGTGGAGCCAGACAGCTACCTCAGCCCTGGGAGGGTCCGGCAGTTTGGCGTCACCATGGGGATGCACACAGCTACTCCAGAGAGGCAAGACCAGCAGCAAATGGACACTGGTAACCTCGTAAACTGTTAAATTGGGGATAAGAATTGCAAGTATCAATGTGCGTAGCATCAAATCGCCTACACAATGTATTTCTACAGTGGCCTTCCTGGCCAACATTAAAGCCAACGTCCTGTTTCTGCAGGAGTGTGGGATACCGCACCTCAGCAGCTACAGGAGATGGTCAAGCATGGAGGCCCTTGGGCCGTCAGTTTGGTCGGGGGGCAACAATAGCTGCGCCTCCGGCCTGAGTATCCTGTTGCGAGGAGGCAACGTCACCATCTCCGAGGTTAAGGAGGTGGTGGGCGGGCGCCTCCTGGTCACCGATGTCATGTACAGGAATGCTCCCCTGAGACTGATTAATGTGTACACCCCAGTGGGTAAGAGTGAACGGTTGGCCGTCCTGCAGCAGCTTCCACTGTTGCTGGCTATGTCCAGGCAGGTCAAGATCGCTGAGAGTCTCGCACTCCTCAGGGATACGATTGCCAACGTGGAGAACAGGGGGGTGGACACCTGCCTCATCAGCCTAGACCAGGAGAAAGCCTTTGACGAGATATTGGATACATATATGAGAGATGTTCTCTCCAAAATGGGCTTTGGGGAGGGAATCTGCAATTGGGTCAGACTGCTCTACACCAACATTGTCAGTGCAGTCTCAGTCAATGGGTGGGAATCAGATAACTTCCCAGTCAGATCTGGAGTCAGGCAGGGCTGCCCTCTCTCTCCCACCTTGTTTGTGTGCTGCATAGAGCCATTTGCCGAGTCCATCAGGAAGGATGTGAGCCTGAGAGGGGTGACTATTCCTGACAGTGGGGGCCTGCAGGTTAAGGCCTCCCTGTACATGGATAACGTTGCTGTTTTCTGCTCGGATCCGCTGTCCGTGCGCAGTCCCATGTGCATATGTGACCAGTTCGACTGGGCCTCGGGGGCCAAGGAAAACTGAGGCAAGAACGAGGCCGTGCTCTTCGGGAACTGGGCCAAGCAAACCTCTCTCCCCTTCACCATCAGGACCGACCACCTGAAGGTGCTAGGATTTGGTTCGGTGGGGCTGGGGCGTGCCCCGGTCGCGGGAAAAAAACCTGGTCATCAAGTCTGAGGTTCTGTCAGTATTGTTATATGTGGCACAGGTCTGGCCTATTCCCAGACCTGTGCCGCTATAGTCACCTGGGCGATCTTCCAATTTATATGGACATCAAAGATGAACCGGTCCAAAGGGACTCGATGTATAAAGATCTGGGCAATGGGGGAAAAATACAGCCAATGTCACCCTCACCCTGATGGCCACCTTTGTGTGTGGCTGCATCAAGCTGTGCGTGGATCCCCGGTACGCAAACACCAAGTGTCACTACGTACTGAGGTTCTACCTGTCCCTGGTGTTGCGAAGGATGGGCCTGGCCTCGCTGCCACGGAACGCTCCGAGTAGTTGGACCGTTCTGTATCACCTGTCCTTCATGGAGAAGTTTATGAAGAAAAACATCTTTGACCACAAGTCCATCAGGAAGTGGTCAGTACGTAGTGTCCTTGAGACCCTTCGGGAAAAGGAGAGGGCGGATCCTATCGAGCGGTTCCCTGAGCAGACTGTCAAAGTCATTTGGCAGAATGCCTCATCGCCAGAACTTTCTAACAAGCACCAAGACATGGCTTGGCTGGTGGTGAGAAGGGCTCTGCCTGTGAGATCCTTTATGCACGCCCGGACTCTCAGCCACACCTCGAAGTGGCTGCGGGGGGGATGAGACTGTCACACATCTCCTTCTGGAATGTGCCTATGCAGAAGAAGTCTGGAGAGGAATGCAGTGGTGCTTGTCGAGGTTTTTCCCGAGCAGCGCCGTGACGCGGGACTCTACAATCCGGTCTGGTCTATATGTGACTCCAGTCCTACACCAACCTGGGGGACATTTTTCTGATTTGGCAAATTACCTCAGAGGGAAATGAGTTTGTCTCACCACGACAAAGAGGAACAAAAATAAAACTCAACAGACCACTGGCTCTGAACCAGGGACTGAATTGCAGAGACACACTCAAATCAAGTCAACTTTGCAAAGATCCATCACTAACATCTGTACGTTGGGCTGTGTAACAGAGCCTTATTGAGAGAATCCCCTTACACCAGAGACTGCACTGTCACCATCACAGGCTGTGACCTTCTGCCTCCAGAGGTTAGGGGGAAGGAGGTGGGGACCCATAGTCCCTCCCAAACAGTCTTTCCAAGACCCAGTGCACTGACCTTGAAAGTGTATCCCAGTCGGCCCAGGATCCTGGGAGGGGGATGTAAGCTGCTGGGAATGATCCTGCTCAGGGTCACTCTGGAAAACTTCCATTCTACCCTTCACAGTTAGTGCAATCCGGTTGGAATTTTCACTCCTGATCCCTCCTGATCAGTCTGACCTGAGCCTCATTCCTCCCTGGAATGTTTTCCCCTAAAGCCGGATAGTGTGTCTGAACATTGAATGATTGAATGCTGTTCCTTTCAGGAACCTGGAAAGTAGTTGACCTGTTCAGGTAAAGAATGGAGCCCAGTGACAACAACCTCTGAGCTACCTCCAGCAAGATACCACCACTGGACCCACGTACCCCTCCCGTCCCTTGTCAGCATTCTGCAGGGAGTCTACGGGACATCCTGGTCCACACCTCCACTCTCATCACCCTCCCATACCTCCCCGGCATCTTCCCATCAATCACAGAAGGTTCTGGGTCCTTGGGAGGCAGGTTGTGCTGCCCTGTATCTGCAAAGTCTCTGATTTACTGGTAACCTGGGGAACGCCCCAGAGTGAAGTTGTCCACAAGTTTTCCTCAATGGAATCAATACCTGCCTGTTTACTTCCTCCCTCCTTGCTATTCAAGGCCCCAGACACACCTTTCAGGTGAAGCAATACTTTACCTGTAGTTAACACAATCCAGTCTACCACATTCACTGCCCCTGTACATTGGAAGAGACAAAAAGCAGTTGCCCAATCTGTGTAGCAGAACACCTTTGTACTATTTGCAGATACCATCCTGTTGTCTGCCATTTCAATGCACCACCATGTTCCCTCACCAAGATCTCTGTCTCAAGCCTCCTCCAGTGCTCCAATGACATCTAGTGCAAACTGGAAGATCAGTGTCTCATTTTCCGCATGGCGACCCTTCAGCTTTCAGGACTCAAAACTGAGATCGATAATTTTAGAAACTGAATACCTTCTATATCCTTTACTTTCATCTCTACCCCAGGCCCTGCTGTGGGCTGCTTTCAGCACTGCCAAGTCAATTTCACCTTCCTGTCATCCCCATTATCAGTGCTTTTTTCTCCCTGGCAAACAGATCAGTCCCTTTGCAGAACTGTTATTCACCAAAGATCCTTCGACAGCACCTCCCACTTCTATTGAGAAGGACAAGGGCAACAGAAACTTGGGAAGACCATCCCATGCAAGTTCCCATCCAAGCCACTCACCACCCTGACTTGGAAATACATTGCCGTTCCTTCAAAGTGGTTGGGTCAAAATCCTGGAATTCCCTCCCTACCAGCATTGTGGGTCAACCCACAGCACGTGGGCTGCAGCGATTTAAGAAGGCAGCTCACCACCACCTTCTCAAGGGCAAATAGGGATGGGCTCTCAATGCTGGCCAGCCAGTGATGCCCAAGTCCCACAAATGAATTTTAAAAATCTCTCTCTGAGCTGGGGATGTCGGGGATATTCGGGAAGGAAGCTGTGTAAAATATTGGAAAGTGCGTGTGGAAATGAAAGGGAATGGGGAACTTCAGAGGGGAGGGGGAAGCTCGGGGAAAATATTTTAATGGGATGGGATATGTATTGCATTTATTCTAAACAAATTTCTTTGTTTTAAAGAAAGAAAGAAATTGATTGTCTGGGGCTGAAGCTTCCTTGAGGATGACTATTGAACAAGGAGAACAAATCTTCATTCTTTTCTTTTCCCAGTCCCACATTTTCCAATGAAACCTCCAGTCTCCCTGAGCAGGACAAGGACAGCAGGATCATACCCCATCGGTCCCACACATGCACCATTCCGACCTGGAGAGATATCAGCCGTTTCTCCATCACCAGTGGGTCTAAGAAACTGGAACAAGGCCTTCAGCTAGTAATCAGAATGTCCTGAGGACTGGAATGAACTCAATCACAACAAAAAGGACAATCTAGTTTCTGCTGGTTTGTGGATTCCAGTGAAAGTGATGTGTCCTGAACCCGACAGATAGTCAAGCATGTTTGAAATCACAGTGACATGATCACCGACCCCAGCAACAGTTCTCTGCATCTCTGACAGGTAAATTCCAGTTTCAATGTTCTCTATTTGCATCAAGATCATTGTGAACTGAAAATATAATCTACATTTAAAAAGTATCAGTTTTGCCTTTTTAGGCAGAAGAAGATCAAACATTTGTCAGAGTAATAAATAGTCAGTTCATTGGCTTTTGGACTAGTGCTCAGAGTACAAGGTGACAGGGCACATTATCCGCCCAACTTGCCTAAATGCCTACTAGAGAAATTTGTCCCTGTGAGAGGGATAGTCAACATGGCTTTGTGTGTGGGAAATCATGTCTCACAAACTTGATTGAGGTTTTTGAAGAAGTAGCAACGAAGATTGATGAGGGCAGAGCGGTAGATGTGATCTATGTGGACTTCAGTAAGGCGTTCGATAAGGTTCCCCATGGGAGACTGGTTACCAAGGTTCGATCTCATGGAATACAGGGAGAACTAGCCATTTGGATACAGAACTGGCTTGAAGGAAGAAGGCAGACGGTGGTGGTGGGGGGTTGTTATTCAGACTGGAGGTCTGTGACCAGTGGAGTGCCACAAGGATCGGTGCTGGGCCCTCTACTTTTCATCATTTACATAAATGATTCGAACGTGACATAAGAGGTACAGTTAGTAAGTTTGCAGATGACATCAAAATTGGAGGTGTAGTGGAAAGCGAAGAAGGTTACCGCAGATTACAACGTCATCTTGATCAGATGGGGCAATGGGCTGAGAAGTGGCAGATGGAGTTTAATTCAGATAAATGCAAGGTGCTGCATTTTGAGAAAGCAAATCTTAGCTGGACTTATACACTTAATGGTAAGGTCCTGGGGAGTGTTGCTGAACAAAGAGACTTTAGAGTGCAGGTTCATAGCTCCTGAAAGTGGAGTCACAGGTAGATAGGATAGTGAAGAAGGTGTTTGGTATGCTTTCCTTTATCGGTCAGAGTATTGAGTACAGGAATTGGGAGGTCATGTTGAAGCTGTACAGGACATTGGTTAAACCACTGTTGGAATATTGCATGCAGTTCTGGTCTCCTTCCTGTCAGAAAGATGTTGTGAAACTTGAAAGGGTTCAGAAAAGATTTACAAAGATGTTGCCAGGGTTGGAGGATTTGAGTTATAGGGAGAGGCTGAACAACCTGGGGCTGTTTTCCTTGGAGCGTCAGAGGCTGAGGGGTAACCTTACAGAGGTTTATAAAATCATGAGGGGCATGGATAGGGTAAATAGACAAAGTCTTTTCCTTGGGCTTGGGGAGTTCAGAACTAGAGGGGGAGAGGGGAAAGGTATAAAAGAGACCTAAGGGGCAACTTTTTCACGCGGAGCGTGGTACGTGTATAGAATGAACTGCCAGAGGAAGTGGTGGAGGCTGGTACAATTGCAACATTTAAGAGGCATTTGGATGGTATATGAATAGGAAGGGTTTGGAGGGATATGGGCCGGGTGCTGGCAGGTGGGACTAGATTGGGTTGGGATATCTGGGTCAGCATGGACGGGTTGGACCGAAGGGTCTATTTCCGTGCTGTACATCCCAATGACTTGATGACTCTATGAGAGAACTGACTAGGAGCTACTTTTCCATCCCAGGATGTTTCTCTCTTGTGTCTGCTGCAAAGGTGGGAGAGAAAGAGCCCTTGTTTGGAAGATGTTCTGTAAGTCAAAGAAAAGAATTGAGAGTGCAGGCTGCTGCTGGGATTGTGAGGCCGGGAAATATTTACCTGGGAGAGGGTGATAGAATAGGGAGGTGGTGGGTATAAGGGTTAGAGGTATGTCCTTGCTTCAAAGAAGAGGTTTCGGTTCCTATGTTTTCTCCCCAGAACAAATGGTGCCACTCCGTTTGGATCCACCCTGCCAAATACTAACATTGTTTCTTGTCCATCAATAAGTTTCACTTACGGCAACCAGCTCCTTGCACATTTCATCCTTTTGTTTAAAGCATTATTCACTTTGCATATTTTCAATTCTCAATCCAAACGATAAAGATAATTTATTGTATGAAGAAAATGTTTCCATTTGTTTGGAGATGTGATGAGAATAAAGATTCACCCACATGATGTATTTATCATTAAAACTGAGCTCCTTTCGATAAAGAAACCTATTTTATACATGAACCAAACTCTGGGTTTATTTGTCTGAACCCCCTTCAATAGTTTTGTATTCTGTGGAGATAGGAGCAGCAAGTGGGGTAGAAGATGATTTTAGGAGCTAATAAGTGGATTGTTGAGAGGGGGAGTTTCAGACAGTGGGGAACGGTGAGATGTGAATCATTTTCAGCTGCACTGTGGGAGACGTCTTCCCATTCTCAGGCCAAGTTAAAAATCACACAACACCAATAGCCCAATAGGTTTATTTGGAAGCACTAGCTTTCAGAGCGTTGCTCTTTCATCAGGTAACTACCTGACTTACAAATAAACCTATTGGACCAAAACCCGGTGTTGTGTGATTTTTAACTTTGCCCACCCCAGTCCAACACCGGCTCCTCCAAATCATGCCTGACAGTGTTTTTAAGGTTGTTATAATTTGGAGATGCCAGTGTTGGACTGGGGTGTACAAAGTTAAAAAAATCACACAACAGGTTATTGTCCAACCTTCAACACTATAACACCTTCAGCCCATTATCTGGGCTGACACAAATTGTTAAAGTTCACTTGAGAATTTAACTTTTAAAAAAGGTTTTGCGACTTCCATATGAAAGAAGTGAGACTAAGATGGTCATTCTAACAGATGAGAGACTTAACAAACAATCAAGGTATTTTCCAATGTATAATTTCAGCTGCATCACACTGTAAACTTTTACTATAAATTCTGTGTCTTATACTGTGTGCCAGACACAATCTTATACTTCACGACCACCTGATGAAGGAGCAGCGCTCCTAAACCGGTTGGTCTATAACCTGGTGTTGTATGATTTTTAACTTTGACACTGTTTATAAACACAGACAGCCGAGCATGCGCAGTTCCCATTCGAACCGGGGGAGAGAGAGAGAGAGGTGGGGGGGGGGGGGTGTGATGGATCCGGGTGCAGCTGCTGTCGGGAAAAGCCGGGTCAAAACTGCTCTTCTCTGGGAAGGATGGGAATGAGAGAACGGTCCAAGTGCGGACTCCCGGAAAACTGTGAATCCAGAGCTGGGGAGAAGGAGAGGGCCGGGCTCAGGAAATGGTACACCCCCTCAGCGTACAATATGGATCAGCCTTCAAGCCCCGCCCCCATGCCTCCCCGCTCCGCCCCCTCCCCCCCGCTCCGCCCCCTCTCTACGCCCCGCCCCCCGGTGGGTGGAGCGTGCATTTTATTGACCGGGAGTGAAGCCAGTGGCACATTGTCGCCGGTTCCGGGTTGTATCTGAGTGAGACACAATGTGCTCTCCCTCCAACATGGAGTTTTACCAAATGTTTCTCCGCAGCTTCTCGGTCTCCTGTCAGTGTCTGCCTCTGATCCTGATCGCAGTCCCGGTCCCGGTCCCGGGAAAGGAGCTGCAGGTACTTACTGTCAGTGTCTCCCACCCGGGGACACGGAGGGAGAGGGGGGTCTGGGGGTGGGGGGATCTCTCTCTCTCTCTCTCTCTCTCTCTCATCACCCCCCCCCCAGCGCTCACCTCTTTATTAAAAGGAAACGCTGACCATCTCAGACACAGACAGAAAGGGCTGGAACTTCTCAGAAGTTTGTAAAGTGATCTGACAACAACCTCAGGAAGAGCGCAGTGGGGGAGGGTCAATTGTGTCATTGAAAAAGGGAGTCAAGATTAGAATGATGTTGGAAAAGCACAGCACCACTCTAATCTTGACTCGAATCTCCAGCATCAGCTGTACTTACTTTCGCCACATAGAAAAGGGAGTTAGACTGAGACTGTGGCGGTTCTAAAAGGGATAAGGAATGGGCTTCAAAGGTGAATTTGGCAAACAGCCGATTAAAGTCATTTTCGCGATTTGGCTTATCTGAGTCATCATCTGAGGACGGGTCGGAATCATCAACGTGACAAGGAATGAAATGTTTTGGAAAGGGGCTGACTGATGAAGAGCTTATTGCTGGAAACAGGAACTCCCCTGCTCCTCAGATGCTGCCTGACCGTCTGTGCTCTTACAGCACCACACTTTTTGACTCTGATCTCCAACATCTGCAGTCCTCACTTTCTCCAAAGTGCTCACTGTGTTTTCTTGTTGCAGGGACACAGCTCACAGAAACTACTCCCCTCGCTACTTCTGCCGCTAAATGTTGTTGCTGCTGTTTCAGGTCAGTGCTACGAATGCTGGAACATTTCAGCAGTGTTCAAAGGCTGGGGGTGGGGGGGAACCAGGAATTCCTCTTGCTTTAAGGTGCTGTGTGGGCTGCAAGTGGACCCACTGAGGGAGTGGGACACAGTAGGTTCACATTTCATACCGTCATCATGAGAGGGAGCTGAAAGGAAGGCACTTAATGTCTTCAGTGGCATCTGGACCCTGAGCAACACTGACACAGGGATGAGTGGGATAGGGTGTGTAATCAGAAATCTGGGGCTGTCCTGGCATGAAATAGAACTGAGAATTGTCCGGGAATGAAAGGAGTTGGGCATTGGGACTGGGATGTAGTGTGTTTTCAATCATGTGTTGTTCAGACTTGCTGGCTACAACTAAACTCAGTTATGGTCAAAGGTCCAGGTTTATCTTTGAGTGACAGTGATGGATAACCAAAATTTAAGGATGGCACGGTGGCTCAGTGATTAGCACTGCTGCCTCACAGTGCCAGGGACCCAGGTTCAATTCAAGCCTCAGGTGTCTGTGTATGTGTGAAGTTTGCACATTCGCCGCGTGTCTCCCCACAGTCCAAAGATGTAAGGGTCAGGTGAGTTGGCCGAAGCTAAATTGCCCACAGTGTTGAGGGATGTGTAGATTGGGTGCATTAGTCAAGGGGAAATGCAGAGTAATAGGATAGGAGAATGGGTCTGGGTGGAATGGCCTGTTTCTACACTATGGGAAATCTGAATAAGTGTGTTTAATTTGTATTGATAATCTCAACCGATGTGAAATATTTTCATCTGATTAGTAACAAAATTTATTGACCTCTTGGACTTCATTCAATCAAGCCTCACTGGGTTCCCTCATTCAGGTTGTTAAACTCCCGAAGGTTTGGTTGGGAGATGTGGGGTAACGGTGTCAGGTTGAGGGTTCTGCAGGTTCTGGGTAAATCATTCACCCTGTTCTGTTTTCTCTGGTCAGTGTCCTCAGGGCAGTACCCATTCCTTGTGGGGTGAGTCCTCCTTCTCTCCTGGTTAGAGAGAGAGAGATGCTGCTCTGATCTTGTAGAACTGTGTACCTCTATGTTTCTTCCTTCGTTTCCCCCACAGTTTGACACTGTTCCCTTTCTGAGACTGCCCCAGTTTTTGACTGTTTGACTCAGATGTGAAAACAAATGGTCTCTTGTACAGAAATGTGTTCAAATGTATATTGTTTCACTGTCTCTCATTGATTTGGTATTGTGGGACAATGGGAACTGCTGATCTTGAGTATGATATGTCGTGTGAACCACATTCCTATGAGCTTTGAGATATTTTGTAACCAAGCTGTTCAATGATATCACACACTTCTGGAGAAGTTAAGCCTTGAACCTGGGCCTCTCCTTGATAAGATCAAGCCACTGGATGTTATTGTCACCCCTGCCAATTTGCAGCCAGTGATGAGGTGGTCAGTCTCCGTAGGCTGGGGATCCTTTCGGTTGAGAATTTGGGAGAAATAGCCTTTGGAAAGGGCCCCTTTCCCAAAACTAGGAGAATCCAATGTTTTTAACCAGGGTCTGAAATTATAACACTTTAAAGGGTTTGGGGTTTGAGTCCTGGGACCGGCCTCAAATCAGGCTGTGTTGGAGGGTGGGAGGAAGGTCTGAAAGGTTCATGATGGAGGGAGGCAAGGATCCACATTGCCTTGGCCCATTTCAAACCATCAGGTACTGTCTCACCCTGTGCATAGTGCATTCAATCAGCACTGTGCCCCAACCCAGTCCAAACCCCCTCATTCCCCTCGGGTATACCTTGCCGTGCCCATTCTTGTCTTAACATTTGGGGGTAATTTTCTGCCTGTGAGCTCCATCTTACGTGGTTCACTGTCTGACTATCACCTGGTCTCCTGGCATGTGGACCCACCTCCACCCCCCCCTCACCACGCACACACCCACCCACCCACTCTGCTGTTGCAGCACTGCAAAGTGCTGTCCAGCTGCTCAGTGCTGACAAATATCCAGCACAAGCTGCTTTTAGTTGAAGGCCCTCAATGTCTGAGCTTTAACCTTCCCTCAGAAATGAAAACAGTGATCAGAGCTTCTTGTAAATCCAGCATCACAGTGTAACCATGTGAAGCTTGGGATGTAATGTACCAGCAGGGAGGGTCGATCTGTGGATTAATACTTTTCAATCTTTTCCAGGTGATTCACCTGTCTCAGTTTCTGGGTTCCTTGGGGAGCAGGTTGTGCTGCCCTGTACCTACAAAGGGAATGGACCAGTCTCTCACTTATGGGTAATCTGGAAGACACCCAAGATGGAAACTTTATATGAGTTTCTCGATGGGAGTGATGATTTGTCAAAACCAGACTCTCAATTCGAAAACAGAACAGACCTGTTCAAAGATCAACTGGAACGAGGCAACTGGTCAGTTCTGATCTCTGACCTCAGGGAGTCAGACCAGGGCGAATATTACTGTCAGATTTACAAGAGAACGGGTGTGCAGCATTTTTTGGAGCAGCGTGATCGTGTTTATCTCTCTGTAAGAGGTGAGAGCTAGCTCCTTCAGATATTCGGTATTTAATGTCTGTGGTTGTGCAAGGATTATGCCACTATGGCACAATATAAACTGGATATTCAAACAAAAATCTGAAAATAGCAAGTTAGTCCCACTAAAAGTGGGACATGGGTGTCACTGGCTGGGCCAGCATTTATTGTCCATCCCCAGTTGCCCTTGAGAAGGTGGTAATGAGCTGCCTTCTTGAGCCGCTGCACTCTGTGTGCTGTGGGTTGGCCCACAATGCCCTTAGGGAGGGAATTCCAGGATTCTGGCCCAGCCGCACTGTATGAACCGTAATATATTTTCAGTTAGGATGGTGAGTGGCTTGGAGGGGAACTTGCCGGGGGTGGTGTTCCTATGTATCTGCTGCTCTTGTCCTTCTAGACAGATGTGGTCACGTGTTTGGATGGTGCTGTCTGAGGGTCTTTAGTGAATTTCCGCAGTACACCTCGCAGATGGTAGACTCTGCTGCTGCTGAGTGTCAGTGGGGGAGGGAGGGGATATTTGTGCATATGGTGCCAGTTAAGGGAGGGCTGCTTTGTCGTGGAAGGTGTTGAGCTTCTTGAGTGGTGTTGGAGCTGCACCCATCCAGGCAAGTGGAGAGCATTACATTATGTGCCTTGTCACTGATGGACACACTTGGGGGAGTCAGGAGGTGAGTGCCTGGCTGCAGTATTCCTAGCCTCTGACTTGCTCTGGTAGCCACTGTATGTGTGTGGTGAGTGCAGTTCACTTTCTGGATGATGAGATGAAGATGTTGACAGTGATAGATTCAGTGATAGGAATACCATTGAATGTCAAGGGCCAGTGTTAGGTTCCATTTT
This sequence comes from Chiloscyllium punctatum, assembly GCF_047496795.1. Classification (NCBI taxonomy): domain Eukaryota; kingdom Metazoa; phylum Chordata; class Chondrichthyes; order Orectolobiformes; family Hemiscylliidae; genus Chiloscyllium; species Chiloscyllium punctatum. Next base: position 56,742,469 of record NC_092772.1, on the reverse strand, counting down.
ATTGGAGATGGTCATTGTCTGGCATTGGTGTGGCACAAATGTTAGGTGCCACCTGTGCAGTTGTCTCCTCCAGTGAGTTGTTTAATTGTCCACCACCATTCACGACTGGAGGAGGTGAGAGATGGGGAGAGGTCGACAGGCTGAAGGATGTCCCAGGGACGGGGAGGGTTGGTTGAAGTTAGAGATTGTTTTCGTGACCTTCTTGTCAACTTTCCAAAAGAAGTGAACTTTAAACGGAGACATCATTAGACCAGGAGCTAATAAGTGTTGGTGAGTAGCATGTGATAGGGACTCATTGTAGTGGGTTGGGGAATAAGGGCAGCAGAGTTTGGGATGGATTGGAGGTTACGGAGGTTGGAGGTGACACATTGACCAGGAGAATATTGGAACAGCTGGATCTGTAGATCATAAACATTTAGATCTGTTTTGACTTTTGTTTTCCAGTTCATTCAACCCAAGGACCAAGTGAAATTCTTGAGGGAGGTTATGGCGAGCGACTCAATACAACCCAAGGTAACCCCCTGTGAAAGGGTATAATGCTGTGGGAGGCACAAAGGGGTGGCTCACTGGGTACAGTTAACCTCTGAGTCTGAAGGTCAGACACAGGAGGAATGGGGGAGGGGTAGCTGTGACCCAAGGATTGAATCAGGAAACTACAAAGACCAATTGTAACTCCAGAGCCTTCTAAGTGACATCTGGAGACTGGTGTCCAAGTTGGGAGACTCTCTAACACGGTCATACACTGATTCAATCCTATCTCCCAAATTAGTCAGTCACTGTCCCTGGGTATGTCCTGTCCCACTGAGGGAGGAGGGCCCACCAGAGATTTGGGGGACGGTGATAACCAGATAGGAGGGAGTGGACCCAAGATTCTTCTGCATTGAAGACAATGGAGAATAATATTGATCTGGGTATTAATGCGGATGCCATCCAATCCCATGGCTTCGGCATCCAGGAAATAACGTCACAATTTTTCCTTCAGGTTTATTTGAAGGGAAGCTGCTAGTCAGTGTCCAATTCTCTCTATTATAAAGCATGTGTCAACAGATTGTCTGTGTGTCTGTGTGTAAGGAGCTGTGGGGTGGTCTGGTGTGTGTGTGATTATTGGAATCTAACCTCCCACATCCCTCCAGGACTAGAATTACCCAGGGATCTGTTTGAACTGGGGCTGGTTCTGAAACACTAGGTGCTGAAGGTCTCTGCTGTTAGTTTTGTTTGTGTGTCCCAGTCTGTTAATGGCTTCACTCTGTCTCTAGGTCCTGGAGTCACAATCAGAAGAAGAGTTGGATTGGGATTTGCTGCTGGGATTGGTGCTGTTTTTGTTGTTGGAATTGTGGGTTACATTGTCCTAAAGCGACAAAGATGGTGAGTTCTGGAATGTTCCACGATTTCCATGGTAACCCTTTGATCTTTGTATAACATTGTGTGAAATGTTGCTGAGCTCTGTCCCTGTCCATTCCCTGAGCTGTGAGGATGCTTCAATCCAGCCTGTCATTGAGCAGCAGCATCCAGTCACTTCCAGCTTGTCATCCTCTCGCTGTTGAACAGTCCCCGTGGATTGGAAAGGAGCAAATATTATCCCACTGGAGAACCAGAGGATGTAGTTGTGTCCCACACACCCTCACAGAGTCTGAGAGAAACAGAAGAGCAGTTTTCTCAGCAAATCTCAGGCAATGTAAAAGTAATCGGGTAGTGATTGTCGGGAATTTCAACATGAAGGATAAATGGTGCGGTCATCGTATGAAAGGTTTAGAGTGTGGCATTTTTAGAATGCACGTAAGACAGCTTCAGAAGACCATACAAGAAAGAGTGATCCTTGACGTAATCTTAGGTTATGAAGCTCAGCGAGTGATTGAAGTATCAGTTGGGGAACGGTTTGTTGACAATGGTCATGACTCAGTCAGATTCAAGCTTGTTCTGGGAAAGGGAAAGGGGAGGCTTGAAATCAGAGTCTGAACTGAAGAAGGCCAATTTTAATAAGGAGATATGACCTGGCCAGAGGGGACCTTCTGGGTAAATCTGTGACAGAAATCTGTTTCTATCTTTTAAGAACAGGTGGGACACATTCAAGAAGGAAATAGGGAGAGGACAGGGCCATCATATTCCAATTAAGGTTGGTGGCACCAATACATTCAGCAAACTCTGGTATCGAGTGATGTACAGGATTAGATTGGATTGAATTTATTGACATGTGTACTGAGGCACAGTGAAAAGCTTTGTCTTGAGAGCAATCCAGGCAGGTCACAGAGTTAAGGAGCATAGATAAGTAAATAATGGGTAAATAGCAGCAAAAACTAAAACACAGCTACAGGCAAATGCAAAAGAGTTTGAGAGTCCATTCAGCATTCTGACAACAGCAGAGTAGAAACTGTTTCGAAACCGGCTGGTGCGTATGTTTAGGCTTCTGTACCTTCTCCTCGATGGTAGAGTTTGTAGAAAAGCATTGCGAGGGTGGGATGGATCTTTGAGAATGGTGGTGGCCTTTCCTTGACAGCGGGGCCTGGTAGACGGATGCTATAGATGGGAGGTTGGCCTTTGTGATTGTCGGGGCCGAGTTCACCACTCTCTGCAACCAGGGAGACTGATGGCAGATACTGATGGTCGGATCAGTAGAAACCCTGGATGAGTACAGTCTGTGCATGGAGAAACTTAGAAAGGAAATGACAAAAGTGAAAAGGGGGTTTGGGAGAATAACGATGGGTACAATACAGGCAACTCCCGGGACAAATCACACAACACCAGGTTATAGTCCAACAGGTTCATTTGGAAGTACTGTACTTGCTTTCAGAGTGCTGCTCCTTTATCACGTCGCTAGTGGGCAGGATCATTAGGAATTTATCGCAAAAGATCAGTGTCATGCGACTGATATGACATTTGGAACAAACTTAGTTTGCTGTTCGGGCTTTCATCTTTTAGAATGGGTTGCAGGTTTTGGTTCATTAATACGTCAAGCCCAGAAGTTCTTATAAATCATATTCTCAGATAACTTAAGGTTTTATAAAAAAAAGATAACATCTCAGCTCAGACAGTGCAGTAAAGGTGTGAGGTTAGAGTCTGTCTGTACCCCAAGGATAACGAGGAAAAGAGTGTAGCTTTATAAATCTTTCCCCTCTCACCCCAAGCTGACTGCATATTCTCTCTGGGATCCTGAAACCCTGACACAGTCCTCCCTGGTCACTGTGTGAGGTTGCAGTGAAGTGTTTACAAGCTCAGCTTCCCATTTAACCCTGAGCTCAGTTTGTAGCCTCATGTCCATCACCCGCACTGTGTACTTTCAAATCTGTCACATCTCCTGTTCCAACTGCTTGACTCAGCTCATTTGCTGCTGAAACTCTCATATCAATCCCTCTTATCACAGACTCAACAATTCCTGAATCCTTCTCCCTGGCCGGTCCCTCAGACTCGAGGTGATTTGCTTGCACTCTGGGTCGATGGTTCCTGACAGAGTTGGTAGCTACATCATGCAATCTCCAGCCTCTTCCACATAGTGTTAAACAGCACCAAAACAGACCCTTCGATCCCAACTCATCCACATCAACCAGACATCTCAATCTGACCCGGTCCTATTTACCAGCACTTGGCCCATATTCCTCTTTAACCTTTCCTATTCATGCACAATCCAGATGCCCTTTAAATGTTGCAATTGTACAAACCTCCACAACTCTCTCTGGAAGCGAATTCCATAAACGCACCACCCTCTGAGTGAAATTGTTACACCTCTAGGGTGTTTATATATCTTTCCCCTCTCAACTTAAATCTATGCCCTCCAGTTTTGGACTCCTCTACCCTGGGAAAAGGCCTTGGCTATTCATCCTAATCATGCCCCTCATGATTTTATAAACCTCTAGAAGGTCATCCTCAGTCTCCACTCCAGTGAAAATAGCCCCAGCCAATTCAGCCTCTCTCTAGCACAAACCCTCCATTTCCAGCAATGTCCTTAAATCTTTTCTGCACCTTTATTTTTCCTGTATAATGAGGACCAGAATTGTACACAGTATTCCAAACGTGTCCTGACCAATGTCTTGTACAGCTGCAACATGACATCCCAACTCCTAAACTCAATGCACTGACCAACGAAAGGAAATGTGCCAAATGCTGCCTTCCCCACCCTGTCTACCTGTGCCTCCACCTCCAGGGAGCTATGTACCTGCACCCTTCAGTCTCTTTGTTCAGCAACACTTCCCAGGACTCTACCATTACGTATCCTGGTTTGTCTTATCGAAATGCAACACCTCACGTTTGTCTCAATTGAAGGTGACCTGCCACTCCTCAGCCCACTGGCCCATCTGATCATGATCCCATTGTACTCTGAGACAATCTTCTTCACTGTCCACTACACCAGCTATGTTGGTATCATCTGCAAACTTACTAGCCATACTTCCTATATTCACATCCAAATCATTTATATAAATGTGTTCTTGTCGGGTCAGGTTGATGAACTTTATTCAATGTATGCTCTTTCCCTAATTATTCAGATATCACCTTGCCCTCACTGACCCACACTGACTTTGTTCAGCAATGATTCGATTCTAGTATTCTCCTCCCTCTGTGCTTTTCCCCTGCACCTCTCTGGCACCTCCCCCAGATCTGTAACCCTCTGAGGTCTCCATACTCCTCCCTTGCTCCTCGAAAACATTGTCCAGTTTCTCATTGTTTCACCATTGGTGACCAGACGTTCAGCTGCCTGAAAGCTCATAATTGTGGTCATTCCCACCACAAACTTCTCTGCCTCTTCCTGTTCTCTTCTTTGGACGTTCCTTAAGTTCCACCTTTCTGTCTCAGTTTGTATTCATGTGGCTTGGTATCATCTTCTGTCTGATTCCTCCCATGAATTATGTTTGGATGTTTCTGTTCAGGGTGCAGTACAAATGTAAGTCTTTCCCCAACACTCTATAACCTGTCCCCTTAATACAGGCATCGGAAGACTCGATTACTTGGGAAGGCCGTCTTTACCATTTTCCAGCTGCCATTGGACGTTTGAGGGTTATTTAATAGGTCTGTGCTCCTGAACAGCTCCTTTACACACACGTCCAAAGTGTAGGATTCTTCTAACCTGTTCTCTGCTGGTTTCTCTCTTCTAGGAATTGTGTTCGAAGCCGACACTCCAGCGATCGGAATGAAGAATCGAATGGTGTCCCTTTGAGAGAGGTGACCTGTTCAGGTGAAGCACGGAGCCTTGTACCAACAGCACCTGAACATCAGGATGGAGCAGCTGGAGAACAAAACCTTCTGGAGAACGGGGCTGTCCAGCACTGACTGAGTTTCCACTGCACTGAGCCTGGCTCAGAGAGGGGGAGTCAGCCCAGTGTTGGGGGGAATCGAGTGATTCCTGGTGGAAAGTCAGAATTGGGATCAACAATCACTTCCCACTTTGCACAAACCCTTCAAGTAGCACAATCTCAGGAGGGAAACTCCCAGTGGCAGTGTTATCTCCGTTCCATAGAAACACTGTCCAAGTATTTCCTCCTCTGAGTTATATTTCAGTATTAATGTTACAGATTGAAATCAGTTTACATTGCATTGTGAGTATGTGGACTCTGTGTGATAGAGAGGAGATCATTCAGTCCATGGTGCTGATACTGAATTGATATCTGTTTGTACACTCGGGCATTATTGTTAAACCTAGGGATGTGCAACTGTCACCCTGCAATTGGTTGGTTGTCAATGCTGAACATGAATCTTTATTCTGCAGGTCCTTATCTCTCCATATTTATACTTTTTATACTTTTTATGGAAATTTAGTACAATTGGAATGATTTTAACGACCAATGATTGTACCTGCATATACACTGTGACCTTTATGATCCAAGTGACGGTTTTGCTCCAATCTGTGATTAAAGAGAAGCTGGTGCTGATTTTAGGGGGTCTCCAGTCTGATGTTTATTTACTCTGCTGGTCGCTGCATGAACAGAGGGGCTGCTGTCTCCAGGCAGTAAGTCCCTGACACGACTTGGAGTGAATGGAATTGGCTGAAGAGTGTGATCAGTGATTGTGGGAATCTCAGGAGGAGGCTGGGAATGATCATCCAGTCGGTGTTCCTGGCTGAAGATGGTTGTAAACATTTCGGTCTTTTACATTAGGGCCAGGAGTCGGCCAATTAAATTGACGGAGCATGCTCTGCCATTCCAGATCCTGGCTGATCATCTACCTCATGACCGTATTCCTGCCCCTTCCCCATATCTCTCGCTGTGATCAGTGACTAGAAATTGATCAAGCGCTGTTTTCCATTTGCCTCTGAATTGCTTCCTATACCTGTGTGTTATCTCTCAGCAGCTTGTGAACAAGTACATCTCAATCCCTTTGGACATATCACTTTCCAAACTCTCACATTTTAAACAATACTCTGCCCCTCCATTCCCCCTGACCAAAGGAGATAATCTTACACTTTTCCCCATTATATTCCATGTACCCACTCACTCAGCCTGTCTCAATCCCCTGAAGCCTCCTCCTCAAATCCACACTGACTCTGTACCATCAGTAAATAAAAAAAATCTGCTGATGCTGGAAACCAAAGAAAAATAAATTTCTGGAAAAAGTCTGCAGGTCTCGCAGCCCCTGTGCAGAGAAAGCAGAGTTAACATTTCTGGTTCAGTGACCCTTCTTCAGAACTGATGGCAGCTTGGGATTTGTGCAGAAGATAGGGATGGATAGAGTCGAAAGAGTTGCCCAAAAATAGTGGGACAAACAAAGGCCTGGGTAAAGGTCAATGTGGGAGAATGAACAGCTGCTAATGGGGACTGTTGGAAGTTAACAATGGGTTGGGTTGGGTGGGGTAACAGCCCCCGTGATGACAAAGTCTGGTGTGTGGGGTTGGGGTAAGGTCATGGGAGAACGTGCCTCCAGCTCTAACATTTTTAAACTCAATTTATCTTCTTCCAGCTTGGCCTGTGCTTTGCTGGAGAACTGTAACCAGCCTGAGACAGATGGTTGCCATGGAGCATTGTGTTGTGTTGGACAATTTGTTCCCACCATTAAATCATTTTCATCATCTACATTATGGATAATCAATCAGATCCCCCAGTAATCTTGCATAGAAAGGGGAGAGGGGTGCAGTGGTAGTGTCCCTATCTCTGAGCCAGAAGACCCAGGTACAAGTCCCATCTGCCCCAGAATTGTGTCAATATATCTCTGGGTTGATTCGAGAAAACTCCTGTTGATCACATTTCAACATAACAAACAACAGGACTTCCAGAAATAAGACTGTTCCAGGGTGGGACAGACTGGGTGCAGGGACAATGTTTCCCCCTGGCTAGTGCTCCAGAGCATGGGGCCACAGTCTCAGGATATGGGAGAGGCCATTTCAGACTGAGCTGCGGAGAAATGTCTTCACTCAGAGGACAGTGGACCTGTGGGATTCTCTCCCAGAAAGCTGTGGAGGGGAAATCACTGAAAATGTTTCAGAAAACTCATTACTCAAAGCTGAAGTGTTGAGGGTTATAGGGAGAGAGCGGGAGTATAGTGTTGGGATAGAGGATTGTGCCTCATGTTGAAGAGCTGAGCCTGGTTTTACAAGTAAGACCAAACCTTTCCCGATCCCCTGAAACACTTGCTGCTGGGATAATGATTGGTGAATCTGAACTGTGACCCACACCCTCACGGCCCGGGTCCGCACCCTCACGGCCCCGCCCCCGGCCCGGGACCGCACCCTCACGGCGATCACCGTCACGTCTAACTCTGCCCCAACGCCGATCTCCGTCCCCGCCCCTATGCCCAACTCCGCCCCCAGTCCCAGCTCCAGCCCCACACTAGGTCCTAGCTCCCATCCCTCCTGAGTTTTCATCATCCCTCCACATCTCCCCCTCTCTGACGATGAAAGATCAGTCCTCAGCAGAGGCCTCACCTTCATTCCCCTACGCTCTCGGATCACTGAGTTTGACACGTGATGTGACATCGAACAATTCTTCCGCCACCTTCGCCTCCGCGCCTACTTCTCCAACCAAGACTCTCGCCCACCCTCTGACGGCCCCTTCTAACGCTTCCAACACACCCCATCCACCTGGACACCCCGTGCTGGCCTCTTACCCGCCCTCGATCTCTTCATATCCAACTGCTGCCGTGACATTGATCGCCTCAACCTCTCACCCTTGGAACGTGCAGCCCTCCACTCCCTCCGATCCAACCCCAAACTCACCACCAAATTGGTAGACAAGGGAGACGCGGTAGTAGTTTGGCGCACCGACCTTTACACCGCTGAGGCTAAACACCAGCTCGCGGACACCACCTCCTACTGCCCCCTTGACCATGACCCCACCTCCCACCACCAAACCATCATCTCCCAGACCATCCATAACCTCATCACCTCAGGGGATCTCCCATCCACCGCCTCCAACCTCATAGTCCCACAACCCCGCACCACCCGTTTCTACCTCCTGCCCAATTCCACAAACCTGACTGCCCCGGCCGACCCATTGTCTCAGCTTGCTCCTGTCCCACCAAACTCATCTCTGCATACCTCGACACGGTCCTGTCCCCCTTAGTCCAAGAACTCCCCACCTACGTTCGGGACACCACCCACGCCCTCCATCTCCTCCATGATTTTCGCTTCCCCAGTCCCCAACGCCTTGTCTTCACCATGAACATCCAGTCCCTGTACACCTCCATCCCCCATCACGAAGGACTCAAAGCTCTCTGCTTCTTCCTTTCCCACCGTACCAACCAGTACCCTTCCACTGACCCCCTCCTTCGACTGACTGAACTGGTCCTCACCCTGAACAACTTCTCTTTCCAATCCTCCCACTTCCTCCAAACCAAAGGAGTAGCCATGGGCACCCGCATGGGCCCCAGCTATGCCTGCCTCTTCGTAGGATATGTGGAACAGTCCATCTTCCGCAGCTACACTGGCACCACCCCCACCTTTTCCTCCGCTACATCGATGACTGTATCGGCGCTGCCTCGTGCTCCCACGAGGAGGTTGAACAGTTCATCCACTTTACCAACACCTTCCACCCCGACCTCAAATTCACCTGGACCGTCTCAGACTCCTCCCTCCCCTTCCTAGACCTCTCCATTTCTATCTCGAGCGACCGAGTCAACACGGACATTTACTATAAACCGACTGACTCCCACAGCTACCAAGACTACACCTCCTCCCACCCTGCCCCCTGTAAAAACGCCAACCCATATTCCCAATTCCTTCGTCTCCGCCGCATCTGCTCCCAGGAGGACTAGTTCCAAGACCGAACAACCCAGATGGCCTCCTTCTTCAAAGACTGCAATTTTCCCCTAGACGTGATTGACGATGCCCACCACCACATCTCTTCTACTTCCTGCTCCTCCGCCTTTGAGCCCCGCCCCTCCAATCAACACCAGGACAGAACCCCACTGGTCCTCACCTACCACCCCACCAAACTCCATATACAGCGTATCATCCGTCGTCATTTCCGCCACCTCCAAACGGACCCCACCACCAGCGATATATTTTCCTCCCCTCCCCTATCAGCATTCCGGAAAGACCACTCCCTCCGTGACTCCCTTGTCAGATCCACACCCCCCCACCGACCCAACCTCCACTCCCGGTACCTTCCCCTGCAACCGCAAGAAATGCAAAACTTGTGCCCACACCTCCCCCCTTACCTCCCTCCAAGGCCCCAAGGGATCCTTCCATATCCACCACAAATTCACCTGCACCTCCACACACATCATTTATTGCATCCGCTGCACCCGATGTGGCCTCCTCTATATTGGGGAGACAGGCCGCCTACTTACGGAACGTTTCAGAGAACAACTCTGGGAGACCTGGACCAACCAACCCAACCACCCCGTGGCTCAACACTTGAACTACCCCTCCCACTCCAGCAAGGACATGCAGGTCCTTGGACTCCTCCATCGCCAGACCATACGGTTGGAGGATGAGCGCCTCATCTTCCGCCTAGGAACCCTCCAACCACAAGGGATGAACTCAGATTTCTCCAGTTTCCTCATTTCCCCTGCCCCCACCCTCGAATCCCTCGAACTCAGCACCACCTTCCTAACCTGCAATCTTATTCCTAACCTCTCCGCCCCCACCCCCATTCCGGCCTATCACCCTCACCTTGACCTCCTTCCACCTACCGCATTCCCAATGCCCCTCCCCCAAGTCTCTCCTCCCAACCTTTTGTCTTAGCCTGCTGGACTCACTTTCCTCATTCCTGAAGAAGGGCTCATGCCCGGAACGTCGATTCTCCTGTTCCTTGGATGCTGCCTGACCTGCTGCGCTTTTCCAGCAACACATTTTTAGCTCTGATCTCCAGCATCTGCAGTCCTCACTTTCTCCTCCTGAGATTCCCACAATCACGGATCACTTGCTGTCTCCCTAGCTCTGTGAGTACAGTTATAACACTGGTATCTCCCTAACAATGTGGAAAGGTGTCCAGTATATCCTGTACACAACAAGGATAAATCCTTCTTTCTTTTTCAATGTATTCACTTGCCTTTTGTACCAAATGCATTTTGTTTGTTGTTGTTTGCAGCTGCAATGAAGGGGGGGGGGGGGTTGCAGGGAGCTGCTGAGTCAGTGGGTCTGGGCCGTTTCCTTGTGCCAGGGGCAGGCGCAGCTTGAGCAACGACTGTCCAGGGTCCTTTCGGAGGCGGGGCCTGCTTCAGTAGCGGAAGGGGCTCTGTGGATCCGGCCCTTGGAGGCCAGGCCTGGCATGGTGTGAAGACAAGTCCCCATCAGAGTCTGGTGCTGAGATCCCTGGCCTGCTGCAGTCTGGAGATGAGGCTGGGCCAGGTACCAGCACAGACTGGAGTCGGGAAACTGTAACTCTGCACTTACTGTCCAATTAATTCCGAGGGCTTTGTATTTTGGGACCTAATGCTGGACTTTTATTTTCTTTCTCTAATGAATTCCGACAATCTGTACCTGGGTACCTCAGTACCAAAGCAATGCCTTGTCACCTTTTCACTGTCCCCATGTGAGTACATCTGACAGTAAACATAATTCTAATCCCCACCCAGCCAATTGCCTAAAGACGTTGTGGGTCTACCCACAGCACATGGACTGCAGCGGTTCAAGAAGCCCCCCAGCTGAGAGTCCAGGCCCAGAGGGCACCGGTTCAGAATCCAGGGCACCAGTTCAATCACCACCAGCCCTCTCTCTGTAATGAGAGCAGCCCCATGGTCCTCCAGGGCGAGGATAACTTCTCCTTTCACAGCGGGGATGGACTGCAGTGGGTCAGGAAGGTGGCTCAGCAACACCCCCAAGGGCAAGTGAGTGGGTTAGAGGCACAGAGCGGGGACATGGAGCGGCTGTGAGCCGGGAGCGGGCTGGAGGGGTGTCTTATATCTTACTGTGAATCATGGTAAAGTAACACAACTTCCCTTTTGAATCGCTCTACATTGTATCCAGGGTTTGACATTGTCAAGGTTTCACTGTACTCCTGTACTTGAGTACACGTGACAATAAAGATATTCTAATTCTAATTCGAGAATAAACGCGGGCCCAGCGAGTCACTGCTGGAAATGAATTAAGAGAAATATTTCCGTCTGATTCAACATGAACTTGGCCAAACTCCAAACCCTGTTTATAAACAGTCTGGAAGCACAAAGTTAAAAATCACCCAACACCAGGTTAAAGACCAACCGGTTTAATTAGAAGCATTAGCTTTCGGAGCACTGCTCCCTCATCAGGTGGATAGACAATAGACAATAGGTGCAGGCCATTCTGCCCTTCGAGCCTGCACCACCATTCATTATGATCATGGCTGATCATCCTCAAATCAGTATCCTGTTCCTGCCTTATCTCCATAACCCTTGATTCCACTCTCCTTGAGAGCCCTATCCAACTCTTTCTGGAGGACACGATTGTAAGACACAGAATTTACAGCAAAAGTTTATAGTGTGATGTAACTGAAATTATATATTGAAAAAAGACCTGGATTGTGTGTTAAATCTCTCACCTGTTAGAATGACTTTGTTAGTTTCACTTCTTTCATATGTAAATCGTAAAGCCTTTCATTAAAAAGTTACACATCGAGAGGGAAGTGCGGCTCAATGTCTAATGGTCTGTCTCCATGCGGTTCAGTCTCTCTGTGACTTGCCAATTTCTGTGAATAAAACGGGACTGAACCACAGCGGGAGGTGTGACAGAGCGATTAAAAAGGCAAGTTGCATTACTTTCCGATATAAGGCACCCCTGCAGCCCGCCCCCAGCTCACAGCCGCTCCCTGCCTCCAGTCCACTCCACTCCGGCTCAGAACGTCTCCAGCCAGGAACACCGACTGGATAAATGTTCCTGCTCCTCCTGAGATTCCCACAATCACCGATCCCAGTCTTCAGCCAATTCCATTCACTCCAAGTCGTATCAGGGACTTACTGCCTGTAGACAGCAGCCCCTCTGTTCATGCAGTGACCAGCAGAGTAAATAAACATCAGTCTGTAGACCCCCTAAAATCAGCACCAGCTTTTCCTTAATCCCAGCTCAAAGCAAAAAGCAGGGGTAGAAATGCAAGAAATATCCGGAATAAAAATATGGGAATATCTACATATAAAATATTTACAATCTTGTTTTGTACACAAAAGTCAGAAATAAACATACAGGACATATCAGCACAAGATCAATATACTATTAATACCTTCATTACATTACATTATTTCCTGTATTATCAATATCCTCATATTACAATACTGCAGGAAATACAGTTAAAAATCACACACCATCAGGTTAGAGTCCAACAGGCTCATTTGGAACCTTTCCAAGCGCTGCTTCTTCATCAGGTGGTTGTGATGTAGTTCCTGGCTTTGCCCAGTAGGCGCTGCTGCAGGGGGAGTTTCTGAGGCCTCTTCCCATGTTCCCCACTGTGGGAGCACCATCACTACAAAGACTGCAGTGGGTCAAGGCCACATGGACAATAAATGGGGCACTGACAGCATCACCCACACTGAGCACAAATTAATAAAGTTCTTAATTAAGAATAAAGAAATTATCTGTGAAAAATATCTCACAGGATTAGCGTTGGGGGTTAGAGTTAGGGTACCACAGCTGAACCCTGAGACAGTGTTTGGACACAGACTGTAACAGGACTGCTGAGATAATACAGAGGATGAAACACTTGGTCGGTTTTTTGAATAAAGGGACAACACTCCCACTGGGAGTTTTCCTGAGATGGTGCTGCTCAGAAGGATTTGTGCAAAATGAAAGGCGATTGCTGATCCCATTCCTGAGCTCAGGCTTTTCATCAGGAATCACACGATCCCCAGGCTCAGTGCAGTGGAAACTCAGTCAGTGCTGGACAGCCCCGTTCCCCAGAAGGTTTTGTTCTCCAGCCGCTCCATCCTGACGCTCAGGTGCTGTTGGTACAAGGCTCCGTGCTTCACCTGAGCAGGTCACCTCTCTCAAAGGGACACTATTCGATGCTGCCATCTTGTGTGGATTTTGTTTGCTATTGTAAGAGAAACCAGCAGAGAACAGGTTAAAAGAATCCAACACTTTGTACGTGTGTGTAAAGGAGCTGTTCAGGAGCACAGACACATGAAATGACCCTCAACATCCTGGGGACCAATGGGAGCTGGAAAATGGGTGACAGGAGCTGCACGGTGATGGAGCACAGAGTGTAGAGGAGAGGAGGCTTATAGGGAAGGCAATGGGCAAGAGCTGGACACTGCACAGGAGCTGTGCTGACTGACAGAGGGAGGGCCAGAGGAGAGAGTGAGAGAACCCTGCGATAGTTCCTCCTCCCACATTGAGGGCTGTACGTGGGGAAAGGCGGGGAGCACAGAGATGTGGATATTGAGAGAAACAAAGGAGATGGTATTCTCAGTGACTGATCCCTCCAATACCCAGGATAAGGGATGGGCTGTGTGGTTCAAAAAGTGGAGGAGAGTGAGCAACAACTTGCCTTTCAATAGCACCTTGTTCATTGTGTAGTATAGGAAAAGACAAGAGAGAGAGAGGCATTGGAATAACAGAGGGAGAAGGAGGAGAGAAACTTGGTCAAAGAGGTTTAGGTGAGGAATTACAGAGCTTCCGAGCCAGGCAGCTGAAGGCACAGCCACCAATGGGGCAGCAATGGAAATATCAGGGAGACAGGAGTACAGAGATCTGAGGGCTGTACAGCTGAAGGTGGTTACACATAGGGAGGGCTGAGGCCATGGAGGGATTGGAAAAAGGATGGGAATGTTCAAATCTGTCATTCTCAGTTAGAAACAGATTTAACGATGGAAAATCCACACCCACATGGAGTATGAACGTGAACCAGCTTATCCCTGTTTGTAGCCTCTGTATTCCCCCTTACAGCTTACTTTCCCACCGAGCTTTGTATCAGCAGCAAACTGGGACAATCCCACTCTATCCCCCCATCTCAGTCACTGATATAGATTGTGAGTCACTGAGGTCCCAGCACTGATCCTTGCAGCACCAGTTACATCCTGACAACTGGCAATGACCCTTTTGTTCCTGCTCTGTTCCTGTCCATTAACCAATCCACAATCCATGCTATATTACCCCCCCAATCCCCTGGGCCCTCATCTTGAGCAACAACCTATTGTGTGGCACCTTCTCAAATACCTTCTGAAATTCCCAATATATGCCCCATCCTCTGGTTCTCCAGTGGGATAATATTTGCTCCTTTCCAATCCACGGGGACTGTTCAGCAGCGAGAGGATGACGAGCTGGAAGTGACTGGATGCTGCTGCTCAATGAGAGGCTGGATTGAAGCATCCTCACAGCTCAGGGAATGGACAGGGACAGAGCTCAGCAACATTTCACACAATGTTATACAAAGATCAAAGGGTTACCATGGAAATAGTGGAACATTCCAGAACTCACCATCTTTGTGGCTTTAGGACAATGTAACCCACAATTCCAGTAACAATTCCAGCAGCAATCCCGATTCCCAATCCAACTCTTGCTCCAGTGGAGAGTCCAGGACCTAGAGACATAATGAAGCCATTAACAGACTGGGACACACAAACAAAACTTCAGCATCTCGTGTTTCAGAAGCAGCCCCAGTACAAACAGATCCCTGGGTAATTCTAGTCCTGGAGGGATGTGAGAGGTTAGATCCCAATATTCACACACACGCGCACAGAGCCCCACAATGAACACTGACCAGCATCAATCTCCCCTCAATTAAATACAACAGATGATGAAATTTTAAATTTAAGATTATTCTCCTGTGGAGAAGCTGACAGCATCGAAAGGAAAGTGTTTCATACGACTTTCAATATTATACTGCACTGCCTTCTATCCAGGGTCACTCCCTCTGGACTATATCTCTCTGTGCCCTCACCATGGTGGGCCTGTCCTTCCATTGGGACAGGACATACCCAGGGATGGTGATCGGGGAGTCTGTGATGTTGTGTTATTTCTGTCAGTGTGACTATGTTCCACAGTCTCCCAAGTTGGACCCCAGTCTCCAGATGTTAGTGAGGGGGACTTTGCAGGGTCAGCTGGGCTGGCTGTGACATTGCTGTGTCCTGATTCGATGCCTGGTTCACAGCCAGTGATCCATTCAGTTTTATTGTGGATTTTCCTGTCTAGGGGTTTGGTACAAACTGATTGATGCGCTCAGATAATTAAAAAGGCCAGGTAAACGTCCCCCAGATTAGTGTGGGACTGGAGTCATATGGAGACCAGCCTGGGTAAGGACGGCAGGTTTCCTTCCCTACGGAGACATGAGGGAACCAGATGGGGTTTTACAACAATCGAACAGCTTCCCATGAAGTTTTATTGGGAATAATTTTCTATTTTCAGATTTTTATTGAATAAACTGACTTGAAAATCTCAAACACCAATACCAGATTTTGAAGGAGCTGTGATCTATAACTCTGTTTTCATTTCTGTGGGAAGTGTAAAGCTCAGATTTGTAGCATTTATAATGGCAATTCCCTGTTCAGTGCACACAACTTTAAAAACTGGAAACAGCACAAAGCCACATGGAACCAAAGAAATCTCAACAAGGTGAGAAAATTCCCTTTCTTCCTGGGACTAGGTGGAAGGCCAGGTTACATCTGGATCAATATTACTCTACACTGATTTCAATCCCAATTCGTCAGTTTTCCAACAGGATGGTTCCATTCACATGGAAGCGAGACTCTCCACACAGAATTCCAGAAACACTAATGCTAACGGAAGCAGGAATTCTCAGAGTTCTGTACATGAGGGGCAGGAAGTGGAGTCTCAGAAACAGAAAGAACAATTCCAGGGACCTTAAGGACCAGTTCCAGGTAACAGTGACAGTGACTCACACCACTCACTCTAACTGAGTCATTCTTTGGTAAAATATCACACAGCATTTCAAACTATCCAGCATGATCAAATGTAAGAGCTGAAAGCACATGCAGTAGTTTAGAAACAGATTTACCTGGTACAGGTGTGTTTGGTCCAGGTGTAGGAGCTCGCTCTAAAGAAAACATCATGTGTTTAGTACGGTGTGTGAAACAAACTGCAGAAATGTTCAAATACTCTAGATTAGTCAATTAACAATGAATGTGCCATCTCAGGTCAAAGATGAAACAATAGCTGAAATATAGACCTCTCACCTGTCACAGAGAGATTGACTTGAACAACTTTCTCCCAATGAAGTTGTTTTCTCCTCTTACTGTAAATCTCACGCTGATACGCATCCTGGTCTGTCTCCCTGAGGTCAGAGATCAGAACTGACCAGTTGCCTTGTTCCAGTTGATCTTTGAACAGGTTTGTTCTGTTTCTGAACTGTGGGTTAGATTAGATTAGATTACTTACAGTGTGGAAACAGGCCCTTCGGCCCAACAAGTCCACACCGCCCCGCCGAAGCGCAACCCACCCATACCCCTACATCGACCCCTTACCTAACACTACGGGCAATTTAGCATGGCCAATTCACCTGACCTGCACATCTTTGGAGTGTGGGAGGAAACCGGAGCACCCGGAGGAAACCCACGCAGACACGGGGAGAATGTGCAAACTCCACACAGAGAGTCGCCTGAGGCGGGAATTGAACCAGGGTCTCTGGCGCTGTGAGGTAGCAGTGCTAACCACTGTGCCACCATGCCGCCCAAGTCATCACTCCCATTGACAAACTGGTGTAAAAATTCATATTTGAGTGTTCCCCAGATAACCAGTAAATCAGAGACTGGGACATTCCCTTTGTCGGTACAGGGCAGCACAACCTGCTCCCCAAGGAACCCAGAAACTGGGACAGGCGAGTCACCTGGAAAAGATTGGAAGTATTTGTCCAGTATTCACTGCTACTACATTATATCCCAATCCCATACCCAGTCCTATTCACAGCTTCTAAAATTATAATCTGCACTTTCAAATTACTTCAAAATAAAATTAGATACTGTGATAGGTGACAACTGAGGATTAACTGATTTGATTGTGGATTCAAATAAATAGCCACAAATTCAAAATAACCCTATCTCCAAAAGGTGCCACTCCCCACCTCCCGAAACTGATCTCATCTCCCTCCACCATTAATCTGACACACTTGGCGCCTCTTGTCTAGATGGTGTGAAGTCAAACACAGTGGATATCCAAAGAGACTTGGGTGTTCAAGTGGATAGATATTTAAAATGGCAAGAACAGGAAATAACGAGAAGTAATGGAGTTCTAGTCTTTAAATCCAGAGGACTGGAGTACACGAATGCAGACATTATGCTTAGACCCCACTTGGAATATTGTGAGCAGATCTGGGAACCGCAACGTAGGAAGGATAGAATGGCCTTGGAAAGAATACAAATGGTCGGTTTACAAGAATGATACCAGGACTTCAGGGGTTAAAGTATAAAGAGAGATGACACAAATTATGTCTTTTTTTCTAGAATTTCAAAAGGTTGAGGTGATATGATTGACATCTTCAAGATATTAACATGAAAAGGCAAGGTAGGTGGAGATAAACCATTTCCACTGATTGGGGATTGTAAAATTTCTCATACGCCTGAACCCAGTGCTTAGTACTCCATCCCAATACCACTCTACCAAACTGTCCCATCCCAGTGTCACTGAGTGTTGCTCAGGGTCCAGATGCCACTGTTCCCATCCCAGGGGTTAATCTGAAGACATTAAGTGCCTTCCTTTCAGCTCCCTCTCATGATGACAGTGTGTAATGTGAACCTACAATGTCCCACTCCCTCAGGTGGGTCCACTTGCAGCCCACACAGCACCTTAAAGCAAGAGGAATTCCTGATTCTCCCCCACCCCCAGCCTTTAATCACTGCTGAAATGTTCCAGCACTCACAGCACTGACCTGAAACAGCAGCAACAACATTTAGCAGCAGCAGCAGCAGCAGCAGCGGGGGGAGTAGTTTCTGGGAGCTGTGTCCCTGCAACAAGAAAACACAGTGAGTCCCTTTCCAACAGATTCACTGCTCGGAAAGTTTCCCCCAGACCCCCCTCCCTCCGTGTCCCCGGGTGGGAGACACTGACAGTAAGTACCTGCAGCTCCTTTCCCGGGACCGGGACCGGGACTGCGATCAGGATCAGAGGCAGACACTGACAGGAGACCGAGAAGTTGCGGAGAAACATTTGGTAAAACTCCATGTTGGAGGGAGAGCGGATTGTGTCTCACTCAGATATAACCCAGAGCTAATCCTGTAATGTCCCCCTGGACTCTCCCTCTCTCCTGGTCACTGGGAATTGTGTGTTTTGAATATTTAATATTCAGCTCACGCCCCTCTTGGAGGGTGGGATGAGGAAATACGGGGAAAAGCACGGGAATTCTTTCCCCTGGCGCGGGAGAATGCCACGGCTCCTCATTCTTGTTGGTTCAGGCTCAGAGCTGCAGGTCCTTACTGTCAGTGTCTCCCACCCGGGGACACGGAGGGAGGGAGGGAGGGAGGGGGGTCTGGGGGGATACTCACCCTCATCATCCCCCTCCCTCACCCTCATCATCCCCCCTCCCTCACCCTCATCATCCACCCTCACCCCCATCCCCCCCTCACCCTCATCATCCCCCCTCACCCTCATCATCCCCCTCCCTCATCCTCATCACACCCCTCCCTCACCCTCATCATCCCCCTCACCCTCATCACCCCCCTCTCACTCTCATCATCCCCCCTCACCCTCATCATCCCCCCTCATCCTCATCACACCCCTCCCTCACCCTCATCATCCCCCTCACCCTCATCACCCCCCTCTCACTCTCATCATCCCCCTCACCCTCATCATCCCCCCCTCACCCTCATCATCCCCCCTCACCCTCATCACCCCCCTCCCTCACCCTCATCCCCCCCTCACCCTCATCATCCCCTCCTCACCCTCATCATCCCCCTCACCCTCATCATCCCCCCATCATCCTCCCTCACCCTCATCATCCCCCCTCACCCTCATCACCCCCCTCCCTCACCCTCATCCCCCCCTCACCCTCATCATCCCCCCCTCACCCTCATCATCCCCCTCACCCTCATCATCCCCCCATCATCCTCCCTCACCCTCATCATCCCCCCTCACCCTCATCACCCCCCTCCCTCACCCTCATCCCCCCCTCACCCTCATCATCCCCCCCTCACCCTCATCATCCCCCTCACCCTTATCATCCCCCCCTCACCCTCATCATCCCCCTCACTCTCATCATCCCCCCCTCACTCTCATCATCCCCCCTCACCATCATCATCCCCCTCACCCCCATCATCCCCCCTCACCCTCATCATCCTCCCCTCACCCTCATCATCCCCCTCACCCTCATCATCCCCCCATCATCCTCATCATCCCCCCCTCACCCTCATCATCCCCCCCTCACCCTCATCATCCCCCTCACCCTCATCATCCCCCCTCACCCTCATCATCCCCCCCTCACCCTCATCATCCCCCTCACCCTCATCATCCCCCCATCATCCTCCCTCACCATCATCATCCCCCCTCACCATCATCATCCCCCTCACCCCCATCATCCCCCCTCACCCTCATCATCCCCCCTCACCCTCATCATCCCCCCTCACCCTCATCATCCCCCCCTCACCCTCATCATCCCCCTCCCTCACCCTCATCATCCCCCCTCACCATCATCATCCCCCTCACCCTCATCATCCCCCTCACCCTCATCATCCCCCCCTCACCCTCATCATCCCCCTCACCATCATCATCCCCCCTCACCCCCATCATCCCCCCTCACCCTCATCATCCCCCTCACCCTCATCATCCCCCTCACCCTCATCATCCCCCTCACCCTCATCATCCCCCTCACCCCCATCATCCCCCTCATCCTCATCATCCCCCTCACCCTCATCATCCCCCTCACTCTCATCATCCCCCCTCACCATCATCATCCCCCTCACCCCCATCATCCCCCCTCACCCTCATCATCCTCCCCTCACCCTCATCATCCCCCTCACCCTCATCATCCCCCCATCATCCTCATCATCCCCCCCTCACCCTCATCATCCCCCCCTCACCCTCATCATCCCCCTCACCCTCATCATCCCCCCTCACCCTCATCATCCCCCACTCACCCTCATCATCCCCCTCACCCTCATCATCCCCCCATCATCCTCCCTCACCATCATCATCCCCCCTCACCATCATCATCCCCCTCACCCCCATCATCCCCCCTCACCCTCATCATCCCCCCTCACCCTCATCATCCCCCCTCACCCTCATCATCCCCCCCTCACCCTCATCATCCCCCTCCCTCACCCTCATCATCCCCCCTCACCATCATCATCCCCCTCACCCTCATCATCCCCCTCACCCTCATCATCCCCCCCTCACCCTCATCATCCCCCTCACCATCATCATCCCCCTCACCCCCATCATCCCCCCTCACCCTCATCATCCCCCTCACCCTCATCATCCCCCTCACCCTCATCATCCCCCCCTCACCCTCATCATCCCCCTCACCCTCATCATCCCCCTCACCCCCATCATCCCCCTCATCCTCATCATCCCCCTCACCCTCATCATCCCCCTCACCCTCATCATCCCCCCCTCACCCTCATCATCCCCCTCACCATCATCATCCCCCCTCACCCCCATCATCCCCCCTCACCCTCATCATCCCCCCTCACCCTCATCATCCCCCCTCACCCTCATCATCCCCTCACCCTCATCATCCCCCCCTCACCCTCATCATCCCCCTCATCATCATCATCCCCCCTCACCCTCATCATCCCCCTCACCCTCATCATCCCCCCCTCACCCTCATCATCCCCCTCACCCCCATCATCCCCCCTCACCCTCATCATCCCCCTCACCCCCATCATCCCCCCTCACCCTCATCATCCCCCCTCACCCTCATCATCCCCCTCACCCTCATCATCCCCTACCCTCATCATCCCCCCCTCACCCTCATCATCCCCCCCTCACCCTCATCATCCCCCCCTCACCCTCATCATCCCCCCCTCACCCTCATCATCCCCCCCTCACCCCCATCATCCCCCTCATCCTCATCATCCCCCTCACCCTCATCATCCCCCCTCACCCTCATCATCCCCCCTCATCAAAGCGGTGAATTCAAAATTGAATCTCTCAATGAATTGTCCCTGCCCTCCCTCTCACTCCAAGTCCCCATGTCCCAGCCCTTCTCATGGACTGTATCTGTCAGTCATCACCCGGGGACAGGGCTGGATCATCAACCTGATCAGGAAGGGAATCTGTTGGAAAGGGACTCACTGTGTTTTCTTGTTGCAGGGACACAGCTCCCAGAAACTACTCCCCCCGCTGCTGCTGCTGCTGCTGCTAAATGTTGTTGCTGCTGTTTCAGGTCAGTGCTGTGAGTTGCTGGAACATTTCAGCAGTGATTAAAGGCTGGGGGTGGGGGAGAATCAGGAATTCCTCTTGCTTTAAGGTGCTGTGTGGGCTGCAAGTGGACCCACCTGAGGGAGTGGGACACAGTAGGTTCACAATTAAACACCATTAATATAACTTTTAGAAAAAAAAAGCTCTGGGATTTACATATGAAAAAACTGAAACCAACATGATCATTCTAAAAGATGAGACACTTAACAAACAATCCAGGTCTTTTTCAATGTTTAACGTCAGCTGCATCATACTGTAAACCTTTGCTACAAATTCTGTGTCTTGTGATTTAATGTTCCACAACCACCTGATGAAGGAGCAGCACTCCGAAAGCTAGTACTACCTGTTTGACTATAACCTGGCATTGTCTGATTTTTAACTTTGTTACACCCCAGTTCAACACCAGCACCACTAAATCACGATTAGTCACCATGATTGTGTGGGAGAGAGCTGTAAGGGAGGCACTTAATGTCTTCAGATTAACCCCTGGGATGTGAACAGTGGCATCTGAACCCTGAGCAACATTCAGTGACACTGATAAGATTACTTACAGTGTGGAAACAGGCCCTTCGGCCCAACAAGTCCTCATCGACCCTCCGAAGAACAACTCACCCAGACCCATTCCCCTACATTTACCCCTTTACCTAACGCTACTGGCAGTTTAGCATGGCCAATTCACTAATCTGCACATTTTTGGACTGTGGAAGGAAACTGGAGCATCCGGAGGAAACCCACTGGGAGAATGTGCAAACTCCAACACAGACAGTGGCCTGAGGCGGGAATTGAACCCGGGTCTCTGGCGCTGTGAGACAGCAGTGCTAACCACTGTGCCACCGTGCTGCCCGACGGGATGGGGGACTATAATTCATGGGACTGGGATGGGTCCTGAGCACTGGGATCAGTTCTGGAATTGAATAGAACTGGGAATTGTCCAAGAGTAGAGGGATTGGGGTATCAAGATTGGGATGTAGAGTGTGTTTGATCATGTAATGGTTGTTCAGACTTGCTGGTTACAACCAAGCTCACTCACTAACAATAGAAGCTTAACTTTCTGAGCAACACTAATGAATGATGAATCGACACAGGTTTCACATTCTGAATCATAAGAGTAAGTTTAATTTGTACAGAGAATCTCAGTATTGCACAGCCCATGCTAAACATTCTTATCTGAGAAATAATGAGATATACCTCCTCCTCCTCTTCCCCCCACTCCCTCCCTGGCCCAAAAGTGGACCCACCTAGGGAATGGACACAGTAGGTTCACATTTCACCTCATAATTGTGAGAGAGAGCTGAAAGGAAGGCACGTGATGTCTTTAGATTAACCCCTAGGATGGGAATATTGGCATCTGGACACTGAGCAACACTCTACTGGGATTGGAAACTGGGATCCAGTGGAAGTTTGGTGGGTTCCTGAGTATTGGGGTCAGGTTTCTTGCCAAAGCTGAAATCAAGTAGACCTGGGAATTGTCACTGTGTAAGGGGAGTGAGGTTATCAGGACTCATTATTGGGCTTTGGGTCCTGGGATAAGGCTGGATCAAGCTGTACTGGATCGGGGGAGCAAGATCTGACAGGTTAGTGGCGGAGGGAGTTGACGATCCACATTGCCTCGGCGCCTTTCACACCATCAGCTGCTGCCTCATCCCTATGCTATTCTTGCCTGTCACTGTCCCCCTCAACCTGTACGAAAGCCATTTCCACATTCTCGGGAACACCCTTTCACACACATCGCTCTCCTTTTTTACACTCAGGTCAGTGTTCTCTGTCCCAACCCCAAGTCAGTGATTTTTCTTGAAAGATTGTGTCTGGTTCGGAGGGTGTGTGCTATGAGAAAAAAATGATCAGACTGGAATTACATACCAATAAGTGAAGGCCATTTGATCGTGCCTGACCTGAATTTAACTTCAACTCTACCTTCCTGGACATCCTGAAAAACTTTCATCTTCTTGGTCATCAAGAATCTATCTGCCTCTGCCTTAAAGACTCTTAAATGTCATTCCAGATTTTAATATTGGATGCAAATTTCGTCATCTGCCATAGTTGGATTTGAACCCACAACCCCAGAATGTTAACCTGTGTTTATGGATTGCTGATTCAATGACATTACTCCAATGCCACCATCTCCATGTCAGACCCTTGGTCCTAGCTTCACCCACAAGAGTACGAAGTAAGATGGTGGTGGAGTAGACCTGATGTCCACTCTGCCTCCTTTCTTTCTCCTCCTTTCTTCTGGCCTTGGACACCTGGCCCAGGTATCCGAAGCAGGGATGCCAGTGGCCAGTGGGCCAGTGTAGTGCGTGGCAGTAGCCAGTGGAGACCATGTGGAGGTCCCCTGTGACATTTTGTTGTGGAGAGCCTTTGGACAGAGACTATTCTGTTTGTTTTTTAACTTTGCATTTTGTTTTTCTGACCTGTGGCCACACTGTCTACAGATGTAATGTAAATTCTTTTCTTAATTTTTCTATTCTGTAAGTAAAGATTGTACCTAGTACTCTGTACCTAAGATGCCATTGTATATTCCTTTGTATGTTCTTTGTATTTTCCACTCAAATCACTTTCTGACCTCTCTTTGCATCATCAGCTAATTTAGGTTCCAAACTTTGGATTCTTTCATCCAAACCATTTATAGAAATTATAAAGAGTTGAGGCCCCAACACTGAATCCTGTGGCACAGTCCTTATAAATCCTGCCAACCTGTGAAATGACTCATTTATTCCTACTTTTTGCTTCCTGTTCATAAGCCAATTTTCCATTGTGTTCCTTGGAGCAGTGAATGTTGAGAAGGGACTTGATAGGGGTGGATAAGATTGAGGGACATACATCATGTGGTCTGGAAGGTACTTTCTCCATGAGAAGAGCAGTCAGTCAGTAGAGGCTGCAGATTTAAGGTATGAGCTAGAAGGTGAAGAGGAGAGTGAGAGAATCTTTTTCACACAGAGGCTGGTGAGAGTCTGGAACTTTATGACTGAGAGTGTGATTGAGTCAGAAACTCCTCTTATATTTAAGCTGTGTTCAGATATTCAATTGTGTTGCCATGGTGTCCTGGACAATAGGCAAAGAGCTGGAACTGGAGTAGTTATCGTCAGACCATTGTTAAGTATTGTAAACACGATGGGCCAAATGGCCTCCTGTGCTGTAAGTGTCTGAGTCCGGTATCCGGCTGTTTTTTCCCAGTGTGTGCCCAAATGGGAAACATAGCTATGGAGAAGGAGACAGGCAATAAGGGGTAAAGATTAAGGAACCTTGGATGATGAGAACGGAGGAGCTTCTCGTCAAAAGAAAGAAGGTAGCTTACGTAAGGTGGAGGAAGCTAGGGTCTTGCTCAGCTCTAGAGGATTACAGGCAGGCGAGGAAAAATGGTCTGAGGAGAGCCAGGAGGGGGCACGAAAAAGGCTTGGCAGGAAGGATTAGGGAGAATCCAAAGGCATTTTACACGTATGTGAGGAATAAGAGAATAATCAAAGAAAGAGTAGGGCCGATCAGGGATAGCATAGGGAACTTGTTGTATAGAGACTGAGGAAGTAGGGGAAGTCCTAAATGAGTTTTTTTTCTTCTGTCTTTACTAAAGAAAAGGACCTTGTAGTGAATGAAACCATTGAGGAGCGTGCTGGAATGCAGAGATTGAGGAAGCTGATGTGCTGAAAATTTTGACAAACATTAAAATTGACA
This sequence comes from Chiloscyllium punctatum, assembly GCF_047496795.1. Taxonomy (NCBI): domain Eukaryota; kingdom Metazoa; phylum Chordata; class Chondrichthyes; order Orectolobiformes; family Hemiscylliidae; genus Chiloscyllium; species Chiloscyllium punctatum. The sequence continues at coordinate 56,717,169 of NC_092772.1, read as the reverse complement.
AGTCGTCAGGGCCAGACCAGATTTGTCCTCGGCTGCTTTGGGAAGCGAGAAATGTGATTGCTTCGCCGCTTGTGAGGATCTTTGCATCCTCGCTGTCCACTGGAGTCATACCTGAGGACTGGAGGGAGGCAAATGTAATTCCTCTCTTCAAGAAAGGAAATAGGGAAATCCCCGGCAATTACAGACCAGTCAGTCTCACGTCTGTCGTCTGCAAGGTGTTAGAAAGGATTCTGAGGGATAGGATTTATGACCATCTGGAAGAGCATGGCTTGATTAAATGCAGTCAGCATGGCTTTGTGAGGGGCAGGTCATGCCTCATCAATCTTATTGAGTTCTTTGAGGATGTTACTAGACAAGTAGATAAGGGTCGAGCGGTGGATGTGGTGTAAATGGACTTCAGCAAGGCACTTGATAAAGTTCCCCATGGTAGGTTCATTCCGAAGGTCAGGAGGAATGGGATACAGGGAAATTTAGCTGTCTGGATACAGAATTGGCTGGTTGACAGAAGACAGTGAGTGGTAGTAGAAGGAAAGTATTCTGCCTGGAAGTCAGTGGTGAGTGGTGTTCCACAGGGCTCTGTTCTTGGGCCTCTACTGTTTGTAATTTTCATTAATGACTTGGATGAGGAGATTGAAGGATGGGTTAGCAAGTTTGCAGACGACACAAAGGTTGGAGGTGTCTTCGACAGTATAGAGGACTGTTGTAGGCTGCAGCGTGACATTGACAGGATGCAGAGATGGGCTGAGAGGTGGCAGGTGGAGTTCAACCTGGATAAATGTGAAGTGATGCACTTTGGAAAGTCGAACTTGAAAGTTGAGTACAGGATTAAAGACCGGATTCTTGGCTGTATGGAGGAACAGCAGGATCTTGGTGTGCAGGTACATAGATCTCTTAAAATGGCCACCCAAATGAACAGGGTCATTAAAAAAGCATATGGTGTTTTGGCTTTCATTAACAGGGGGATTGAGTTTAAGAGTTGTGAGATCTTGTTGCAGCTCTATAAAACTTTGGTTAGACCGCACTTGGAATACTGTGTTCAGTTCTGGTTGCCATATTATAGGAAAGATGTGGATGCTTTGGAGAGGGTTTAGAGGAGGTTTACCAGGATGCTGCCTGGACTGGAGGGCTTATCTTATGAAGAGAGGTTGACTGAGCTCGGACTTTTTTCATTGGAGAAAAGGAGGAGGAGAGGGGACCTAATTGAGGTGTACAAGATAGTGAGAGGCATAGATAGAGTCAATAGCCAGAGACTATTTCCCAGGGCAGAAATTGTTAACACGAGAGGTCATAGTTTTAAGCTGTTTGGCGGAAAGTGTAGAGGGGATGTCAGAGGCGGGTTCTTTATGCAGAGAGTTGTGAGAGCATGGAATGTGTTGCCAGCAGCAGTTGTGGAAGCGAGATCATTGGGGATATTTAAGAGACTGCTGGACATGCATATGGTCACAGAAATTTGAGGGTGTGTACATTAGGTTTACCTCACATGAGGATCAGTGGTCAGCACAACAACATGGGCTGAAGGGCCTGTTCTGTGCTGTACTGTTCTATGTTCTAAGTAACACAGTACTGTCCAGCTGCTTAGTGCTGACAAATATCCAGCACAAGTTCCCTTTAGTTGGAGACCCTCAGTATCTGAGCTTTAACCTTCCCTCAGAAATGAAAGCAGTGAGTTACTGATCAGAGCTTCTTGTAAATCCAGTGTAACCATGTGAAGCTTGGGATGTAATATACTAACAGGAAGGTTCTATCTGTGGATAAATACTTCCAATCTTTTCCAGGTGACTCGCCTGTCCCAGTTTCTGGGTTCCTTGGGGAGCAGGTTGTGCTGCCCTATATCTACAAAGGGAATGTCCAAGTCTCTGATTTACAGATTATTTGGGGGACGCCCAGGAGTGAAATCGTACACAAGTTTGTTGATGGGAATGATGATTTCAGAGAACAAGACCCACGGTTCAGAAACAGAACAAAACTGTTCAAAGATCAACTGGAACAAGGCAACTGGTCAGTTCTGACCTCTGACCTCAGGGAGACAGACCAGGATGAATACCAGTGTCAGATTTACAGCAAGATGGGGGATCGCTTTCGATGGCTGGAAGTTGTTTCAGTCCATCTCTCTGTCACAGGTGAGTGTTTTCGTTTGGTTATTTTGCTCTGAGTTTGATTTCCTGAGATAATAGTATAGTAGTCATGTTGGGAAACTGGACTTTGAATTTTTCTGCAGTTTGTTTCACACACTGTACTAAACACATGATGTTTTCTTTAGAGCGAGCTCCTACACCTGGACCGAACACACCTGTACCAGGTAAATCTGTTTCTAAACTACTGCATGTGCTTTCAGCTCTTACACTGGATCATGATGGATAGACAGGGAGGAAGGTTGGAAGGTTTGAAATGCTGTGTGATATTTTACCAAAGAATGACTCCGTGAGAGTTAGTGGTATGAGCCACTGTTCCCTGGAAGTGGTCCTTAATCTTCCTGGGATTGTTATTTCTGTTTCTGAGTCACCCCTTCCTGTCCCTTAGATACAGAATACTAGGGATTCCTACTTCCTACTATCATTAGTGTTTCTGGAATTCTGTGTGGAGACTCTCGGTACAATGTGAATGGAACCCTCCTCTTGGGAAACTGATGGGATTGGGAATGATGCTGGTTGAAGTCAGTGAAGCCATATTGACTGGTCTTCCACCCAGTCCCTGGCAGAAAGGGAATTTTCTCATCTTGTTGAGATTTACTTGCTTGCATATGGCTCTGTGCAGTTTCCAGTTTAAAGAAAGATTAGAGTCTGCACACAGTGGAGGGAATCTTTGTTAGAAATAATGTGATCTTGAGCTTTAATCTTCCCATAGAAATGAAAGCAGTGAGTTACTGATCAGAGCTTCTTGTAAATCCAGCATCACAGTGTAACCATGTGAAGCTTGGGCTGTAATGTACCAACAGGGAGGTTCTATCTGTGGATAAATACTCTCAATCTTATCCAGGTGACTCGCCTGTCCCAGTTTCTGGGTTCCTTGGGGAGCAGGTTGTACTGCTCTGTACCTACAAAGGGAATATCCCAGTCTCTGATTTACTGGTAATCTGGGGGACACCCAAGAGTGAAATGGTACACGAGTTTGTGAACGGGATCGAAGATTTGAGAAAACAAGACCCATGGTTCAGAAACAGAACAAACCTGTTCAAAGATCAACTGGAACAAGGCAACTGGTCAGTTCTGACCTCTGACCTCAGGGAGACAGACCAGGATGAGTATCAATGTCAGATTTACAGCAAGATGGAGGAACACTTTCATCATGATGGAGTTGTTTCAGTCCATCTCTCTGTGAGAGATGAGATATTTCTGTTTCAGGTATTCTCTGTTAAGTCTCTGATTTTACAGAGACAATAATCCAGTGGTGAGTTATGTTGACATGTGACACCAGTCCAACATTACCCTGGTTGACATTTAATTGCCCTCTTTAATTATCTGAGCACATCAATCAGTTTGCACCAAACCCCGGGACAGGAAAATCCACAATAAATCTGAATGGATCACTGGCTGTGAGCCAGGCATCGAATCAGGACACAGCAATGTCACAGCCAGCCCAGCTGACCCTGTAAAGTCCCCCTCACTAACATCTGGGGACTGGGGTCCAACTTGGGAGACTGTGGGACATAGTCACACTGACAGAAATAACACAACATCCCAGACTCCCCGATCACTATCCCTGGGTATGTCCTGTCCCACTGGAAGGACAGGCCCACCAGAGGTGAGGGCACTGAGCGATACAGTCTGGAGGGGGTGACCCTGGATTGAAGGCAGTGTGGTATTATATTGACCCAGTTGTAAAGCACATTGAAATTCATCTCAAGCACTTTCCTCTCAATGCTGTAGGCTTCTCTACAGGAAAATAACTGTAAAATAAAACAATTTCATCAGTGGTTTAATTGGAGGTAAACTGATGCTGGTCAGTGTACAGTTCTCAATACTGGAAGGCATGTATCAATCCCATCGTGGGGCAGTGTGTGTGTGTGCAAAGAGCTGTGGGGTGGTCCGGTGTGTGTGTGTGTGTGTGATTATTGGGATCTAACCTCCCACATTCCTCCAGGACTAGAATTACCCAGGGATCTGTTTGTACTGGGGCTGGTTCTGAAACACTAGGTGCTGAAGGTCTCTGCTGTTAGTTTTGTTTGTGTGTCCCAGTCTGTTAATGGCTTCACTCTGTTTTTCAGGTCCTGGACTCTCCACTGGACTAAGAGTTGGATTGGGAATTGGGATTGGTGCTGTTCTTGTTGTTGCTGGAATTGTGTTTTATATCATCCAAAAGCAACAAAGAAGGTGAGTTCTGGAATGTTCCACGATTTCCATGGTAACCCTTTGATCTTTGTATAACATTGTGTGAAATGTTGCTGAGCTCTGTCCCTGTCCATTCCCTGAGCTGTGAGGATGCTTCAATCCAGCCTCTCATTGAGCAGCAGCATCCAGTCACTTCCAGCTTGTCATCCTCTCGCTGCTGAACCGTCCCCGTGGATTGGAAAGGTATAAATATTATCCCACTGGAGAACCAGAGGATGGGGCACATATTGGAAATTTCAGGAGGTATTTGAGAAGGTGCCACACAATAGGTTGTTGTACAAGATGAGTGCCCAGGGGACTGGGGGGTAATGTAGCATGGATTGAGGATTGGTTAATGGACAGGAACAGAGCAGGAACAAAAGGGTCATTGTCAGTTGTCAGGATGTAACTGGTGCTGCAAGGATCAGTGCTGGGACCTCAGTGACTCACAATCTATATCAGTGACTGAGATGGGGGGATAGAGTGGGATTGTCCCAGTTTGCTGCTGATACAAAGCTCAGTGGGAAAGTAAGCTGTGAGGAGGATACAGAGGCTGCAAACAGGGATAAGCTGGTTCACGTTTATATTCCATGAGGTTGTGGATGTTCCATCGTTAAATCTGTTTCAGACTGAGATGGACAGATTTGAACATTCCTATCTTTTTTCCAATCCTTTCATGGCCTCAGCCCTCCCAATCTGTAACCACCTTCAGCTGTACAGCCCTCAGATCTCTGTGCTCCTGTCTCCCTGATATTTCCATTGCTGCCCCATTGGTGGCTGTGCCTTGAGCTGCCAGGCTTTGGAGCTCTGTAATTCCTCACCTAAACCTCTTTTGTCTGAGTTTCTCTCCCTCCGTCTCCCTCTGTCTCCCCAATGCCTCTTTTTTCCTTGTCTTTTCCTATACTGCACAATGTGCAAGGTGGTATGGAAATGCAAGTTGTTGTTCACTCTCTTGCACTTTTCGAACCACACTGTCAATCCCTTATCCTGGGTATTGGAGGATTCAGTCACTGGGAAGCCCATCTTGGATTTCCTTGTATCTCTCAATATCCACATCTCTGTGCTCCCCGCCTTTCCCCACGTACAGCCCTCAATGTGGGAGGAGGAACTATCGCAGGGTTCTCTCACTCTCTCCTCTGGCCCTCCCTCTGTCAGTCAGCACAGCTCCTGTGCAGTGTCCAGCTCTTGCCCATTGCCTCCCCTATGAGCCTCCTCTCCTCTCCACTCTGTGCTCCGTCACCGTGCAGCTCCATTGGTCCCCGTGATGTTGAGGGTCATTTAATGGGTCTGTGCTCCTTTTACACACGTGTCCAAAGTGTTGGATTCTTCTAATGTGTACTCTGCTGGTTTCTCTCTCCACAGGAAACAAAATCCACACAAGATGGCAGCATCGAATGGTGTCTCTTTGAGAGAGGTGACCTGTTCAGGTGAAGCACGGAGCCTTGTGCCACAAGCACCTGAGCATCAGGATGGAGCGGCTGGGGAACGGGACTGTCAAGCACGAACCGAGTTTCCATTGCACTGAGCCGGGCTCAGAGAGGGTGAATCAGCCCAGTGTTGGGGGGATCGAGTGATTGCTGGTGGAAAGTCTGAGCACAGGATTGGGATCAACAATCACTTCCCACTTTGCACAAACCCTTCTAAGAAGCACACTTCAGGAGAGAAACTCCCAATGGGCATATTATCACTTTATGACCCTGAACTGTATTTTATCTATACAATTAGAATCAAAAAGATGTACAGCATGGAAACAGACCCTTTGGTCCAACTCGTCCATGCCGATCAAATATCCTAACCTCATCTCGTCCCATTTGCCAGCACCCAGCCCAAATCCCTCCAAGCCCTTCCTATTCATATACTCATCCAGATGCCTTTTAAATGCTGTCATTGTACCAGCCTCCACCACTTCCTCTGGCAGCTCATTCCATACACATACCACCCTCTGTGAAAACGTTGCCCTTTAGGTCCCTTTTATATCTTTCTCCTCTCAGCCTAAACCTATCCCCTCTAGTTCAGGACACCCCCTCTTTTTTTTTTGGTGCCGTGACTTGTTTCGGCTTTGACAGATTGTGAACAGTAAGAGTTAAATGTCCCCCCAGACCCAATCTTTGCTCAGACCGATTCTTTCGGGCTGGGCTGGAAAATATACAGTGAGGGGTCACATCAGACTCCACCTGAATGAGAGGAAACCAAACGTTCTTAAAATACTCACGTCTGGCCGGCCGAATTCCTCAACACTCAATAGTGAAAGACATTTAACTCTTACACCGCTGTTCACAGTCTGTCCAAGCCGAAACGTGTCATGGCACCAAAATGAAGATTTCGGCTCCTTGGGGGGGGGGGGAGAGGGGGGAGTGATGGGAGGGGGGGGGGGTGCACTTGGCTCAAGATCGGTCAAAAGAGTCGACAAATATGGTCTATTCAAAAAGCAACGGTCATTAGTTTATTGAATTAAGGTACCTTGACACAATTCTATCCAGCAACATGGAGGTTGAAGCTTCTATGTTCCATGGTGAAGTTGCACAATTGCATTTGAAAATTACATGTAGATGTTTTTTAGTAATAGTACAACCTTAATCACAAGAAAGACCAATCACATATAATAAGGTGACATGATTTACAGCAAGTTATTCCAATTATATTTCCTGAGAAAGGGTTCTTAATTAAAAAAAAGTCCAATCAACTCTAATATGGTGATATGATTGAAGACAGGCTAATCCAATGGTATTTTTTAAGAAGGATATCTTATTTACATAAATTGTCATGCCATGTATCAGTTCAAGGTTAGTTCAAGTGGTCAATTAATGTGGCAGTATTCATCTTATGAAAACTCTATTGTCCTTTTATCTTTGAACTGCAACTTAACTCTGAAAATCAGCAGTGTGGTTCACAAGCCATTTTATAGTATTCTTTTAAATTGAGAAACCATTTTGTTATAATAAAAATCTATGTATTTTTGTTGCCTAAATTCAAATGTTAGATCCTCACCTAAACTTACGCCCTCTAGTTCAGGACTCTTCTCCCCCACCCCACCCCAGGGAAAAGACCTGAACAATACTGTGATGTACTGTTCTCTTAAACATACAACAGTACAGGCCCTTCGGCCCTCGATGTTATGCTGGCCTTCTATTCGACTCTTTAAGATCAAACTAACCTACATACCCTTCATTTTACAATCATCCAAAGTTTTTGCTCCGGAAGTAGTTGGTCAGTTTTTTCATGGAAATGGTGGAGCATATGTTGTAAATGTTTGACATCTATGTATGTCTATTTTTGTCTTGAACTCTTAAGTTTCTACCTGTAGTTTGAGCTCCAAGCTGTGATTAAAGAGAAGCTGGCGCTGATATTAGTGGGACTATAGTCTGATATTTATTGACTCTGCTGGTCACTGTGTGAACAGAGGGGCTGCTGTCTACAGGCAATAAGTCCCTGATACGACTTGGAGCGAATGGAATTGGCTGAAGCCAGTGATCAGCGATTGCGGGAATCTCAGGAAGAGCCTGGGACTGATCATCCAGTCAGTGTTTCTGATGGTTGGAAGTGCAGATGTTTAGGGGATGGGGTCGGGGGGTGTGTGGGTCCCAATTTTTATTTTTAATTTTTCTCTGCAGAATGTGGACCTTGCTAGCTGGCCAGCATTTATTGCCCATCCCGAGTTGCTTTTCAAGGAGGTGGTGAGCTGCATTTTTTGAACTGCTGAAGTCCACTTTCTGTGGGTTGACCCACAATGCCATTAGAAAGCGAATTCCAGAACTTTGATCCATTGACAGTGAAGGAATGGCAATATAATTCCAAATCAGGGATAATGAATGTCTCGGAAGTGAAGTTGCAGATGGCTGTGTTCCCATGAACCTGCTGCCCTAGATAGAAGTGGTCACGGGTTTGGAACGTTCTATCTGAGGATCTTTGAACTTGTACAATGCGTTATGTAGATGATAACACACTGTAGTTATTGAGCATTGGTGGGGAAGGGAGTGGACGCTTGTGGGTGTGGTGCCAATCAAGAGTTGCTTTGACCTGCATAGTGTTGGTGCTGCTCCCATCCAGGTAAGTATTCCATGACATTCTTGACTTGTGCCTTAGAGACGATGAACAGGCTTTGGGGAGTCAGGAGGTAGGTTAGTATTTAACTTGTACTTCTGGTTGTTTTAAGGTCTAACTGCAATACTTATTCTTTGAAAAACTAGCAAGATTTTGGTCCTTCAGTAGTGCCTCGTTTTCTTTCACTGTCTGGTGAAGGAGGACGAACTGGTTTTTTTAAAAGCAGCAGTTAAATTTGATCAAAATCAGTGGACTTAAGTTCACTTATCAGTGCAGCTGTAACACGCCGAACAGTCAGGGACAAATGATTTCTTGGGGAAAGGGCCTTGGCACGTTGGTCCTCAAGAGTACGGTGGGAAGTTCAGGCGACTTTTAGTTTTATGAAGATGTTCCCCTTGGCCGTACTGTGGGTGAGGTTTGAGGAGGGAACCGGAGGAGGTTGGCTGACAGAACGAGAGGCGTAAAATATTTCCTCCTCCGAACCAGAGTCCCATTCCTCATCTGCAGATGGATCAGGATTCTTTAGTCCTGGGTCTTTGGGGGATGGGAGGGTGGGGTGTAAGTGAATAGTCGTTATTGTCAGTCTGGTCTTGCACAGCTGCAGTCTGTTGATTATTCACTCGCTTCCCCTTTTCTTTGAAGTGCTTGACATTTCAGCGTAGGTTCTGAATCTTTGCTTTCCTTCTTATTTTTTCCTATTTTCTCCCGAGCCACTGCCAACTCTGCTTCTAAATCGTGTGCTTCACATTTGTGTTTTAGTTCTGTCCAGTCTAGTTCAGATCCTCCCTCAGTTAATGGGCTAATTCCCCGTTTAATACAGCTTTGTCTCCATGATGATTCGTGGATTTTTCACTAGCTACCTTTCCACGCTGATATGGCTTCTTTTTGCTTGCTTCCCTTTTTTCCAAATCCCTTGTTCAACTTTAATGAGTTAAACATTATGTGCCTCCTACAGGCCAGTCCTTATTCGGTCGAGCAGCTGCGACTGATGTTCTCCTTAATTGTTTCTCATAATTAGGATACAGAGTTATTATTTTTGTTCGGGAATATTTGTCTTACATCTTATTAAGGATTGCACCCATATTTATCTGACTTACTTCAAATCTTCACAAAACTGCTGATCTCCACGTGCTCCAACCCCAATTACTTCAGGGGCTTCAACCCCAGTTACTACAGGGGCATCAACAGTCAAGGTATAATCTTGTGGGCCCATTGGTCTCGAGTCTGACCTCTCGGTGAAGCTAGTCTCATTTGCCCATATCTTTCTAAACCATTTCTATTCATAAACACATTCAAATGCCTTTTAAATGTTGTAATTGTACCAACATCCACCACTTCCTCTGGCAGCTTGTTCTATACATGCACCACCATCTGTGAGAAAAAGTTGCCTCTTAAGTATCTTTTATATCTTTCGCTTCTAACCCTAAACCTGTGCTCTGGAGTTCTGGACTCGCCCATGCTAGGGAAAAGACCTTGTCTATTTACCCTTTCCATACCCCTCATGATTTTATAAACTCGATAAGGTCACCCTCAGCCTCCAATGCTCCAGGGAAAACAGCACCAACCTTCATTTATGTAGAGTCATAGAGATGTACAGCTTGGAAACAGACCCTTCGGTCCAACCCGTCCATGTCGACCAGATATCCCAACCCAATCTAGTCCCACCTGCCAGCAACCGGCCCATATCCCTCCAAACCCTTCCTATTCATATACCCATCCAAATGCCTCTTAAATGTTGCAATTGTACCAGCCTCCGCCACATTATCTGGCAGCTGATTCCATACACGTACCACCCTCTGCGTGAAAAGGTTGCCCGTGAGGTCTCTTTTATATCTTTCCCCTCTCATCCTAAACCTATGCCCTCTAGTTCTGGACTCCCCGACCCCAGGGAAAAGACTTTGTCTATTTATCCTATCCATGCCCCTCATAATTTTGTAAACCTCTATAAGGTCACCCCTCAGCCTCCGACGCTCCAGGGAAAACAGCCCCAGCCTGTTCAGCCTCTCCCTGTAGCTCAGATCCACCAACCCTGGCAACACCCTTGTAAATCTTTTCTGAACCTTTTCAAGTTTCACAACATCTTTCCGATAGGAAGGAGACCAAAATTGCACACAATATTCCAACAGTGGCCTAACCAATATCCTGTACAGCCGCAACATGACCTCCCAATTCCTGTACTCAACACTCTGACCAATAAAGGAAAGCATACCAAACGCCTTCTTCACTATCCTATCTACCTGAGATTCGACTTTCAAGAAGCTATGAACCTGCACTCCAAGGTCTCTTTGTTCAGCAACACTCCCTAGGACCTTACCATTAAGTGTATAAGTCCTGTTAAGATTTGCTTTCCCAAAATGCAGCACCTCACATTTATCTGAATTAAACTCCTTCTGCCACTTCTCAGCCCATTGGCCCATCTGGTCCAGATCCTGTTGTAATCTGAGGTAACCCTCTTCACTGTCCACTACACCTCCAATTTTGGTGTCATCTGCAAACTTACTAACTGTACCTCTTATGCTCGCATCCAAATCATTTGTGTAAATGACAAAAAGTAGAGAGTCCAGCACCGATCATTGTGGCACTCCACTGGTCACAGGCCTCCAATCTGAAAAACAACCCTCCACCACCACCCTCTGTCTTCTACCTTTGAGCCAGTTCTGTATCCAAATGGCTAGTTCTCCCTGTATTCCATGAGATCCAACCTTGCTAATCAGTCTCCCATGGGGAACCTTGTCAAACGCCTTAAATGACACTTGCGCTTCTGAGGATCGTAATCCTAGGATGTTGACAGTAGGATATTCGGTGACGGTAATAGTAACAATTAATCCAAGTACAACTTTAAAGGAACATTTGTCATTTTCCACATAAACTTAATGACATTTCACCCCAAGAATATGCAATTCCCTGTCACTGCCAGTTTCCCTCCAGACTCTATCACAATTTCTCTGCCTGGCTGCACTTATTCTGACACCAAACAACATCTTTCACTCACTCACTTGCTCCAAACTAAAGATGTGAGCTATGAGCACCCACATAGGAATTGGTTCCTGCTGTCTTTTTGTAGGAAATGTAGAAATCTCCTTGGTTCTGTTCTGCTCTAACCCCCTCCCTCACCTCCTCTTCTGGTACATCAGTAACTGAATTGGTGTCATTTTCAGATTTCACCCTGACCTGGACAATTTCAACCCTGTTTCCAGTGTCCCCTCTTCTCCCACCTTCACGGTCTCCATGATTCCACACCCCCCACCTTCCTGTTAGTAAACAATGTGAAGTCACATGGGTGGGGAAGTTGGTATAGTGATATGGATTGAGAAGAGACAGACTGTCCATCCTGTGCTGGGAACATACATTTTAAGAATGTATGGGTAAAGCGTATTTGACCACTCCATTCTTGTTCTCATTCAATAAGATAGTAGCTGATTTTTCACCTCACTCCACTTTCCTGTCTAATTCCCATTTCCTGTAATTCCCAATTAGTCAAAAATCTCAGAACTGAATTTCCAAGAGAATCCTGTTCAGGATAGCACTGATTCAGTGCTGAGTGGTTACTTTAAGGTCTCAGTGGGTAGCACTTCCACTTCTGAATTCCCATCACAGAGACAAGAACTCCATAATACAGGGTGACCCTCCCAGTGCAGTGCTGAGGGAGTGCTGCACTGTTAGAGGGGAATATAGGACAGATTGCTGCAGTGTTGGATATTCTGTTCTTTGGATGAAACATTGAACCGAAGTGCTGTCTGTCCCTCAGGAGAATGGGAAACATCCTTTGGCATGATCTGGAAGATGCTCGGAGTATGTTTTCACCTGAGACATTAATAATTATTCCTAAAAGCCCATGAATGAAGTCAGCCGATCTGCTCTGGTCCTCGGCCACATTTTGTGTGAGCCTGCTGTGACTTCTTGTGGCAGTGCCAACTTTAAAACATCTACATTCACTTATGTCACGGGCTCCCAACGACTCTAGAAAGTCCTGTAATCCTGAAGGGCGCTATAGAAATGCAGGCTGCTGTTGTTGGAATTGCTCCAAGCTTTCCCTACAATACCACGCTCTGCTCACGTGGTGGCGCTGTTAGTGAAAGTTGTCCACTTGGGGTGGACAGCACTGGCTTTACCCTTTACTGCAGGAACCAGACTCTCAGCCTATTTCTCTGAACCGCCTTTAATACAGGAACCAGATTCTGGGTCTATCTGGCCTCTCTTTCTTTACTTTTCAGCTCCTCTGCTCCTGATATCCAGGCAACTTTGAAGGTTTTCCCAGAGTGATTGGAGTGAACAATCTCCAGGGAGGAGTGGAGGGCACTTATTCCCCAATTAAAACCTCTCTTATCCTGTATCTCAGATGCACGGACCCATCACCCTGTGATTCTCACTGGCATACTTTGTCTCCAACTGCTGTGCTTTTCCAGCACCATTCTAGTCTAGACTCTTGAGTTTAAATAGAACATAGAACATAGAACATAGAACAATACAGCACAGAACAGGCCCTTCGGCCCACGATGTTGTGCCGAACTTCTATCCTAGATTAAGCACCCATCCATGTACCTATCCAAATGCCGCTGAAAGGTCGCCAATGATTCTGACTCTACCACTCCCACGGGCAGCGCATTCCATGCCCCCACCAGTCTCTGGGTAAAGAACCCACCCCTGACATCTCCCCTATACCTTCCACCCTTCACCTTAAATTTATGTCCCCTTGTAACACTCTGTTGTACCCGGGGAAAAAGTTTCTGACTGTCTACTCTATCTATTCCTCTGATCATCTTATAAACCTCTATCAAGTCACCCCTCATCCTTCGCCGTTCCAACGAGAAAAGGCCGAGAACTCTCAACCTATCCTCGTACGACCTACTCTCCATTCCAGGCAACATCCTGGTAAATCTTCTCTGCACCCTCTCCAAAGCTTCCACATCTTTCCTAAAGTGAGGCGACCAGAACTGCACACAGTACTCCAACTGTGGCCTAACCAAAGTCCTGTACAGCTGCAACATCACTTCATGACTCTTGAATTCAATCCCTCTGCTAATGAACGATAATACTCCATAGGCCTTCTTACAAACCCTATCCACCTGAGTGGCAACCTTCAAAGATCTATGTACATAGACCCCAAGATCCCTCTGTTCCTCCACCTGACTAAGAACCCTACCATTAACCCTGTATTCCGCAAATATTGAGATAACTGGAATATTTAAATAATGGGATTCTGCTGATGGATTGAGGTGTTCATTTTTTGTGGGAGGCACCAAGTAAAGGATAGTCCAATCCCAGGTGGTGTTGGAAAAGGTGAACCTGATACCAAAGGTGGTCCTTTGGTCCCAGTGCGGTGACTCCTGGGTGGGGTTGACCTGAACAGTGAGTCCAGAGAAACTGGTGACTTAGTGTTCGAGCAGTGGGAGTCCAAGCCTCATAACTACCCCCAACCCCCTTCCACACATTCCAAACCCACTGATTCAGCTGCTGAAGAGAATTCTCAAATATCACGTTCTATATTCATCATGGCAAGCAGTAAATTTTATACAATATTTAAACAGTAGAAAATGGAACTTTCTCCCACCAATTACCAGTGATTTGCTTTTTTGTTTCGTGCAGGGAGTAACAATGATCTTCAGGAACAATTTTTAAAAAAAACACCAGTGGTGGCCACAGAACCATTTTGATTTGATCAACTTTAACTGACTTGACTGGGTGAAACACACAGATTTCTGATTGTGAAATGTCCCACACAGATTACCTTTCCAGGAAGTTTCAGTGCAGTTTAAGGACCCATCCCTAAATAGCTGGTGGCTTGTTCTAAGTTTCTGGTCAATGAGGATCATTGGCCATAGTAATCTAATCTAATTGACTGGTAAAAACAAATGACAAGAGCCCTCCTTCAAAAAAAAAGACTCAGAAAACAAATCTGAAGGAAACGTCCACACGTTCTGACATTGTAACTTTGTGACAGACTCAATGACTCTGGGCTGTTACTTCTGCTCAAATTTTCCACTGCGTCCAGTCCACCCACATTAATACACTTCGCAATAATGTTCTGGATGTTATTCAATGTGTGTGCGTGGAAGGTGAAGGACAGAATCTGAGCCACTGTCTTCCAGAGTCCAGATAAGACAAAGGATCACTTTCTCCAAGAAGGTCAACTTTGAATCTAGTGTTTCTGAATCACAGGCGATTTCTGACCTGATTCTACTGTGGAGGCACCATCTCTACCCAGACCGGAGGGATTCAGGAATAAGGTTCGCCATAAACTGGAGGGTGAATACAGATGGATAATAAATGGAGCCATGACACCCAAACTGTGAATAAATTATTCTGAACCTATGTGTTATTCACAGGGACCCAGAACCTAGGAGTAGGAATGGGTCATATTTGAGCCTGCTCCACAATTTAATAAGATCCTTGCTGATCTGGGTGTGGTCTCAGCTCCACTTTCCTGACTGTCCCCCTCACAGCACTTGGCTTCATTCTCTATTAAAAATCAATCGAACCTTCCTTAGACCAATTCAATGGCCCAGCCTCCACTACTTTCTGGGTAAGAGAATTCCACAGACTCATAACTTGTGCAGAGGGAACATGCCTCTTTAGCCTCCTAAAAAAAGGGAGACCTCAGTCTTAAACTGTGTGCCCTAGTCCTAGCCTCCCTGAACAGAGGAAACATCCTCCCAGTATCTGCTCCACCCGGTCCACTCAGTGTCTTCTATATTATTCCAATAATCTCACCTTTCATTCTGTTAAACTCCAATCAGTACAAACCCAACCTACTCAATCTTTCCCTCATCCCAGGAATGAACCTTCTCTGAACTGCAATTATATCCTTTTACAAATAAGGACCTCAAACTGTTTTGAGTTTGTTTGATTTAGTGTTTATTGCCAGGTACAGGAGTACAGTGAAAAGTGTCCACAACGTCATCATTCCCGGCACTATCTTTGATACAAAAATAGAAAAACAAAAAAAAAAGTTTAAAAAAGTTCCATACAACTGCATAAAAGCAGAAAAATGAAAAATTAAGTTTTAAAAAGTTCCACACTAGGACATAAAAACAAAGAAATAAATGTAAGAAGTCAAGCATTACAATCCTTCCCTAAGCCATGGGACTGCAGATGATCCAAGATGGGCTTTAGCTCAATAACTAGGAAACAACTAGGAAAGCAAATGATTCGTTTCAAGGGAGTTGGAGAGTAAGGACGTCTTGCTACAGTGATATAGGGCTCTGGTGAAACCACATCTTGAGTACTGTGTTAAACCTTAGGTCTCCCTACTCAAAGAAGGATCCTGAGACGGGGTTGTACAAGGACAGTGTTTCCTGGGATGAAAGGGCTGTTCTATGAAGACAGATTGAATGGAATGGGTCTATATTCTCAAGAGTTTATAAGAATGAGAGAGAATCCCATTGAAACTCATACGTTTAACTTACCAAGCTTTTTCCCACCACGATCCCATTTTGACTTTGGACAACTGACATCGCACTGGGATGACTGGGAATGGAATTGGAAAGGAAGCATCGATTCCTGCTCTCCACACCTTGATTGGGATGGGGGTGGGGGAGGAGCAAAAGTTGAGTGAGGTGAGAGTTGACGAAAAGACAAGGTTTGGACCAAAACACAAACCCTGACCCCTTCACCTGCTTTGTTTTTGCAGCAGGGATTGGGCCTGAGAGACCAACTCGTTAGGATCCCCTCCCCCTCCACCTCCCCCTCCACCTTCCCCACCTACCCAGAGAAAAGCTGTGAGGATTGGAAGGGACTTTGTGCGATTAGCACTCAGTCCATCCTCATGGAAGCCATTCCTGCCTCACAGCTCACCGCCCTCAACTCTCAGCTTGTGATCCCACAGGGAGGGGTATGGGGTTTGGAAGGGGACAGCCTTGTCCCAGGAGGTTTGACAGGGTCAATGCTGATAAGCTGGTGCCCCTGGCAGGAGAGTCTACAACCCAAGGTCCCAGCCTCAGGATAAGGGCCTGGCCGATTGCAGAATGAGATGAGGAAAAGAATTCTTCACCCAGAGGCCTGTGGACCTTTGGAGTTCTCACCCCCATAGAGCTGTGAATGCTCAGATACTGAGGCGATTAAAGACTGAGATCCATCCATTCTTGGACACTAAGTGAGAGGGTACGAAACTGGAGATGGGGTAGAACATCACCGATGGGGGAGGTTAGAGGAGCGGAATGATGTATTCCTGCTCCTGTTTGTGAAGTTCATATCCATGGAACATTCTGGAAGTTACTATCTCACACACCAGCACAAAGTGTGATCAATGGTCTACACAGTGAAAGGTGGTCCCCTTTGTTCCTGCGACTGTGTTTGGAAACAGTCTGCAGAAGTAAGACAGAGAAATGAAACTGTCAGGTTGAAGTGAAGTGTAGGTTTTTCATTGATCTTTGATATGCTGTTTCGGCATCTGTAGGTGCATTTGGACAAATTTAAGAGTCATAGAGATGTACAGCATGGAAACAGACCCTTTGGTCCAACCTGTCCACGCCGACCAGATATTCCAACCCAATCTAGTCCCACCTGCCAGCACCCGGCCCATATCCCTCCAAACCCTTCCTATTCATATACCCATCCAAATGCCTCTTAAATGTTGCAATTGTACCAGACTGCACCACATCCTCTGGCAGCTCATTCCATACACGTACCACCCTCTGTGTGAAAAAGTTGCCCCTTAGGTCTCTTTTATATCTTTCCCCTCTCACCCTAAACGTATGCCCTCTAGTTCTGGACACCCCAATCCCCGGGAAAGGACTATGTCTATTTATCCTATCCATGCCCCTCATAACTTTATAAACCTCTATAAGGTCACCCCTCAATGTCCGACGCTCCAGGGAAAACAGCCCCAGCCTGTTCAGCCTCTCCCCGTAGCTCAAACCCTCCAACCCTGGCAACATCCTTGTAAATCTTTTCTGAACCCTTTCAAGTTTCACAACATCTTTCCAATAGGAAGGAGACCAGAATTGCATGCAATATTCTAACAGTGGCCTAACCAATGTCCTGTACAGCCGCAACATGACCTTCCAACTCCTGTACTCAATACTCTGACCAATAAAGGAAAGCATACCAAACACCTTCTTCACTATCCTATCTACCTGTGACTCCACTTTCAAGGAGCTATAAACCTGCACTCCCAGATCTCTTTGTTCAGCAACACTCTCCAGGACCTTACCATTAAGTGTATAAGTCCTGCTAAGATTTGCTTTCCCAAAATGCAGCACCTCGCATTTATCTGAATTAAACTCCATCTGCCACTTCTCAGCCCATTGGCCCATCTGGTCCAGATCCTGTTGTAATCTGAGGTAACCCTCTTCGCTGTCCACTACACCTCCAATTTTGGTGTCATCTGCAAACTTACTATCAGTACCTCTTATGCTTGCATCCAAATCATTTATGTAAATGACAAAAAGTAGAGGGCCCAGCACCGATCCTTGTGGCACTCCACTGGTCACAGGCCTCCAGTCTGAAAAACAACTCTCCACCACCACTCTCTGTCTTCTACCTTTGAGCCAGTTCTGTCTCCAAATGGCTAATTCTCCTTTTATTCCATGAGATCTAACCTTGCGAATCAGTCTCCCATGGGGAACCTTGTCGAACACCTTACTGAAGTCCATATAGATCACATCTACTGCTCTGCCCTCATCAATCTTCTTTGTTACTTCTTCAAAAACTCAATCAAGTTTGTGAGACATGATTCCCCACGCACAAAGCCATGCTGACTATCCCTAATCAGTCCTTGCCTTTCCAAATACATGTACATCCTGTCCCTCAGGATTCCCTCCAACAACTTGCACACCACTGAGGTCAGGCTCACCGGTCTATAGTTCCCTGGCTTGTCTTTACCGCCCTTCTTAAACAGAGGCACCATGTTTGCCAACTTCCAGTCTTCCGGCACCTCACCTGTGACTATCGATGATACAAATATCTCAGCAAGAGGCCCAGCAATCACTTCTCTAGCTTCCCACAGAGTTCTCGGGTACACCTGATCAGGTCCTGGGGATTTATCCACCTTTAACCGTTTCAAGACATCCAGCACTTCCTCCTCTGTAACCTGAACATTTTGCAAGGTGTCACCATCTATTTCCCTACAGTCTATATCTTCCATAACCTTTTCCACAGTAAATACTGATGCAAAATATTCATTTAGTATCTCCTCCATTTTCTGTGGCTCCACACAAAGGCCGCCTTGCTGATCTTGGAGGGGCCCGATTCTCTCCCTAGTTACCCTTTTGTCCTTAATATATTTGTAAAAACCCTTTGGATTCTCCTTAATTCTATTTGCCAAAGCTATCTCATGTCCCCGTTTTGCCCTCCTGATTTCCCTCTTAAGTATACTCTTACTTCCTTTATTCTCTTCTAAGGATTCACTCGATCTATCCTGTCTATACCTGACATATGCGAGGGTGTGAAATGACGGAAAGCTGCTGACATTAGACAGGCAGAGCTTTTTCAAAGCTGATATCTAATTCTTTTCAATCTGCATTTAAATTTGACATCACTAGAGCTGGCGAATTGATTCAGTACAGTGTGTGGACTTGGCTGAGCAGGACAGAGCAGGCATGGCTAACAGTTTCCAAACTTCAGGTTTCTGAATGCAGGCTAGAGTTCACAACTCCCATCAACTATCAATCATCGAAGAGTTGGCCCAACTCGACAAACAATCCACAGGGTTGGAGATAATGACCCCGTCCTATGGAGATGGCCAGGTGGTGAGTGCAGGGAGCAGGATGAAACATTGCTGGAATCATCGGAATCAAGGAATCGGATCTCACCAGCCATTTTTAACGGCCCCCGGAGTGGGTCTGAGTTTGTGAAAACCGAGGCCTAACTTTACGGGATTGTGTTGGTGGCCAGGACTTGGACATTGGGATGTCATCGCTGATCTCAGCCTCTCCACGGATAATCACTGAGCAGCTACGGGAAAGAGCTGATTGTTCCCTCAGTGACTCGGTCACAGGGTTAGAGTAACTCATGGGGGTTTCATCGACAGCTCCAGCCCCCAGAGGGGCTCGTTCTCCAGCCGCTCCATCCTGATGATCGGGTGATGTCGGACAAAGTGCTTCCCTTTCGCTTGAATGAGACACATCTCTCAAAGGGATTTGTTTAGATGGTCCGTTTGTATTCCTAGAAGAAAAATCAACAAGAATTCATGTTGCATTCGAACACGTGTGTAAAGGAGCTGTTCAGGAGCACAGACACATTAAATGACCCTCAACATCCTGGGGACCAATGGCAGCTGGAAAATGGGTGACAGGAGCTGCACGGTGATGGAGCACAGAATGTAGAGGAGAGGAGGCTTATAGGGGAGGCAATGGGCAAGAGCTGGACACTGCACAGGAGCTGTGCTGACTGACAGAGGGAGGGCCAGAGGAGAGAGTGAAGAGCCCTGCAATTAGGGACCGTGGGAGGTTGCTGAGTAAGGTGAGGGCCCATGGTGTTCGAGGTGAGCTACTGGCATGGATTGAGGATCGGCTGTCTGACAGAAGGCAGAGAGTTGGGTTAAAAGGTTCTCTTTCAGAATGGCAGCTCGTGACAAGGGGAGTCTTGCAGGGTTCAGTACTGGGGCCACAGCTGTTCACTTTAGAAATTACTGATCTGGATGAACTGGGGGCATTCTGGCTAAGTTCGCCAATGATAGGTGGACAGGCAGGTAGTTCTGAGGATGTGGGGAGGCTGCAGACAGATTTAGACAGTGGTCCAAGAAATGGCTGATTCGATTCGATTCAATTCAAATCCTTACAGTATGGAAACAGGCCCTTCGGCCCATTAAGTCCACACCAACCCTCCAAAGAGTAACCCACCTAGACGCATTCCCCTACCCTATATTTACTCCTCACTAATGCACCTAACACTATGGACAATTGAGCATGGCCAATTCACCTGGCCTGCACATCTTTAGATTGTAGGAGGAAACCTACGCAGACACGTGGAGAATGTGCAAACTTCACACAGAGAGTCGCCCAAGGCAGGAATCAAACCCCCCAAGGCAGGTGCTGTAAGGCAGCAGTGCTAACCACTGAGCCACCATGCTGCCCTTAAGTTAAGGGCAGTTCAGAGGCGAGGAATCCCGCAACAACTAACTCACCTCCTGACACCCCAAAGCCAGCCACCACAAGGCACAAATCAGGATTGTGATGGAAAAGTCCCCACTTGAGTAGATGGGTGCAGTTCCAATAAGACAAGAAACCTCACACGATCCATGACAAAATAACTCATTTGATTGGCACTACATCCACAAATATTTACTCTCTCTGCAGACGCTCAGTAGCAGCAGTGTGAGTGAACCATCTTTAATAAGCCCATAATACATAGGAGCAGAAGTAGGCCGTTCAGCCCATTGAGTCTGCTCCACCATTCAATGACAACATGGCTGATCTGAGAATCCTCAACTCCACCTTACTGCCTTTTCCTTATCACCCTCAATTCCCTGACTGATTAAGATTCTGCCCATCTCAGCCAAGAATCTACTGAAATTCAACATGAGCAAATGCAAGGTCTAGCACTTTGGGAAAAAAAAATACAGGCATGGACTATTTTCTAAACGGTGAGAAAATTCCTAAAGCCAAAGGACAAAGGGATCTGAGAGTGCTAGTCGTGGATTCGCTAAAGGTTGACTTGCAGGTTGAGTCCGTGGTTAAGAAAGCAAATGTAATGTTGTCATTTATCTCAAGAGGGTTAGAATGTAAAAGCAGTGATGTGCAACTGAGACTTTATAAAGCTCTCATTAGGCCCTATTTAGAATACTGTGTCCAGTTTTGGGCTCCACACCTTAGGAAGGAAATAGTGGCACTGGAGTGTGTCCAGCGGAGATTCACACGGATGATCTCTGGAATGGTAGGCCTAACATATGATGAACGGCTGAGCATCATGGGATTGTATTCATTAGAGTTTAGAAGGTTGAGGGGAGATCTAATAGAAACTTACAAGATAATGCATGGCTTAGAAAGGGTGGATGCTGTGAATTTGTTTCTGTCAGGCTAGAATACTAGGACCCATGGGCACAGCCTTAGAATTAGAAGGAGTCAATTTAAAACAGAAATGTGGAGACATTTCTTCAGCCAGAGAGTGGTGGGCCTGTGGAATTCATTGCACAGTGGAGGCTGGGATGTTAAATGTCTTCAAGGCAGAGATTGATAATTTTTTTAATCTCACAAGGAATTAAGGGACACAGGGAGAATGCGGGTAAGTGGCGTTGAAATGCCCATCAGCCGTGATTGAATGGCAGAGTGGAATCGATGGGCCCAATGGCCTTACTTCCACTCCTATTTCTGATGGTCTTAATAGTTCCTCCTCCCACAGTGAAGGGTGCATGTGGGGCAAAGTGGGGAGCACAGGGATGTGGATATTGAGGAAAACGAGGAAATCCGAGAGGCTATTCCCAGTGACTGATGCATCTGATGCCCAGGATAAAGGGGAGGTTTGAAAATCCTGGATGCAACAGAGCAACAACAACTTGCATTTATTTAGCAGCTTTAACACAGAATATAGGAGAGGTAAAACACAATCTGACCCTGAGTGACACACAGGAATTTAAGTATGAGGTATACAGGCAGCCCCCACTTTTCGAATGTTTGCTTTATGCCAATTCACTTTTACCAAAGACCTACATTCGGACCTGTTTTTGCTAACTGAAAGAGGATTTTCAGCTTTTACAAAAAAAGCACACACAACCTTCTTCCCCGAACGTATTAATAGATGACCCTCTTCCTCTATCTCCTACACCCCAGTCTCCCACCTACCCCAACCTCGGACGACTCAGTCTAACATATCATCATCATCATCATAACCTCCACCTCTCAGCCTTCCAGTGTGCTCACTGCGTTTCCTAATTCTGGTGAATGAAACTACACTGTACATACATCATTTCCTCTTTCTGTAGGCTGTGTATTTATTGGATCACTGCTGCTTTTTCTATACGTTGGCGTTGTTTTAGGTTTTGTGTGTTATTTGATATGATTTGGTTGGGTAATTTTTGGGTGTGGGAACTGAAAAGGATTTCCAATATAAATTACTGCTTCTTTGCTTGATGCCATTTCAGCTTACGAAAGGTTTCATAGGAACACTCTGCTTTCGGACAGCGAGAGATACCTGTACCTTGAGAGCCAGCTTCAATGAGCACAGGGTGGGTGGGGCTGAGGGTCCATTGACTCCAGTGTTCAGCCGAGTACAACTTTGTGACATTCCCATAAACCCAAACACCATCCAGTCTTTGCGAAAGGGACCAAGACTACACAGTTCTCCCATATCCAAGAGAAACTGCAGCACGTCTCTTTCCTCTGACCCACTTGCAATAAAGCCAACCATCCCATTTGCCTCCCTCATATCCTACCTGTAATTTGGTGATTTATCTACAAATTCCTCTGAATGACATTCACTGGCCTTTCTCCTTGTAAAAATATTCTTCTTTTCTATTTACGCTTCACTTTTTTTTAAAAACACAAACGACTACAGTTATTATCCATATATTTATCCAGCGTATCCCTGTTTGCAGCCTCTGTATCCTCCTCACAGCTTACTTTCCCACCGAGCTTTGTATCAGCAGCAAACTAGTACAATCCCACTCTATTCCCCCATCTCAGTCACTGATATAGATTGTGAGTCACTGAGGTCCCAGCACTGATCCTTGCAGCACCAGTTACATCCTGACAACTGACAATGACCCTTTTGTTCCTGCTCTGTTCCTGTCCATTAACCAATCCTCAATCCATGCTATATTACCCCCCAATCCCCTGGGCTCTCATCTTGTACAACAACCTATTGTGTGGCACCTTCTCAAATACCTCCTGAAATTCCCAATATATGTCCCATCCTCTGGTTCTCCAGTGGGATAATATTTGCTCCTTTCCAATCCACGGGGACTGTTCAGCAGCGAGAGGATGACAAGCTGGAAGTGACTGGATGCTGCTGCTCAATGACAGGCTGGATTGAAGCATCCTCACAGCTCAGGGAATGGACAGGGACAGAGCTCAGCAACATTTCACACAATGTTATACAAAGATCAAAGGGTTACCATGGAAATAGTGGAACATTCCAGAACTCACCTTCTTTGTCGCTTTAGGACAATGTAACCCACAATTCCAGCTCCAATAAAAACAGCACCAATCCCGATTCCCAATCCAACTCTTGCTCCAGTGGAGAGTCCAGGGCCTAGAGACAGAGTGAAGCCATTAACAGACTGGGACACACAAACAAAACTAACAGCAGAGACCTTCAGCACCTCGTGTTTCAGAACCAGCCCCAGTACAAACAGATCCCTGGGTAATTCTAGTCCTGGAGGGATATGGGACGTTAGATTCCAATAATCTCATACACCAGACCACCCCACAACTCCTTGCACGCACACACACACACAAATAGATACATGCTTTCCAATAGAGAGAACTGGACACTGACCAGCAGCAGTTTCCCTTCAGTTAAACACAACAGCAAGAGTGTGTAACTTACCAATTTGGAACACCATGCAATTGGTGGAACATTGGTTGACACTGAGGTCAGTATTATCGTCACTGACTTCAACCAGCATCACTCCCAATGCCATCAGTTTCCCAACAGGAGAGACATTATACTGTTCACATTGTACTGAGACTCTCCACACAGAATTCCAGAAACACTGATTCAAGTGGGAAGCAGGAAACCTCAAGAGGTCTGTATCTGAGGGACAGGAAGGGGAGTCTGAGAAACTGAAATAACAATTCCAGGGAGTTTAAGGACCAGTTCTAGGAAATGGTGACCCACACCACTCACCCTCACAGGGTCATTCTCGGCTGAAGTAACTGGACTATAGCTGTAGGTAAACAGATATAAACCATTAGTATTTAGCACAATCGCAATTATAAAATCCTCCTTTACACACACGGACAAAACAACTGGGGAAACTAGATTACTACCAGGAGTGGAGAAAGCTGGAAAGTCAGTCTAAGTCTCATTCCTTCCTGATCCTGATTTGAGATCATCTTTCTTTGGCTGGCCAAGCCATCAGTGTTGAATTTCCAGAGAAAAAGAGTCTCTGATCGATCAATTCAAAAATCACCACTCACAGCAACAGCTGCAGGACAGTAAGTGGAAAGGTAAGTTTTATGTAAATACACGTTTAAACTGAATGTTGACTGCAGAGAACAGACAGCTTCTGCAGAGAACAGCAGCACAATCTTCTGTCTCCTTTGTTCTGTGCGCCCGTGTCTCTGGGACTTGTTTTCCACTGCCCTCAAATTCGAAAGGGATAGAAAATGGGAGAGTGAGTGGAAGGCAAGGGATAAGAAATGGAGAGCTGGGAACACCCCAAGGTCTCCCCCTCAGACGAAAAAGAAAAGTACTGAAGGTGGAGGGTGCAAGCTAAGGTGTTTCCACGGTAACAAGGAAATTTGGAGGCAAGTTGGAGGTTCAATGGAAACCAATGGTATAGATTAGAGTTTGTAAGAAAGCGCCTGAAAAAGAAAGGAATCGAGTTGTAGATTTACTTACAATTCAAGGCCAGAGGTAGACACTACGGTGAGTGTAGAATAGATGAGACAATATGGAGGATTTTTATGTAAATACAAGGTAGCACCTTTTTCTTCAAAGGAAGAATCCAAGCCAGTCACTATTCTCACAGATACAAGAGCTACTTGATGGAGAAGGATGAAGCCAACGTGTTGGGAAATGGGATGGATGGAGAGTATATCCCACTTGCCTTTGTCCAAAGTCCAATAGAAGTGTGACTCGGGTTGTCTGGACTCGTGGTAGTGGGGGCAGTTAAAAAAACTACCTGTAGACGGAATTGCTTTGCTTCTGGGGAGTGGTTTGGCAGATGTGAGAGTCGCAGTTTTGCTTTTGATCACAGGAAGTCCAGTTGAGGCTTAAAAGACAGGACAGTAAGAGGAACAGGTCCTGGGTATTTTCCAACACTGAGCATGATCAGAGCAATTGCTAAACAAAGTCCATCACCAGAGGTCTCAGAAATACCACAAGCAGATTTTCGGGTCACCAAAGCTGTATTGAAGAATGAGGATAATTCAAAGGATGTGTTTATGAACTGAGACTCGGGATGCAGAGCCAGACCTGACTAAGACAGCACAGACAGATCCCACTGAGGCTGAGGTTGGAGTGTCAGTATATATTTTAAGAAATTGAGTTCTGATGAGGACATGGCGACATCATCACAAACCTATGAATGACAAACAGATGGCTGTTCATCAAATACTGGTACCATCCAGATACCTGAGCGAATATTGCGAATAGCACATGAAATTCCAAAAGCAGGGGATATAGGAATATAAGAAACAAAACATGCATAAACAAGTATTTTACAAGGCCCAGGACTTCATCAAGACATCATGCAGTTCTGTAAAATATATTATGCAGGTCAGGAGGTCAGGACATTTCAGCACGTAATCAGACCCGTCCATTTGATAGCCACACCAGGTTTTGAAGAACTTTATAGCCAAGTGTCAATGGACTGTGAATGATCATATTCATAATGATAGGAAAGACAGTATAATTACAGATACATTGTCACAAAGCTGGTGCCTTTTTTCTAAAAGCTGTTCCTTTTCTCAAGGATATTGTGTCCTTGGTTTCTTTCAGAGGGATCCTAAACAGCTCCCGGTTCCGATTAGGCTGGTTTGGTCCAGAGATTAAAGGGTATTGAGAGGCCTTTTTGTTTATATGTAACCAGATGAGACTTCAGGCTAAAGTGGTCATGTTTTAGAAGTAACCTGTATAAGGAAAGGACAGTGGTCAGCTCTCTAGCTGAGCAGTTCAGTCCAGAACTGGTTGGGAAAGTTCAACAGTGAGCTGTATGGAAACTGGTTGCTAAACTCTGTCTCCTTCTGCCCTTCTAACTTCAACCTGTAAGCGTTTGTTCCATTTTTACTGTTTTTTAAAGTGGGTTTGCTTATTGGGACTATTGCGTATGTTCGGAACAGCATAATTAAGTCTAGTTTGGATAGACTGAGTTCTGTACGGCTTCTTTTATTCTGTTCTTTGTGTTTCATTGTGTAATTTTGTGAATAAAGTTTTGTCTGTTTTAAAACCTGGTAGTCAACCTCGCTAACTTACTCTGCGTAGTTTTCACTGTACACTTAGCAAAATAAATTGCAAAGTTATGGTCTGGGCTGCCTGTTTAAGAATGTTTTGAGTGGTCTAGCTTAGTCCATAACAACATTATCCCAAATGTAAAATGTTAGAATAAGTTAAACATTCAGGAAATGTTCAGACTGTGTAAGGTTTCATAAAGTGGGAGGACAAATAAAAGCATGTAGATCTTGTTTTGATGTTGTGTATTACATGTTTATAATTAAACACGTTTAATAAAATGACATTTCATTCTCTTAAGGATGGAGACAGTAAGGACTGCAGCTTTTTATTTTTGTGCTTTAAAAAACAATCCTTTCTCATTGTGGAACACAGGTTTTTAAAAAAAAAGCTTTACCAGGATGGCTCCAAAACTTGAAAACAAGGAGTTTGATACCTGTTGTGAACTCTATTTTGTGCTTGCGGCTGTGGGATCCTACAATGTGCAGATGATCAGGAACTGAGGGATGTTTACAAGTGAAGCCGGTTGGTACTCAGTGAACTGAGCAGTTTGGAGTGGGAAACAAGTTATAGAGTCACAGAGAGAGAGAGAGAGAGAGAGAGAGAGAGACAGAGAGAGAGAGAGAGAGAGTGACAGAGAGAGACAGAGAGAGAGAGAGAGACAGAGAGAGAGAGAGAGAGAGAGACAGAGAGAGAGAGAGCGTGACAGAGTCTTTTCTTATTGTTCTCCCCTGCAGAAGTCAGTTCTCTGCAATAAAACAGAACTCTGTTTCAACTTGAAGAACACCAGTTAATTTTCTTGCAGCAGTTGCTGTGAGCTGTAACTTTTGAAATGATAAATAAGGAACATTTTACAAGTTAATCAGTCCACCTTACAAACAGGGGAAGCACTCAGAGAAAGATGTCTGAAATAACAAGGGCTCTAGCTAGAAAGACGGATCATTTCAACACCAGAACCGGGAAGCAAAGAGCACTGACCTGACTTTCCAGTGTTACTACCTCTGCCAATCAGCTATTTTTCACTACTTACCTGTTTGTAGATGTGACAGGGAGAGGGAGAGGGGGAAGGGGAAGGAGAGGGAGAAGGAGAGGGGGAGGGAGGGAGAGAGGGAGCGAGTATACATGTAAGAGGGAGTTTAGAAGGGGATTAGTGTTTGAGTTAGTCATCGTTATATGCAGATGATTTATATCTGTTCACATGTAATTACAGCCTAATTACTTGTAATAAATAGCATTTCTTGTTAAGTACAGAAGCCTGCTCCAAGCTTGATCTGAAAGTTGGGTGAATTGGAGTCTGATGAATACTTTAAAATATCATTAATATTTGGTACAATTCTGTGAATAATGAGGCTGAATTTACAAAGCGCTAACCCAGTGGGTCATTATAGCTGCAAAAAACAAATTCTAGTGAAGGATATGGCTGTGAGAAATTGTTGGACCAGTTTATAAAATGACTTTCCTACAAAGGAAAACAATGTCCAATTGAATAGCCTTCGAAAACAAAGCTTCATCATTTGCTTCAAAATTACCCACAAGCTGATAGAACTTGTTAATAGCCCCAAGGGTTGCATTCATTCATAATGCTCTCAGTCATGAGAAACAGATTCCCCCAATTCTTCGAATGAACATCTGATACTTACACCATTGTCAGGGTGTGGGGATTAACGGCAGGGCTGGTATTTATCATTAATGCCCAATTGCCCTTGAGAGGGTAGTAAATGAGACCATGCCCCATGGACCAGGATCAGAAAACAGCAGGAATGAAACAAATCTTCTCCCACTTCTGGGAGAAACAATAAAGAGGCTGACCTGGGCAGGATAAAAGAAAGTTTTCCCCAAAATCTCCCTGATTAGATTCCAGTCTCTCTAACTCACTCCCAACTACAGTATTTGATGTGTTTGTGAAACCCTCGAAGATTAGATTCTAGTTTGTAACTGACACTTGGGCTTCTATGGCTCGAGAAATAATCAGCACACACCCTTTGATTGGATTCCAAGTGCAGCAGAATCCTGGGTACCTGCTATTCTATGTATAAACACCTCAAATCCCTGCTTTACATCCTAAGCTAAAACCCACTTCTGAGTAGCTTTTTGTTTATTAAGTCATGGGATGAGGGTGTCACTGGCTAGGCCAGCATTTATTGCCCATCCCTAATTGCCCAGAGGGCAGGTGAGAGCCAACCCCCATGGCTGTGGGTCTGGAGTCACTTGTAGGCCCAGACCAAGTGAGGATGGCAGTTTCCTTCCCTGAAGGACAATAGTGAACCCAATGGGTTTTTCCAACAATCGACAATGGAAATTATGGTCATTATTAGACTTTAATCCCAATTTTGTTTTCTATTCGATTCAAATTCCACCATCTGCCATGGCAGGATTCAAACTCGGGTCCCCAGAACATAATCTGGGTCTCTGGATTAACAATCTAGTGATAATACCACTAAACCATCACTCCCCAGGCAATCTGTTATTCTGTACATAATCCACCCCAAATCCATTAACGCAATTCTAGCCTGTAACTCATTCACAGGTATCTGTTATTCCACAAATAAACATCATGAATCCCTTGATTCGTTTGCAGTCTGTGACTCAATCCCAAGTATCTTTTATTCTGTTTAAAAATTCTTTGACCTCTTTGGTCCATTTCCAATCTATAACAACTCCCAGATATCTGTTATTCTTTGTGTAAACCCCATTGCACCCCTTCCTTATATAAACGTCCTTGAATGAACCTCATTTGGTCAATTCTAAGAACCAATAATTTATCCAATACAACCTTCCCATCAATTTTGAACATTCCCAGAGACAGACTTTGTTCCTCTGATGCCATGACCAAGGTAATATCTGTCACTGTAGTGAAGAGACACATACAGTAATTATTTCACACTAACTCAGCTATGCCTCTTGTCTTCACGTTTAAATTCTTTTTTTGGTTCCAAATTGGGCCTACCTCTCCTTTTAGCATCCTTTCACTCCTTATTTGCCATTTGAAGATGGTTTCTCCTTTATGTTTACTGCTAGTCCTTTTTCATCATCACTCTTTGCTTCTCTAATATTTTTTCCACCTCCCCTTTGAATGTTCAGTATTCCTATTGGTTCTCAATTGTATGTTCCACCTGACACCTGTCAGAAACAAACTTTTTCTTCTTTATCTTAATTCTCTCTCTCTTTTTTCATACAGGGAGCTCTGGGTGTGTTTGCCACACCTTTCTCTTTTGAGGGGACATGCTTTCACAGTGTCAGGATCATATCTGCCACTAATAGTATCCTTACATACAGATCAGGAAGGACACCACTTTGATTGGGAGAACGCATCCACCCTAGGACAAGCCAAACAGAGACACTCATGGAAATCCTGAGAGGCCTGGCATTCTAACTGGAACTCTGTCAATAAACACAACGATTTGAACCCCATCTACCATCCTCTGAGAAAAAGAACTGAAAAAGAACCTTAAGAATCCAAGTCACATAAATAGCAAGCGAGACATTACACCAGCGTTTCACCGGAGGGTCACTGATAGTGTCGCCTAGTATGGTGACAAAACATCTGAAAACAAGCCTTCCAGCTCAGCGAGCAAGCTTGCAACCATCTCTGCTTGTTCAGGTACAGCTTTTACCACCAACACCATAAATACAAACCACACCAAAGCCCTCGATGAGGCTCCGTAACTTTGCAAAACATGGAAACCTTGTGTCCCAGTTGCGTCCTTGTCTTTGGGCCATTAGCTCAAGGACTTCCTGGCGACAGAATGTGTGTCATAATGTGGCCAAACAGGCTGATTACCCACCTGTAAATCCTTTCGATATGCCTAGTCTCCTGGTCTGGCAAAAACAGGTGCTAGCTGACGTGGACTCCCCACATTGAGACTCCACACACAGGTTCTTGCTTTGAGCAAGCAGCATCCTCACTCTGAGGAATGGACGACCCGCAACAACAACTTTATCCAGGAGGTGGCAGACTCCCTTAGCAGATTTGTCACCACGATTTGAGGTGTTATTTACCTGAAGTGGTGTTGGATGCTATCTGATTCTCTGCTTCACCGTCTGGTGGACTTTTTGCAGATGATTTTGAGCAATCTAGAAGGTAAAATTCCATCCATTAAGTCGCTCTTACAGCGCAGACTGAACTGTTTCAGTTTTGATTCAGGCCTGATCTTACAGGTTATACAGACCTGACTGATCTTACACTGATTGTTTTTAACTAGGGCTTGGTTAACCAATCACTCACATTCCCATAGTCCCTAAAATGATCTTCACAAGAGCACAAATCACAGAAACATTTTGTAACAAGTCACATAAGGAGATATCTGAACAGCTTCTTTCTCTGAACATGTGGTCGTTATCTTTGTCTGTCTTCTTCCTTTTTAAAGTGCTGTTGTTTTGATCTTTTCACCCCCAGAGTTCCTAAACAATGCAACAGCATATAGAACAATCCCGGAATTTGAGGAAGTCGCCTCCAGTACTTAAAATATCTCAAAAAAGGTGGCTCTTCCAGCCACAAATTTTTCCCGTCCTCCATCTTGGATTACCCAGAATCCTTTGGCCCAAGAGGCAATTGTTGAAGGACAGTTTGAAAGGAGGATAAAGGGAGGAGGGGAGGTTGAGTGAGGGAGCTCCAAAGTTAATGGGACACGGTCAACATGGTGGAGTTACAAATTTTTAAAAAATCAGCGAATCTGAAAGTGACCATATTAGGAGCTACACAGCAACCTTGATGCATTGGAAATGGTGACAGAGATAGGGGGGGGAGTAGGGGCTGGAGGGGATAACAGAAATAGGGAGGAGGTTATAGAGATCGGGAGGGGTGTAGGGGCTGGAGGGGGTTACAGAGATAGAGAGGGGTGTAGGGACTGGAGGGGGTTACAGAGATAGGGAGGGGTGTAGGGGCTGGAGGGGGTTACAGAGATAGGGAGGGGTGTAGGGGCAGGAGGGGGTTACAGAGATAGAGAGGGGTGTAGGGACTGGAGGGGGTTACTGTGATAGGGAGGGGTGTAGGGGCTGGAGGGGGTTACAGAGATAGGGAGGGGTGTAGGGGCTGGAGGAGGTTACAGTGATATGGAGGGGTGTAGGGGCTGGAGGGGATTACAGAGATAGGGAGGGGTGTAGGGGCTGGGGGAGGTTAATGAGATAGGGAGGGGTAGAGGAGGTGAAAGAGATAGGGAGGAGTGTCGGGGTTGAAGGAGGTTAGAGAGGTGGAGAGTTCAAGTAGTCGAGGAGGTTACGAAGCTCGGGAGGAGTATAAAACAATTTGAAAACAAGGCTGAGATTATTCAAAGTGAGGAGTATTTATCCAGTTCCCCATTGGAAAGTTCCTGTTGTGTCTCCTCCCAGTGCCCTTTCAGGCAACATGCCCCAGACCACAACAATTCGCTGCATCGGAAACAAATTCTCCTCTTCCCTCATAAAACCACCCCCGGTCCTCTTCCAATTCTCTTCAATCTCTTTCCCTCTGGTGCCCAACCCCTGGATCTTTGGAAATCATTTCCCCCGATTTTCCCTGTCGTGGCCCTTCGTGATTTTGAATGCCTCAATTCAATCGGACCTTTAACCTTTTTGGCCCTGAGGAGAACTGTCCCAGTTTCTCTCGTCTCCTCAAGACAATGGTCCGCAATTTCTCATTTTACCCCCTTCGAGGTTTCTCGAAATGTGTGTTGTATTGCACACCGTGAAGATTCTTATGAATCAAACTCACTTTCCACGTATAGAATCTTGAGTATTGAAGCGAATTGTCCATATTCTAAGTAGTATTTTCCACTATGATTGTCCAAAACTTCTGTGATGACAATTGTGTAACAACCACTGTCATTATATTTGCTGGTGTATGATCCTTTGTAACATTTTTTGGCATCGCAGAGAATCTCACTGGGAAAACCAAATCTCAATTGTGGTTTCTTGGATTCTTCGACACAGCTTGGGAATGTCATGGTCACAGAGTCCCCCAGGCACACATTCTGCGCATCTGAGACAGAAACAGCCAATTACCTTCAATTTATCAATGGCTTTACTGGAATTGTGGAGAATTCTCTGGCGCAGAAACAGCCCGTTCAGCCCCTCTGTTTAGTGATGGTGGTTTTTGCTGCTCCTGAGCCTCTCCTCACCCCCCTCCCCCATCACTTTATCCATGAGTTTAAAGGAAGGGTTGTAGGCAAAGGGATTATCAGCTGTGAATAGGTTAGGAAATAAAGGAAGGGAGGAATAAAGCAAACGCATACAAAATGGCAAATATTAGTGGGGAATTTGGGGATTGGGAAATCTTTTAAAGGTCAACAGAAAGCCATGAAAAAAAAGCTTTAAAGAACAGTAAGATGGATTATAAGAATAAACCAACTCAGAACTTTCTACTGACATATAAAACAAAAAAAGAATGAAAAGGTAGTCATAGAGGTGTAGAGTCAGAGACTTGTCCTGTGTGGAAACAGACCCTTCGGTCCAACTCGTCCATGCTGACCAGATATCCCAACCTAATCTAGTCCCACCTACCAGCACTTGACCCATATCCCTCGAAACCCTTCCTATTCATATACCCCTCCAGATGTCTTTTAATGGCTGAGGAGCTGGTGTATGGGAGAAGGATTCACATTTTTGGATCATTGGAATCTCTTTTGGGGTAGAAGTGACCTGTACAAGAAGGACGGATTGCACCTAAATTGGAAGGGGACTAATATACTGGCAGGGAAATTTGCTCGAACTGCTTGGGAGGATTTAAACTAGTAAGGTGGGGGGGGGGGGGGGGGGGGGGGGGGGGTGGGACCCAGGGAGATAGTGAGGAAAGAGATCGATCTGAGACGGGTACAGCTGAGAACAGAAGTGAGTCAAACAGTCAGGGCAGGCAGGGACAAGGTAGGACTAATAAATTAAACTGCATTTATTTCAATACAAGGGGCCTAACAGGGAAGGCAGATGAACTCAGGGCATGGTTAGGAACAAGCGACTGGGATATCATAGCAATTACGGAAACATGGCTCAGGGATGGGCAGGACTGGCAGCTTAATGTTCCAGGATACAAATGCTACAGGAAGGATAGAAAGGGAGGCAAGAGAGGAAGGGGGAGTGGTGTTTTTGATAAAGGATAGCATTACAGCTGTACTGAGGGAGGATATTCCTGGAAATACATCCAGGGAAGTTATTTGGATGGAACTGAGAAATAAGAAAGGGATGATCACCTTATTGGGATTGTATTATAGACCCCCCCCCTAATAGTCAGAGGGAAATTGAGAAACAAACTTGTAAGGAAATCTCAGCCATCTGTAAGAATAATAGGGTAGTTATGGTAGGGGATTTTAACTTTTCCAAACATTGACTGGGACTGCCATAGTGTTAAAGGTTTAGATGGAGAGGAATTTGTTAAGTGTGTACAAGACAATTTTCTGATTCAGTACCTACTAGAGAAGGTGCAAACCTTGACCTACTCTTGGGAAATAAGGCAGGGCAGGTGACTGAGGTGTCAGTGGGGGAGCACTTTGGGGCCAGTGACCATAATTCTATTCAATTTAAAATAGTGATGGAAAAGGAGAGACCAGATCTAAAAGTTGAAGTTCTAAATTGGAGAAAGGCCAATTTTGACAGTATTAGGCAAGAACTTTCGGAAGCTGATTGGAGGCAGATGTTCGCAGGTAAAGGGACGGCTGGAAAATGGGAAGCCTTCAGAAATGAGATAACAAGAATCCAGAGAAAGTATATTCCTGTTAGGGTGAAAGGGAAGGCTGGTAGGTATAGGGAATGTTGGATGACTAAAGACATTGAGGGTTTGGTTAAGAAAAAGAAGCAAGCATATGTCAGGTATAGACAGGATAGATTGAGTGAATCCTTAGAAGAGTATAAAGGAAGTAGAAGTGTACTTAAGAGGGAAATCAGGAGGGCAAAACGGGGACATGAGATAGCTTTGGCAAATAGAATTAAGGAGAATCCAAAGGGTTTTTGCAAATATATTAAGGACAAAAGGGTAACTAGGGAGAGAATAGGGCCCCTCAAAGATCAGCAAGGCGGCCTTTGTGTGGAGCCACAGAAAATGGGGGAGATACTAAATGAATACTTGGATTCAGTATTTACTGTGGAAAAGGATATGGAAGATATAGACTGTAGGGAAATAGATGGTGACATCTTGCAAAATGTCCAGATTACAGAGGAGGAAGTGCTGGATTTCTTGAAACGGTTAAAGGTGGATAAATCCCCAGGACCTGATCAGGTGTACCCGAGAACTCTGTGGGAAGCTAGAGAAGTGATTGTTGGGCCTCTTGCTGAGATATTTGTATCATCGATAGTCACAGGTGAGGTGCCGGAAGACTGGAGGTTGGCAAACGTGGTGCCACTGTTTAAGAAGGGCGGTAAAGACAAGCCAGGGAACTATAGACCAGTGAGCCTGACCTCGGTGGTGGGCAAGTTATTGGAGGGAATCCTGAGGAACAGGATGTACATGTATTTGGAAAGGCAAGGATCGATTCCGGATAGTCAACAAGACTTTGTGCTTGGAAAATCATGTCTCACAAACTTTACTGAGTTTTTTGAAGAAGTAACAAAGAGGATTGATGAGGGCAGAGCAGTAAATGTGATCGATATGGACTTCAGTAAGGCGTTTGACAAGGTTCCTCATGGGAGACTGATTAACAAGGTTCGATCTCATGGAATACAGGGAGAACTAGCCATTTGGATACAGAACTGGCTCAAAGGTAGAAGACAGAGGGTGGTGCTGGAGGGTTGGTTTTCAGACTGGAGGCCTGTGACCAGTGGAGTGCCACAAGGATCGGCGCTGGGCCCTCTACTTTTTGTCATTTACATAAATGACTTGGATGCGAGCATAAGAGGTACAGTTAGTAAGTTTGCTGATGACACTAAAATTGGAGGTGTAGTGGACAGCGAAGAGGGTTACCTCAGATTACAACAGGATCTGGACCAGATGGGCCAATGGGCTGAGAGGTGGCAGGTGGAGTTTAATTCAGATAAATGTGAGGTGCTGCATTTTGGGAATGCAAATCTTAGCAGGACTTATACACTTAATGGTAAGGTCCTAGGGAGTGTTGCTGAACAAAGAGACCTTGGAGTGCAGGTTCATAGCTCCTTGAAAGTGGAGTCACAGGTAGATAGGATAGTGAAGAAGGCGTTTGGTATGCTTTCCTTTATTGGTCAGAGTATTGAGTACAGGAGTTGGGAGGTCATGTTGCGGCTATACAGGACATTGGTTAGGCCACTATTGGAATATTGCATGCAATTCTGGTCTCCTTCCTATCGGAAAGATGTTGTGAAACTTGAAAGGGTTCAGAAAAGATTTACAAGGATGTTGCCAGGGTTGGAGGATCTGAGCTACAGGGAGAGGCTGAACAGGCTGGGGCTGTTTTCCCTGGAGCGTTGGAGGCTGAGGGGTGACCTTATAGAGGTTTACAAAATTATGAGGGGCATGGATAGGATAAATAGACAAAGTCTTTTCCCTTGGGTCGGGGAGTCCAGGTTTAGGGGGAGAGGAGAAAGATATAATACAGTCCTAAGGGGCAACTTTTTCACACAGAGGGTGGTACGTGTATGGAATGAGCTGCCAGAGGATGTGGTGGAGGCTGGTACAATTGCAACATTTAAGAGGTATTTGGATGGGTATATGAATAGGAAGGGTTTGGAGGGATATGGGCCGGGTGCTGGCAGGTGGGACTAGATTGGATCGGGATGTCTGGTCGGCATGGACGGATTGATCTGAAGGGTCTGTTTCCATGCTGTACATCTCTAAGACTCTATGACTCTAAATGCTGTGATTGTACCAGCCTCCACCACATCCTCTGGCAGCTCATTCCACACACGCACCACCCTCTGCAGGAAAACCTGCCCTTTAGTTCCCTTGTAAATATTTCCCCTCTCACCCTAAACCTATGCCCTCTAGTTCTGGCCACACCCAACCCAGGGAAAAGACCTTGTCCCATACATGCCCCTCATGATTTTATAAACCTCTATAAGGTCACCCCTCAGCCTCCGATGCTCTAGGGAAAACAGCCCCAGCCTATTCAGCCTCTCTCTGTAGCTAAAACCCTCCAACCCTGGCAACACCCTTGTAAGTCATTTCTGAACCCTTTCAAGTTTCCCAACATCCTTCCTATAGCAGGGAGACCAGAATTGTACACAATATTCCAACAGTGGCCTAACCAATGTCCTGTACAGCCGCAACATGACCTCCTAGTTCCTGTACTCAATGCACTGACCAACAAAGGGAAGCATACCAAACCCCTTTCGAGGATGAGAAGGGGGATTTGGTATTGGGATATAAAGAAATGGCTGAGGCGTTGAACAGGGAGCTGGGTGGTGAGGTAGGGAAAGGTGGACCCAGGTTGAAGCTACGACCTGTTTGGTCGATGGGAGGGATGGATCCAGTTGGGGCTGGCAACTACTTGCTGCATTTTGGAAAGGCAAATCAGGACAGGAGTTACATGCTTATGATAGGTGCCTGTGGAATGATGCTGAACAAAGAGACCTTGGGGTACAAGTTCATTGTTCCTTGAAAGTCGAGTGCCCAGGTAACCAGGGTAGTGAAGAAGGCACAGCATCCGAGGGGCAGGAGAGTCGACGTTTTGAATGTAAGTCCTTCGTCAGCCTGAGCTCTTCTTCCTGAAGAAGAACTCATCCTCGAAAACGTCGACTCTCCTGCTCCTCGGATGCTGCCTGACCTGCTGCGCTTTTCCAGCGCCACACCTTTTGACTCTGATCTCCAGCATCTGCGGTCTCACTTTCTCCTCTCTCGTGAAGAAGGTGTTAGGTATTGCTTGCCTTTATTAGGCAGAGCATTGAGTGTAGGAGCTGGGAGGTCATGTTGTTGCTATACAGGACATTGGTATGGACACTTCTGGAATACTTTATTCAGTTCTGGTCTCCCTGCTGTAAGAATTATGTTGTGAAACTTGAAGGATTTCGGAATAATGGGATTGAGCTTTAGGGAGAGGCTGGAGAAGCTGGGGCTGTTTTCCCTGGAGCTGAGGGCTGACCGTATAGAGGCATATAAAATCATGAGGGACATGGATGGGGTAAGTAGACAAGGTCAACACTTAGAGGGCATTTAAGGTGCGAGGGGGATGATTTGAAAGAGCACTAAGGGGCAACGTTTTCATGCAGGGGGTGGTGCGTGTACAGAATGAGCTGCCAGAGGAGATGGTGGAGACTGGTACAATTGCAACATTTAAAAGGCATCTTTTAAAAGGTATATGAATAGGAAGGGTTTAGGGTGATATGGGCCAAATGCTGGCAAATGGGACGAAATTAGGTTGGGATATTTAGTTAGCATAGATGAATCAGACTGAGCGGTCTGTTTCTGTGCTGCACATCCCTATCGTTCTCAGTGATATCAAGAAATGGTTGAAGGCACTGGATATTGCAATGGCGTAGAATGCCCTGCCTGCGACAGTAGTGGACTTGCCAACTTTAAGGACATTGAAATGGTCATTGGATAAACATATGGAGGGTAATGGAATGTTGTAGGTTAGGTGGGGCTTTTGATTGGTTTCACAGGTCAGCGCAACATCGAGGGCCGAAGGGCCTGTACTGCGCTGTCATGTTCTATGTTCTATGTCCCAGAAATCTAAAACCCTCCGTCAAGCACCAACCTGAATAAATCTGTGTAACTATCCCGTTGCCTCTCTGACAATGGGGTGCACCCTGAGTTACAGGCACAAGGGAGGGTCAGCCTGGATGAACAGCTCCAACAGCAAGGACTCAAAGCTACAAGGTTCAGTCCCAGAACACCAGCAAGGACCACCCCTGGTTATTGTGCTACTAAACAATGGTCCAGCCACTGTTACAAATCTTTCCAAGGTATTAATTCTGGGACATTTCCACTTTTATCCACAGGCTCCTCCGGCCCAAGGGGGCTCAGATCTTGAGAGATCCCACCTGATCTTCCAACGAACATGCTCAGAGTGATCATGGACAAACAGGTCCCTGATGAAACACCTTACCCGAGTCATCACCACAAACACGCTGCTGACTCAGAGCCAGGACGATGATTGCCCCAAGAACCAACATGTCTGGAAGAGAAACATTGAGACAGTGAGACCTGCTCAGCACATGCCAATTAACTTCACAGCCAATGGAATCGATTTTCTGAAAAGTGATCAGAAAATTTTCTGAAAAGTAGTAGTGCAGGAACACTGGCAGAAAATATCTGCGCGGTGAGGCCCTTGCAATCATGTCTGATAATGTACCTTACAGACATTCATTTACCCTGTTCCTTGTGGTCACAAAACATTTTA
Organism: Chiloscyllium punctatum; assembly: GCF_047496795.1. Classification (NCBI taxonomy): domain Eukaryota; kingdom Metazoa; phylum Chordata; class Chondrichthyes; order Orectolobiformes; family Hemiscylliidae; genus Chiloscyllium; species Chiloscyllium punctatum. Next base: position 56,678,618 of record NC_092772.1, on the reverse strand, counting down.
TATTCACCTGGTAAGAAGATGGGGCTCTGTTTGCAGTCACATCAGTTTGACTACAACTCCGACAGTGCGGCACTCCCTCAGCACTGACCCTCCGACAGTGCCCACTCCCTCAGCACTGACCCTCCGACAGTGCGGCACTCCCTCAGCACTGACCCTCCGACAGTGCCCACTCCCTCAGCACTGACCCTCCGACAGTGCCCACTCCCTCAGCACTGACCCTCCAACAGTGCGGCACTCCCTCAGCACTGACCCTCCGACAGTGCGGCACTCCCTCAGCACTGACCCTCCGACAGTGCGGCACTCCCTCAGCACTGACCCTCTGACAGTGCGGCACTCCCTCAACACTGACCCTCCGACAGTGCGGCACTCCCTCAGCACTGACCCTCCGACAGTGCGGCACTCCCTCAGCACTGACCCTCCGACAGTGCGGCACTCCCTCAGCACTGACCCTCCAACAGTGCGGTACTCCCTCTGCACTGACCCTCCGACAGTGCGACACTCCCTCTGCACTGACCCTCCGACAGTCCGGCGCTCCCTCAGCACTGACCCTCCGACAGTGCGGTACTCTCTCAGCACTGACCCTCCGACAGTGCGGCACTCCCTCAGCACTGACCCTCTGACAGTGCGGCACTCTCTCAGCACTGACCCTCCAACAGTGCGGCACCCTCTCAGCACTGACCCTCTGACAGTGCGGCACTCCCTCAGCACTGACCCTCTGACAGTGCGGCACTCCCTCAGCACTGACCCTCCGACAGTGTGGCACTCCCTCTGCACTGACCCTCCGACAGTGCGACACTCCCTCAGCACTGACCCTCCGACAGTGCGGTACTCCCTCAGCACTGACCCTCCGACAGTGTGGCACTCTCTCAGCACTGACCCTCCGACACTGCGGCACTCCCTCAGCACTGACCCTCCGACAGTGCCCCACTCCCTCAGCACTGACCCTCCGATAATGCAGCACTCCCTCAGCACTGACCCTCTGACAGTGCGGCACTCCCTCAGCACTGACCCTCCGACAGTGCAGCACTCCCTCAGCACTGACCCTCCGACAGTGCGGCACTCCCTCAGCACTGACCCTCCGACAGTGCGGCACTCTCTCAGCACTGACCCTCCGACAGTGCGGCACTCTCTCAGCATTGACCCTCCGACAGTGCGGCACTCCCTCAGCACTGACCCTCCGACAGTGCGGCACTCCCTCAGCACTGACCCTCTGACAGTGCGGTACTCCCTCAGCACTGACCCTCTGACAGTGCGGTACTCCCTCAGCACTGACCCTCTGACAGTGCGGTACTCCCTCAGCACTGACCCTCTGACAGTGTGCACTCCCTCAGCACTGACCCTCCGACAGTGCGTCACTCCCTCAGCACTGACCCTCCGACAGTGCGGCACTCCCTCAGCACTGACCCTCCGACAGTGCGGCACTCCCTCAGCACTGACCCTCCGACAGTGCGGCACTCCCTCAGCACTGACCCACCGACAGTGTGGCACTCTCTCAGCACTGACCCTCCGACAGTGCGGTACTCCCTCAGCACTGACCCTCTGAGAGTGCGGCAATCCCTCAGCACTGACCCTCCGACAGTGCAGCACTCCCTCAGCACTGACCCTCCGACAGTGCGGTACTCCCTCAGCACTGACCCTCTGACAGTGCGGTACTCCCTCAGCACTGACCCTCTGACAGTGCGGCACTCCCTCAGCACTGACCCTCCGACAGTGCGGCGCTCCCTCAGCACTGACCCTCCGACAGTGCGACGCTCCCTCAGCACTGACCCTCCAACAGTGCGGCACTCCCTCAGCACTGACCCTCTGACAGTGCGGTACTCCCTCAGCACTGACCCTCTGACAGTGTGCACTCCCTCAGCACTGACCCTCCGACAGTGCGGCACTCCCTCAGCACTGACCCTCTGACAGTGCGGCGCTCCCTCAGCACTGACCCTCCGACAGTGCGGCGCTCCCTCAGCACTGACCCTCCGATAGTGCGGCACTCCCTCAGCACTGACCCTCCGACAGTGCGGCACTCCCTCAGCACTGACCCTCCGACAGTGCAGCACTCCCTCAGCACTGACCCTCCGACAGTGCGGCACTCCCTCAGCACTGACCCTCCGACAGTGCGGCACTCCCTCTGCACTGACCCTCCGACAGTGCGGCACTCTCTCAGCACTGACCCTCTGACAGTGCGGCACTCCCTCAGCACTGACCCTCCGACAGTGCGGCACTCCCTCAGCACTGACCCTCTGACAGTGCGGTACTCCCTCAGCACTGACCCTCTGACAGTGCGGTACTCCCTCAGCACTGACCCTCTGACAGTGTGCACTCCCTCAGCACTGACCCTCCGACAGTGCGGCACTCCCTCAGCACTGACCCTCCGACAGTGCGGCACTCCCTCAGCACTGACCCTCCGACAGTGCGGCACTCCCTCAGCACTGACCCTCCGACAGTGCGGCACTCCCTCAGCACTGACCCTCCGACAGTGCGGCACTCTCTCAGCACTGACCCTCCGACAGTGCGGTACTCCCTCAGCACTGACCCTCTGACAGTGCGGCAATCCCTCAGCACTGACCCTCCGACAGTGCAGCACTCCCTCAGCACTGACCCTCCGACAGTGCGGTACTCCCTCAGCACTGACCCTCTGACAGTGCGGTACTCCCTCAGCACTGACCCTCTGACAGTGCGGCACTCCCTCAGCACTGACCCTCCGACAGTGCGGCGCTCCCTCAGCACTGACCCTCCGACAGTGCGGCGCTCCCTCAGCACTGACCCTCCGACAGTGCGGCACTCCCTCAGCACTGACCCTCTGACAGTGCGGTACTCCCTCAGCACTGACCCTCTGACAGTGTGCACTCCCTCAGCACTGACCCTCCGACAGTGCGGCACTCCCTCAGCACTGACCCTCTGACAGTGCGGCGCTCCCTCAGCACTGACCTTCCGACAGTGCGGCACTCCCTCAGTGCTGCCCTCTGCTGTTTTATATCTGTACATCCATCTTTGCTCTCTCTGCTGTATATTTTGTCCAGCTTCCTGGTGGACTCCATTCACAGAAGTCAATGTAGTTTGAACCCCAGAATGTTTGAGCTGTGATGTGGAGATCTTTCTTACTGGAAAATTCTGGAAAATGCCTGGAGTCATGCGGAGAAGCAGTTATGAAAGATTGCTAAGGCACCAGCTGGTGTATTGCGTTCCATTCCAGTCACCACCCCCTTTTGGAAGGATGTTTCCACCTTGGAGAGGGGTTCAGAGCAGATTTACCGGAATGGACCAAGGAATGAGGGAATTCCTTCCGTGTGGAGAGACTGGGAAAAGCTGGACTTGTTCTCTTTGGCGCCGAGTGGAGTTTGAATTGGGAAGTTCAAAGTCCCCCGGGGGGGGGGGCGGGGTTTTGATTGAGTTAATGAAGGAGACACTGTCTCCAGGAGCAGGAGGGTCAATCACCAGAGGGACACAGGCTGGAGAGAATTGGGAAAAAGACCCAGAGGAGGTGTGGGTGGAGTGGGAAGAGGAGGCGAATTTGCTTTTTTGACCTGGCGAGTTGGTGTTGTAATCTGGGATGTGCTGCCTGGAAGGGAGTGAATTCAACAGGACCTTTCAAACGTTGGGGAGGTGGGAGGGGGTAGATTGGGAAAGATTTGCAGGGCAGTGTGGGAAAGAGTTGAGCCAGTGATCTCCTCTTGCATTGTATTTTTGTGTGACGCGTGCACAAACATTGAGCTAAAAGCATGTCCACACCGGTTTGAAATGAGTTTTTTTAATGTTTGCTTAGTGCGGTTGGATAATACCAGGAAATATATTTTGAAGACAAATTGACAGTGTTGTAACTGAATCAATTGCATTTTTAAGTGATAAGATGGTTCTGCCCTCAGGCTGATTAACATTTGAAATCACTCGCAGGATTAGAGAATGCTGATTAAAACATCAAGAATGTTTCCAACATGTTGAGGCTATTCAGCCCGTCATGTCCATGATACATGGAAAGCCACAATTGAACCTGCCTTGGACACACTCTGAGGCAGCATATCCCAGACCCTCGTCACTCTCAGAAACAGGTTTGTTCTCACGTTGCCATTACTTCTATTGCATTCCACCTCAACTCCATATGATCATCAATCCTTGCACCAACGGGAATAATGTCTCCCTTTCTACTCTGCCCGGACCCTTAGGACTTTCATCATTTCGATTAAATCTCATCCCAGGACTTCCTTTCTCTGAGTAGAACCTTCCCAACTTCTGAGTGAAGTGAAAGTCCCGACCTGTAACTCTCACATGTGATTTCAGGCAAAGGATTGAGAGGGGAATCATTGAGTGATGCATTGTCACTGGACTGGTAAGCCCGAAGCTGTGGTGATGTTTAGAGGACGCAGTAATATTGCTGGATTAGTAATCCCTAACCCCAGGTTTTGGACATGGGTTCAAGTCCCACTTTGGTCAATGGTGAAATTTGAATTCAATAAATTTCTAGAATAAAGAAAATTAGCCTAATGTTGATCTCCAATAATTATTATTAAAAACACACTATCTTCACTAAGGCCTTTTAGGGAAGGAAATCTGCCTCCTGTATCTGGTCTGTCCCACATATGACCACAGCGATGTGGTTGACTTGGAAATGTCTGTCCAGTTAAACCTAATCACTAGAAACTCTGAGAAAAGGAATAAAACCAGGAAAACTAGCCGGCATTGAGTCCGGCGCTGGAAATGACAATGGGTCACACTCCTCTATCAATCCTGCAAATTCCTCCTTTCTAACATCAGGGGGTTTGTGCCAAAATTGGGAGAGCTGTCCCACAGACTAGTCAAGCAACAGCCTGACATGGTCACCCCCCACGGAATCACAGACAATGTCCCAGGTACCTCCACCCCCAATGTTCCCTCAAAGCTACTCAACTGGGCAGCCCCGTGAAGGTCCCACACACAACATCCTTGACTTTCCCTTGCCGATGTCACTGCTATACACGGATCTCTGAGAGTTAATCATCGACATTCCAGAGACTCCACAAAGTGGTCTTGAAATAGTGGATGCACTGGTGGATATCTTTCAAGATTGTATAGACTCCGGAACAGTTCCGATGGATTGGAGGGAAGCTAAAGTAACTCCACTACTTAAAAATGAAGCTTGGTAGAAAACTGGAAATCAGCCTAATAGTGGCAGTGGGCAAAATATTAGAGTCCATCATCAAAGATTTAATAGTAGAGCACTTGGAAAACAGTGACAAGATCAGACAAAGTCGGCATGGATTTACGAAAGGCGAATGATGCTCAACAAATCTATGGGAATTCTGTGAGGACGTAAAGAGGGGAACCAATGGTTATTGACTCATAGAATCCCTACAGGGTGGAAAAAGACTATTTGGCCCAACAAGTCCAGATTGACCCTCTGAAGAGTAACCCACCCAGACCTGTTCCCCTACCTTATTACTCTACATTTACCCCTGACTAATGCACCTATTGCTACACATCCCTGAACACTATGGGCAATTTAGCAAGGCCAATACACCGACATTGGACATCTTTGGATTGTGGGAGGAAACCTTCACAGGCACAGAGAGAACGTGCAAACTTCACACAGACAGTCCACTGAGGCTGGAATCGAACCTGGATCACTGGCACTGTGAAGCAGCAGTGCTAACCACTGAGCTCTGTATCACAGTCAGACACACAACTGTTGCACCATAAGCCCATGCTTGGCTTGTTTGGACTTTCAGGTAGCTTTCAACAAAGTCCCACACAAAAGATCAGTGTTTAAAATTGAAGCGCGTGTGACTGAGGGTTGTGTATTGAGATGGAAAGAGAACTGGCAAATAAGAAACAACAGTGAGAATAAATGAGTCATTTTGCAAATGGCACTCAGTGATTAATGGGGTACCAACAGGGCATCAGTGGTTGGACCCCAGTTATTCACAACATATATTAGTGATTGAGATGAGGCAGCTAAGTGTAAGTTTGCAGACAACATAGAGCTGGGTGAGATGGTGTATTCTCAGGGGGATACAGGGGTGCTTCACAGTGATTTGAACAAGTTGAGTGAGTGGACAAGTGCATTGCAGATGGACAAATGTGAATAAATTACCTGCTTTGGGAGCAAAAATAGAAATTATTTTTATCTAAATTATGAGACTAAGGTCAGTACATTTGTGGATAGTGCCGAAGGATGTTGTGTGTTACAGAGAGACACAGATAAGCTGCAGAGCTGGGCTGACAGGTGGCGAATGGAGTTTAATGCAGAAAAATGTGAGATGATTCACTTTGGAAGGAGTAACAGGCATACAGAGTACTGGACTAATGGTAAGATTCTTGGTAGTGTGGATGAGCAGAGAGATCTCGATGTCCATGTACATAGATCCCTTAAAGTTGCCATCCAGGGTGACAGGGTTGTTAAGAAGGCATACATTGTGTTAGCTTTTAATGTTAGAATGATTGAGTTTCAGAGCCATGAGGTCATGTTGCACCTGTACAAAACTCTGGTGTAGCCGCATTTGGAGCATTGCGTACAGTTCTGGTCGCCACATTATCGGAAGGGTGTGGAAACATTGGAAAGGGTGCAGAGGAGATGTACCAGGATGTTGCCTGGTATAGAGGGAAGGTCTTATGAGGAAAGGCTGAGAGAGGCCTGAGGCTGTTTTCGTTAGAGAGAAGAAGGTTGAGAGATGGTAATAGAGACATATAAGATGATCAGAGGATTAGATAGAGTGGACAGTGAGAGCCTTTTTCCTCGGGATGGTGATGGCTAGCACGAAGGGACATGGCTTTAAACTGAAGGGTGACGGATATAGGACAGATGTCAGAGGTAGTTTCTTTACCCAGAGAGTAGTGAGGGCGTGGAATGCCCTTCCTGCAGCAGTAGTAGACTTGCCAACGTTAAGGGCATTTAAATGGCCATTGGATAAACATATGGATCATATGGAATAATGTAGGTTAGATGGGCTTCAGATTGGTTTCACACATTGAGGGCTGAAGGGCCTGTACTGAGCTCTAATATTCTATGTCCCATCTACCTCCTTCATTTCCTACATGTTAACTTGGTGATTCACACTTCACATTTTTTACACAAAGTATTACATTTATTGCCCGTTTATCCAGCTTATCCCTGTTTGCAGCCTCTGTATCCTCCTCACAGCTTACTTTCCCACTGAGCTTTGTCTCAGCATCAAACTGGGACAATCCCACTCTATCCCCCCATCTCAGTCACTGATGTAGACTGTGAGTCACTGAGGTCCCAGCACTGATCCTTGCAGCACCAGTTACATCCTGACAACTGACAATGTCTGTTAGCTTTTTTCAGTAGAAGGATCGAGTTTCGGTATCATGATGTCATGCTGCAGCTGGACAAAACTCTGGTGCAGCAGAACTGGCAGTATTGTATACAGTTCTGGTCACTGCGTTACAGGAAAGATGTGAAAGCTTTGGTAAGGGTTCAGAGGAGATTTACTCAGATGTTGCCTGGTATGGAGGGAAGGTCTTACGAGGAAAGGCTGAGGGACTTCAGGCTGTTTCTGTTAGAGAGAAGAAGGTCGAGACTAGAAGAGTCTAGATTGGTTAGGGCTATGTCCGCTGGAGTTAAAAGAGAATGGGAGCCGGAGGGGGATGGGGGTGGGGGGGTGGTCTGGGGGCTGTGGGGTTGTGGGGATATCTTCTAGAAACCTATAAAACTCTAACATGGTTAGATGCGGGAAAGATGTTTCCAATGGTGAGGAAGCCCAGAATCCATTGAAGGGTATTGGGGTGAGCCATTTAGGGCTGACTTAATTGAGACATACAAGATAATTACATGGTTAGATCGGGTGGACAGTGAGATCCTTTTTCCGAGGATGGTGATAGCAAGCACAAGGGGACATAGCTTTAAATTGTGGGGTGATAGGTGTAGGACAAATGTCAGAGGTAGTTTCTTTACTCAGAGAGTAGGAGGGGGTGTGGAATGCACTGTCTGCAATGGTTGTAGATTCAGTAACTTTACGTGTGTTTAAATGGTCATTAGATATGGACAAGAATGGAATGGTGTAGGTTAGATGGGCTTCAGATTAGTTTCATAGGGCTGCGCAACATCGAGGGCCGAAGGGCCTGTACCGCTCTGTAATGTTCTATGTTCCAGATTGGGAAGGGGGTAGGTGCAAAGAGACCAGGATGCCCTTGTACACCAATCGCTGAAAGTAAGCGTAGAGGTGCAGCAGTTGGTGAGGAAGGCAGCTCCCTTTGTAGTGAGAGGATTGAAATACAGGAGCAGGAAGGTCTTGCTGCAATTGTACAGGTGAGACCACACCTGGGCTATTGTGTGCAGTTTTGGTTTCTCTATTCATGGAAGGATGTTCTAGCGATGGAGGAGTATACTAGACTAATTCATGGGATGCAGGGCAGATGTATGAAAAGAGTCTAGATTGGTTAGGGCTATGTTCGCTGGAGTTGAAGAGAATGGGAGCCGGAGGGGGGTGGGGGGGGGGGGGGGTGGTCTGGGGGCTGTGGGGTTGTGGGGATATCTCCTAGAAACCTATAAAACTCTAACATGGTTAGATGCGGGAAAGATGTTCCCAATGGTGAGGAAGCCTAGAAGCCATCTAGGGCTGAGATGAAGAGAAAAATCTTCACCCAGAGAGTGGTGAACCTGTGGGATTCTCTACCAGAGAGCAATTGAGGTTAAATCATTGAGTGTTTTCAAGGTTGAGTTAGATATAGTTCTAAGCGCTAAAGGGATTAAAGGGAATGGGGAGAACGCAGGGACTGGATACTGAGTTGGATGATCAGCCATGATCACATTGAATTACAGAACAAGTGGCCTACTCCTGTGTCTCTATGACCTTCCTTCCATGCAGCAGTACGGTGGCTTAGAGGTTAGCACTACTGTCTCACGGTGCCAGGGACCCAGGTTCGATTCCAGCCTTGTGTGACTGTCTGTGTGGAGTTTGCACATTCTCCCCGTGTCTGTGCGGGTTTCCTCCGGGTGCTCTGAAGATGTGCAGGTTAGGGTGAATTGGCTGTACTAAATTGTCCCATGTTGTTGAGGGAAGTATCGGTTAGGTGCATTAGTCATGGGAAATGTATTGGTCTGGGTGGGGTACTCTTAGGAGCATCAGTATGGACTTGTTGGGCCCAAATGGCCTGTTTCCACACTGTAGGGATTCAATGTTGACTGTAAGGTCAGAAATGGGGAAGTTGGCTGATGGTTGCACAATGTTCAGCATCATTTGTGACTCCTCAGATGCTGACTCTTTCAAAGCAAAGTACGAGTTGGATAACATTAGGCTTAGGCTGGCAAGGGACAAGTAACATTGTCATTGCCTGGCACTTGCGTGATGCCAATCTCCAACTAACCATACTCTGATGTTCAATGCAGTTACCGTCGCTGAATTCCCCATGATCAACATCCTGAGGGTTACCATTGATCAGAAACTGATCTGGCATAGACTACAAGACCTGCTTGGGGGCAGGCTATTCTTCAGAGAGTGACTCAACTCTTGTCCCCATAAGGTTGGTCCATATTTCTATAACGCACGGATCAGGGGTGTGGTGGAGTACTCTTCAACAACATTAAAGAAGTTTGACACCCTTCAAGGGTGACTTGCTTTGTATCAATGACTTCCACCATTCACTCCCACCACTCATGATGTACAGTAGCAGCAGTGTGTACCAACTATAAGATGCATTGTTACAACTCAATAATATTCCTGAGATGACCCCTTCTGTACTTGGGGCATCTACCACCTAGAAAGACAAAAATAGCAGATATAAGGTAACACCACTCCTGACAAGTTCCCCTCCAAGTCACTCACCATCCTGACTTATATCACTGTTGTTGGGTTAAAATTCTGGAACCCCCACGCCAGCAGCCGCACATATATATACTTACAGCACATGGACTGCAACAGTTCAAGAAGGCAGTTCACCACCACCTTCTCAAGGGCAACTAGGGACGGGCAATAAAACACTGGCCTCGTCAGCAGTGCCTACACCCTGTGGACGAAAAATCATTATTCTGCGATCCTGCAGCCTGTTCTTCCAATCAACTTGGAATTTGATTTCTCTGTCCATTAACCAAGGCATTGTGGGACTCTTTCCAGTCCAAGGTCTGCAGCGGTTCAGGAAGGCAGCTCACCCCCACCTTCTAAAGGGCAAGGATGAATTGGCAATAAATGCTGGGCCCAACTCGCCAACTCTACGAGCACTTAAATGGTCTCTAGATAAACATACGGATCATATTGGAATAGTGCAGGGTAGATGGGCTTCACATTGGTTTCATAGGTCAGCGCAACATCGAGGGCTGAAGGACCTGTACTGTGCTGTAATGTTCTATGTTCTCGCCAGCAACACCCACGTCCTGTAAACGAATAAAATTAAATCTATCCTCCTGGGTACCATATGTCTCACTCCCTTTACTCAAAACAAAAACCTGTCAATCTCAGTCTCAGTTAACTTCTCCGATCCTCGACTACTTTTCGAGGGACAGAGTTCCAGATTTCCACTTTCTTTCCTTTAAAGAAGTTTTATTTACTCACTCTTCCTTTCAGTTTCACGCCTCCCTATCTTCCGAACTGATCAAATCCACAGAAGCAATCAGAGCTTGAGTGAGACGAGAAGAGGAGAATCGAGGTCCACAGTAAGAGAATGCCAGGTTAGGACAGGTGGTCGTTCCTCTCATTCACCTTGAATCAGAGAGTCTGCCCTTCCCTGTCGCTTGACAGAAATGAAACTATGCTCAGCAGAGAAGTGAGGAGACATTGCTCAATATCCTGGTGCTGATAGTGAACTTGTTCAGGACAGGACCTGCTCTGTACAAATGAGGAATGTACCTTTTCTTGTAAGACTTGGTTTCAGTTTCAATGCTCCCAGTTTGTAAATGTTGATGCCGGCTGATTATAAAGGAATAAATTGAGCTCCACATACACTGCCCCACCTCCCCAAGTGACAAATGACAGATCAAAGGGGAACGTGTTAGCCCTCCTTCAAAGATTGACTGAAATTGTGAAATTTGTAGACAAGTTCTGTCACATTGACTTTAATTTACTGGACCCAGATTTTGTGGGAGTCTGCTGTGTCGTATTTGTGGCAATACCCAGTTCAAACTTTACTATTAATTGATGACTTTGGGACTGGAGGATGCTGTAGAAATGTAAGTCTTTGTTGTTAAAATTACTGCCAGGTCTTCCCATAACAAAAGCTGGTAGACAAGACGTGAGTAACTGTCGGCCCCTTAGCTTAGATTCAAGCATTTTCCCCACGACCAAAGTTATGAGATTAGATTAGTATGGAAACAGGCCCTTCGGCCCAACAAGTCTACACTGACCCTCCAAAGAGTTACCCGCCCAGACCCATTTCCCTCTGAATAGTGCACCGAACACAATGGGCAATTTAGCATGGCCAATCTACTTGACCTGCACATCTTTGGACTGTGGAAGGAAACCAGAGCAAACCCACACAGACACGTGGAGAATGCGCAAACGCCACACAGACAGTCACCCGAGGCTGGAATTGAACCTGGGTCCCTGGCGCTATGAAGCAACAGCGCTAACCACTGAGCCACCGTGCCCCCCCCCCCCAGTCAGCGAGGAAGAAATAGCAAGATGGCTGGATAGAAATTGTCCCATCAGGCAAACACAGCATGGGTTCATGAAAGCCAGATCATGTTTAAGTAATTTACTGGAGTTCGTTGAGGACATTATGAGTGCGGTGGATAATGGGGAACCGGTGTATCTGGATTCCAGAAGGCATTCAACAAAGTGCTGCACAAAAGGCAGCTGTGTAAGGTAAAAGCATTCGGTGTTACGGGCCATGTATTAGCATAGATGGAAGATTGATTAACTAACAGAAAGCAAAATACATTCAGGACAAAAGGGTATCTAGGGAAAGAATAGGGCCCTGCAAAGATCAGCAAGGCAGCCTATGTGAGGAGATGGGGAAGATACTAAACAAGTATTTTGCATCAATATTTACTGTGGAGAAGGACATGGAAAATATATAAAGTGGGGAAATAGATGGTGACATCTTGAAAAATGTCCATATTACAGCGGAGGAGGTGCTGGATGTCTTGAAACACATAAAAGTTGATAAATCCCTGAGACCTGATCAGGTGTACCGTGGAACTCTGTGGGAAACTAGGGAAGAGATTGCTGGGCCTCTTGCTGAGATATTTGTATCATCGATAGTCACAGGTGTGGTGCCGGAGACAGGAGGTTGGCTAACATAGTGCCACTGTTTAAGAAAGGTGGTAAGGAAAAGCCAGGGAACTATAGATCGGTGAGCCTGACATTGCTAGTGGGCAAGTTGTTGGAGGGAATCCTGAGGGACAGGATGTACCTGTATTTGGAAAGGCAAGGACTGATTAGGGATAGTCAGCATGACTTTGTGCATGTGAAATCACGTCTCACAAACTTGATTGAGTTTTTTGAAGTAACAAAGATGATTGATGAGGACAGAGCAGTGGATGTGACCTATATGGACTTCAGTAAAATGTTCAACAAGATTCCTCATGGTAGACCGGTTAGCAAGGTTAGATCACATGGGATACAGGGAGAACTAGCCATTTGGATATAGAACTGGCTTGAAGATAGAAGACAGAGGGTGGTGCTGGAGGATTGCTTTTCAGACTGGAGACCTGTGACCAGTGGAGTGTCACAAGGATCGGTGATGGGTCCACTACGTTTCGTCATTTATATAAATGATTTGGATGTGAACATAGGAGGTATAGTTCGTAAGTTTGCAGATGACACCAAAATTGGAGGTGTAGTGGACAGCGAGGAATATTACCTCAGATTACAACAGGATCTTGATCAGATGGGTCAATGGGCTGAGGAGTGGCAGATGGAGTTTAATTTAGATAAGCAAATCAGATTAGGACTTATATATACACTTAATGGTAAGGTCCTAGGCAGTGGTACTGAACAAAGACACATTAGAGTGCAGGTTCATTGTTCCTTGACAGTAGAGTCACAGCAAGATAGAATAGTGAAGAAGGTGTTTGGTATGCTTTCGTTATTGGTCAGAGCATTGAGTGTGTGAGATTGGAGGTCATGTTTCGGCTGTACAGGACTTTGGTTCGGCTACTTTTAGAATATTGTGTGCAATTCTGATGTCTTTCCATCAGAAGGATGTTGTGAAACTTGAAAGGGTTCAGAAAAGATTTACAAGGATGTTGCCAGGGATGGAAGATTTTAGCTATAGGGAGAGGCTGAACTGGCTGAGGCTGTTCTGAGATTAGATGACTTACGGTGTGGAAACAGGCCCTTCAGCCCAACAAGTCCACACTGACCCGCCGAAGCACAACCCACCCAGACCCATTCCCCTACATTTACCCCTTCACCTAACACTACGGGCAATTTAGCATGGCCAATTCACCTAACCTGCACATTTTTGGACTGTGGGAAGAAACTGGAGCATCCAGAGGAAACCCATGCAGACACGGGGAAAATGTGCAAACTCCACGCAGACAGTCGCCTGAGGCAGGAATTGAACCCAGGTCTCTGGCACTGTGAGGCAGCAGTGCTAACCACTGTGCCACCGTGCCGTTTTCCCTGGAGCGTCGGAGGCTAAGAGGTGACTTTCTTGAGGTTAACAAAATCGTGAGGGGCATGGACAGACCAGGTGTTTTCCCTGGAGTGGGGAGTCCAGAACTAGAGGGCATAGGTTCAGGATGAGAGAGGGAAGATATAAAAGGGACCTAAGGGGCAACATTTTCATACAGAGGGTGGTGCATGTATGGAATGAGCTGCCATTGATGGAAGTGATGGAGGCTGGTACAATGACAGCATTTAAAAGGCAACAGGATGGGCATATGAATAGGAAGAGTATAGAGGGATATTGGCCACGCGCTGGCAAATGGGACTCGATAAGGTTCGGATATCTGGATGACGGACAAAGGGTCTGTTTTCATGCTGTATATCTCTATGACTCTATGAGAGGGCATAAATGAATTTTTTCTGGTTGGCGATCAGTGTTAATAGTGTGCCTCAGGGATTCACAAATGACACTAAGGTGAGTGGTTGAGCAGAGGACACTGAATGTGTCTACAGAGGAATATAGATAGGTCAAGTGAGTGGGCAAGGGTCTGGCAGTTGGAGTCAATGTTGGTAAATGTGAGGTCTTCCATTTGTTGGAATGACAGCAAAAAAGATTATATTTAAATTGTGAAAAATTACAGCATGCTGCTGTGTAGGTGGACCTGGGTGACCTTGTGCATGAACCATACAAAGTTGGTTGTTATAGGCGGCAGGTAATTCTAACCACCGCCCCTTGACATTCAACGGTATTACCATCACTGAATTCCCCCACTGTCAACATCCTTGGGGTTGATCAGAAACTCAACTGGACTCACCACATAAACACAGTGGCTATAAGAGCAGGTCGGAGACTAGGGATACTGCAGTGAATAACTCACCTCTTGACACCCCAAAGTCAAACCACCATCTACAAGGCACAAGTAAGGAGTGTGATGGAATACTTCCCACTTGCCTGGATGCGTGCAGTTCCAACAACACTCAAGCAATTTGACACCATCCAGGATAAAGCAATCTGCTTGATTGGTACCACATCTACAAACATTTAATCCCTCCACCACCGGTGCTCAGTAGCAGTAGTGTGTACTATTTACAAGATGCACTGCAGAAATTCACCAAAGATCCTTCGACAGCACCTTCCAAACCCATGACCACTTCTGTCTAGAAGGACAAGGGCAGCAGTTACTTTGGAACACTACCACCTGCAAGTTGCCCTCCAAGCCACTCACCACTCTGACTTGGAAACATACCGCTTATCCCTTCACAGTCCTTGGGTCACATTCCTGGAATTCCCTCCCACTGGTATTGGTGGGTCAACCTACAGCAAGTGAACTGCAGCGATTCAAGAAGGCAGATCCCCACTACCTTCTCCACGGCAAATAGGGATGGGCTATCAACGCTGGCCAGCCAGTGACGCCCAAGTCCCACAAATGAATTTTTAAAAATTATGAAGGCAAATAGAATATTGGAGTTTAAAAACAGGGCAGTTATGCTGCAGCTGTTTAGGGAGCTGGTGAGGTCACACCTTGAGTCATCGATAGTTTTGGTCTCCTTACTTAAGAAAGGATTTATTGGCACTGGAGAGATGCAAAAGAGGTTCAATTGGTTGATACCAGAGTTGAGAGCGTTGGCCTACGAGGAGCAATTAAGTGGACTTTAGAAGAAAGAGGAGGTATCTTGTAGAGACATATTAAATTATGAAGTGAATAGATAGGATAGAAGCAGGGAGGTTGTTTCCACTGGTGGGTGAAACTAGAACAAAAGGGGATACAGCCTCAAAATAAAGGTTAGAGACAAAAAAAAAGATCTACAGATACTGGAATCAAAGTAGCCAAGCAGGAAGCTGGAAAAACACAGCAATCCTGGCAGCATCAAAGGGTGGGAGGACTCAATGTCTGGGTCAAATCCTGACAAAGGGCCAAATGGCCCACTCCTGCTGCTGGTGCATGTGTTCATCAGGCCCAGCCTCCTATCAATCAGACACAGTCCCCGCCCCCGTCAGTGGGTGTCAATCAGAGGGAGTCCCCGCCCCAGTCAATCAGAGGGAGTCCCCGCCCCAGTCAATCAGAGGGTGTCTCCGCGCATGTCAATCAGCGGGAGTTCCCGTACCTGTCAATCAGAGGGAGTCCCCGCCCCCATCTCTCCAGGGAGTCCCCGCCCTCGTCAATCAGAGGGAGTCCCCGCCCCAGTCAATCAGAGGGTGTCTCCGCGCATGTCAATCAGAGGGAGTTCCCGAACCTGTCAATCAGACGGGGTCCCCGCCCCCGTCAGTGGGTGTCAATCAGAGGGAGTCCCCGCCCCCGTCAAACACACCTGTACCAGGTAAATCTGTTTCTAAACTACTGCATGTGCTTTCAGCTCTTACACTGGATCATGCTGGATAGACAGGGAGGAACATTGGAAGGTTTGAAATGCTGTGTGCTATTTTACCAAAGAACGAATCTGAGAGTGAGTGGTGTGGGTCACTGTTACCTGGAACTGGTCCTTAAACTCCCTCGAATTGTTCTGTTTCTGAGACTCCCCTTCATGTCCCTCAGATACAGAACTCTGAGAATTCCTGCCTCCATTAGCATTAGTGTTTCTGGAATTCTGTGTGGAGAGTCTCTGTTCTGTGTGAACGAGACCCTCCTGTTGGGAAACTGGGATTGGGAGTGAAGACAGTGGAGAGTAATATTCATCCTGGTGTAACCTGGCCTTCCACCTAGTCCAAGGGAGAAAGGGAATTTTCTCACGTTGAGGTTTACTTGGTTCCATGTGTTGAGTATACTGTCAGGAAATTGTCATTATAAATACTACAAATCTGAGCTTTACACCTTCCACAGAAAGGAAAGCAGAGTTATAGATCAGAGCTTCTTCAAAATCTGGTATTGGGGTTTTAGATTTTCAAGCCAGTGTATTCAATAGAAACCTGGAAATAGAAAATTATTCCCAATAAAAGTGACCATGAAGCTGTTGGATTGCTGTAAAACCCCAACTTGTTCCCTCATGTCCCTTTAGGGAAGGGAACCTGCCGTCCTTACCCAGTCTGATCTGTGACTCCAGTCCCACATTAACCTGGGGGAGGTTTAACTGCCTGCTTTAATTGTCTGAGCACATCAATCAGTTTGTACCAAACCCCGAGACAGGAAAATCCACAATAAAACTGAATGGGCTCCTGAGCCTGGCCAAAACTGGCCATAAACAGGTCCAGGCAGTGGAGGGGGTCGTTAGGGCCGACTGCCTGCCCCTCTTCCGGGGTTATGTTAGAGCCTGGGTGTCCTTGGAGAAGGAGCACGCGGTGTCCACCAACACCCTTGAGGTAATTATATTACTTATAGTGTTGAAACAGGCCCCTCGGCCCAACAAGTCCACACCAACCCGCCGAAGTGTAACCAACCCAGACCCATTCCCCTACATTTACCCCTTCACCGAACACTACGGGCAATTTAGCATGGCCAGTTTACCTAACCTGCACATTTTTGGATTGTGGGAGGAAACCAGAGCACCCGGAGGAAACCCACGCAGACATGGGAGAATGTGCAAACTCCACACAGAGTCACCTGAGGCGGGAATTGAACCAGAGTCCCTGACGATGTGAGGCAGCAGTGCTAACCACTGTGCCACCGTGCCGCCCATATAAGAGATCAATTCAAACAGAAGCCACGCGTTCCGCGGGTATGGCAGCAACTGCGACAGTTCGGAAATGCAGGCAAAACCGCCCTGTGCTTGCTTCCCACCGCCACAATGTGAGGGCCATTGAGTCTGATTTGCTAGCACTGCACTGCGCCTTCGCTGTTGTCCCGTGGCAGTGCGATTTAAAAGCGACCCGCCCGAGCAGGAACTTGAACCCTGGACCCTCAGATTAAGAGTCTGATGCTCTACCGACTGAGCTACCCGGGCTCGTAATCAGGGAGAGGTGGGCACCGCAGGGAGTGGAGTGTGATTTCCCTGTCCAACTCTATTGTGATTTAATCCCTACCCTCCCCTTCACTGTTTGATCACACAATATTGCCCTTTGGTGTGAAGGGCAGTGCTTGTCACTGGCCACTCGGGTGTTTCCTTTAATCCTGGTGGTGGCAATTGAATAAAGATTCGTGCACCTTGTGTCTCTCACTGTGTCTCACACCTGCATACACACACACACACCATGGATGCTGGGGAAAAATAAGCCCTACCGCAGTTAGACAGTAGTGTGGGGAAAACATTAAAAAAACAAATAAAAAAAAAACTGAATGTGAGCCAGGCATCGCATCAGGACACAGCAATGTCACAGCCAGCCCAGCTGACCCTGTAAAGTCCCCCTCACTAACATCTGGGGACTAGGGTCCAACTTGGCAGACTGTGGGACATAGTCACACTGACAGAAATAACACAACATCCCAGACTCCCCGATCACCATCCCTGGGTATGTCCTGTCCCATCAGGGGTGAGGGCACAGTGAGATACAGTCTGGAGGGAGTGACCCTGGATTAAAGGCAGTGCAGTATAACATTGAACATTGTTGAAACACTTGCCTTTCAATGCTGTCAACTTCTCCACAGGAAAATCATAAAATTAAAATAATTTCAACAGCTGTTGTATTTAATTGAAGGGAAACTGCTGCTGGTCAGTGTCCAGTTCTCTCTATGGGAAAGCATGTATCCATCCCATTGTGGGGGTGGGTGTGTGTGTGTGTGTGTGCAAGGAGCTGTGGGGTGGTCTGCTGTGTGTGTGAATATTGGGATCTAACCTCCCACATCCCTCCAGGACTAGAATTACCTAGGGATCTGTTTGTACTGGGGCTGGTTCTGAAACACGAGGTGCTGAAGGTCTCTGCTGTTAGTTTTGTTTGTGTGTCCCAGTCTGTTAATGGCTTCACTCTGTCTCTAGGTCCTGGAGTCACAACTAGAAGAAGAGTTGGATTGGGATTTGCTGCTGGGATTGGTGCTGTTTTTGTTGTTGGAATTGTGGGTTACATTGTCCTAAAGCCACAAAGATGGTGAGTTCTGGAACGTTCCACTATTTCCATGGTAACCCTTTGATCTTTGTATAACATTGTGTGAAATGTTGCTGAGCTCTGTCCCTGTCCATTCCCTGAGCTGTGAGGATGCTTCAATCCAGCCTGTCATTGAGCAGCAGCATCCAGTCACTTCCAGCTTGTCATCCTCTCGCTGCTGAACAGTCCCCGTGGATTGGAAAGGAGCAAATATTATCCCACTGGAGAACCAGAGGATGGGGCACATATTGGGAATTTCAGGAGGTATTTGGGAAGGTGCCACACAATAGGTTGTTGTACAAGATGAGGGCCCAGGGGACTGGGGGGTAATATAGCATGGATTGAGGATTGGTTAATGGACAGGAACAGAGCAGGAACAAAAGGGTCATTGTCAGTTGTCAGGATGTAACTGGTGCTGCAAGGATCAGTGCTGGGACCTCAGTGACTCACAATCTATATCAGTGACTGAGATGGGGGAATAGAGTGGGATTGTCCCAGTTTGCTGCTGAGACAAAGCTCAGTGGGAAAGTAAGCTGTGAGGAGGATACAGAGGCTGCAAACAGGGATATGCTGGAGAAATGTTTGGGACAATAATAACGTGGGAAGTGTGAAGTATCCACTTTGAAAAAAATGGTGTTTTTAGTGTGAAAGGCTAGTGAATGTAATTCAGGAATTTGTAGATAAATCACCAACTTAACATGTATGAAATGAGGGAGGGAGGTGGGATGGTGGCCTTGATTGTCAGTGGGTCAGAGGAAGGAGATGTTACTGCAGTTTCGAGAGGATAGGGGTGAGACCCAACCTGGAGGGCTATGTACTGTCTCAGTTTCCTTCATTAGACAGAATCCTGGGATAAATGGATCTGTACTCACTGGAGTTCAGAAGGAGAAGTGATCTTATTGAAACAGAACATTCTGAGGGGTCTTATTAAGACAGAGGTGGAGAGGAATCTATTCTGAGGAAGTGATTCTGTGGAATTCTTTACCACAGGCTACACGAAAAACACAGGGGTTGGTCGTTTTCAGATCAGCCATAGACTAATTGATCGATTGGCCGAATGGCCTACGTCTGCTACTCCATCTTGTGGACGGGGCAGGTTCTGGTGTCTCCCGCTGCCCAGGTTGAAATTTTCTTCATGTGGGTGTGGATGCTCCATTGTTAAATCTGTTTCAGACTGAGATGGACAGATTTGAACATTCCCATCTTTTTTCCCAATCCCTCCGTGGCCTCAGCCCTCCCTATGTGTAACCACCTTCAGCTGTACAGCCCTCAGATCTCTGTGCTCCTGTCTCCCTGATATTTCCATTGCTGCCCCATTGGTGGCTGTGCCTTCAGCTGCCTGGCTCGGAAGCTCTGTAATTCCTCACCTAAACCTCTTTGTCAGTGTTTCTCCTCCCTCTGTGTCCCTCTGCCTCTCCTCACTTTCCTTGTGTCTGTTCCATCAAACCATCCAGGATTCACTCAGAAGTCCATCTTAGATTGCCTTGTTTCCCTCAATATCCACATCTCTATGCTTCCCTGCGTTTCCTCACTGTGGGAGGGGGAACTATCGCAGGGTTTCTCTCACTCTCTGCTCTGGCCCTCCCTCTGTCAGTCAGCACAGCTCCTGTGCAGTGTCCAGCTCTTGCCCATTGCCTCCCCAATAAGCCTCCTCTCCTCTACACTCTGTGCTCCATCACCGTGCAGCTCCTGTCACCCATTTTCCAGCTGCCATTGGTCCCCAGGATGTTGAGCGTCACTTCATGTGTCTGTGCTCCTGAACAGCTCCTTTACACATGTGTCCAAAGTGTTGGATTCTTCGAACCTGTACTCTGCTGGTTTCTCTTTCCCCTCGGAATTGTGACCAAAAACAATGCACTAGCAATCAAAAATCACGAATAGATCCTCTGACAGGGGTTACCATTTTGGGTGAAGCATGGAGCCTTGTACCAACAGCACCTGAGCATCAGGATGGAGTGGCTGGAGAACAAAACCTTCTGGGGAACAGGGCTGTCCAGCACTGACTGAGTTTCCACTGCACTGAGCCTGGCTCGGAGTGGCTGGGGCAGTCAGCCCAGTACTGTGGCAAATGACTAAGAACATCAGTTAGTTCCTGATGACATTATTAACTTGTTCTCAGTGTGGGTGATGCTGCCAAGACCCCACTTAACAATTCAATCATTTGTATGTTGTGAATCTCTCATGTACAGTTCCTTTTCTGTGTACTGTGTGCCAGAGTGTGATTCAAGGGATCCTGGTATTGATGTCTGTATATAGAATTCTGTAAATATTTTATATTGATACACTTGTATTTCTGTTCTGGTTATTTGTACTTATATCGTACAGAGGTGTCATCCACGTTTAAATGTGATTTTTCTATATAATTGCATTTGTTGTAAAAATTAATTATGGATATATCTGTATTTCTGCCCTGATACTTGTAACTTTTCTACCTGTACTTTTTGCTCCAAGCTGTGATTTAAGAGAAGCTGATGCTGATATTAGTGGGTCTACAGTCTGATGTTTATTGACTCTGCTGGTCACTGCATGAACAGAGGGGCTGTCAGGCAGTAAGTCCCTGACTATGAATTGGAGTGAATGGAATTGGCTAAAGACTGGGATCAGTGATTGTGGGAATCTCAGGAGGAGGCTGGGTTTGAACATCCAGTAGGTGTTCCTGGTGACTGGGAGTGTAGATGTTTGCAGAGAGGGAGAGAATGTGAGAGTTTCAGTTATCCCAAATATAATTTTTATGTCACATTTTGTTTAGGGTGAGAGGGGAAAGATATAAAAGGGGCAGCTTTTTCACGCAGAGGGTGGTACATGTATGGAATGAGCTGCCAGAGGATCCCCCAACACTGAGCCCTGTGGGATTCCACTCATTATGGAATTCCAGTCAGAAAATCACCCCCTGGACCACTACCTTCAGCTTAATCATTCAGTCACACAGCTTCGGAACAGACCCAGTCCACGCCGACCATGTTCCCAAGCTCAACTAGTCCCACCTGCCTGCTTGCTCCTGGCTCATATCCCTCCAAACCTTTCCTATTCACATCTTCTAAACATTATAAGTGTACCCACATCTACCACTTCCTCAGGAAGTTTGTTCCACATATCAACCACTCTCTGTGTGAAAGTAGTTGCCTCTCAGGTCCCTTTTAAATCTTTCTCCTCTGACCATAAAAATACGCCCCCTAGTCTAGAAGTCCCCATCCTAGGGAAAAGACACCTGACCTTTGCTTTACACCCCTCATGGTTTAATTAACCTCTATAAGGTCACCCTTCAACCTCCTACACTTTGGTGAGAAGAGTCTCCTTACAACACAAACCTCCATCCCCAGCAACATCTTGGTAAATCTCTTTTGAATCCTCTCTAACTTAATAATATCTTTCTTATAACAGGGTGACCAGACGCGCACACAGTGTTCCAGAAGAGGCCTCACCAACGTTCTCAACATGACCTCCAAATTCCTGAGCAATGGAGGCAAATGTGCTAAACACTTTCTTAACCAACTTGTGATGCATACTTCAAAGAATTATGTGCCTGATCCCCTAGCTTTCTGTGTCCTACAATACTAGGCAAGAACGTAACTGTCACTGTGTAAGTCCCACCCTTGTTTCTTTTACCAAAATGCAATACTTAACATTTCTCCAAATTAACCTCCACCTGCCACTCCTCAGTCCATTGACCCAATCGATCAAGCTTGCTTTGTAACCTTAGATCATCATCTTTATTGTCCACAGTTGGTGTCATCTGCACACTTACTAATTGTGCCTCTGTGTGGGGACGAAAAGCAACAGGGAAGGCTTGATCTCAGAAATGTTGGAGATTTTGAGAGGGTTATTCCCTCAGACCAGAAAGAGATTAGATTGAACCGAAGAGTGCAAAAGGTTGAGATATTTTCCTGAATTAAATCAGAACTGTGTGAAGCGTATTCAAGTGAATGGTCGATATTGAATTCTGCAAAAAATGAAGGCAGAGAAATAAGGCATGGGGTTGTATAAAGGTTTTTTTCATAATCATTCTTAATATTTTGCCAGGAACGTGCAATGACTGTTTTTCTAAATATAGAGGAGAGAGAGTGACAATGATGCAAGAATATTGTCAGCGTGGCAATGATACAGACGGTCAGCTGAGAGACTCTGGAGAAGTGACTCTAAGCTGCCACTTCTTATTTTAAATTAATCCCCAGTGGTTTTTATTTTTAAATTAATCCCTGGCTCCCCAAAGGCTAATCTTCTTTCAATATGACCGTCATAGACAGCAATAAATTATAAACCAGTAAGCTTCAAGTGCCTTGTGCCACAGTGGGAGTATTCCTTGCCTCAATATTGAGGGGTCCTGAGTTCAAACCCTCACCTTCTCTAGAGTCATAGAGATGTACAGCATGGAAACAGATCCTTTGGTCCAACTCATCCATGCCAACCACACATCCTAAATTAATCTAGTCCCATTTGCCAGCACTTGGCCCATATCCCTCCAAACCCTTCCTATTCATATACCCATCCAGATGCCTTTTAAATGCTGTAACTCTATCAGCCTCCGCCACATCCTCTGGCAGCTCATTCCATACACGCAACACCCTCTGTGTGAAAAGGTTGCCCCTCAGGTCCCTTTTAAATCTTTCCCCTTTCACCTTACACCTCCAGTTTTGGATCCCGTACTCTGGGGAAAAGACCTTGTGTATTCACCTTATCCATGATGTTATAAATCTCTATAAGGTCACCCCCCCCCTTAGCCTTCAATGCTCCATTGAAATTAGCCCCGACCTATTCAGCCTCACCCATAGCTCAAACCCTCCTGCATCCCTGCAAAAGCCCTGCAAATCTTTTCTGAACACTTTCAAGTTTAACAACAAGGGTGCAAGGAGGGGGTACAAAGAAGAATCGGTTATAAAGGGACTCACTGTGTTTTCTTGTTGCAGGGATCCAGCTCACAGAAACTACTCCCCTTGTTGCTGCTGTTTCAGGTCAGTGCTGAGTGTACTGGAACATTTCAGCTGTGATCAAAGGCTGGGGGTGGGGGAATCAGGAATTCCTCTTGCTTTAAGGTGTTGTGTGAACTGCAAGTTCACATTACACACCGTGATCATGAGAGAGAGCTGTCAAGAAGGCACTTCATGTCTTCAGATTAACCCCTGGAATGGGAACACTGGCATCTGGACCCTGAGCAACATGTGGCAACGGAGGGATGGGACAGTCTGGTATTGTGGGATTGGGATTGAGTACTAAGCACTGGGTTCAGGCGTATGAGAAATTTTACAATCCCCTCTGTTAACATCTTAAAGATGTCAATCACATCACCTCAATCTTTTGAAGTTCTAGAGAAAAGACATAATTTGTGTCATCTCTCTAGTCCTGGTATCATTCTCGTAAACCGACCATTTGTATTCTTTCCAAGGAAAATCTATCCTTCCTACGTTGCGGTTCCCAGATTTGCTCACAATATTCCAAGTGGGGTCTAAGCATAATGTCTGTATTCGTGTACTCCAGTCCTCTGGATTTAAAGACTAGAACTCCATTACTTCTCGTTATTTCCTGGTCTTGCCATTTTAAATATCTATCCACTTGAACCCCCAAGTCTCTTTGGATATCCACTGTGTTTGACTTCACACCATCGAGACAGTCCCCGACCAGTCTTTCCTCAGTCCAGCAGGGGAGGTGCCAAGTGTGACAGGTTAATGGTGGAGGGAAAGAAGATAGGTTTCAGGAGGTGGGGAGTGACACCTTTTGTAGAATGGGTTATTTTGTCTGTTTGAGTTGGTGGCTATTTATTTTAATCCACAGACCAAGTCAGTTAATCCTCAGTTGTCACCTATCACAGTATCTAATTTTATTTTGAAGTAATTTGAAAGTGCAGATTATAATTTTAGAAGCTGTGAATAGGACTGGGTATGGGATTGGGATATAATGTAGTAGCAGTGAATACTGGACAAATACTTCCAATCTTTTCCAGATGACTCGCCTTCCCAGTTTCTGGGTTCCTTGGGGAGCAGGTTGTGCTGCCCTGTACCGACAAAGGGAATGTCCCAGTTTCTGATTTACTGGTTATCTGGGGAACACTCAAATATGATTTTTTACACCAGTTTGTCAATGGGAGCGATGATTTGAGGGAACAAGACCCACGGTTCAGAAACAGAACAAACCTGTTTAAAGATCAACTGGAACAAGGCAACTGGTCAGTTCTGATCTCTGACCTCAGGGAGACAGACCAGGATGAGTACGACTGTCAGATTTACAGCAAGATGGGAGATCAACTTCACTGGGAGAAAGTTGTTCAAGTCAATCTCTGTGACAGGTGAGAGGTCTATATTTCAGCTATTGTTTCATCTCTGACCTGAGATGGCACATTCATTGTTAAATTGACTAGTCGAGAGTATTTGAACATTTCTGCAGTTTGTTTCACACACCGTACTAAACACATGATGTTTTCTTTAGAGCAAGCTCCTACACCTGGACCGAACACACCTGTTATCAGGTAAATCTGTTTCTAAACTACTGCATGTGTTTTCAGCTCTTACATTTGATCATGCTGGATAGACAGGGAGGTTTGAAATGCTGAGAGATATTTTATCAAAGAATGAATCTGAGAGTGAGTGGTGTGGGTCACTGTTACCTGGAACTGGTCCTTAAACTCCTTAGAATTGTTCTTTCTGTTTCTGAGACTCCCCTTCATGTCCCTCAGATACAGAACTCTGAGAATTCCTGCTTTCATTAGCATTAGTGTTTCTGGAATTCTGTGTGGAGAGTCTCTGTTTTGTGAATGAGACCCTCCTGTTGGGAAACTGGGATTGGGAGTGAAGACAGTGGAGAGTATTGGGAGCGTTGGCCTACGAGGAGCAATTAAGTGGACTTTAGAAGAAAGAGGAGGTATCTTGTAGAGACATATTAAATTATGAAGTGAATAGATAGGATAGAAGCAGGGAGGTTGTTTCCACTGGTGGGTGAAACTAGAACAAAAGGGGATACAGCCTCAAAATAAAGGTTAGAGACAAAAAAAAAGATCTACAGATACTGGAATCAAAGTAGCCAAGCAGGAAGCTGGAAAAACACAGCAATCCTGGCAGCATCAAAGGGTGGGAGGACTCAATGTCTGGGTCAACTCCTGACAAAGGGCCAAATGGCCCACTCCTGCTGCTGGTGCATGTGTTCATCAGGCCCAGCCTCCTATCAATCAGACACAGTCCCCGCCCCCGTCAGTGGGTGTCAATCAGAGGGAGTCCCCGCCCCAGTCAATCAGAGGGTGTCTCCGCGCATGTCAATCAGCGGGAGTTCCCGTACCTGTCAATCAGAGGGAGTCCCCGCCCCCATCTCTCCAGGGAGTCCCCGCCCTCGTCAATCAGAGGGAGTCCCCGCCCCAGTCAATCAGAGGGTGTCTCCGCGCATGTCAATCAGAGGGAGTTCCCGAACCTGTCAATCAGACGGGGTCCCCGCCCCCGTCAGTGGGTGTCAATCAGAGGGAGTCCCCGCCCCCGTCAAACACACCTGTACCAGGTAAATCTGTTTCTAAACTACTGCATGTGCTTTCAGCTCTTACACTGGATCATGCTGGATAGACAGGGAGGAACATTGGAAGGTTTGAAATGCTGTGTGCTATTTTACCAAAGAACGAATCTGAGAGTGAGTGGTGTGGGTCACTGTTACCTGGAACTGGTCCTTAAACTCCCTCGAATTGTTCTGTTTCTGAGACTCCCCTTCATGTCCCTCAGATACAGAACTCTGAGAATTCCTGCCTCCATTAGCATTAGTGTTTCTGGAATTCTGTGTGGAGAGTCTCTGTTCTGTGTGAACGAGACCCTCCTGTTGGGAAACTGGGATTGGGAGTGAAGACAGTGGAGAGTAATATTCATCCTGGTGTAACCTGGCCTTCCACCTAGTCCAAGGGAGAAAGGGAATTTTCTCACGTTGAGGTTTACTTGGTTCCATGTGTTGAGTATACTGTCAGGAAATTGTCATTATAAATACTACAAATCTGAGCTTTACACCTTCCACAGAAAGGAAAGCAGAGTTATAGATCAGAGCTTCTTCAAAATCTGGTATTGGGGTTTTAGATTTTCAAGCCAGTGTATTCAATAGAAACCTGGAAATAGAAAATTATTCCCAATAAAAGTGACCATGAAGCTGTTGGATTGCTGTAAAACCCCAACTTGTTCCCTCATGTCCCTTTAGGGAAGGGAACCTGCCGTCCTTACCCAGTCTGATCTGTGACTCCAGTCCCACATTAACCTGGGGGAGGTTTAACTGCCTGCTTTAATTGTCTGAGCACATCAATCAGTTTGTACCAAACCCCGAGACAGGAAAATCCACAATAAAACTGAATGGGCTCCTGAGCCTGGCCAAAACTGGCCATAAACAGGTCCAGGCAGTGGAGGGGGTCGTTAGGGCCGACTGCCTGCCCCTCTTCCGGGGTTATGTTAGAGCCTGGGTGTCCTTGGAGAAGGAGCACGCGGTGTCCACCAACACCCTTGAGGTAATTATATTACTTATAGTGTTGAAACAGGCCCCTCGGCCCAACAAGTCCACACCAACCCGCCGAAGTGTAACCAACCCAGACCCATTCCCCTACATTTACCCCTTCACCGAACACTACGGGCAATTTAGCATGGCCAGTTTACCTAACCTGCACATTTTTGGATTGTGGGAGGAAACCAGAGCACCCGGAGGAAACCCACGCAGACATGGGAGAATGTGCAAACTCCACACAGAGTCACCTGAGGCGGGAATTGAACCAGAGTCCCTGACGATGTGAGGCAGCAGTGCTAACCACTGTGCCACCGTGCCGCCCATATAAGAGATCAATTCAAACAGAAGCCACGCGTTCCGCGGGTATGGCAGCAACTGCGACAGTTCGGAAATGCAGGCAAAACCGCCCTGTGCTTGCTTCCCACCGCCACAATGTGAGGGCCATTGAGTCTGATTTGCTAGCACTGCACTGCGCCTTCGCTGTTGTCCCGTGGCAGTGCGATTTAAAAGCGACCCGCCCGAGCAGGAACTTGAACCCTGGACCCTCAGATTAAGAGTCTGATGCTCTACCGACTGAGCTACCCGGGCTCGTAATCAGGGAGAGGTGGGCACCGCAGGGAGTGGAGTGTGATTTCCCTGTCCAACTCTATTGTGATTTAATCCCTACCCTCCCCTTCACTGTTTGATCACACAATATTGCCCTTTGGTGTGAAGGGCAGTGCTTGTCACTGGCCACTCGGGTGTTTCCTTTAATCCTGGTGGTGGCAATTGAATAAAGATTCGTGCACCTTGTGTCTCTCACTGTGTCTCACACCTGCATACACACACACACACCATGGATGCTGGGGAAAAATAAGCCCTACCGCAGTTAGACAGTAGTGTGGGGAAAACATTAAAAAAACAAATTAAAAAAACTGAATGTGAGCCAGGCATCGCATCAGGACACAGCAATGTCACAGCCAGCCCAGCTGACCCTGTAAAGTCCCCCTCACTAACATCTGGGGACTGGGGTCCAACTTGGCAAACTGTGGGACATAGTCACACTGACAGAAATAACACAACATCCCAGACTCCCCGATCACCATCCCTGGGTATGTCCTGTCCCATCAGGGGTGAGGGCACAGTGAGATACAGTCTGGAGGGAGTGACGCTGGATTAAAGGCAGTGCAGTATAACATTGAACATTGTTGAAACACTTGCCTTTCAACGCTGTCAACATCTCCACAGGAAAATCATAAAATTAAAATAATTTTAACAGCTGTTGTATTTAATTGAAGGGAAACTGCTGCTGGTCGGTGCCCAGTTCTCTCTATGGGAAAGCACGTATCCATCCCATTGTGGGGGTGGGTGTGTGTGTGTGTGTGTGCAAGGAGCTGTGGGGTGGTCTGCTGTGTGTGTGTGAATATTGGGATCTAACCTCCCACATTCCTCCAAGACTAGAATTACCCAGGGATCTGTTTGGACTGGGGCTGGTTCTGAAACTAGGTGCTGAAGGTCTCTGCTGTTAGTTTTGTTTGTGTGTCCCAGTCTGTTAATGGCTTCATTATGTCTCTAGGTCCTGGAGTCACAACTAGAAGAAGAGTTGGATTGGGATTTGCTGCTGGGATTGGTGCTGTTTTTGTTGGAATTGTGGGTTACATTGTCCTAAAGCCACAAAGATGGTGAGTTCTGGAATGTTCCACTATTTCCATGGTAACCATTTGATCTTTGTATAACATTGTGTGAAATGTTGCTGAGCTCTGTCCCTGTCCATTCCCTGAGCTGTGAGGATGCTTCAATCCAGCCTGTCATTGAGCAGCAGCATCCAGTCACTTCCAGCTTGTCATCCTCTCGCTGCTGAACAGTCCCCGTGGATTGGAAAGGAGCAAATATTATCCCACTGGAGAACCAGAGGATGGGGCACATATTGGGAATTTCAGGAGGTATTTGAGAAGGTGCCACACAATAGGTTGTTGTACAAGATGAGTGCCCAGGGGATTGGGGGGTAATATAGCATGGATTGTGGATTGGTTAATGGACAGGAACAGAGCAGGAACAAAAGGGTCATTGTCAGTTGTCAGGATGTAACTGGTGCTGCAAGGATCAGTGCTGGGACCTCAGTGACTCACAATCTATATCAGTGACTGAGATGGGGGGATAGAGTGGGATTGTCCCAGTTTGCTGCTGAGACAAAGCTCAGTGGGAAAGTAAGCTGTGAGGAGGATACAGAGGCTGCAAACAGGGATATGCTGGAGAAATGTTTGGGACAATAATAACGTGGGAAGTGTGAAGTATCCACTTTGAAAAAAATGGTGTTTTTAGTGTGAAAGGCTAGTGAATGTAATTCAGGAATTTGTAGATAAATCACCAACTTAACATGTATGAAATGAGGGAGGGAGGTGGGATGGTGGCCTTGATTGTCAGTGGGTCAGAGGAAGGAGATGTTACTGCAGTTTCGAGAGGATAGGGGTGAGACCCAATCTGGAGGGCTATGTACTGTCTCAGTTTCCTTCATTAGACAGAATTCAGGGATAACTGGATCTGTACTCACTGGAGTTCAGAAGGAGAAGTGATCTTATTGAAACAGAACATTCTGAGGGGTCTTATTAAGACAGAGGTGGAGAGGAATCTATTCTGAGGAAGTGATTCTGTGGAATTCTTTACCACAGGCTACATGAAAAACACAGGGGTTGGTCGTTTTCAGATCAGCCATAGACTAATTGATCGATTGGCCGAATGGCCTACGTCTGCTACTCCATCTTGTGGACGGGGCAGGTTCTGGTGTCTCCCGCTGCCCAGGTTGAAATTTTCTTCATGTGGGTGTGGATGCTCCATTGTTAAATCTGTTTCAGACTGAGATGGACAGATTTGAACATTCCCATCTTTTTTCCCAATCCCTCCGTGGCCTCAGCCCTCCCTATGTGTAACCACCTTCAGCTGTACAGCCCTCAGATCTCTGTGCTCCTGTCTCCCTGATATTTCCATTGCTGCCCCATTGGTGGCTGTGCCTTCAGCTGCCTGGCTTGGAAGCTCTGTAACTCCTCACCTAAACCTCTGTCAGTGTTTCTCCTCCCTCTGTGTCCCTCTGCCTCTCCTCACTTTCCTTGTGTCTGTTCCATCAAACCATCCAGGATTCACTCAGAAGTCCATCTTAGATTGCCTTGTTTCCCTCAATATCCACATCTCTATGCTTCCCTGCCTTTCCTCACTGTGGGAGGGGGAACTATCGCAGGGTTTCTCTCACTCTCTGCTCTGGCCCTCCCTCTGTCAGTCAGCACAGCTCCTGTGCAGTGTCCAGCTCTTGCCCATTGCCTCCCCAATAAGCCTCCTCTCCTCTACACTCTGTGCTCCATCACCGTGCAGCTCCTGTCACCCATTTTCCAGCTGCCATTGGTCCCCAGGATGTTGAGGGTCACTTCATGTGTCTGTGCTCCTGAACAGCTCCTTTACACATGTGTCCAAAGTGTTGGATTCTTCGAACCTGTACTCTGCTGGTTTCTCTTTCCCCTCGGAATTGTGACCAAAAACAATGCACTAGCAATCAAAAATCACGAATAGATCCTCTGACAGGGGTTACCATTTTGGGTGAAGCATGGAGCCTTGTACCAACAGCACCTGAGCATCAGGATGGAGTGGCTGGAGAACAAAACCTTCTGGGGAACGGGGCTGTCCAGCACTGACTGAGTTTCCACTGCACTGAGCCCGGCTCGGAGTGGCTGGGGCAGTCAGCCCAGTACTGTGGCAAATGACTAGGAACATCAGTTAGTTCCTGATGACATTATTAACTTGTTCTCAGTGTGGGTGATGCTGCCAGGACCCCACTTAACAATTCAATCATTTGTATGTTGTGAATCTCTCATGTACAGTTCCTTTTCTGTGTACTGTGTGCCAGAGTGTGATTCAAGGGATCCTGGTATTGATGTCTGTATATAGAATTCTGTAAATATTTTATATTGATACACTTGTATTTCTGTTCTGGTTATTTGTACTTATATCATACAGAGGTGTCATCCATGTTTAAATGTGATTTTTCTATATAATTGCATTTGTTGTAAAAATTAATTATGGATATATCTGTATTTCTGCCCCGATAGTTGTAACTTTTCTACCTGTACTTTTTGCTCCAAGCTGTGATTAAAGAGAAGCTGATGCTGATATTAGTGGGTCTACATTCTGATGTTTATTGACTCTGCTAGTCACTGCATGAACAAAGGGGCTGTCAGGCAGTAAGTCCCTGACTATGAATTGGAGTGAATGGAATTGGCTAAAGACTGGGATCAATGATTGTGGGAATCTCAGGAGGTGGCTGGGTTTGAACATCCAGTTGGTGTTCCTGGTGACTGGGAGTGTAGATGTTTGCAGAGAGGAAGAGAATGTGAGAGTTTCAGTTATCCCAAATATAATTTTTATGTCACATTTGTTTAGGGTGAGAGGGGAAAGATATAAAAGAGACCTAAGGGGCAGCTTTTTCACGTAGAGGGTGGTACGTGTATGGAATGAGCTGCCAGAGGAAGTGGTGGAGGCTGGTACAATTACAACATTTAAGAGGCATTTGGATGGGTATATGAATAGGAAGGGTTTGGAGGGATATGGGTCGGGTGCTGGCAGGTGGGACTAGATTGGGTTGGGATATCTGGTTGGCATGGACGAGTTGGACCGAAGGGTCTGTTTCCGTGCTGTACATCTCTATGACTCTATGACATTACATCCCAAACTCCATTCCCTGTCACTGCCAGGTTCCCTCTAGTCTCCGTCACCATCTCTTTCGCTCTGCCTGGTTGCACTTATTCTGACATTAAACAACATCTCCTTTCACTCACTCACTTGCTCCAAACCAAAGGTGTGAGCTATGAGCACCCACGTGGGAATTGGCTTCCACTGAATTTTTTTTTGTCAAATATGTGGTTCTGCTCTAAACCCCCTCCCTCACCTCTTCCTCTGGGAAATTTAACAGCTGAATTAGTGTCATTTTCTGATTTCATTGTAGTTTTAGGAAGACTCGAGTTCAGAACACCTGAATTCATTGTAGTATTTCATTGGCTACAAATCACTGTGGGACACTTTGGCCACAAATGGTGCTGTGGAAATGTTAATCTTTGTTGAAATTATTCCAAGGTTTTAGGGGAATTGCTACCTTGTGTACACTTGTTCGTTGGTGTCTATTAGTCAGTGGAGGTGGAGGATGTCCATGCTCTTCTTACATTTTTATAGTTAAAAAATATACATTAAACATAAATATCTTTGAATATATGCATAGCCATAAACAGTTCAGTTCTGTACAGTAGCATATGAAGGAAACAAACTCTATCCAAGCAACTCATAGACATCTCTTACACGTACAAGAACTATAGTTACATGCACTTGAGGCACTAAGAGGGTTTGATAACTGAGCGGATCCCTATTTACCTTCAGCAGGAAGACCTCAAGACAGTGGTCTTTCCCCACTGTGCCTTGATGGCAGTTTCCTCAAGTTTTGGTGTCTTCCTGGACCTTGGAATTCTAGCTTGACCCCAATCAGATCCGCCAACTCGTCTGTAATCGATGTGTATGTCTGTGACACCCCAACTTGTGCAGCAGACAGAGAGAGAGAAACATGCAAAATTAATTCATCATGCTTCACCATGACCGAACACTTACACCAGTGGTAATGTACAGGAGCAGAATTAGGCCATTCAGCCCATCTAGGCTGCTCCACCATTCCATCATGGCTGACCTGTTTCGAGACACCACGCTAAGAGGGACTGAATTGCCTCATTTGGTACTGTACATTTTGACAGGTCTGCAGTGTGGAAACAGGCCCTTTGACCCATTGAGTCCGTGCAAGTCAGAAACAACCACCTTACTACTCTCCAAACCCCAACCCAGCCTTGGCATCACGAATGCCCATTGAAATCTTTCTCCAATGTGATGAGGGTTTTGGCCGGTCCCACCCTTACAGGCAATGAGTTCAAGGCCCTCTGGGTGAAAACATTATCGAAACCTCTTGCCCCCTTCCTTCAATCTTTCACCCACCCCGGTCATTGATTCCCTGCATCAAAGAGGAAACTTCATAGAAATTCACAGAATCTCTACAGTGTAGAAACAGGCCCTTCAGCCCAACAAGTCCTCTGAAGAGTGACCCACCCAGAACCATTCCCCTACCCTATATTTACCCCTGACTAATGCACCTAACCTACACATCCCTGGACACTATGGGACAATTTCCCATGGCCAATCCACCCTAACCTGCACAGCTTTGGACTGTGGGAGGAAACTGGAGCACCTGGAGGAAACCCACACAGACACAGGGAGAAGGTGCAAACTCCTCAGACAGTCACCTAAGGCTGGAATTGAACCCGGGTCCCTGGTGTGGTGAGGCAGCAGTGCTAACCACTGATCCACTGTTCCTTCTCATCTACCCTATCTGTGCCTCCCTCATCATTTTATACATCTCTGTCATGACCCTCCCCAACCACCCCCTCTCTCTCTGAATCTCCCCTGCTCGAAGGAAAACAACCCCCAGTCTATCTAATCACTTTCCATCACTGAAACGCCCCAGCCCCCTCACAAGGCAACATCCTGGTAAATCTCCCTCTGCACCCTCTCCCAATGCTGTCACCTCCCTCCTGGTTAAACATCACACAACACCAGATATTAGTCCAAAAGGTTTATTTGGAAGTACAAGCTTATGAGCGCTGCTCCTTCGTCAGAAAGCTAGTGAAGCAGTTCCTGATGAAGGAGCAGCACTCTGACAGCTTGTGCTTCCAAATGAACCTGTTGCACTATAATCCAGTGTTGTGTGATTTTTAACTTTGAGAACCCCAGTCCAACACCACATCCTGACCTCCCTCCTAGAATGTGGATTCCACACGATACTCTTGCTTTGTGGCCTCACCGACATGTTCTACAGTTCACATCACCTCTCTGCTCTTAAACTCTCAGCTAATAAAGGCAAGTGTCCCCCACAAGCCTTCTTAACCATTTTATCCACCTGTTCCCGAGTCCTTCAGGGACCGGTGGACAACAAGACCCCATTGATCCTCAGAGCTTCCCGGGCTCCGACTGTGCATCATGACTTCCCTTGCCTTGTTTAGCCTGCCCAAGAGCATAACTTCGCCCTTATCCATATCCACCTGCCCCCTGATCGGCCCAGTCTGACCAGCCCTGTCTATACCCTCCTTGGCACAAGGCTATCTTCCTCACTTCATGCCACCCCGCCAATTTCCACATCATAACTGATTGAGCAAGCCTCCCACATTCCAGTCCAAATCCTTTGTATAAGCCACAAACAGCATGGTTCCCCCAACACTGAGCCCTGTGGGATTCCACTCATTATGAATTCCAGTCAGAAAATCACTCCCTGGACCACTACCTTCAGCTTAATCATTCAGTCACACAGCTTCGGAACAGACCCAGTCCACGCTGACCATGTTCCCAAGCTCAACTAGTCCCACCTGCCTGCTTGCTCCTGGCTCATATCCCTCCAAACCTTTCCTATTCACATCTTCTAAACATTATAAGTGTACCCACATCTACCACTTCCTCAGGAAGTTTGTTCCACATATCAACCACTCTCTGTGTGAAAGTAGTTGCCTCTCGGGTCCCTTTTAAATCTTTCTCCTCTGACCATAAAAATACGCCCTCTAGTCTAGAAGTCCCCCATCCTAAGGAAAAGACACCTGACCTTTGCTTTACACCCCTCATGGTTTAATTAACCTCTATAAGGTCACCCTTCAACCTCCTACACTTTGGTGAAAAGAATCTCCTTACAACACAAACCTCCATCCCCAGCAACATCTTGGTAAATCTCTTTTGAATCCTCTCTAACTTAATAATATCTTTCTTATAACAGGGTGACCAGACCCGCACACAGTGTTCCAGAAGAGGCCTCACCAACGTTCTCAACATGACCTCCAAATTCCTGAGCAATGGAGGCAAATGTGCTAAACACTTTCTTAACCACCTTGTGATGCATACTTCAAAGAATTATGTGCCTGATCCCCTAGCTTTCTGTGTCCTACAATACCAGGCGAGAACGTAACTGTCACTGTGTAAGTCCCACCCTTGTTTCTTTTACCAAAATGCAATACTTAACATTTCTCCAAATTAACCTCCACCTGCCACTCCTCAGTCCATTGACCCAATCGATCAAGCTTGCTTTGTAACCTTAGATCATCATCTTTACTGTCCACAGTTGGTGTCATCTGCACACTTACTAATTGTGCCTCTGTGTGGGGACGAAAAGCAACAGGGAAGGCTTGATCTCAGAAATGTTGGAGATTTTGAGAGGGTTATTCCCTCAGACCAGAAAGAGATTGGATTGAACCGAAGAGCGCAAAAGGTTAAGATATTTTCCTGAATTAAATCAGAACTGTGTGAAGCGTATTCAAGTGAATGGTCGATATTGAATTCTGCAAAAAATGAAGGCAGAGAAATAAGGCATGGGGTTGCATAAAGGTTTTTTTCATAATCATTCTTAATATTTTGCCAGGAATGTGCAATGACTGTTTTTCTAAATATAGAGGAGAGAGAGTGACAATGATGCAAGAATATTGTCAGCGTGGCAATGATACAGACGGTCAGCTGAAAGACTCTGGAGAAGTGACTCTACGCTGCCACTTTTTATTTTAAATTAATCACCGGTGGTTTTTATTTTTAAATTAATCCCTGGCTCCCCAAAGGCTAATCTTCTTTCAATATGACCGTCATAGACAGCAATAAATTATAAACCAGTAAGCTTCAAGTGCCTTGTGCCACAGTGGGAGTATTCCTTGCCTCAATATTGAGGGGTCCTGAGTTCAAACCCTCACCTTCTCTAGAGTCATAGAGATGTACAGCATGGAAACAGACCCTTTGGTCCAACTCATCCATGCCGACCACACATCCTAAATTAATCTAGTCCCATTTGCCAGCACTTGGCCCATATCCCTCCAAACCCTTCCTATTCATATACCCATCCAGATGCCTTTTAAATGCTGTAACTCTACCAGCCTCCACCACATCCTCTGGCAGCTCATTCCATACACGCAACACCCTCTGTGTGAAAAAGTTGCCCCTCAGGTCCCTTTTAAATCTTTCCCCTTTCACCTTACACCTCCAGTTTTGGATCCCGTACTCTGGGGAAAAGACCTTGTCTATTCACCTTATCCATGATCTTATAAATCTCTATAAGGTCACCCCCCACTTAGCCTTCAATGCTCCATTGAAATTAGCCCCGACCTATTCAGCCTCACCCATAGCTCAAACCCTCCCGCAGCCCTGCAAAAGCCCTGCAAATCTTTTCTGAACACTTTCAAGTTTAACAACATCTTCCTATAACAGGAGACCACAATTTACACAATATTCCAAAAGTGGCCTAACTAATGTCCTCTACAGCTGCAAACTGACAGCTCAACTCAATGCACTGACCAATAAAGGCAAGTGTACCAAACACCTTCTTCCATCCTGTCTATCTGTGACTCCAATTTCAAAGGACTACATACCTGAACCCCAAGATGCCAACAGTGGAAAGAATGGTTGATAACTCCCAGTAGTTGGCAGGGTACATCTCTTAAACCTTGCTAGCTATTGTTAATTTGTACAAGAGTATATAGGCTTGTCTGTCCATCTGTCCGATCCTACTCCAGTAGCCCCCGTATGTTTTAGGACACTTTTGAAAGCTATTTTGGGAGGGCTGGAATACATGAGCAGGAATGTACTGGTGATGCTCCATAAGGTTCTGGTCAGACCGCGTTTGGAATATTGTGAGCTGTTTTGGGCCCCGTATCCAAGGAAGGTCTTTGAGGGGGTCCGGGGAGGTTACACTTTGGGAGGAAGAATAGAGGTGTAGACTATTTTCTAAATGAGGAAAGACTTCAGAAGTCGGAAGCACAAAGGGACTTAGATTTCTCTTAAGGTTGACGTGCAGGTGCAGTTGGCAGTTGATGCAGTGTTAGCATTCATTTCAAGAGGGCTAGAATGGGGTTGAGAAACATGTAAGCCATGATAGAATTATGAAGCTGATGGGCTGAATGGTCTATTTCTGCTTCTGTTGTGGCTTTATTGTCCTCCAGGATCAACAGTTAAGCTCGAGACCACCACCATAGGCCCCTCTCTCGATGACTAGACCAGAGATGCCACTTTTTAAACCCGGTGAACACCTCCTATATCCCTCTGGGGACACATTCAGGGTCATTCATGATCCCTTGACTTGCAGTAGCCTCCATCTGAATTCCGAAAACACTGACTCTGCAAAGCTGCCAGTACCATCCGGTTCTGCTTCCTGACCATTGGTCTTCCTCACTCAACTTCCTCTTCCTATTCACATCTGTGCCGTGGCTATTCCAGTTCAGCCCGTTGAAGTCAACCCATGGAATGGCCTTAATGACTCCTCATTCGGAAAGTCCAGAACAAGCCCCTCGGCCCATTGAGTCAGTACTCTAAATCTACACCGAACCCACTTTCCCACACTCCGCAGCCTCGAATGTTCTGACCCTTTGAGTGATCATCCAAGTACTTTGTAAAGTTTGGGAGGTTTACCCCCTCAACTCCACTCCCAGGCAGTGCATTCCGGACCCCACCAGCCTCCGGGTGCAAATCATTACTTCAAATCCCCCTCTAAACCTCCGGCCTCTCCCTGTGATATTACAAGCTCTTCCTCATTGGTCTGTCAACAAAGGGTCTTTCAAGTCCTCACTTTCTCCTCTTTCAACAATATGTTTGTATAAGGGTGTGAGTGTGCACATCAGTGTGAATCGGTGTATATGTGAGTGCTTGAATGTAACCATTTGTGTGTGTGTGTGTGTCTACGTTTGTGTGACTTACATAATCACGGAATTCTGATAGTGTGGGATCAGGCCATTTGGCCCATAAAGTCCATACTGATCCCTCTGCAGAATGGCTCACCCAAATCCAACCCCCTCACCCTATCTCTGTAACGCTGTATTTCCCATGGCCAATCCACCCCAACCTGCACATCTTTGGACCGTGGGAGGAAACCGGAGCACCCGGAGGAAACCCACACAGACACGGGGAGAATGTGCAAATTTCACACAGACAGTTCACGTGGGTGGAATTGAACCCGGCAACTGAGTGAACTCAGTCCCTCTTTGGACCGTGGGAGGAAACCGGAGCACCCGGAGGAAACCCACACAGACACAGGGAGAGTGTGCAGACTTCACACAGACAGTTCACGTGAGTGGAATTGAACCCGGGTCCCTGGCACTGTGAGGTAGTAGTGCTAACCACTTTGATGCATATGTGTGTCAGTCTGAGAGTGTGTAGGTGAGTTTGTGTAAGTGTGTGTGTATGTGTGGGTGAGTGTGTGTATGGGTGAGTGCATGTGTATGTGTATGTGTGTGCATATGAGTGTATGTGTGGGTGAGAGTGTGTGACTGTGTGAGTGTGTAAGTGGGAATGTGTGTCTAAGTGTATGTGTGTTTCTGAGTGTGTGTGTGTGTATGTGTGAATGTTTTTGTCTGTGTGTGACTGTGTGTGTTTTTGAGTGTGTGTGTGTTAGTTAGGGACTGAGTTCACTCAGTTGCCTGGACAGCTGCTTTGCAATGCAGCACGACACCAACAGTTTCAATTCCCGTACTGGCTGAGGTCACCCTTGAATACTCTCCTTCTCGATCTCTCGCTCTCGCCCTGAGGTTGGACTGTGTTTGAGTGTCTAAAACTCTCATCCTCCCTGCCAGTCATATTGCTAAATAACACAAGATGCAGGCTAAGATTGGAAAAGTGGTGTGTTGCAGAGAGAGCTGGGGCAATGTGTGCACAGATTATTGAAGGACAGAGGCTGGTTGGGGGGAACCGGGGTGGAGGGGGAGAGAGATCGAGAGAGAGAGAGAGAGAGAGAGTGCAGTTAATAAAAGACACAGCCTCCTCAGATTAATTGTGGTGTGGAACTGCTGCTGAAGGGACAGGCACGTGCGGAATGGGAAGAGAATAGATCACATGGGATGTCACAAGAATCCAAGACGTTTTTCCCCGGAGTCGAAACTGTATGTTCCTCAGAAGCTAGTGGTTTCACGCATCGCAGTTTCATCTCCCTCACATCAGGGAGAGAGAAAGAGGAAAGCGAGAATGCGTGGTCCCCTCGGGGTGAAGGTTACCATGAGCGGCACCCAGCTCCTCCTCCTCCTCCTCCTCCTCCAGGCGATGGGTGAGTGACTCCCTCATGTGCTCAGTTGCTTCCTGGTCAAAATCCTGGCCGCGGATCTCCAGATCCCTGTTCGAAATCTGCCGGGCCATTTAACATGGAGGTAGTGGCTACTGTGGGGTTTAATAACTGTGAGACATGAGGGGACTCACTTTGGCAGGAGGAAGAGAGGAGCAGAAGATTATTGCATCGGAGAACGACCGCGGAAAGCCACAGGCTCAGGGGGATTTAGTGGAGACCACATCTGTGAGTCACAGAAAATGCTAGGATCCAGTTCAGTGGGTCACAGGAAGGCAAATGGTCTTTGTTTCAAAGGGAATAGGGTAAAAAAGTTGGAAGGCTTTTCTAAAACACTTCAAGGCACGAGTCAGACCAGAGCTGGGATACGGTGAGGAATATTATGGCCTTGTATCCAAGAAAAGATAGACTGGGCATCGGAGGCAGTACAGAGTAGGTTCACTCCGCCGATTGCAGGTACAGAGAGACTGTCTGATGAGGGAGAGTTTGAGTCAGTTCTCATTGGAGACTGGAAGAGTGAGAGGTGACCTGATTGAAGACTTTCAGATGACTTGATTTGAGAGTAAATGAGGGAGAGAGCTTTGTTTCCCCTCACAGTGTGGGAGAGTCTGGGACCAAAGGGACATTGTTTGTGAATAAGGGGGAAGACAGAGATGGGGAGGGATGGCTCCTCTCCGAGGGGGGAGGGGAATCTGTGGAATTCTTTTCCATAGAAGGCTGTTAAGGTTGGGTCGGTGAGTATATCTGAGATAATCAAGAAGAGAAATCAGGCTGGGAGGTGGGGGGAGTGCAAGATGATCAGGTCAGTTGTGATCCAATTGAAAACTGGAGCAGATTTGGTGGACTAAACAGTCAGGTTGACTGGGTGTACGGTAGGACAGACTGAGAGACAGCAGTCACTAAAGCACACAGCACCCTTGGATTTATTCATCGAGTCATAGAGATGTACAGCACATTTCATCCTTCGGTCCAAACCTCGTCCATAGCGACCAGATACCCGAATCTAATCTAGTCCCATTTGTCAGCACTTGGTCCATATCCCTATAAACTCTTTCGATTCATGTACCCATCCAGATGCCTTTTAAATGTTGTAATTGTACCAGAGTCCACCACTTCCTCTGGCAGCTCATTCCATACACGTACCACCCTCTGTGTGAAAAAGTTGCCCCTTAGGTCCCTTTTATATCTTGCCCCTCTCACCCTAAACCTATGCCCTCTACTTCTGGACTCCCCCACCCAAGGGAAAATACTTTGTCTATTTGTCCTATCCATGTCCCTCATCATTTTATATCATGTGCTTTCTCTCTTTGTCTTTCTCTCTTTTAAAAGTGCCGTTGTTTTGACTTCTTTTCTTTCCAAAGTTCCAAAACAATGCAATGGAATATAAAACAGTAAGTGCTGCTCCTGGAATTTGAGGAAATCACCTACAATATCTGAAAAAAGGAGCAGCTCTTATACTCACAATTTTTTTCCCATCCTCCATCTTGGATTGCCCAGAATTGTCCTAGGGGTGCCGAATCTGAGAGCAGGGAGATGATGCCGAACTTGTGCAAGTCACTCGTTAGACCTGAGCTGGAGTATTGTGTACAGTGCGGGCACCACATTATAGGGAAGATGGGACCATACTGGGGAGACGGAGAGAGAGAGAGTGAGACAGGGAGAGGGACTGAGAGAGAGAAAGAAAGAGAGCGTGAGAGAGAGAGAGAGAGAGAGACAGAGAGAGAGGGACAGAGAGAGATAAAAAGAGCTGGAAAGTGAGACTAACAAAGAGCGACAGTGACAGAGTGACAGAGGGAGGGGAGACAGAGAGAGAAACAGTGAGAGAGAGAGAGTGACAATGAGACAGAACGAGCGAGAGAAAGAGACAGGAAGATAGGGAGGGAGAGAGAGAGAGGGAGACAGAGAAAGACAGAGAGGGAGAAAGAGACAGAGAGAGAGAGAGACAGACAGACAGGCAGACAGAGAGACTGAGAGAGTGCAGAAATGATTTACAATAAGGGTCCCAGGGATGAGAAACTCCGGCAATAAGGATTGATTGAAAAAAATGGGGACTGTTCGCCCTGGGAGAGGAGAAGGCTGAGAGAGGGAGATCCAGCAAGGTTTTCAAAATCACAAAGGAGAAGGGGGAGGGGGCTGGAGAGAGATGATACAGAGAAGCTGTCCTCGCTTGGAAAAGGAACACGAATGAGAAAGGGAACGGGAGGGGCAAAGATTTCAAGTGAGGTATAAACGGAATGAGGGAGGGGTTGGGAAAATTAAGGAAAAAATGTTCCCACCCAGCAAATTGTTAGGGTGTGGCATGTACTGCCTGGAAATGTGCTGGGAGCAGGATAAATGGAGAGGGGGCATTGGATAGAAATGGGGTGTGGAGGGATGGGGGATGGAGTGAAAACAGGGGGTTGGTGATGGGGGATGGAGTGAAAACAGGGGATTGGTGATGGGGGATGGAGTGAAAACAGGGGATTGGTGATGGGGGATGGAGTGAAAACAGGGGGTTGGTGATGGGGGATGGAGTGAAAACAGGGGATTGGTGATGGGGGATGGAGTGAAAACAGGGGATTGGTGATGGGGGATGGAGTGAAAACAGGGGGTTGGTGATGGGGGATGGAGTGAAAACAGGGGATTGGTGATGGGGGATGGAGTGAAAACAGGGGGTTGGTGATGGGGGATGGAGTGAAAACAGGGGATTGGTGATGGGGGATGGAGTGAAAACAGGGGATTGGTGATGGGGGATGGAGTGAAAACAGGGGATTGGTGATGGGGGATGGAGTGAAAACAGGGGATTGGTGATGGGGGATGGAGTGAAAACAGGGGGTTGGTGATGGGGGATGGAGTGAAAACAGGGGGTTGGTGATGGGGGATGGAGTGAAAACAGGGGATTGGTGATGGGGGATGGAGTGAAAACAGGGGATTGGTGATGGGGGATGGAGTGAAAACAGGGGGTTGGTGATGGGGGATGGAGTGAAAACAGGGGGTTGGTGATGGGGGATGGAGTGAAAACAGGGGATTGGTGATGGGGGATGGAGTGAAAACAGGGGATTGGTGATGGGGGATGGAGTGAAAAC
Source organism: Chiloscyllium punctatum (assembly GCF_047496795.1). Classification (NCBI taxonomy): domain Eukaryota; kingdom Metazoa; phylum Chordata; class Chondrichthyes; order Orectolobiformes; family Hemiscylliidae; genus Chiloscyllium; species Chiloscyllium punctatum. The sequence goes on along the minus strand of NC_092772.1, from coordinate 56,636,579 downwards.
AGGGGATTGGTGATGGGGGATGGAGTGAAAACAGGGGATTGGTGATGGGGGATGGAGTGAAAACAGGGGATTGGTGATGGGGGATGGAGTGAAAACAGGGGGTTGGTGATGGGGGATGGAGTGAAAACAGGGGGTTGGTGATGGGGGATGGAGTGAAAACAGGGGATTGGTGATGGGGGATGGAGTGAAAACAGGGGGTTGGTGATGGGGGATGGATGACAGAACCAATGTTGGTGCAATTGGTTAACCAGTCTCCCCCCCCCCCGTTCCATCGCACTTCCCCATCTCGTCTGAGATCTAACCTTTTCGCTGTTTTCTCTTGCAGTGTTCCAGGATTCACAGCAGGCAATTGAATCTCAAGGTCAGTGACATTACTACAATCAGTGAAAAAAAATTACATTAATTTTTCTGATGCAAACTCTCCACCATTGTACACGTGAAGGTTTCCAAGTGGACATCAAACTCCGTACTGGACCTCATCTTCCAGATTTCAGAATCCGTCCCCTCTCCCTGTCCCATCCTGACCTCAATGGCCCTCAAATATCCGTGTATTCCAATTCCCATTTCCCCAACCCTTGGCCCACAGCCTTGGCAACACAGGTAGCCATTGAACTCCTTCTCTAATGCAATGAGAGTGTCTGCCTCTCCCACTCTTACAGGTGGTGAGTTCGTCTGAGCAAAAATGTTGCCCCTCACCACCTCCTGCCTCTTCCCTTCAAGCTATCTTTCCCCCTCCTCCCCTCAGTCATTGATCCTTACATCAAGGGACGGCATGTTTCTATGTGCCTACTCTATTGATGCCCCCTGCATCACTTTATACATCTTAATCATGTTCCTCCCCTCCCCTCCCTCTCTCAATCTCCCCTGCTTGAGGGGAAATAACCCCAGTCTATCCAATCTCTCTCCATCACTAAAACTCTCCACCGTCCTCCCTGCCTCCCAAGGGAGACAGAGAGAGGGAGAGCAGGAGAGACATTGACGGAGAGTGAGAGGTAGAGTGTCAAAAAGAGTGACAAATGGCTGAAGAGAGAGAGGAAGGGAGAGGGTTGGAAGGAAAGAAAGACAGACAGAGATGCAGACAGAGACAGAGAGAGGGACAGAGCCAGAGGCTGTGAGAGACAGGGTGAGAGAGAGAGAGATATAGAGAGACAGAAAGAGACATAGAGAAATAGAGAGAAAGGGTGAGAAAGAGAGAGTGATAGACAGAGGGTATGAGAAAGGGACAGAGAGAGAGAGAGAGGGAAAGAGAGAGGTGAGAAAGAGAGAGAAAGGCAGGAGAGAGGGGGAGAGATGAGAGGGACTGAAAGGGTAGGAAAGAGAGAGAGAGATAGAGAGCGCGGAAAGAGAGACACAACGTGAGGTGGACAGACAGACACAGAGATAGAGACAGAGAATGACAGACAGAGACAGAGATAGAGAGACAGATAGGTAGACAGAGAGAGACAGAGAGATAGATGCAGTGAGAGAGACAGAGAAAACATGGAGAGACAGAGAGGCAGATAGAGAGACATAGACAGAGCGAGAGAGAGACAGAGACAGAGACACAAAGACAGACAGAGACAGAGAGAGAGAGAGACAGAGACAGATAGAAGCCATTGTTTTTGTTCCTTGCCCCTCATTCCCCTCCCGTTCTCGTTCTAGTGAGGCTGAGTGACGGCCCGACCCCGTGCTCTGGGAGAGTGGAGGTTTACCACTCGGGAGAGTGGGGCACCGTGTGTGATGACAACTGGGGCATTGAAGATGCCAGGGTGGTGTGTCACCAACTTGGGTGTGGCCCTGCCATCTCGGCGCCCAGGGGTGGGTATTACACAATTGGCACTGGAAAGATCTGGATGGACGAAGTCCGGTGTCGGGGTACGGAGCTCCAACTGTCCACCTGCTTATTTCAAGGTTGGAAAAAACACAATTGCAACCACAACGAAGACGCTGGAGTGACCTGTCAAGAAGGAGGTAAGATGTCACTCTCTATTTTCACACTTAGTCTCAGGCTAGTGTGTTCATGCCACCCCAACGCCAAGCAATGACCATCCAAACTGAGAGAGAATCTAACCATTAACCCCAAGATGTTCAATGGTGTTACCATTACTGAAACCCCCACTATCAACATCCTGGGGGTTACCATTGAGAGAGAATCTAACCATCGCCCCCTTGACATTCAACGGTGTTATCATCACTGGATTCCCCCCACTATCAACATCCTGGGGGTTACCATTGAGAGAAAATCTAATCATCGCCCCCTTGACATTCGATCATGTTACCATCACTGAATCCCCCCCCCACCATCAACATCCTGGCAGTTACCAGTGACAGAGAATCTAACCATCATTCCCTTGACATTCAATGGTGTTACCATCACTGAAACCCCCACTATCAACATCCTGGGGGTTACCAGTGGAGAGAAACCAACCATCACCCCCTTGACATTCAATGGAGTTTTCATCACTGAGTCACCTCCCTGATCTTAATCTTTCAGCTAATAAAGGCAAATATCCCCTTACACCTTCTTATCTACTTGGCCTGATACCTTAAGGGACCAGTGTACATGGACACTGAGGTCCTTCTGATCCTCAATGCTTCCCAGGGTCCCATCGTGTATTCCCTTGCCTCGTTTGTTGTGCCCAAGTGCATTGCCTCACGTTGATCTCCACTTTACCCCGAGGGTCTATGGGCAAGGTTAGCTCAGATGGATGTTTTTTGCAATACGGAGAGACACCAACAGCGTGGGTTCAATCTCTGCATCGACTGAGGTTACCCTAAAGGGCCCATTTCCTCACTCTTGCTATGGGGCAGACCAAACCCCCTCAAAACCTACCGAGGAGACAGCCTAACACTTATCTCATTTACAGGGAAGTGTAAAGTGCTGTGTTCCAGCTGTGATTCAGTTGGCCACACTATTTGGCTTTAAGTAAAACACACTTTATTCTGACACCCCAAGTAAAAGAATTGGCAGAACTTTATTGAAAAACTTCACAAGATAACGTGTTATATTTAACTCATCAACACTCCCAGCATCCCATAAACACGTCCTTGGGAAAGGCAGGTTCAGTGAGACAGATTTCCCTCACTTTGCTGCCTCTTCCAGTCCAGGAGAAGGAAGGATGAACCTAACAGCGAGAGAGGGAACTCAAACTCTGTTTTTTCAGCAGCAGAGAGAGAGAGTTGTATCTAGCAGCTTCAACCCCTGATTTCGAAATTGGAAGCAAAGACCCTCAGGTTAAACCACCCCTAGTCCACTCTCCACCTCTCTCTCTCTCTCTCTCTCGAGCCCGTGGGAACTTGTCTCTCTCAACGCAAGCATTTCCCGACGCGTCCTTTGGTTTTATTCGTGTGCAGAATGTGTGGGCATTGCTGGTTGGGCCATGCTGGTTGGGCCAGCATTTATTGCCCAGAGGGGGCAGTAAAGAGTCAACTGACCTAGCTAAGAGACTGGATTCGTGTGTAGGCCCAGATCAGATACAGACGGCAAATTCCTGTCCCTGATAGGCACTGGTGAACCAGACAGGTTTCTTTCCCGACAATGGATTCATGAATTCCAGATTCTCCATTGAATTTGAATTCCAACATGGCGGGGGCTCCCCTGGATGTCACCCAGTTTTTTTCACGGAGATTCGGACTGTCTCACACCCTGTTTCCCCCTTTTTCTCCCCTCCCCACCGAGATAATTTTTCCGTCCCTCAATCTCTCTGAAGCTCAACGATCCGATGCCCCTGGTGGGGAGTAATGTGGAATTCAGGTGCACAGCTCTGGAGGGATACAGTAGGGGACGCTTTGGAACAGCGAAAGTTTTCCCCATGATCCATTGGCAAGTGGTGGCAGCCGGGACCCGCAGCGTCAACGTCTGGCTGGGGAAGATGGCCCTGCTCCACACGGGCAACTACACGTGCCTCAATAAAGCAACTGCCGGTGGGAACGGGCAATGTTTCCTGCCCAGCAAGACCGTGCGACTCTGAGTGGTGCATAAGTCCTGGTCATCGGGAGGCGCCACGCTCTCTGGACATTGTAAAGGAGGTGTTCTATGAAGACAAGGGGATTGCTACAGCACCAAGTGCCACAATTGCGGTACCCGCTAGACATAGAAGTCGAAAGGTCCCCCCTTTGTTCCCACACTCTCGGTTTCCGGTCCACCCACCCCCGCCATTGCATTAACCCCCTCTTCCCGCATTTCCCCTCGTCGAAAACCTTCGGAAAGGCCAATGGGCAGAACTGGATGAGGGAGCAAAGGACAAATGAGGAAGATTATGGAGAGCTCAAACGCCAGCAGAGGTTGGAATTTTCCAGAGAGTGATTTCCAATCGGGACAGAAAGGGAAATCTGAGAAGGGGAATTGGACTTCCCAGTCTGGGATGGGAATGAGGGATTCAATGGACTCTCACTGGCTGGGAATGAACTCCATTTGTCTATCCTGCATAGTGAAAGGGGTAGTACAGAGGAACAGACAGCAGTTACTAAAGCACACAGCACCCTTGGATTTATTCATAGGGGTGTAGAGTCCGAGAACAGGGAGGTGATGCTGAACTTACACAAGACACTTGTTAGAGCTCAGCTAGCATGCTGTACACAGTCATGGGCACTACATTATAGGGAAGATGGGAATGTATTGGGGACGGAGTGAGAGAATGAGTGAGGCAGAGAGAGAACGACTGATATAAAGAGGGAGGGAGAGAGAGACACACACAGGGATAGAGATAAGCGTGAAGGACAGAGTGTGAGTGACAGAGACAGAGTCAGAAAGAAAATCATAGATTCCCAACAGTGCGGAAACAGGCCCTTCAGCCCAACAAGTCCACACCAACCCTCCGAAGAGTAACCCATCTTCCTACCCTATATTTACCTCTGACTAATGCACCTAACCTGCACATCCCTGAACACTATGGGCAATTTAGCATGGCCAATCCTAATCATACCCTAACCTGTACATCTTTGGACTGTGGAAGGAAAGCCACACAGACAGAGGGAGAATGTGCAAAACTCTCCACGGTACTCCGGGTGCGGAAACGCCAATTCCTTGTATATTTGCAACAACAGCTTCCCTGCTTTTATCCTCCACGCTTACTTTCTGCACTCTGTTGCTGGCGCCTATCTGTGTTGTTTCATTTTCTGTCCACTGTGTAATTCCGAGAGTCTGTTTCTGAAGGTTTCTCATGTTCTTCTTTCAGAGCCACTGGCCCGGCCGGAGATTACGGCCGCTCCCTCGTACCCGGCGTATCTGGTGGGAGAAAATGTCACCCTGACGTGTGTAATCCCAAACCGTTTCACCCCTGTTCACATCCAGTTTCTGAAAGACTCTGCCCTCGTCACCAGCAGCACTGGGAACCAGCGGCGATTCACCCACAGTGTCCTCCACCTCACCTCCATCGATGCGGGGAACTACACGTGTTCCTACCAGACCCAGAAGTATGGACGGTTGCTCTCGTCAGCCCCCAGTCTCCCAGTGAAAATCGCCCTCACTCGTGAGTCTGAATTCCTGCTGTGTTGCACATTGAACACTTTCTGAATCTGATTAACGCAGAAAGAGAGAGACAGAGTTAACGTTTCAGGTTATAAACACTGGAAGTTGCTGGAGAAAGTCAGCAAGTCTGTGGAATGAGATAGAAACAGAGCTAATATGACAGAGAGGCAAGGTGGCTCAGTGGTTAGCACTGCTGCCTCACAGTGCCAGGGGTCAAATCCACCCTTGAGTGACTGTCCATTTGAAGATTGCATGTTCTCCCTATGTCTGTGCAGGTTACACACTTAATGGTAAGGTACTAGGGAATGTTGCTGAACAAAGAGACCTTGGAGTGCAGGTTCATAGCTCCTTGAAAGTGGAGTCACAGGTAGATAAGATAGTGAAGAAGGTGTTTGGTCAGAGTATTGAGTACAGGAGTTGGGAGGTCATGTTGCAGTGTACAGGACTTTGGTTAGGCTAGTGTTGGAATATTGCATGTAATTCTGGTCTCCTTCCTATCGGAAAGATGTTGTGAACCTTGAAAGGGTTCAGAAAAGATTACAAGGATGTTGCCAGGGTTGGAGGGTTTGAGCTACAGGGAGAGGTTGAATAAGCTAGGGCTGTTTTCCCTGGAGCGTTGGAGGCTGAGGGGTAACCTTATAGAGGTTTATAAAATCATGAGGGGCATGGATAGGGTAAATAGGCAAAGTCTTTTCCCTGGGGTGGGGGAGTCCAGAACTAGAGGGCATAGGTTTAGGGTGAGAGGGGAAAGATGTAAAAGAGACCTAAGGGGCAACGTCTTCACTCAGAGGGTGGTACGTGTATGGAACGAGCTGCCAGAGGAAGTGGTGGAGGCTGGTACAATTACAACATTTAAGAGGCATTTGGTTGGGTATATGAATAGGGAGGATTTGGAGGGATATGGGCCGGGTGCTGGCAGGTGGGACGAGATTGGGTTGGGATATTTGGTCAGCATGGATGGGTTGGATCAAAGGGTCTGTTTTCGTGACTCTATGACTATACCTCCGTGTGCTCCAGTTACCTCCCACAGTCCAAAGATGTGCATGAAGGGGTGGATTAATGATGGGGAATTGCCCCAAAGTGTCCAGAGATGTGTAGGTTAGGGCAGATTAGCCACTGGGTAAAGCAGGGTCACATGGATAGGGTAGGATAGGGATGTGTCTGGGTGGGATGTTCTTCAGAAGGTCAGTGCAGACCTGATGCTCACACTATGATTACAGGTTATAAACACAGAGAGTATTGGAGCTGGGAGCAGCCAAAGATAGACTTGGCATCAGAGGCCGTCTACAGAAGGTTCGATTGGCTGATCCCACGTAAGGAGCGACCCTCAGATGAAAAGAGGGTTGAATAGGTCGGCCCTCTCCTCATTCCAGTTCAGGACAATGAGCAGTGACCAGGTTGAAGATTCTTAGGTAACTTGATATGAAGGGCGATGGAGAGAGAAGTTGTTTCTCTTCGTGTGAGAGCCTGGAACAGAGGGGCTCTCCGAGACGGGGAGCGTATCTGTTGAATTCTTTCCTGCAGAGGGCTGTCACGACTGGGGCTTTGAGTGTATATTGAAAGCTGAAATGGAGAGATTATTAATTAGGAAGGGGGAATTGAGGGGGATGGGGGAGAAGTGGGGTTGAGGATGATCAGATCAGCCGTTATCCTATTGAATGGTGGAGCAGGCTCGATGGGCTGAATGGCCTCCTTCTGCTTCTATGTCTCCTGCTGTGATAACACCCTGTCTCTCTCTCTCTCTCTCTCTGATCTTACAGAGCCCCGTGTCAGGCTGGTGAATGGCAGTGACTCATGTTCGGGGAGAGTGGAGGTGCAGTACAACAGAGAGTGGGGGACAGTGTGCGACCGTTCCTGGGACATCTCGGAAGCCAGGGTGGTGTGCCGCCAGCTGGGGTGTGGGTCAGCCGTGGCTGCACTTCCCGGGGCTGGGTTCGGACACGGGTCAGGAACGGTCTGGATGGACGAGGTGTCCTGCGGAGGGACAGAGCCGAGCCTCTGGGCGTGTCCATTCAGTGGATGGGGCCGGGGCAATTGTGGGCACCAGGAAGATGCCAGTGTGGTCTGTAACCCCAGTAAGGAATGTGGGAGGGGGAACCATCTGGAAAAGGGATGGGTGGGGAGTGGGCGGGAGTTACTGTCTCACACACACACACACACTTTCTCACACTCACATTCATCACACCCACACTCACACCCCTCCCTCCACACAGAGTCACGCTCACACACAGACCCAATCATACACTAACACTGGCGTACATTGTCACACTCACACTCATTCACACACTCTCTCCCTCACTCACATTCATTCTCACATATTGTCTCTCTCACATTCTCTCTTTCTCTCATAAATACTCTCCCTCATAAACTCTCTCAAAGTCTCTCTCTCTCTCTCTCTGTCTCAAACCGTCTCTCTTTCACTTTCTTTCTATCATACCCCCTTTCTCGTACTCTCTATCACGGGCTCTCCAGCAGCCTCTCTCTCTCTCACTGTCTTACACACTCTCTCACACTCTTTCACTCTCACACACTCTGTCTCTCACTCACACTCTCTTTCACACACACTGTCACACTCTCTTTTTCTCACACACGCTCTCCCACACACTGTCTCACAGTCCCTCTTTCACAGGCCCTCTCTCACAGGCCCTCTCTCTCTCTCTCTCGCTTTCTCTCACACACACACCCTTTCTTTCTATCTCACACACTCTCTCTCACACTCTTTCTCTTGCACAGTGTCTCTCTCCCACACACAGATGCTCTCTCCCCCCTTTCTCTCTCCGTCTCTCCCCTCTCTCTCTCACACTCCTTCCCTCTCTCTGTCTGTCTCATACAGCCTCTCCCACGATAACCCCAATCTGTGTCCCTTTACAAACCGATGACAACACTCCGTGGTTGGGGAGCGGAGACTGTGATGGACGTGCCCCACAGTGACAGTGGTGAAAGGCTTGGGGGGAGGGGGAAGGGGAGGGGAGTGAATGAGACACTAATCCTGATGCCCTTGTGTCCTCCCTCCCTCCCCCCCCCAGGCTCCCTGCTCCGACCCTTCATCACAATCAAACCGGACATCCCGCTCCACGTGTCTGGGATCCCCCTGGCAATCCAGTGCCTGGCTCCGAAGGGGTACCTTGGGGGCCGCTTCCGCATCCTGAGGGGTACGTCTGTGGCCAAGGAGCACCGGCTGGACCCCGGCAGAAACGGAGCTGTTTTCCTGTACCGTAACGTGAGCACCAGCATCGGGGGGAGCTACAGCTGCCTGTACCAGAGGCTGGTCGCTGGCGTCTGGGTCACCTTCCGGGCCAGCCCCTCCATTCCCATCCGGGTCATAGGTGAGTCACATTTCGGTGCCTTTCGCGTCTCTGTCTTTGGAACCCGCTGTGCCAGCTCTTCCGTCAACGGGGAGACAGGGTGTCGAAGGAGGCGTGGAACCGTAAAATCACATTGGTATTTGCAGGTGCAGCAAGTATTGAAGCAGGCAGCTGAGGGGTGACCTTATCGAGATTTATAAAATCGTGAGGAGCATGGGTAGGGCAAATAGACAAGGTCTTTGCCCCAGGTTGGGGGAGCCAAAAACTTGAGGATATAGGTTTAGGGTGAGAGGGAAAAAGGACCTGAGGGGAAACATTCCCATGTGATATGTGTATGGAATGAGCTGCCAGAGGAGGTAGTGGAGATTGCTGTAATAACAACATTTAAAAAGTACATGAATAGGGAGGATTTAGAGGCATACAGGCCATTCGAAGAAATGATGGAAACACCGAGTCTACACTGATCTTCCGAGGAATGGTCCACTTAGACCCACCCCTCCTATCCCTGGAGCCCTACATTTCCCCTGACTAACCTACCCAGCCTGCACATCACCAGGCATTGTGGGACAATTTAGCATGGCCAATCCACCCTAACCTGCACATCTTTGGACAACGGGAGGAACCTGGAGCACCCAGACGTAACCCCACACAGAGACAGGGAGAATATGCAAACTCCACACAGACATTCACCTGAGAGTAGAATTGAACCCAGGTCTCTGGTACTGTGAGACAGCAGTGCTTACCACTGACTCCCTGTGCTGCCCCATCCTGAAGCAATGTTTGCCTTGTTGTAGACTGTCCCACATGAGGAACCATTCTCTCTCCATCCCCTTTGTCAATTCTTCCCTTTGGTGTCTTACATCATTCATATAGAACTTGTTTCCTTCTTCCAAATTCCAGAGAAACTGTCCCTTCAATCAGACAAATTCCTTGTCCCTGGAATGGTGTGAATCTCCTCTGAACTGCCTCTGATACAACTCCAGCCCTCCTCAAGTAAAGGGGTACTGAAACTTCCACTGTACTCCGGGTGTATTGCCAATGCCTTATACAGTTACAAAACTTTAGCTACTCTCCCACTTTTCTCTGAACTACCGCCGATGCAACTCCATCCCTCCTCAAGTACAGGGAACCAAATCTCTCCTTGGAACTCCGGGTGCGGGAACGCCAATTCCTGTATATTTGCAACAACAGCTTCCCTGCTTTTATCCTCCACGCTTACGTTCTGCATTCTGTTCCCGGCGCCTATCTAAGTGGCTTTATGTTCTGTGCACTGTGTAATTCAGCGAGTCCGTTTCTGAATACTTCTCACGTTCTTCTTTCAGAGCCACTGGCCCGGCCGGAGATTACGGCCGCTCCCTCGTACCCGGTGTATCTGGTGGGAGAAAATGTCACCCTGACGTGTGTAATCCCAAACCGTTTCACCCCTGTTCACATCCAGTTTCTGAAAGACTCTGCCCTCGTCACCAACAGCACTGGGAACCAGCGGCGATTCACCCACAGTGTCCTCCACCTCACCTCCATCGATGCGGGGAACTACACGTGTTCCTACCAGACCCTGGAGTATGGACGGTTGCTCTCGTCAGCCCCCAGTCTCCCAGTGAAAATCGCCGTCACTCGTGAGTCTGAATTCCTGCCGCATTGCACATCAGATGATTTCCATATCTGTTTAACGCAGAAAGAGAGAGACGAGTTAACATTGCTGGTTATAAACACAGAAAGCTGCTAGAGAAAGTCAGCAAGTCTGTGGAACGAGAGAGACAGAAACAGAGCTAATATGACAGAGTTGTACAGTGGCTCAGTGGTTAGCACTGCTGCCTCACAGCGCCAGGGACCCAGGGTCATATCCAACCTCGGGTGACTATCCATGTGGAGTTTGCGTGTTCTCCCTGTGTCTGTGCGGGTTACCTCCATGTGTTCCAGTCTCCTCCCACTGTCCAAAGATGTGCATGAAGGGGTGAATTAATCATGGGGAATTGCCCCAAAGTGTCCAGAGATGTGTAGGTTAGGGTGGATTAGCCACGGGGTAAAGCAGGGTTACAGGGATAGGATAGGATAGGATTGGGATGTGTCTGGGTGGGATGTTCTTCATAAGGTGAGTGTGGACCTGATGCTCACACACTGTAGGGATTCTATGATTACAGGTTATAAATTACAGAGAGAGTATTGGAGCTAAGCGCAGGTTTAGGGCCTTGTATCTGATCAAAGATAGTTTTGGCTTCAGAGGTAGTCTACAGAAGGTTCAATTGGTTGATCCCACGTAAAGAGGTTCTGTCTGATAAGGGAGAGGGTTGAATAGGTTTGACCTGACCTCATTCCAGTTCAGAAGAATGACCGGGTTGAAAATTCTTAGATAACTTGATTTGAAGGACGATGGAGAGAGAGTCTGGTACCAGAGGGGTATCGTCTCAGAAGAAAGAGGAAGACAGAGACAAGGAGGAATTTCTTCTCTCTGAGACAGTGAGCGTATCTGTTGAATTCTTTCCTGCAGAGGGCTGTTGAGGCTGGGTCATTGAGTGTATATTGAAAGCTGAAATGGAGAGATTATTAATCAGGAAGGGGGAATCGAAGGGGCGGGGGAGAAGTGGGGTTGAAGATAATCAGATCAGCCGTAATCATATTGAATGGTGGAGCAGGCTCGATGGGCTGAATGGCCTCCTCCTGCTTCTATGTCTCCTGCTGTGATAACACCCTGTCTCTCTCTCTCTCTCTGATCTTACAGAGCCCCGTGTCAGGCTGGTGAATGGCAGTGACTCATGTTCGGGGAGAGTGGAGGTGCAGTACAACGGAGAGTGGGGGACAGTGTGCGACCGTTCCTGGGACATCTCGGAAGCCAGGGTGGTGTGCCGCCAGCTGGGGTGTGGGTCAGCCGTGGCTGCACTTCCCGGGGCTGGGTTCGGACACGGGTCAGGAACGGTCTGGATGGACGAGGTGTCCTGCAGAGGGACAGAGCCGAGCCTCTGGGCGTGTCCATTCAGTGGATGGGGCCGGGGCAATTGTGGGCACCAGGAAGATGCCAGTGTGGTCTGTAACCCCAGTAAGGAATGTGGGAGGGGGAACCATCTGGAAAAGGGATGGGGGGGGGGGGAGTGAGTGGGCGGGAGTTACTGTCTCACACACACACACACACACACACACGTACACACATTCACATTCACACCCCCCACTCACCCCTCCCCCACACAGAGTCACACTTACACACACTGACTCTAACATACACTGACCCTGACATATATTGTCACACTCACACTCACTCACACTCTCTCCCTCACTCACATTCATTCTCACATATTGTCTCTCTCACATTTTCTCTTTCTCTCATAAATACTCTGCCTCATAAACTCTCTCAAAGTCTCTCTCTCAAAGTGTGTCTCTCTTTCACATTCTCTCTCTCACACTCCCTTTCTCATACTCTCTATCACACACTCTCCAGCAGCCTCTCTCACACAGTCTTACACACTTGCTCACACTCTCACTCTCACACACTCTTTCACACATACTCTCTCACACACTGTCTCACATTTCTCTCACAGTGTCTCTCTCTCAGACCCTCTCTGTCTCTCTTTCTCTCACATACATCTCTTTCTTTCTACCTCAAGCACTCTCTCTCACACTCTTTCTCTTGCACACTATCTCTCCCCATACACAAATACTCTTTCCCTCTCTCTCTCACCCCTTTCTCTCTCAGTCTCTCTCCCCCTCTCTCTCACACTCCCTCCGTTTCTTCCTCTCTCTCTCTGTTTCATACAGCCTCTCTCACAATAACCCCAATCCCTCTCTCTTTACAAACTGACAACAGCAGACCCCCTCCCCATGAGGGGGGAGCAGAGACTGTGATGGATGTGTCCCACAGTGATCGCGGTGAGGGGTGGGGGGGGTGTGAATGAGACACTAATCCTGATGCCCTTGTGTCCCCCCTCCGCCCCCCAGGCTCCCTGCTCCGACCCTTCATCACAATCACACCGGACATCCCCCTCCACGTGTCTGGGATCCCCCTGGCAATCCAGTGCCTGGCTCCGAAGGGGTACCTTGGGGGCCGCTTCCGCATCCTGAGGGGTACGTCTGTGGCCAAGGAGCACCGGCTGGACCCCGGCAGAAACGGAGCCGTTTTCCTGTACCGTAACGTGAGCACCAGCATCGGGGGGAGCTACAGCTGCCTGTACCAGAGGCTGGTCGCTGGCGTCTGGGTCACCTTCCGGGCCAGCCCCTCCATTCCCATCCGGGTCATAGGTGAGTCACGTTTCGGTGCCTTTCCCATCTCCGTCTTTGTAACCCGCTGTGCCAGCTCTTCCGTCAATGGGGAGACAGGGTGTCGAGGGAGGCGTGGAACCGTAAAATCACATTGGTATTTGCAGGTGCAGCCAGTATTGAAGCAGGCAGCTGGAATATTGTCCTCCATTGCTAGAGTGTTGTAGACAGAAAGACGCAGAGAGTGCAGGGACATAATTCCTTGAAAGTGGAATCGCAGGGAGGCAGAGTGGAAAAGGAGCTTGGATCGCAAACAAAAGTTGGTTTGCAGGTGCAGCAGGTAATTAAGGAGGTGACTGGAATATTGTCCTTCATTGCAGGAGGGGCGGAGCCTAAAACTGGGAGGTGATGCTGCAGCTGTATAGGGTGCTGGTCAGGTCACATCTGGATCACTGTGTACAGTTTTGGTCTCCTTACTTGAGAAAGGGTTTTCATGTCATTCCATTATAACATGTGTTTCGTCAACGCCAATTCGCCGCAATGGGTTTAACAAATTGGGGATGCGTTTCTAAAGTACAAATGTTTTAAACATGTGTTGCCTGTAATGCAGTTACAGCACCAACACTTTAAGTACTGTTCTACAGTGTGATGCTCTATAGCACGGGGTTGCACAAGAATAACACCAGCACGCTATGGAACATCTGGCACTGGAGGGCATGCACAGAGGAGGTTCACTGGATTGATTCCAGAATTGAGAGGGTTGTCTTATGAGGAGAGACTGAGTCGACTGGGATTATACTCACTTGGATTCAGAAGGGGCGGATCTCATAGAAACATAAACTTATGAAGGGAGTGGAGAAGATAGAAGCAGGGAGTTTGTTTCTACTGGTGGCTGCAACTAGAACTAGGGGCATAGCCTCCAAATAAAGGGGTGTAGATTTAGGACTCAGTTGAGGGGCAACTTCTTCACCCAGAGCGTTGTGAATCTGTGGAATTCCCTGCCCAGTGAAACAGTTGAGGCCACCTCGTTGAACGTTTATCAGGTAAAGATAGATTTTTGAAGAGTAAAGGAATTTCGGGTGACGGTGAGTGGGTGGGTAAGTGGGACTGACTCCATAAGAAAGGTCAGCCATGATCCTATTGACTGGCGGAGCGGGCTCGATGGGCCAGGTAGCCTACTCCTGCTCCTATTCCGTATCCTTGGCACACTTGCCTTCATCGGGCAGAGCATTGACTACAGCAGTTGGGACGTCATGTTGTGGTTGTTCAAGACACTGGTGAGGCCGCTTTTGGACCAGTGCATACAATTCTGGTCGCCCTGCTATAGAAAGGATGTTATTAAACTGGAAAGGGTGCAGGAAAGGATTTACAAAAGATGTGACTGGGAACTGGAGGGTTTGAGTTATAGGGAGAGGCTGAATCAGGTGGGCATTTTTCCCTGGTGTGTCGGAGGCTGAGGGGTGACCTAATTGAGGTTTACAAAATCATGAGGGGTATGGACAGGATAAATAGACAAGGTCTTTTCCCTGGGTGGGGGAGTCCAAAACTAGAGTGTATAGGTTTAGGTTGAGAGGGAAAAGGGACCTGGGGGGAAACATTCCCATGTGATATGTGCATGGAATGAGCTGCCAGAGGAGGTAGTGGAGATTGGTGTAATAATAACATTTAAAAGGTACATGAATAGGGAGGATTTAGAGGCGTACAGGCCATTCGTAGAAATGATGGAAACACCGAGTCTACACTGACCTTCCGAGGACCCACCCCTCCTATCCCTGTAACCCTACATTTCCCCTGACTAACCTACCCAGCCTGCACATCACCAGGCATTGTGGGACAATTTAGCATGGCCAATCCACCCTAACCTGCACATCTTTGGACTATGGGAGGAAACTGAGGTAACCCCACACAGAGACAGGGAGAATATGCAAACTCCACACAGACATTCACGTGAGAGTAGAATTGAACCCAGGTCCCTGGTTCTGTGAGACAGCAGTGCTTACCACTGACTCCCTGTGCTGCCCCATCCTGAAGCAATGTTTGTCTTGTTGTAGACTGTCCCACATGAGGAACCATTCTCTCTCCATCTCCTTTGTCAATCCTTCCCTTTGGTGTCTAACATCATTCATTTAGAACTCATCTCATTCTTCCAAATTCCTGAGAAACTGTCTCTTCTATCTGACAAACTCCTTGTTCCTGGAATTGAGTGAATCTCCTCCAAACTGCCTCTGATACAACTCTATCCCTCTTCAAGTAAAGGGGAACTGAAACTTTACACTGTACTCCGGGTGTATTGCCAATGCCTTATACATTTACAAAATTTTAGCTACTCTCCCACTTTTCTCTGAACTACCGCCGATGCAACTCTATCCCTCCTCAAGTACAGGGAAACCAAAACGTTCCACGGTACCCCAGGTGAGAAAACGCCAATTCCTTGTGTACTTACGTACTGAGGGAGGATATTCACGGAAATACATCCAGGGAAGGTATTTGGGTGGAACTGAGAAATAAGAAAGGGATGATCACCTTATTGGGATTGTATTATAGACCCCCTAATAATCAGAGGGAAATTGAGAAACAAATTTTTAAGGAGATCTCAGTTATCTGTAAGAATAGTAGGGTGGTTAAGGTCGGGGATTTTAACTTTCCAAACATAGACTGGGACTGCCAGAGAGTTAAGGGTTTAGATAGAGAGGAATTTGTTATGTGCGTACAATACAACTTTCTGATTCAGCATGTGAATGGAGAAGGTGCAAAACTTGACCTACTCTTGGGAACTAAGGCAGGGCAGGTGACTGAGGTGTCAGTGGGGGAGCACTTTGGGGCCAGCGACCATAATTCTATTAGATTTAAAATAGTGATGGAAAAGGATAGACCAGATCTAAAAGTTGAAGTTCTAAATTGGAGAAAGGCCAATTTTGACAGTATTAGGCAAGAACTTTTGAAAGCTGTTTGGGGGCAGATGTTCGCAGGTAAAGGGACGGCTGGAAAATGGGAAGCCTTCAGAAATGAGATAATGAGAATCCAGAGAAAGTATATTCCTGTTAGGGTGAAAGGAAAGGCTAGTAGGAATAGGGAATATTGGATGACTAAAGAAATTGAGGATTTGTTTAAGAAAAAGAAGGAAGCATATGTAAGGTATAGACAGGATAGATCGAGTGAATCCTTAGAAGAGTAGAAAGGAAGTAGGAGTGTACTTAAGAGGGAAATCAGGAGGGCAAAAATGAGATACCTTTGGCAAATAGAATTAAGGAAAATCCAAAGGGTTTTTACAAATGCATTAAGGATAAAAGGGTAACTAGGGAGAGAATAGGGCCCCTCAAAGATCAGCAAGGCGGCCTTTGTGTGGAGCCACCGAAAATGGGGGAGATACTAAATGAGTATTTTACATCAGTATTTACTGTGGAAAAGGATATGGAAGATATAAAATGTAGGGAAATAGATGGTGATATCTTGCAAAATGTCCAGATTACAGCGGAGGAAGTGCTCGATGTCTTGAAACAGGTAAAGGTGGATAAATCCCCAGAACCTGCTCAGGTGTACCCGAGAACTCTGTGGGAAGCTAGAGAAGTGATTGCTGGGCCTCTTGCTGAGATATTTGTATCATCGATAGTCACAGGTGAGGTGCTGGAAGACTGGAGGTTGGCTAACGTGGTGCCACTGTTTAAGAAGGGCGGTAAAGACAAGCCAGGGAACTATAGACCGGTGAGCCAAGTTGTTGAAGGGAATCCTGAGGGATAGGATGTAAATGTATTTGGAAAGGCAAGGATTGATTAGGGATAGTCAACATGGCTTTGTGCGTGGGAAATCATATCTCACAAACTTGATTGAGCTTTTTGGGGAAGTAACAAAGAAGATTGATGAGGGCAGAACAGTAGATGTGATCTATATGGACTTCAGTAAGGTGTTCGACAAGGTTTCTCATGGGAGACTGACTAGCAAGGTTAGATCTCATGGAATACAGGGAGAACTAGCCATTTGGATACAGAACTGGCTCAAAGGTAGAAGACAGAGGGTGGTGGTGGAGGGTTGTTTTTCAGACTGGAGGCCTGTGACCAGTGAAGTGCCACAATGATCGGTGCTGGACTCTCTACTTTGTGTCATTTACATTAATGATTTATATGCGAACATAAGAGGTACAGTTAGTAAGTTTGCAGATGACACCGAAATTGGAGGTGTAGTGGACAGCGAAGAGGGTTACCTCAGATTACAACGGGATCTTGACCAGATGGGCCAATGGGCTGAGAAGTGGCAGATGGAGTTTAATTCAGATAAATGCGAGGTGCTGCATTTTGGGAAAGCAAATCTTAGCAGGACTTATACACTTAATGGTAAGGTCCTAGGGAGTGATGCTGAACAAAGAGACCTTGGAGCGCAGGTTCATAGCTCCTTGAAAGTCGAATCGCAGGTAGATAGGATAGTAAAGAAGGCGTTTGGTATGCTTTCCTTTATTGGTCAGAGTATTGAGTACAGGAGTTGGGAGGTCATGTTGCGGCTGTACACGACATTGGTTCAGCCACTGTTGGAATATTGCGTGCTATTCTGGTCTCCTTCCTATCGGAAAGATGTTGTGAAACTTGAAAGGGTTCAGAAAAGATTTACAAGGATGTTGCTAGGGTTGGAGGATTTGAGCTACAGGGAGAGGCTGAACAGGCTGGGGCTGTTTTCCCTGGAGCATCGGAGGCTGAGGGGTGAACTTAGAGAGGTTTACAAAATTATGAGGAGCATGGATAGGATAAATAGACAAAGTCTTTTCCCTGGGGTCAGGGAGTCCAGAACTAGAGGCCATGGGTTTAGGGTCAGAGGGGAAAGATATAAAGAGACCTAAGGGGCAACGTTTTCACATAGAGGGTGGTACAGGTATGGAATGAGCTGCCAGAGGAAGTGGTGGAGGCTGGTACAATTCAAACATTTAAGAGGCATTTGGATGGGTATATGAATAGGAAGGGATTGGAGGGATATGGGCCGGGTGCTGGCAGGTGGGACTAGATTGGGTTGGGATATCTGGGTCAGCATGGATGGGTTGGACCGAAGGGTCTGTTTCCATGTTGTACATCTCTATGACTCTATAAACAACAGCTTCCCTGCTTTTATCCTCCACGCTTACTTTCTGCACTCTTGCTGGCGCCTATCTGTGTTGTTTCACTTTCTGTCCACTGTGTAATTCCGAGAGTCTGTTTCTGAAGGTTTCTCATGTTCTTCTTTCAGAGCCACTGGCCCGGCCGGAGATTATGGCCGCTCCTTCGTACCCGGCGTATCTGGTGGGAGAAAATGTCACCGTGACGTGTGTAATCCCAAACCGTTTCACCCCTGTTCACATCCAGTTTCTGAAAGACTCTGCCCTCGTCACCAACAGCACTGGGAACCAGCGGCGATTCACCCACAGTGTCCTCCATCTCACCTCCATCGATGCGGGGAACTACACGTGTTCCTACCAGACCCAGAAGTATGGACGGTTGTTCTCATCAGCCGCCAGTCTCCCAGTGAAAATCGCCCTCACTCGTGAGTATGAACACCTGCTGTATTGCACAGCGGACGCTTTCCGAATCTGATTAACGCAGAAAGAGAGAGGCAGAGTTACCTTTTCAGGTTATAAACACAGAAAGTTGCTGGAGAAAGTCAGCAACTCTGTGGAGCAAGAGAGAGAAAGAAACAGAGTATAAATTTACAGAGAGGCATGGTGGATCATGGGTTCGCTCTGCTGCCTCACAGCACCAGATTCCTGATGAAGGGCTTTTGCCCGAAACATCGATTTTACTGCTCCTCGGATGCTGCCTGAACTGCTGTGCTCTTCCAGCACCACTAATCCAGAATCTGGTTTCCAGCATCTGCAGTCATTGTTTATACCTCACAGCACCAGGGACCTGGGTTCACTTCCACCCTTGGGCGGCTGTCACTGTGGGTTTCCTTCGGGTGCTCCGATTTCATCCCACAGTCCAAAGATATGCAGGTTAGGGTCGATTGGCCATGGGGAATTGCCCCAAAGGGTACACGAATGTATGGGTTAGGTGGATTAGCGAAGGGGATAAAGCAGGGTTATCGGGATAGGATAAGGATGCCTCTGGGTGGAACGTTCTTCAGACGGCTTCAGAGGCAGTTGACAGAAGGTTCGATTGGCTGTGGTCCCATGTAAGGAGGGACCCTCAAATAGTGGAGAGGGTTGAATAGGTTGGCCCTGTCCTCATTCCAGCTTCAAAGAATTAGCAGTGACCAAGTAACTTAATTTGAAGGATGATGGAGAGAGAAGTTGTTTCCCTTCGTGTGAGAGAGTCTGGGACCAGAGAGGCTCTCCGAGACGGGGAGTGTATATCTGTTGAATTCTTTACTGCAGAGGGCTGTTGAGGCTGGGTCATTGAGCGTATATTGAAAGCTGAAATGGAGAAATTATTAATCAAGAAGGGGTGATCGAGGGGGATACGGGAGAAGTGAGGTTGAGGATGATCACATCAGCCATGATCCTCGGGCAACTTCTCGCCTCGGGTGACTGTCTGTGTGGAGTTTGCACATTCTACCCGCGTCTGCGTGGGTTTCCTCCGGGTGCTCCAGTTTCCTCCCATGGTCCAAAGGTGTGCAGATCAGGTGAATTGGCCATGTTAAATTGCCTGGAATGTTAGGTGGATTAGTCAGCAGTAAATGTAGGGGGGTGGTTTGCTCTTCGGAGGGTCGGTGTGGATTTGTTGGGCCAACGGAACTTTTTCCACACTGTAGGGAATCTAATCTAATCCATTCCTATTGAATGGTGGAGCAGGCTTGATGGGCTGAATGGCCTCCTTCTGCTTCTATGTCTCCTGCTGTGATAACACCCTGTCTCTCTCTCTCTCTCTCTCTGATCTTACAGAGCCCCGTGTCAGGCTGGTGAATGGCAGTGACTCATGTTCGGGGAGAGTGGAGGTGCAGTACAACAGAGAGTGGGGGACAGTGTGCGACCGTTCCTGGGACATCTCGGAAGCCAGGGTGGTGTGCCGCCAGCTGGGGTGTGGGTCAGCCGTGGCTGCACTTCCCGGGACTGGGTTCGGACACGGGTCAGGAATGGTCTGGATGGACGAGGTGTCCTGCGGAGGGACAGAGCCGAGCCTCTGGGCGTGTCCATTCAGTGGATGGGGCCGGGGCAATTGTGGGCACCAGGAAGATGCCAGTGTGGTCTGTAACCCCAGTAAGGAAAGGGGCAGGGGGAACCATCTGGGAAAGGGTCAGGGGAGTGGGCGGGAGTTACTGTCTCACATACACACACACACACAGACACACACACACTATCACTCACTCTCACTCACGCACTCACACAATCTCACACACACACACTCTCACTCACACACTCTCATGCACTTTCACACCCTCTTACTCACTTTCACACACACTCACACTCATGCAGACTCTCACATTCACGTACACTCATGTCCACACCCACACTTGCACAAACACACGCTCACTCTCTCCCCCTCTCTCATTCATTCTCACACATTGTCTTGCTCAAACTCTATCTTTCTTGCTCATAAATACTCTGCCTCATAAACTCTGTCTCTGTCTCTGTCTCTCTCTCTCACTCTATCGCTCTTTCACTTTCTCTCTCTCTCACTCCTTTTCTCATACACTCTCCCACAGCCTGACTCTCTCTCTTTTACACTTTCTCACTCACACTCTCTTTCTCTCACACTTTCTCTTGCAAACTGTGTCTCTCGTACACACACACTCACTCCCTCTCTCCCACCCTGTTCCTCTCTGTGTGTGTCTCATACAGCCTCTCCCATGATAACCCCAACCCCTCTCCCTTCACAAATCGACAACAACAGCCCAACTCACCCCATGAGGGGGGAGCAGAGACTGTGATCGAGGTGTCCCACAGTGATAGCGGTGAGGGGTGGGGGGAAGTGAATGAGACACTAATCCTAATGACCTTATGTCCCCCCCTCCCTCCCCCCCAGGCGTCCTGCTCCGACCTTTCATCACAATCACACCGGACATCCCGCTCCACGTGTCTGGGATCCCCCTGGCAATCCAGTGCCTGGCTCCAAAGGGGTACCTTGGGGGCCGCTTCCGCATCCTGAGGGGTACGTCTGTGGCCAAGGAGCACCGGCTGGACCCCGGCAGAAACGGAGCTGTTTTCCTGTACCGTAACGTGAGCACCAGCATCGGGGGGAGCTACAGCTGCCTGTACCAGAGGCTGGTCGCTGGCGTCTGGGTCACCTTCCGGGCCAGCCCCTCCATTCCCATCCGGGTCATAGGTGAGTCACGTTTCGGTGCCTTTCCCGTCTCTGTCTTTGGAACCCGCTGTGCCAGCTCTTCCGTCAATGGGGAGACAGGGTGTCGAGGGAGGCGTGGAACTGTAAAATCACATTGGTATTTGCAGGTGCAGCCAGTATTGAAGCAGGCAGCTGGAATATTGTCCTCCATTGCTAGAGTGTTGGAGAACAGAGAGACCCAGGGTGGTGCAGGGACATAATTCCTTGAAAGTGGAATCGCAGGGAGGCAGAGCGGAAAAGGAGCTTGGATCGCAAACAAAAGTTGGTTTGCAGGTGCAGCAGGTAATTAAGGAGGCGACTGGAATATTGTCCTTCATTGCAGGAGGGGCGGAGCCTAAAACTGGGAGGTGATGCTGCAGCTGTATAGAGCGCTGGTCAGGTCACATCTGGATCACTGTGTACAGTTTTGGTCTCCTTACTTGAGAATGGGTTTTCATGTTGTTCCATTATAACACGTGTTTTGTCAGAATGGGTTCGCCATTATGGGAATGACAAATTGGGGATGTTGTATCTAAAGCGCGAATGTTTTAAACATGTGTTAGCTGTAATGTGATTATGGCGCCAACACTTTAAGCACTGTTTTACAATGTGACTTTTCTATAACATGGGGTTGCACAAGAACACTACCATTGCATTACAGAAGAACTGGCTGTACCGGTATTGGAGGGGGTGTAGAGAAGGTTCATGGGGTCGATGCTGGAGTTGACACAGTTGGTTTATGAGGAGAGATTGAGTAGACTGGGACAATATTCCTTAAAACCATAAGGAGCAGAAATTAGGCCATTCAGCCCATCGACTTTGCTTCGCCATTTCGTCATGGCTGATAAGTTTCTCAACCCCATTCTCACACTTTCTTCCCAAAACCCTTCCTACTCAAGAACCCATCTCCTAACCTGTCCAAATCATTCTGCAGCCTCCCCGCCTCCTCAATGCCGACCTGTCGCTCTTCCTATCTTTGTATCATCTGCAAACTTTGCCAGAACCCGCCCCCAATTCCTTCATCTAGATCATTAATGTATAAAGTGAAAAGCTGTGGTCCCAACACTGGGCCTTGTGGAACGCCATTTGTCACCGGCTGCCATCCTGAGAAAGATCCTTTTATACCCAGTCTCTACTTTCTGTCAGACAGTCAGACTTCTATCCATACTAGCATCTTGCCTCTAACATCATGGGCCCTTATCTGACTCAGTAGCCTCCTGTGTGCCACCTCGTCAAAGACCTTTGTAAGGTCCAGGTGGATAACATCCATTGACTCTCCTTAGTCTAATCTGGTCCTTACTTAGCTATAGAGATGTACAGCATGGAAACAGACCCTTCGGTCCAACCCGTCCATGCTGACCCAGATATCCCAATCCAATCTAGTCCCACCTGCCAGCACCCGGCCCATATCCCTCCAAACCCTTCCTATTCATATACCCATCTAAATGCCTCTTAAATGTCATTGTACCAGCCTCCATCACATCCTCTGGCAGCTCATTCCATACACATACCACCCTCTGCGTGAAAAAGTTGCCCTTACAGGCATGACCTCCCCTTGATGAAACCATGCTGACTTTGCCCTATTTTACCACACACTTCCAAGTATTCAGAAATCTCATCCTTCACAATGGATTCCCAATCTTACCCATGACTGAAGTTAGGCTAACCAGTCTGTAATTTTCCATCTTTTGCCTTACTCCCTGTTTAAACAAGGGTGTCACGCTAGCGATTTTCCAGTCTTCTAGGAACTTCCCTAACTCTAGTGATTCCTAAAAGATCACCACCAGTGCCTCCACCATCTCTTCAGCTGTCCCTCTCAGAACTCTGAAAAAAAGGAGAAAGTGAGGACTGCAGATGCTGGAGATCAGAGCTGAAAATGTGTTGCTGGAAAAGCGCAGCAGGTCAGGCAGCATCCAAGGAGCAGGAGAATTGACATTTCGGGCATAAGCCCTTCTTCAGGAATGAGGAAGGTGTGCCAAGCAGGCTAAGATAAAAGGTAGGGAGGAGGGACTTGGGGGAGGGGCGTTGGAAATGCGATAGGTGGAAGGAGGTTAAGGTGAGGGTGATAGGCCGGAGAGGGGGTGGGGGCGGAGAGGTCAGGAAGAAGATTGCAGGTCAAGAAGACGGTGCTGAGTTCGAGGGTTGGGACTGAGATAAGGTGGGGGGAGGGGAAATGAGGAAGCTGGAGAAATCTACATTCATCCCTTGTGGTTGGAGGGTTCCTAGGCAGAGGATGAGGCGCTCTTCCTCCAGGCATCGTATTGCCATGGTCTGGCGATGGAGGAGGCCAAGGACCTGCATGTCCTTGGCGGAGTGGAAGGGGGAGTTAAAGTGGTCAACCACGGGGTGTTTGAGTTGGTTGGTGCGGGTGTCCCAGAGGTGTTCCCTGAAACGTTCCCCAAGTAGGCGGCCTGTCTCCCCAATGTAGAGGAGGCCACATCGGGTGCAATGGCTGCAATAAATGATGTGTGTGGAGATGCAGGTGAATTTGTGACGGATATGGAAGGATCCCTTGGGGCCTTGGAGGGAAGTGAAGGGGGAGGTGTGGGCGCAAGTTTTGCATTTCTTCCGGTTGCAGGGGAAGGTGCCGGGAATGGAGGTTGGGTTGGTGGGGGGGTGTGGACCTGACGAGGGAGTCGCGGAGGGAGTGGTCTTTCCGGAATGCAGGTAGGGGAGGGGAGGGAAATATATCCTTGGTGGTGGGGTCTGTTTGAAGGTGGCGGAAATGATGAAGGATGCTATGATATATCTGGAGGTTGGTGGGGTGGTAGGTGAGGACCAGTGGTGTTCTGTCTTGGTGGAGATTGGAGGGGCGGGGTTCAAGGGCGGAGAGAGGGAAGTGGAGGAGATGCGGTGGAGAGCATTGTCAACCGTGTCTGAGGGGAAATTGCGGTCTTTGAAGAAGGAGGCCATCTGGGTTGTACGGTATTGGAACTGGTCCTCCTGGGAGCAGATGCGGCGGAGACGAAGGAATTGGGAATATGGGATGGTGTTTTTACAGGGGGCAGGGTGGGAGGAGGTGTAGTCTAGGTAGCTGTGGGAGTCGGTTGGTTTATAGTAAATGTCCGTTTTGAGTCAGTCACCCGAGATAGAAATGGAGAGGTCTAGGAAGGGGAGGGAGGAGTCTGAGACGGTCCAGGTGAATTTGAGGTCGGGGTGGAAGGTGTTGGTAAAGTGGATGAACTGTTCAACCTCCTCGTGGGAGCACGAGGCAGCGCCGATACAGTCATCGATGTAGCGGAGGAAAAGGTGGGGGGTGGTGCCAGTGTAGCTGCGGAAGATGGACTGTTCCACATATCCTACGAAGAGGCAGGCATAGCTGGGGCCCGTGGCTACTCCTTTGGTTTGGAGGAAGTGGGAGGATTGGAAAGAGAAGTTGTTCAGGGTGAGGACCAGTTCAGTCAGTCGAAGGACGGTGTCAGTGGAAGGGTATTGGTTAGGTTGGCAGGAAAGGAAGGAGCAAACATTTTTCACCACTCAGAACTCTGCGGTGTAGTCCGTCTGGTCCAGGTGATATATCCACCTTCAGGCCATTCAGCTTTTCTAGCACCTTCTCCTTATTAGTTTGGATTTAGAAGTGACGAGGGGTGGAATCTCTGGTGAGTGAAAATAGAACTAGGGGAGAACAGACTCCAAATAAGGGGGAGCAGATTTCGGATTGGGTTGAGGAGGAACTTCTTCACCCAGAGGGCTGTGAATCTGTGGAATTCCCTGCCCAGTAAAACAGATGAGGCCACCTCGTTGAATGTTTATAAGGTAAAGATAGATGTTTGAACAGTAAAGGAATTTCAGGTGACGGTGAGTGGGTGGGTAAGTGGGACTGACTCCATAAGAAAGGTCAGCCATGATCCTATTGACTGGTGGAGCGGGCTCGATGGGCCAGGTAGCCTACTCCTGCTCCAATTCCGTATCCTTGGCACACTTGTCTTCATCGGTCTGAGCATTGACTACAGCTGTTAGGATGTCATGTTGTGGTTGTTTAAGACACTGGTGAGGCCGCTTTTGGAAAACTGAGTACAATTCTGGTCTCCCTGCTATAGGGAGGATGTTATTAAACTGAAAAGTGTGCAGAAAAGATTTAGAGGGCTTTTGCTTGTGCTCTTGACCTGTAAGACTGCACTATTGTCTCCATCTTAAACTGATGACCCTTATTCTCTGAGGTGATGCTCTCTGCTCTCAAACTACTCTTCAGGTGGAAAAAGGTATTAGTCACCTTTAGATTGTGGTAAATTTCCAAATTTGGGATCTTTTCAGTATGGCAAACTGTAATTAATGGTGGGCCACAGGAATCAATGCCAGGACCATAATTATTCACAATATACATCAGCGACCCGGATGAAGGAAAGTGAATGGACTGTCAGCATGTTTGCAGTTGTCCCCAAATAGATGGGAAGGTAGATGCTGAGGATGATGCAAAGTGGGATTTAGACAGGGTTCAATGGTGGGCAAACAGATGGAATTTAATGAGGGGAGGTGTGAGGTGATGCAGGAGGAAGAGAGGAGATGAAGATTAGTGAAACAGGAGAAAGACTGCGGAAAGCCCCAGGAAAGAGGGATCGTGGAGAAGAAGCAAATGGGGTACAACAAAAACTGTACCAGGCACTAGCCAGACCACAACTGGGACATGGTGAGGAGTTTTGATTACTTATACTTGAGGAACGATGGTGTTATATTGGAAGCAGTTCAGAGAAAGGTGAGGGAGTAGCTAAAGTGTTGTCACAACAGTACAAGGTATTGGCACTTCTGCACTCAGAGTACCGCATAGAGTTCCGGTTCTTACTCGAGGAGGGATGGAGTTTCATCGGAGGTAGCTCAGAGAAAAGAGGGAGAGTAGCTAAAGTGTCATAACTGTACAATTGTTTCTGCTCCTGGAGTACCCTGTGTAGTTTTTGTCCCGTTTACTTGAGGAGGGATGGAGTTGTATTGGACGGAGTTCAGAGGAGATACACTCAATCAATTCCAGAGATGATGGGTTTGTCTTATGGAGAAAGATGGAGAACTTTAGGTCTATAGGAGTTTAGATGGGTAACAGAACAGAATGCAGAATATAGTGTCACAATGACAGAGAAAGACCAACTCTAACATCTGAGAGGTCCATTCATGAGTCTGATAACAACGAGGAATATGCTGTTCTTGAATCTGTTGGTACAACTTTAGACTTCCCTACCTGGGGAAAAGACCTTGGCTATTTACTTTTTCTATGTCCTCATGATTTTATCAACCTCTATAAAGTCACCCTTCAGCCTCTGATACTCTGGGGAAAACGTCCCAGCCTCTCCTTGTAACTCAAAGTCTTGGTAACATCCTTTATTGCACCCTTTCCAGTTTAATAAGAGTGACCAGTATAGCAGGGTGACCCGTATTGAATGCAATATTCCAAAAGCAGCCACATCAATGTCCTATACAGCCATAACATCACATCCCAATGGCTATACTCATTGCTCTGACTGATGAAGGCAAGGATGCCAAGTGCCTTCTTCGCTGTCTTGTTTACCTGTGACTCCACTTTCAAAGAACTATAAACCTACATCCCAAAGTCCCTTGGTTCGGCAGGACCTTACTATTAAACCCTACCCTGATTTGCCTTACCAAAATGCAACATGTCATGCTTATCTATATTAAACTCTATCTCCAACTTCAGTGTACATTGCATCACCAATTTTGGTGTCATCTGCAAACTTACTAACCATTCCACTCCTAGGTCTCTCTGTTTGACAACATTCCTCAGGGCCCGACCATTAAATGTGTAAGTCCTGCCTGGTTTACTTTCCTGCATCACCTTCCATCAGTCTACCTGCTCAGAGTTGCTTTGGGGAACAAAGTAGATTAGATTACTTACAGTGTGGAAACAGGCCCTTCGGCCCAACAAGTCCACACCGCCCCGCCGAAGCGCAACCCACCCATACCCCTACATCTACCCCTTACCTAACACTACGGGCAATTTAACATGGCCAATCCACCCTAACCTGCACATCTTTGAACTGTGGGAGGAAACCGGAGCACCCGGAGGAAACCCACGCAGACACGGGGAGAACGTGCAAACTCCACACAGTCAGTCGCCTGAGGCAGGAATTGAACCCGGGTCTCTGGCGCTGTGAGGCAGTCGTGCTAAGCACTGTGCCACCGTGCCGCCCACTAAGTAAGCCCTTACATTAGATCAAAGCTTCATAACAGATCTTCTATTAAAAGATATCACAGCTCTTTGGGCCTAATGTATGCGGCTCTCTCGATTGAGCTCTGAGCTCAGTTGGTTGAAAATGATCTTGCCTGTCCCTCCTGTTTCAGATCCTCCAACAGAGCCCAGCATTTCTCTGAGCCCTGCGTTCCCTGTCTATCTAGCGGGAGAGATGGTCACCATTGAGTGTGTTCTTCCCAACGGCAAGTCCCCAGCTCAATTCCGGTTACAAAAGGACTCGATCTCCATCGTGGATGATGCCACCAACCGACGGTCCCTCAGATACACGATTCAGAACCTTACCAGCAGCAGCCAAGGACTCTACACGTGTTCCTACAAGACCATGGTGTCTGGTCTCTGGGTCACTTCATCTCCAAGTCAGTCTGTCCCCATCGTTCTGACAAGTGAGTCGCAGCTCCGCCTGGGTCTATGATGTTAATGCTTTCTGAGGGATTCCTGCTCCCTTAGATGTAGTAGCAGGAGTATGCCATTCAGCCCATTTAGTCCACTCCTGTCACAAACCACTACCTTACTAGTCCCCAATTCTATTTGCCCAGCCCTTTGCCCATAGCCTTGGCATCACAAGCACCTGTCTTGAGCCTTCTTCAATGTGTTGAGTGTTTCTGTCTCTCCTGCTCTGACAGACAGGTGGATAAATCGCCTGAGACCTTATCAGGTGTATCCCCGAACCTTGTGGGAAGCTAGGAAAGTGATTGCTGGGCCCCTTGCTGAGACATTTACATCATCGATAGACACAAGTGAGGTGCCAAAAGACTGGACAGTGGCTAATGTGGTGCCATTATTTAAGAAAGGTGGTAAGGAAAAGACCAGTGAGCCTCACATCGGTGATGGGTAAGATATTGGAGGGGATTCTGAGGGTCAGGATTTATTTGAGTTTGGAAAGTCAAGGACTGATGAGGGACAGTCAACATGGCTTTCTGCGTGGGAAGTCATGTCTCATCAACTTGACTGAGTTTTTGGAAGAAGTGACAAAGAAGATTAATGAAAGAAGTGCGGGGGGACATTGTCTATAAAGACTTCAGTAAGGCGTTCAACATGGTTCTGTATGGTAGACTGGTTAGCTGGGCTCGATCACATGGAATCCAGGGAGAGTTGGCCAGTTAGGCACAAAATTGGCTCTCAGTTAGGAGGCAGGGTGTTTGTGGAAAGTTGCTTTTCGGACTGGAGGCCTGTGACCAGCGGTGTGCCACAAGGATCGGCGCAGGGTCCGATGCTTGTCATCATTTATATAAATGATTTGGATCTGAAAAGAGGAGTGATGGTTAGTACACTTGCAGATGACACCAAGATTGGTGGTGTAGCAAACAGCGAAGAAGGTCATCTCAGAGTACAACAGGACCTTGGTCAGATGGGCCAATGGACTGAGGAGTGGCCGATGGAATTTAATTTAGATAAATGTGAGGTGCTGTATTTTGGAAAGGCAAATCAGGGTTTATACACTTAATAATAGTGACCTAGGGAATGTTGCCAAACGCAAAGACCTTGGGATGCAGGTTCACAGCTCCTTGAAAGTGGAGTCATGGAGATCCAAGATGGCGGCGACTCAGCAAGTCTGAGTCTATAGTGCTCCTCCCAAGACCTAGGCAAAGTGGGCCATCCTGCTCCACCACACTCACCAAATCAACTAAAAATTGTTTTTATTTAATGTTATTAGTGGTTTAGTACTAAATTTATACAGTTCGGTCTCCTGTAAAAATGACTAGGGGGAAAAGAGCCGGCAGCTCTCAGCAAGCAGGAGCCGCCCCCCCACCCTCCCCAGCTGCGGCAGAGGCGTCCGCAGTCGCCCCGGGGGACCTACCTACAGTGGTGAGCCTCGCGAAAATAATCTCCAAACTCAACGCAAAGATCGATGCTTTCATAGAAGAGGCCCGAAGTCGGTGGAATTCACACTTGGATGCGCTACAAAAGCACAGCCGAGACATCGAAGAAATTGAATGCCGAGTCGGAGGGGCGGGGCTAAAGGCTGCGACCTCCGAGGCCATTGCAGAATCGGCCGTGGATTGGGTTGAGGTTGTTGAACAAAATATTCGTTTGCTGGGCCTTCCCAAACGGAAAGAAGAAGACGGCCAGCTTACAAGGTTCCTTGAACAGTGGCTTCCACAGTTATTGAATCTGGAGGCTGGATCAGGCCAGGTAAGGGTAGAATAGGCCTACAGGGTCGCAATACGCAGGTCCGGCTCGAACCAGCACCCCCGCCCGGTCCCGTTCGGCTGCAGAGCTATAAGGTGAGGCAGATGCTTTTGGAAGCCTCCAGAAATCTTGGGAAAGATCCACAAGCCATGACTCATAAAGGATCCAAGATTATGTTATTTCAAGACTTTTCCTCAGCTTTGGTCCGAAAGAGGAAGGCGTTTGATGAAGCAAAGAAGCATTTAAGGGATTTAAACATTCAATACTCCTTGCGCTACCCAGCTATACTACGCTTTCGCCATGAAGGGTCCGTGTTTAACTTCGGATCACTGGAGAAGGCCAAGGAACTTTTGGACTCTCTTAGACAAATTATAAGAGTTAGTTGATGTTGTTTTTCCCTACCCCCCACCCCGGTCTATCCCCCCTTTTTTTTCTCCTTTCATTATCTTACTGTTTAATATTATCTCCGGGGCGTGGGCTTATTTATTTATCCTTTACTTAGCGATTTCCTTTCCCTTTTTTAAATATATACATAGGCCAGGGGGTCTAGTTAATGTAGATGGGTGAAGGTGGCTACCTTATCTTATTTTATCTTTGTCCTTGGGAGCAGGGTTGTTTTCCCCTGTTGTTTTGTATTAATATATTTAATTATTATTTGTTGAGACTGTAAATGTTATAGTCATATATGTTCATATATGGTATTAACATTACCAAATATATCCAGGTATTGGTATTGGGGGGGAGGGGGGGGGGGGCGGGGGGAGGGGGGGGATAGCGTACTCACTGTTAGTTCTAGTTCAGCAGTGTACTTGAATTTTCTTTATCCTATCGTGAGGTGCCTGAGTCAAGGGTGGGGCACTGGTTGGGAGAGATTATCATGGGTTTTTTGGAAAGGAAGTGATGCCCCCTGGGAATAAGGGGGAAGATCTCCATTTAAATACGTTTTATACTTTGTTTTTACAATTTAGAAATGTTGTTTTTTATATTGATCTGAATGTACTAAAGAGCTTTTGTTTTTGTGAATTTTATATGCTCTATGCTCGGGATGTTTTGGATAAATACGGGTTTTGTTGTGATCGGATGTGAACACATTCCGAGCATGTATATCACTGCTCAATTTATGTGTTATCCGTTGGATTTTTTTTTTCTTTTTTTTCTTTTTTTTCTTTTTTTCTCTTGAATAATGTAAGAATTTTAATGATACACTCTGGTTAGTTGTAAGTTAGATGAGTAGTTAGTTGAGTTTTGTCTTTTTTTTTCTCTTGGTATTTCTGTTTTCTTGTTTGATAGATTTTGGTGATCATTTATTTAAGATTTAACTGTATATCAATGTTTATTCTTGGGTTTTTTTTTAGTTTTCTTTTGAAAAACTTGTGGAAAAAAAATAAAAAAAGAAAGTGGAGTCATGGGTAGACAGGATAGTGAAGGAGGCATTTGGTATGCTTGCTTTCATTGGTCAGTATAGGATTGGGAGGTCAGGTTGTGGCTATACAGAACATTGGTATGGCCACTTTTAGAATGCTGCATTCAATTCTGGTCTCCCTGCTATAGAAAAGGTGTTGTTAAAATTGAAAGTGTTCAGAAAGGACTTGCAAGGATATTTGAGGGTTACAGCTATAGGGGAGGCTGAATAATCTGGAGCTATTTTCCCTGGAGTGTCAGAGGCTGTGGGGTGACCTTATAGAAGTTTATAAAATCATGGGGGGGGCGTGGATAGGATGAACAGTCAAGGTCTTTTCCCTGGAGTGGGGGAGTCCAGAATTAGAGGGCATAGGGTTAGGGTCAGTGGGAAAGGATGTAAAAGGGACCTAAGGGGCAATTTTTTCACACAGAGAGTGGTGCATGTATGGAATGAGCTGCCAGAGGAAGAGGTGGTGGCTGGTACAATTACTACACTGGTTGAAAATGATCTTGCCTGTCCCTCCTGTTTCAGATCCTCCAACAGAGCCCAGCATCTCTCTGAGTCCCGTGTTCCCTGTCTATCTGGTGGGAGAGACAGTCACCATTGAGTGCATTCTTCCCAACGGCATCTCCCCAGCTCGAGTCTGTTTGCGAAAGGACATGATCTCCATCATAGACGACACCACCAGCCAACGGTCCCTCAGACATACAATTCAGAACCTGACCAACAGCAGCCAAGGACTCTACACGTGTTCCTACAAGACCATGGTGTCTGGTCGCTGGGTCACTTCATCTCCCAGTCAGTCTGTCCCCATTGTTCTGACAGGTGAGTCGCAGCTACACCTGGGTTTGCGGTGTTAATGCTTCCTGAGGTATTCCTGTTCCCTTAGACATAAGAACAGCAGTAGGCCATTCAGCCCATTGAGTCCACTCCTGTTACAAACCGCTACCTCATTAATCCCCAACCCTATTCCCCCAGCCCTTGACACATAGCCTTGGTATCCCAAGCGCCTATCTTGAGCCTTCTTCAATGTGATGGAGGGCTTCTGAAAGTCGTGCCCTGACAGGCAGCAAGTTAAAGGTGGATAAGTTGCCTCGGACCTGATCAGGTGTGTCTCAGAACTCTGTGGGAAGCTCGGGAAGTGATTGCTGGGCCATTGCTGAGACATTTGCATCGTCAATAGCCACACAAGTGAGGTGCTGGAAAACTGGAAGGTGGTTAATGTAGTGCCGTTAGTTAAGAAAGGCAGTGATGAAAAGCCAGGGAACTATAGATTGGTCAGCCTGGCATCAGAAAGTTGCCGGAGGCAATTCTGAGGGACAGGATTTACATATATTTGGAAAGACAAGGACTGATTAGGAATAGTCAACATGGCTTTGTGCGTGGGAAATCATGCCTCAGTCACTTAATTGAGCTTTTTGAAGAGGTGACAAAGAAGATTGATGAAAGCAGAGTGGTGGACCTTGTCAATAAGGACTTCAGCAAGGTGTTCAACAAGGTTCAAACATGGTTTGCTCGAGCTCTTCGGGAGGGTTTAAACTAGTTTGTCAGGGGGATGGGAACCAGAGCTATGGATCAAAGGATTCAGTAGTTAGTGAACAGCCAGATCCAATATGCAGGGAGACTGTGATGAGGGATAGACATTTGATAGTGCAAAGTTGCAGTCAGTGTGATGGGTTGAAGTGTGTCTACTTAATGCAAGAAGTGTCACAAATCAGGGTGAAGAACTTAGAGCATGGATCAGTACTTGGAGCTACAACATTGTGGCCATGACGAAGACTTGGATATCACAGGAGCAGGAATGGTTGTTGGAGGTTCCAGGGTTTAGATGTTTCAAAAGGAACAGAGGGGGAGGTAAAAGAGGTGGGGGAATTGTCATTGCTAATCAAGGATAGTATCACAGACGCAGAAAGGGAGGCCGTCGAGGAGGGTTTGTCTGCAGAGTCAGTCTGGATGGAAGTCAGAAACAAGAAAGGAGTAGTCACTTTATTCGGAGTTTTCTACAGACCGCCCCAGTAGCAACGGAGACACAGAGGAGCAGATTGGGAGGAGATTGGGGTGCAGAAGTAACAGGGTTGTTGTCATGGGTGATTTTAACTTTCCTGATATTGATTGGAACCTCCTTAGTTCAAACAGTTTGGATGGAGCATTTTTTGTCAGCTGTGTCCAGGAAGAGTTCCTGACTCAATATGTAGAAAGGCCAACTAGAGGGGAGGTCGTATCAGACTTGGTGCTTGGCAACGAACCAGGCCAGGTGTCAGATCTCTCACTGGGACAGCATTTCGGTGATAGTGATCACAACTCTCTGACCTTTATTATGGAGAGGGATAGGAGCAGGTGGTTTGGGAAAGTATTTAATTAGGGGAGGAGAAATTACGATGCTATTAGGCAGGAACAGGGGGGCCTAAATTGTGAACAGATGTTCTCAGGAAAATGCACGACAGAAATGTGGAGGTTGTTTAGGGAGCACTTGCTGATAGTACTGGACAGATTTGTCCCACTGAGGCAAGGAAGGGATGGTAGGGTGAAGGAACCTTCAGTGACAATGGACGTGGAACATCTAGTCAAGAGGAAGAAGGACATTTACTTAAGGTTGAGGAGGCAAGGATCAGACGGGGCTAGAGGGTGACAAGGTAGCCAGGAAGGAATTGGAGAATGGACTTAGGAGAGCTAGAAGGGGGCGTGAAAAAGCCTTGATGGTAGGATTAAGGAAAGCCCTAAGGCATTCTACACTTATATGAGGAACAAGAGGGTGGCTAGAGTGAGGGTAGGGCCAGTTAAGGATAATGAAGGGAACTTGTGCCTGGAGTCAGAGGAGATAGGGGAGGTCCTTTAATGAATACTCTGCTTCAGTATTCACATCTGAGAGGGACCTTGTTGTTTGTGAGGACAGCATGAATCAGGCTGATATGCTCGAACAGGTTGATGTTAAGAAGGAAGATGTGCTGAAACTGATGAAAAACATGAGTAAGTCCCCTGGATTAGACGGGATATACCCAAGGTTACTACAGGAAGCAAGGGGAGAGTTTGCTGTGCCTTTGGCAATGATCTTTGCATCCTTACTGTCCACTGGAATAGTGCCAGATGTTTGGAAGATGGCAAATGTTATTCCCTTGTTCAAGAAAGGGAATAGGGATAATCCTGGGAATTAGGGACCAGTGAGTCTTACATCTGTAGTGGGCAAATTATTGGAGAGGATACTGAGAGACAGGATTTATGATGACTTGGAAAACCATTGTTTGATTAGAGATGGTCAGCATGGCCTTGTGAGGGATTGGTCATGCCTCACAAACCTTATTGAATTCTTTGAGGATGTGACAAAACATATTGATGAAGGTAGAGCAGTGGATATGGCATACATGGATTCTAGCAAGGCATTTGATAAGGTTCCCCATTCAGAAAGTAAGGAGGCCTGAGATACAGGGAAAGCTGTCTGTCTGGATACAGAATTGGCTGGTCCATAGAAGACAGAGGGTGGTCGTAGATGAAAAGTATTCAACCTGGAGCTTAGTGACCACAGGGATCTATTCTGGGACCTCTGCTCTTTGTGATTTTGGATATGGAAGTAGAAGGATGGGTCCATAAGTTTGCTAAAGACATGAAGGTTAGTGGAGTTGTGGATAGTGTGGAGGCCGTTGTATGTTGCAACGGACATTGACAGGATGCAGAACTGGGCTGGTAAATGGTAGATGGAGTTCAACCTGGAAAAGTGTGAAGTGATGCATTTTGAAAGGTCAAATTTGAATGCAGATTTCGCATAAAGGCAGGATTCTTAGCAGTGTGGAGGAACAGAGGGATCTTGGGGTCCATGCCCATAGATCCCTCAAAGTTGCCACCCAAGTTGAGGAACAACACCTCATCTGCTGCCCTGGCAGTCTACAGCCTGGAGGACTCAAAATTGAGTTCTCCAATTCAAATAGCCTCCCTTGCCATCCCCCTGACTCCCTTCCCAGCGTCTCCCCTCTGTTCCATTCCTCTGATCGACCCTTCCTTCCAGCTACCAACCGGATTCATCCCTCCCATCGACCAACCAGGTCGTACCCTCTACCTGCCTTCACCTATTCCTACTTCACCATCCAGCGCTCCCCCCCCACATCCTTGATCTGGAACTCCCAGTCCCAGTCCTGGAGAAGGGTCAAAACATTGACTACACCACCTCCTGGTGCTGCCTGCCTTGCTGTGTTCTCCCAGCCCCCTGCCTGTCCCTCCTGATGCTGCCTGCCTTGCTGTGTTCTCCCAGCCTCCTGCCTGTCCCTCCTGATGCTGCCTGCCTTGCTGTGTTCTCCCAGCCTCCTGCCTGTCCCTCCTGATGCTGCCTGCCTTGCTGTGTTCTCCCAGCCTCCTGCCTGTCCCTCCTGATGCTGCCTGCCTTGCTGTGTTCTCCCAGCTGCCTGCCTGTCCCTCCTGATGCTGCCTGCCTTGCTGTGTTCTCCCAGCCTCCTGCCTGTCCCTCCTGATGCTGCCTGCCTTGCTGTGTTCCCCCAGCCTCCTGCCTGTCCCTCCTGATGCTGCCTGACTTGCTGTGTTCTCCCAGTCTCCTGCCTGTCCCTCCTGATGCTGCCTGGCTTGCTGTGTTCTTCCAGCCTCCTGCCTGTCCCTCCTGATGCTGCCTGCCTTGCTGTGTTCTCCCAGCCTCCTGCCTGTCCCTCCTGGTGCTGCCTGCCTTGCTGTGTTCTTCCAGCCTCCTACCTGTCCCTCCTGATGCTGCCTGCCTTGCTGTGTTCTCCCAGCCTCCTGCCTGTCCCTCCTGGTGCTGCCTGGCTTGCTGTGTTCTCCCAGCCTCCTACCTGTCCCTCCTGATGCTCCCTACCTTGCTGTGTTCTCCCAGCCTCCTGCCAGTCCCTCCTGATGCTGCCTGCCTTGCTGTGTTCTCCCAGCCTCCTGCCTGTCCCTCTGGATGCTGCCTGCCTTGCTGTGATCTCCCAGCCTCCTGCCTGTCCCTCCTGATGCTGCCTGCCTTGCTGTGTTCCCCCAGCCTCCTACCTGTCCCTCCTGATGCTGCCTGCCTTGCTGTGTTCTCCCAGCCTCCTGCCTGTCCCTCCTGATGCTGCCTGCCTTGCTGTGTTCCCCCAGCATCCTGCCTGTCCCTCTGGATGCTGCCTGCCTTGCTGTGTTCCCCCAGCCTCCTGCCTGTCCCTCCTGATGCTGCCTGTCCTGCTGTGTTCTTCCAGCCTCCTGCCTGTCCCTCCTGATGCTGCCTGCCTTGCTGTGTTCCCCCAGCCTCCTGCCTGTCCCTCTGGATGCTGCCTGCCTTGCTGTGTTCCCCCAGCCTCCTGCCTGTCCCTCTGGATGCTGCCTGCCTTGCTGTGATCTCCCAGCCTCCTGCCTGTCCCTCCTGATGCTGCCTGCCTTGCTGTGTTCCCCCAGCCTCCTACCTGTCCCTCCTGATGCTGCCTGCCTTGCTGTGTTCTCCCAGCCTCCTGCCTGTCCCTCCTGATGCTGCCTGCCTTGCTGTGTTCCCCCAGCATCCTGCCTGTCCCTCTGGATGCTGCCTGCCTTGCTGTGTTCCCCCAGCCTCCTGCCTGTCCCTCCTGATGCTGCCTGTCCTGCTGTGTTCTTCCAGCCTCCTGCCTGTCCCTCCTGATGCTGCCTGCCTTGCTGTATTCCCCCAGCCTCCTGCCTGTCCCTCTGGATGCTGCCTGCCTTGCTGTGTTCCCCCAGCCTCCTGCCTGTCCCTCCTGATGCTGCCTGCCTTGCTGTGTTCTCCCAGCCTCCTGCCTGTCCCTCTGGATGCTGCCTGCCTTGCTGTGTTCTTCCAGCCTCCTGCCTGTCCCTCTGGATGCTGCCTGCCTTGCTGTGTTCTCCCAGCCTCCTGCCTGTCCCTCCTGATGCTGCCTGCCTTGCTGTGTTCTTCCAGCCTCCTGCCTGTCCCTCCTGATGCTGCCTGCCTTGCTGTGTTCTTCCAGCCTCCTGCCTGTCCCTCCTGATGCTGCCTGCCTTGCTGTGTTCTCCCAGCCTCCTCTTGACTAACTTGGATTTCAGCATCTGCAGCTTTTTTGTCTCGACCCAAGTTGATAGGGTTGTTAAGAAGGCATATGGTGTCTTGGCTTTCAATAATAGCGGGATTTAGATTGAGAACAGCAAGATTATGTTGCAGCTCTATAAAGCCCCGATTAGACTACACTTGGAATATTGTGTTCCGTTCTGATCACCTCATTATGGGAAGGATGTGGAAGCTTTCGAGAGGGTGCAGAGGAGATTTCCCAGGATGCTGCCTGGATTGGAGGGGATGACTTATGAAGAAAGGTTGAGGGAGCTAAGGCTTTTCTCGTTGGAATGAAGAAGGATGAGAGGTGACTTGATGGCGGTGTACAAGATGATGAGAAGCACAGAGAGAGTGAATAGTCAGAGACTTTTTCCCAGAGCAGAAATGGCTATCACAAGGGGGCATAATTTTAAGGTGATTGGAGGAAGGCTTAGGGGAGATCTCAGAGGGAGGTTCTTTACACAAAGAGTTGTGGGTGTGTGGAATGCACTGGCAGCGGTGGGAGTACAATCAGATACAGTAGCAACATTTAAGCGACTCTTGGATTGACATATGGAGGACAGTACAATGAAGGGTTATGTAGGTTAGTTTGATCTTAGAGTAGGATAAAAGGTCAGCACAACATCAATAGCTGAAGGGCCTGTACTATGCTGGACTGTTTTATGTTCTGCATGGCAGACTAGTTAGCAAGGTTACATCACATGGAACCCAGGGAGCGTTGGCAATTGGATACAAGATTGGCTCAATGTTAGGAGACAGAGGGTGTTAGTGCAGTGTTGCTTTTCGGACTGGAGGCCTGTGACCAGTGGTCTGACACAAGGATCGGTGCTGGGTCCACTGCTTTTCATCATTTATATAAATGATTTTGATCTGAATATAGGAGTGATGGTTAGTAAGTTTGCAGATGGCACCAAAATTGGCAGTGTGATGGACAGTGACCAAGGTTACCTCAGAGTACAACAGGAGCTTGATCAGATGGGCCAATGGGCCGAGGAGTGGCAGATGGAGTTTAATTCAGATAAATGTGAGATGCTGCAATTTGGAAAGGCAAATCAGGGCAGGACTTATACACTTAATGATTAAATCTGTGAGGAGTGTTACCGAACACAGAGCCTTTGGAGTCAAGGTTAATAGTTCCTTAAAAATGGGGTCGCAGTTAAGTAGGATAGTGAAGCAGGTGTTTGATATGCTTCCCTTTATTGGTCACAGCATTGAATATAGGAGTTTGGAGGTCGTGTTGCAGCTGTAGATGACATTGGTGAGTCGAAAGGTGTGGTGCTGGAAAAGCACAGCAGGTCAGGCAGCATCTGAAGAGCAGGAGAGTCGACGTTTCAGGCATAAGCCCTTCATCAATATTGGTGAGGCCACTTTTAGAATACTGCATTCAATTCTGGTCTTCCTGCTATTGGAAAGATGCTGTTAAAATTGTAAGGGTTCAGAAAAGATTCACAAGGACTTTGGAGAGTTTGAGCTATAGGGAGAGGCTGAATAGTCTGGGGTGATTTTTCCTGGAGGCTGAGGTTAGTAAATTCATGAGGGGCATGGATAAGGTGAATAGTCAAAGTCTTTTTCCCAAAGGGGCCGGTGAGTCCAGAACTAGAGGGCATAGCTTTAAGGTGAGAGGAGAAAGGGACCTGAGGGGCAACTTTTTCACCCAGAGGGTGGTACATGTATGGATTGAGCTGCCAGAGGAAGTGGTGGTGGCTGGTACAATTGCTACACTGGTTGAAAATGATCCTGCCTGTCCCTCCTGTTTCAGATCCTCCAACAGAGCCCAGCATCTCTCTGAGTCCCGTGTTCCCTGTCTATCTGGTGGGAGAGACAGTCACCATTGAGTGCATTCTTCCCAACGGCATTGCCCCGGCTCGATTCCGGTTGCAAAAGGGCTCGACCTCCGTCGTGGAGGACAACACCAGCCAACAGTCCCTCAGATACACGATTCAGAACCTGATCAGCAGCAGCCAGGGACTCTACACGTGCTCCTACAAGACCATGGTGTCTGGTCGCTGGGTCACTTCATCTCTCAGTCGGTCCGTCCCTATCGTTCTGACAGGTGAGTCGCAGCTACGCCTGTATCTGTAATGTTAATACTTCCTGAAGGACACCTGTTCCCTTAGACATAGGAGCAGGAGTAGGACATTCAGCCCATCAAAAAGCAGCACCTCAATAATCTCCAATCATATTTCCCCAAGCTTTGGAATATAGACCTGGTATTGCAAGTAGGTAAAAACAATGACTGCAGATGCTGGAAACCAGATTCTGGATTAGTGGTGCTGGAAGAGCACCGCAGTTCAGGCAGCATCGAGGAACAGTAAAATCGACGTTTCGGGCAAAAGCCCTTCATCAGGAATACAAGCAGAGAGCCTGAAGGGTGGAGAGATAAGTGAGAGGACGGTGGGGGTGGGGAGAAAGTAGCATAGCGTACAATAGGTGAGTGGGGGAGGGGGTGAAGGTGATAGATCGGTGGTGGGGGGAGGGTGGAGTGGATAGGTGGAAAAGGAGATAGGCAAGTAGGAAAAGCCATGGGGAGAGTGCTGAGCTGGAAGTTTGGAACTGGGGTGAGGTGGGGGAAGGGGAAATGAGGAAACTGTTGAAGTCCACATTGATGCCTTGGGGTTGAAGTGTTCCGAGGCGGAAGATGAGGCGTTCTTCCTCCAGGCGTCTGGTGGTGAGGGAGTGGCGGTGAAGGAGGCCCAGGACCTCCATGTCCTCGGCAGAGTGGGAGGGGGAGTTGAAATGTTGGGTCACAGGGCGTGTGGTTGATTGGTGCGGGTGTCCCGGAGGTGTTCCCTAAAGCGCTCTGCTAGGAGGCGCCCAGTCTCCCCAATGTAGAGGAGACTGCATCGGGAGCAATGGATACAATAAATCATATTAGTGGATGTGCAAGTAAAACTTTGATGGATGTGGAAGGCTCCTTTAGGGCCTTGGATGGAGGTGAGGGAGGAGGTGTGGGTGCAGGTTTTGCAATTCCTGTGGTGGCAGGGGAAAGTGCCAGGATTGGAGAGTGGGTTGTTTGGGGGTGTGGACCTGACCAGGTAGTCGTGGAGGGAACGGTCTTTGCAGAAGGCGGAAAGGGGTGGGGAGGGAAATATGTCCCTGGTGGTGGGGTCAGTTTGGAGGTGGCGGAAATGTCGGCGTATGATTTGGTTTATGCGAAGGTTGGTGGGGTGGAAGGTGAGCACCAGGGGCGTTCTGTCCTTGTTACGGTTGGAGGGGTGGGGTCTGAGGGTGGAGGTGCGGGATGTGGACGAGATGCGTTGGAGGGCATCTTTAACCACGTGGGACGGGAAATTGCGATCTCTAAAGAAGGAGGCCATCTGGTATCTGGTGTGTTCTGTGGTGGACGTCGGGAGTGGAAGAAATGGAGGGCTTGGAGGCCCTGGTCATGGTGGATTGAGGTGTAGAGGGATTGGATATCCATGGTGAAGATGAGGCGTTGGGGGCCGGGTAAATGGAGCTCTTGGAGGAGGTGGAGGGCGTGGGTGGTGTCCCGAATGTATGTGGGGAGTTCCTGGACTAGCGGAGATAGGACAGTGTCGAGGTAAGTAGAAATGAGTTCAGTGGGGCAGGAGCATGCTGAGACAATGGGTCGTCCAGGGTGGTCAGGCTTGTGGATCTTGGGAAGGAGGTAGAACCGGGCAGTGCGGGGTTCCCGGACTATGAGGTTGGAAGCTGTGGGTGGGAGATCTCCTGAGGTGATGAGGTTCTGTATGGTCTGGGAGATGATGGTTTGGAGATGGGGGGTGGGGTCATGGTCGGGGGGGCAGTAGGAAGAGGTGTCCTCGAGTTGACGTTTGGCTTCAGCGGTGTGGAGGTCAGTGCGCCAGACTACCACTGCGCCCCCTTTATCTGCTGGCTTGATGGTGAGGTCGGGATTGGAGCAGAAGGATTGGAGGGCTGCATGTTGTAAGGGTGAGAGATTGGAGTGGGGGAGGGAGGTAGACAGGTTGAGGCAATTAATGTCTCAGCGGCAGTTGGAAATGAAGAGGTCAAGGGCAGCGCGGGGTATCCAGGTGGATGCAGTGTGTTGGAGGTGGGCGAAGGGGTCCTCGGAAGGTGGGCAGGAGTCCTGATTGTGAAAGTAAGCTCGGAGGCGGAGGCGGCGGAAGAATTGTTCAATGTCACGGCATGTGTTAAATTCATTGATGCGTGGACAGAGGGGGATGAAGGTGAGTTATTTGCTGTGGACTGATCGTTCATCCTCAGTGAGGGGAAGGTCTGGAGGGATCGTGAAAACATGGCAGCGTTGGGAGCTGGGATCTGGTGTGGGTGTGGAGCTGGGAATGGGGGTGGAGCTTGTAGCTGGAGTGGGTGTGGTGGTGGGGGGAATGGGGGTGGAGTCATGAGCAGGGGTAGTATTCCCCTCAGGGTTCTGGGGGGGCGGGGATGGTGACAGTGGGATCTGTGGGGGGCGTGTCAGCAGAATGCAGGTGAGTGGCGCTGGTGGGGGTGGAAGTGGTGGTGACCATGGCAGTGGCGGGGGCAGAAGTCACCGAGTGTGTGACATCAGCGATGATGTGAGGGGCGGAAGTTATGCCAAGTATGGTGCATGTAGAATTGTGAAGGGTGGAAGTGGCTGTGAGAGTGGCCATGATGGGGGCGGAAGAGACATCATCAATCAGCGTGGGGATGGTAGCTGCAGCAGCCGCATGGCTAATGGTGTCCGAGTAGTTCCAGAGTCCAGGGGAATCTACGGGAATGTTTGAGGAGCGCTCGTTATGGAGGTGGGTAGATAAAAGTTTGTTGTACTTACAGTTTCTGATGTTTGAGATGGAGTTGAAATACTGTTTGATGAGAGTATGAATTCTCCTGAGGATGTAGTACAGAGTGGGTCCTTTGCAATTCTGAGAGAGTGTGGCCCTCAGCTGACGCAGGGCCGTTGTACTCTATGCTACTTTCTCCCCATCCCACCCTCCTCTCACTTATCTCTCCACCCTTCAGGCTCTCTGCTTGTATTCCTGATGAAGGGCTTTTGCCCGAAATGTCGATTTTACTGCTCCTCGGATGCTGCCTGAACTGCTGTGCTCTTCCAGCTCCACTAACCCAGAATCTCATATTGCAAGTGCCTATCTCAAGTCGTCTTCAGTTGATGAGGGTTTCTGTCTCTCCAGCCCTTGCAAGCAGTGAGTTAAAGGTGGATAAATCCCCAGGACCTGATCAGGTGTATCCCAGAACTCTGTGGGAAGCTAGGGAAGTGATTTCTGGGCCCCTTGCTGAGATATTTGCATCATTGATAGCCACAAGTGAGGTGCCAGAAGACTGGAGGGTTGCTAACTTGGTGCCATTATTTCAGAAAGGTGGTGAGGAAAAGCCAGGAAACTATAGACCAGACAGCCTGACATCAGTGGTGAGCAAGTTGGAGGGAATTCTAAGGGACAAGATTTACATGTGTTTGGAAAGGCAAGGACTGATTAAGGATAGTCAACATGGCTTTGTGTGTGGGGAATCATGTCTCACTGACCTGATTGACTTTTTTGAAGAATGATAAAGAAGCTTGATGAAGGCAGAGCCGTGAACGTTGTCTATAAGGACTTCAGTAAGGCATTTGACAAGTTAACAAGGTTAGAGTCAAAACGTGTGGTGCTGGGAAAGCACAGACTGTCAGGCAGCACCCAAGGAGCAGGAGAGTCAACATTTCAAGCATAAGTTCTTCACCAGAATGTGGGGTGGTTGGAGGGGGGGGGGGTGCCCAAGGGGGCTGAGAGATAAATGGGAGGGGGTGGGGCCAAGGGGAAGGTAGCTGAAAATGCAATAGGTTAATGAAGATGGAGGGTGATGGTGATAGGTCAGTGGGGATGGTGGAACGGATACGTGGGAAGGAAGATAAAAGTGAGGACTGCAGATGCTGGAGATTGCAGTCAAGAGGGTGGCGCTGGAAAAGCACACCAGGTCAGGCCGCATCCAAGGAGCAGGAACATTGTCGTTTCGGGCTGGAGTCCTTCATCAGGAGTGAGGTTGGGAGTCTCGGGGGTGGAGAGATCAATGGGAGGGGGTTGGGTGGAGAGAAGGTAGCTTTGAGTGCAATAGGTGGATGGAGGTGAGGGTGGGAAGGAAGATGGACAGGTGGGACAGGTCATGAGGGTGGTGCTGAGCTGGAAGGGTGGAACTAGGGTAAGGTGGGGGGGAGGGGAAAGGAGGAAACTGGTGAAGTCCACATTGATGCCATGAGGTTGAAGAGTCTCGAGGTGGAAGATGAGGTTCCTCGTCCAGGAGTTGGGTGGTTAGGGAGTGGCGATGCAGGAGGCCCAAGACCTGCATGTCCTCAGCAGAGTGGGAGGGAGAGTTGAAATGTTCGGCCATGGGGCGTTGGGCTTGATTGGTGCGGGTGTCCTGGAAGTGTTCTCTGAAGTGCTGTGTGAGTAGGAGTCCTGTCTCCCCAAAGTAGAGACCACATCAGGAACAGTGGATACAGTAAATGTTGTGTGGAAGTGCAGGTGAAACTTTGATGGATGTGGAAAGCTCCTTAGCGGCTTTGGATGGAGGTGAGGGGGGGAGGTGTTGGGCGTATGTTTTGCAATTCCTGTGATGGCAGGGGAAGGTGCCAGGAGGGGAGGGTGGGCTGTTGGAGGACGTGGACCTGACCGGGTAGTCATGGAGGGAATGGTCTTTACGGAAAGTGGATGGGGTGGGTAGGGAAATATATCTCTAGTGGTGGGGTCCGTTTGTAGGTGGAAGAAATGGCAGAGGATGATGCAATGTAACGGAGGTTGGTGGGTGGAAGGTGAGAACCAGCGGGGTTCTATCCTTGTTGTGGTTGGAGGGGTGAGGTTCGAGGGTAGAGGTGCGGGAAGTGGATGAGGTGCGCTGGATGGCATCATCAACCATGTAGGAGGGGAAATTGCGGTCTTTAAAGAAGGAGGCCATCTGGTGTGTTCTGTGGTGGAACTAGTCCCCCTGGGAGCAGATACGGCGGAGGCGGAGGAATTGGGAATACGGGATGGCATTTTTGCAAGAGGTAGGGTGGGAAGAGGTGTAATCCAGGTAGCTGTGGGAGTCGGTGGGTTTGTAAAAATGTCAGTGTCAAGTCGGTCGTCATTAATGGAGATGGAGAGGTCCAGGAAGGGGAGGGAGGTGTCAGAGATGGTCCAGGTAAATTTAAGGTCAGGGTGGAATGTGTTGGTGAAGTTGATGAATCGTCC
The DNA here is from genome assembly GCF_047496795.1 of Chiloscyllium punctatum. Taxonomy (NCBI): domain Eukaryota; kingdom Metazoa; phylum Chordata; class Chondrichthyes; order Orectolobiformes; family Hemiscylliidae; genus Chiloscyllium; species Chiloscyllium punctatum. Next base: position 56,592,574 of record NC_092772.1, on the reverse strand, counting down.
AACCTCCTCGCGGGAGCACGAGGTGGCGCCGATGCAGTCATCAACGTAGCGGAGGAAAGGGTGGGGAGTGATGCCAGTGTAACTCCGAATATAGACTGTTCCATGTAGCTGACAAAGAGACAGGCATAGCTGGGGCCCATGTGGATACCCATGGCTACCCCTTTCATCTGGACATGTAAGACAATTCAAGAGGGCGGTGCCGGGTTGGAGGTTTTGATCTGGGATAACAAGGGGGAGTGGAGATGAGGAAACTGGTGAAATCGATATTGATTCCATGTGGTTAGAAGGCAGAAGATGAAGTGTTCTTCCTCCAGGTGTCGGGTGGCTGGATTTGGCTGTGGAGGAGGCTCAGGACTTGCATGCTCTTGAGAGAGTGGGAGGGGGAGTTGAAGTGGCTGGCCACAGGGCAATGGGGTTGTTGAGTGCATGTGTCCCGACGATGTTCTTTGAAATGTTCTACAGGTTGGCGTCCTATCTCCCCAATGTAGAGGAGACCACATCAAGAGCAATGGACACAGTAGATGAGGTATTTGGATGCACAGGAAAATCTCCGTTGGGTGTGGAAGGATCTTTTGGGGTCTTGGATGGAGGTGACCCCCCCCCCCATTCTGACCTAATACCAAACCCCCTCACCCCCCCCCAACTTCATCTACCTATCGCATTGTCAGCTACCTTCCCCCCAGCACCAACCCCGTCCCATTTATCTCTCAGTCCCCTTGGTTCCCTCCCCCCAACATTCATGATGAAAAGCTTATGCTCAAAACGTTGACTGTCCTGGTCCTCGGATGCTGCCTGTCTGGTTGTGCTTTGCCAGCACCACACTTTTTGACACTGATCTCCAGCATCTGCAGTCCTCACTTTCTCCAATTTAGCAAGGTTAGATCACTTTACATCCTGGGAGACCTAGCCAATTGGATATAAAATTAGCTCAAAGATAAGAGACAGAGGGTGGTGGAGGAGAGTTACTTTTCAGACTGGAGGCCTGTGAGCGGTGGAGTGCCACAAGGATTGGTGCTGAGTCCACTGCTTTTCGTCATTTATATAAATGGTTTGGATGTGAACGTAAGAGGAATGGTTAGTAAGTTTGCTGATGACGCCAAAATTGGAGGTGTAGTGGACAATGAAGAAGATTACCTCAGAGTACAAAATGGGACATTGATCGGATGGGCCAATGGGCCGAGGAGTGGCCAATGGAGTTTAATTTAGATAAATGTGAGGTGCTGCATTTTGGAAAGGCAAATCAGGGCAGGACTAATATACTTAATAATAGGATGCTGGGGAGTGTTGCTAAACAGAGGGACTTTTGGGTGCATATTCATAGCTCCTTGAAAATAGTTTCAGGTAGATAGAATAGTGAAGAAGGCGTATAGGATGATTGCCTTTATTGGTCAGTATATTGAGTACAGGAGTCAGGAGGTCATGTTGTAGATGTACAAGACATGGGCGAAGCCACTTTTGGAATACTGCATTCAATTCTGGTCTCCCTGCTATAGGAAAGATGTTAAAATTGAAAGGGTTCAAGATTTACAAGGATTTTGGAGGGTTTGAGCTACACCGAGAGGCTGAATAGTCTGGGGCTATTTTCCCTGGAGAGTCGGAGGCTGAGGGGTGACCTTACAGAAGTTTGTAAATTCATGAGGGGCATAAATAAGGTGAATACTTAAGACCTTTTTCCCGTAGGGTAGGGGAGTCCAAAACTAGTGGGTGTAGGTGTAAGGTGAGAGGGGAAAGGGATCTGAGGGGCAACCTTTTCATGTAGAAGGTGCTGCGCATATGAGATGAGCAGCCAGAGGAACAGGTGGTGGCTGGTCCAACTGCTACATGATCTTGCCTGTCTGTCCTGTTTCAGATACTCCAACAGAGCCCAGCATCTCTCTGAGTCCTGTGTTCCCTGTCTACCTGGAGGGAGAGACAGTCACCATTGAGTGCGTTGTTCCCAACGGCATCTCCCCGGCTCAAGTCCGTTTGCAAAAGGACTCGATCTCCATTGTGGAGGACACCACCAGCCAACAGTCCCTCAGACACACCATTCAGAACCTGACTAACAGCTGCCAGGGGCTCTACACGTGTTCCTACAAGACCATGGTGTCTGGTCGCTGGGTCACTTCATCTTCCAGTCGGTCTGTCTCCATCGTTCTGACAGGTGGGTCACGGCTACACTTGGGTCTGTGATGTTAATGCTTCCTGGGGGATTCCTGTTCCCTTAGACATAGGAGCAGGAGTAGGTGGAAATAGACAGTTTGGCCTGTCGTGCGATTGGTTCTATCCCCAACTAGTCTGCACCATACCCCATCTCTGTGTGTCTGCCCCATCCAATGCACACTTCCTTTTAACCTGCTCCCAGCACATTTCCAGGCAGTACATTCCACACCCTAACTACTCACTAGGTGAGAACATTTTTCCTTCAATTCTCCATCCCCACCTTGCTCCATTTACATGTTACTTTAAACCTATGCACCCTCTGCCTCCCTAGTTCTTGTTCCTTTTCCAAGCGGGAACAGCTTCTCCCTGCCATCTCTCTCCAGCCCCCTCTCCCTCCCCCTCCTCGCTGGGACCTCCTTATCTCATCCTTCTCCTCCCAGGGAGAACAGTTCCCAGCTTCTTAGATTGATCCTCATCGCTGGCGTTTCTTATCCTTGGATCCTTCTTGTAAATCGCTTCTGTACTCTCTCTGTCTCTCTCTCTCTCTCTTTCTCACTCCCTCCCTGTCTCTCTCTCTCTGTCTCTTTCTCTCTTACTCTTTGTATCTCTCTCTCTCTGCCTCCCCCTTCTTTCTGTGCCTCTGTCTCTCACTCTCTCTTTCTCTCTGTCTGCTTCCCTATCTGTCTCTTTCTTTGCCTCTTTCTCTGCCTCTTTCTCTCTCCTCTGTCTCCCCCTCTCTCTCCGTTTCTCTCTCTTTCTTTGTATCTGTCTCCGTCTCTCCCACTCTCTCAGTCTCTTTCTCTCTATGTCTGCCTCTCTCTCTGTGTCTTTCTCTGTCTCTCCCTCCCTCTCTCTCTTTCTCTATGTCTGCTTCTCTCTGTGTATCTCTCTCTACCTCTTTCTCTCTCTCTCTCTCTCTCTATGTTCCCATCTTCCCTATGAAGTGGCTCCCTCGATGAAACACAACACTCAAATATGAAAGGGGAAAATATTCCTCGTGATTTTTTCTATGTGTTTCACGTGTTAGACACGAGTTCTGGGTGATCAGTAATATCACTGACCTCGCAATCCAGGAACCCAGGCTAATGTCCTGGGTGTGGGCACAGAGTGATATCTGAGCATAATTAGTTTTCAATGCCATTGTGAGATTGCTGTTCCCTGTAAAAACCCATCTGGCTCACTAATACCCCTCAGGGAGGTAATTCTGCCCTATTTACCTGATCTGTACCTCCATGTGACTCCAGACCCCACAGCAATGGGGATGATTCTTAACTGTCCTCTACCTATGTATGTTGATTGGGGCCATCAATGTGAACGCTGCCTGAAATGTTTAACAACATTGAAATGAACGTGTCGTAGCAGTTTGAAAGTACTCGGTCGCAGTTGGAGGGCTCATGGTTAAAGTCTAGTTTGGGTTCCACCAGGGCAACTCAGCTCCTGACCTCAGTACAGCCTTGGGTCAAACAAGGACAAAAGAGTTGAATTCCAGAGTGGGGGGGGGGGTGAGAGTGACCTGACACATAGGAAGATGTTTGTGGAAGTCAGTCATTTCAGGTCCAGGACATCCCTGCATGAATTCCTCAGGGTAATGCCCTAGGCCGAACCATCTTCAGCTGCTTCATCAATGACCTTCCCACTATCGTAAAGGCCAGAGGCATAGGTTTAAGGTGAGAGGAAAAAGATTTAAAAGGGACCTAAGGGCCAACTTTTTGACACAGAGGGTGGTGGAGGTTGGTGCAATTATAACATGTGTCTGGATGGGTATATGAATAGGAAGGGTTTAGAGGGATATGGGCCAAGTGCTGGCAAATGGGACTAGATTAGGTTAGGATATCTGGCTTCCAGCATCTGCAGTCATTGTTTTTACCTAGGATATCTGGTCGGTGTGGACAAGTTGACTGAAGGCTCTGTTTCCATGCTGTACATCTCTATGACTCTTTGACTCTAAGTGGGAATGTTCACCGATGATTGCACAATGTTCAGCACCAATCCTCAGGTACTGAAGCAGTCCATGTTCAAATGCAACAAGACCTGGACAATATAGGCTGACAAGTGGCTTTGAGAGAAAGTGAGGACTGCAATTGCTGGAGATCAGAGCTGAAAAATGTGTTGCTGGAAAAGCGCAGCAGGTCAGGCAGCATCCAAGGGGCAGGAGAATCAACGTTTTGGGCATAAGCCCTTCTTCAGGAATGAGGAGGGTGTGCGAAGCAGGTAGGGAGGAGGGACTTGGGGGAGGGGCGTTGGGAATGCGATAGGTGGAAGGAGGTTAAGGTGAGGGTGATAGACCGGAGAGGGGTTGGGGGCGGAGAGGTCAGGAAGAAGATTGCAGGTCAAGAAGGCGGTGCTGAGTCCGAGGGTTGGGACTGAGAAAAGGTGGGGGGAGGGGAAATGAGGTAGGTGTAGAAATCTGTATTCATCCCTTGTGGTTGGAGGGTTCCTAAGCGGAAGATGAGGTGCTCTTCCTCCAGGTGTTGTGTTGCTATGGTCTGGCGATGGAGGAGGCCAAGGTCCTGCATGTCCTTGGCTGAGTGGGAGGGGGAGTTAAAGTGTTCAGCCACAGGGTGGTTGGGTTGGTTGGTCCGGGTGTCCCAGAGGTGTTCTCTGAAATGTTCCGCAAGTAGGCGGTCTGTCTCCCCAATGTATAGGAGGCCACATCGGGTGCAGCGGATGCAGTAAATGATGTGTGTGGAGGTGCAGGTGAATTTGTGACGGATATGGAAGGATCCCTTGGGGCCTTGGAGGGAAGTGAGGGGGGAGGTGTGGGCGCAAGTTTTGCATTTCTTGTGGTTGCAGGGGAAGGTGCCGGGAGTGGAGGTTGGGTTGGTGGGGGGTGTGGACCTGACGAGGGAGTCGCGGAGGGAGTGGTCTTTCCGGAACGCTGATAGGGGAGGGGAGGGAAATATATCCCTGGTGGTGGGGTCCGTTTGGAGGTGGCGGAAATGACGAAGGATGATACAATGTACCTGGAGGTTGGTGGGGTGGTAGGTGAGGACCAGTGGGGTTCTGTCCTGACAAGTGGCATTGCACAATTAATATTCGCACCGCACAAATGCCAGACAGTGACCATCTCCAGGAAGAGACAAGCTAACCACCACCCCATGACATTCAATGATGATACCATTACTCAGTCCTACTATAAACATCCTGGGGATTACCGTGGAAAGAGAATCTAACCATCATGTCCTTGACGTTCAATTGTATTATCATCACTGAATCCCCCACTATTAACATCTGGGTGTTACCACTGAGAGAAAATTTAATCGTCAGCCCCTTGATGTTCAGTGGCATTACCATCACTGAGTATTAATATTCTGGGCATTACCATTGATAGAGAATCTAACCATCACCCCCTTGGTGTTCAATGGTGCTACCGTCACTGAATTCCCCCACTATCAACATCCTGGGGATTACATTGAGAGGAGTTATGAGTGAGATGGAATGCTTCCCCTGGATGGGGGCAGCTCCAACAACATTCAAGAAGCTCGACACCTTCCAAAGACAAAGCAGCCCCCGCTTGACTGGCACCACACCCACAACCATCTCCTCCCTCCCCCCACCAACGCTCAGTAGCAGCTGTGTGTACCATCTACAAATTGCATTACAGCAAGTCACTAAAGATCCGCAGGCAGCATATTCCAAACCCGTGACCACTTCTATCTAGAAGGTCAAGGACTTGGGAACACCACCCCCTGTAAGTTCCTCTCCAAGCCACTCTCCGTCCCAACTTGGAAATATGTCAGCCACAGTCTCAAAATCCTGGAATTCCCTCCTTAAGGGGCATTGTGAGTCTACCTACCATATGTGAACTGCAGCAGTTTAAGAAGACAGCTCACCCCCACCTTCTCAAGGAGGCAATTGGGGACAGAGGGCAATAAATGCTGGGCCCAGCCAGCGATGCTAATATCCCGTGAATCCCATATCTAAGGAAAGATAGACTGGGCATCGGAGGCAATCCAGAGAAGGTTCACTCAACTGATCCTGGGTGTGGAGGGACTGTCTAATAAGAGAGGTTGAGTGGCTCGGGCCTGTCCTCATTGGAGTTTAAAAGAATGAGAGGCAAGCTGACTGAAGATTCTTAGATGAGTTGATTTGAGGGTAGATGTGGAGAGAGAGCTAGTTTCCCGTTGCATGTGGGAGATTCTGGGACCAGAGAGGCATCACCTCAGAATAAGGGGAAAGACAGAGACACACAAGAATTTCTCCACTCTGAGGGGAGCAGCGAATCTGCGGAATTCCTTCCCACCGAGGCTGGGTCATTGAGTGTACAGGATGCCGAAATTTTTCATCAGGAAGGGGGAGTTGAGAGGGCTGTAGTCGAAGAAGATCAGATCAGCCATTGAACAGCACAGCAGACTCGATGGGCTGGAAGATGTACTCCTGGAGCTGAAGGCTCACAATCTCTTATGTTGGTGTTCCAGGGTTAACTCTTTCCGTGACTGTCTCCCTGGACCATCAGACCGGCCTGTACCTGACAGGGAGTGCAGCGACCCTGAGCTGCTCCAATCCCAGTCAGTCCCAGCTCCAATCGGTCATGTTTTACAAAGACGGAGAGCTCTTACACTCACTGGAGGCGCGCCCTGACCAACATATGGCATCCATCTCCATCGGAAATCTCACCCGCGCAAACGGAGGGAGCTACACTTGCCAGTGTGAAATGATTGTGTTTGGGAGACATCTAATATCCAGTCTTAGTAACGCTGTGTCAATAACCGTACAGGGTAACAATGTCTCTTTATTTATTTCTTACTGATGTTGCAAGCTATATATTTCCGACCCATAATTCGCATGGGTTTAACCCGTCAATCGTCACTATTGGAATCCCGACAGTGCAGCAAGAGGCCATTTGGCCTGTTGAGTCTGCACTGACCTTCTGAGCAGCATCCCACCCTGGCCCCCTATACCCACAACTACCATGGCCAATCCACCCTAACCTGCACATCCCTGGGCACTATGGGACAATTTAGCATGGCCAATCCACCATACCCTGCACATCCCTGGGCACTATGGGACAATTTAGCATGGCCAATCCACCATAACCTGCACATCCCTGGGCACTATGGGACAATTTAGCATGGCCAATCCACCATAACCTGCACATCCCTGGGCACTATGGGACAATTTAGCATGGCCAATCCACCATAACCTGCACATCCCTGGGCACTATGGGGCAATTTAGCATGGCCAATCCACCCTAACCTGCACATCCCTGGGCACTATGGGACAAATTAGTATGGCCAATCCACCCTAACCTGCACATCCCTGGGCACTATGGGACAATTTAGCATGGCCAATCCACCCTAACCTGCACATCCCTGGGCACTATGGGACAATTTAGCATGGCCAAGCCACCCTAACCTGCACAATTTAGCATGGTCTACATTAGAGTGGTCCTGGAAAAGCACAGCAGGTCAGGCAGCATCCGAGGAGCAGAAAAATCAATGTTTCGGGCAAATGCCCTACATCAGGAATGAGGACTCATTCCTGATGAAGGGCTTTTGCCTAAAATGTAATTTTCCTGCTCTTGAATGCTGCCTGACCTGCTGTGTTTTTCCAGCCCAACTCTAATCTAGACTCTGATCTCCAGCATCTGCAGCCCTCACTTTCGCCTAGACAATTTCCCATGGACAATCCACCCTAACCTGCACATCCCTGGGCACTATGGGGCAATTTAGCATGGCCAATCCACCCTAACCTGCACATCCCTGGGCACTATGGGACAATTTAGCATGGCCAATCCACCCTAACCTGCACATCCCTGGGCACTATGGGACAATTTAGCATGGCCAATCCACCCTAACCTGCACATCCCTGGGCACTATGGGACAATTTAGCATGGCCAATCCACCCTAACCTGCACATCCCTGGGCACTATGGGACAATTTCCCATGGCCAATCCACCCTAACCTGCACATCCCTGGGCACTATGGGACAATTTAGCATGGCCAATCCACCCTAACCTGCACATCCCTTGGCACTATGGGACAATTTACCATGGCCAATCCACCCTAACCTGCACATCCCTGGGCACTATGGGACAATTTAGCATGGCCAATCCACCCTAACCTGCATATCCCTGGGCACTATGGGACAACTTAGCATGGCCAATCCACCCTAACCTGCACATCCCTGGGCACTATGGGACAATTTAGCATGGCCAATCCACCCTAACCTGCACATCCCTGGGCACTATGGGACAACTTAGTATGGCCAATCCACCCTAACCTGCACATCCCTGGGCACTATGGGACAATTTAGCATGGCCAATCCACCCTAACCTGCACATCCCTGAATACTATGGGACAATTTGGCATGGCCAATCCATGCTAACCTGCACATCCCTGGATGCTACAGGGCAATTTAGTATGGCCAATCCACCCTAACCTGCTCATCCCTGGGCACTATGGGACAATTTAGCATGGCCAATCCACCTTTTGGACTGTGGGAGGAAATCAGAGCACCCAGAGGAAACCCACGCAGACACGGGGGGAAAATGTACAAACTCCACACGGGGCTGGAATCAAACCCAAACCCCTGACGCTATGAGGCAACAGCACAAACCACTGAGCCACCCCAAATGACACTGTCTTTACAAATAACAGATCTTGGGCGCCAAGTTTATAATTTAAACACAAATTAAAAACTTATTATATAGAGTGAGACTTTAACAGAACACAGATAAACTAAAGGCAAATTGATTCCAACACATGGACAACAAGCCGAACCAAATCAGCCTCCCTTTCACTGGAGATGCAACACAGTGAAATTACAACATTGAACGGCACTCCAAATTGCTCAATTGTCCCCAAACAGGCTTTTTGAATAACGAATCTTTGGCATCAAGTTTGTCACTTAAACAAAAATTAAGAATTTATCATCTTGAACGCAACTTTAGTAGGAGGGATATGGGCCAGGTGCTGGCAGGTGGGACTTGATTGGAAAGGGATATCTGGTCGGCATGGATGGGTTGGACTGAAGGGTCTGTATCCATGCTGTACATCTCTATGACTCTATAACACAGATAAACCACAAGGCAATCTAATCAACATCATCAATTAAAGCTCAATCTTGTTTGAGGACGAAACCTAACTCACATATGGATAGTCGGACAGGGTTATGGGATATATCGAAAAAGAATTGCCATTTGCCAGCTCGATAATCATTCCACTGATCCGTGCCGTCACAAAATTGTCAGGTGATTGCCTGAAACTCTAACCAATTCCATCTGTGTTGACTGGAATGGTGACCGAGTCCATCTGAATTCCCAAAACTATAACCGACTCTACCTGTATTTTCCAAACCCCATAACCAACCTCCTTCATGGAGGTTTGCAAATTCTTGTCTGGTTGTGTCAAATGGAAAGGATACCTCTGCCGGTCCTGGTCACAGATTGGGAAGGGGTTGGGCCACACTGTCGGAATTTGCCATCCCGTGCCCTCTCACCTGTTTTTTCACTTTCAGAGGCGGTGAAGCCGGTGATAACTGGCGTGTCGGCGGTGGATGAGATTGGAGGGAACCTCTCGATAACCTGCCTCAGCGAGGGGAGCCAGCCCAATGAAGAGTTCTTTCTGCAGAGGGATGGCGCCACTTCCTTGCCTCACTACTGGACAGTATGGAAGGCAGGTGGTTCTGTTACCTTCATCATCGCCGATGTGAGCCAGGACGATGCAGGGAACTATTCCTGTGGCTACAACCTGACGGTCAACGGGACAGTGTTGGCATCCGTCTTCAGCGAAAGCTTGCAGGTGACCGTCAGCGGTGAGTAGGATGGAGGCGATAACCAGGCTCCCCAACAGGAAGGTGTAACTGATGCAACGGTTGAATGGGTTAACCCCAATGGTAGGAGAGCAGGTGTCATAGGGCAGGAGGAAGGTGCAAAAGGTGAAACCATTGGCTGGGGGAGAAACCGCTTGGATTGAGTGTGGTGGTTGGGCGAGATTGATGGGTCGATGGTGACATTGACAGGTCTGCAATATTGGGTGATATTGCATCGAGGGTCTTTTATGTGTTTGGTGACAGTTCCACAATGTTCAGCATCATTCACAGTTCCTCAGATACTGAAACCTTCCATGTCCAAATGCAACAAGATCTGGACAATATTCAGGCTTGGGCTCACAAGTGACAAATAACATTCACGCCACACAAACACCAGGCAATGACCATCTCCAATAAGAGAGAGTCTATCTGTGCCCCCTTGACTTTCAATGGTGTCACCATCACTGAAATCCCCCCACGATCAACATCCTGGGGATTACCATTGACCAGAAACTGAACTAGACTTGCCACATAGACATGGTGGCTACAAGAGCAGGTCAGAGGCCTAGAATCCTGCTGTGAGTAACTCACCTCCTGACTCTCCCCCCCCATAAAGCCTGTGCCAACATCAACAAAGCACAAGTGAGACAACTCCCCACTTGCCTGGATGGGTGCAGCTCTGATAACACTCCAGAAGCTCAATGGGACATAGCAGCCCCGCTTCATTGGCCCCACATCCACAAACATCCCCTCCCTCCAACACCAATGGTCAGTCGCAGCAGTGTGTACCATCTCCAAGATGCGCTGCAGAAATTCACCAGAAATCCTCGGTCAGCACCTTCCAGGCCCATGAACACTTCAATTTAGAAAGACAAGGGCAGCAGATACATGGGAACACACCCCCTGCAAGTTTCCCTCTGAGCCACTCCCCACCCTGACTTGGAAGTATATCACTGTTCCTTCAGCATCAAAATCCTGGAATTCCCTCCCTTAGGACATTGTGGATCTACCTACAACACATGGAACTGCAGTGGCTCAGGAAGGCTGCTTCTCAAGGGGGCAACTAGGGACAGGCTCCTCTCTGTAATGCATTGACATCTTCCCTACAATGTGGGGCCCATAACTGGTTGTAATACTCCAGCTGAGGTCTGACAAGCATCTTGTGAAATTTCGGGATCAACCTGCCTCTATAAATGTCACGCGTTGATTTAACCGGCACAAGTTTGGAGTCAAGTTGCAGGTAGAGGAGACGAACAGAAGAAGTTACTGAAATGTCTTTGTCCAATCCAGAATTCAGGAAGCCATCTGGGAGGCATGTGGTCCCACGATATTACTATGTCATCGCTGTGGCCTTGTTGGCAGCAGTTCTCACAGTTGTTCTTACAATCCGAGCTCGAAACAAGTCGAAGCAAGGTAAAGCAATGATCTTGTCTTGTGGAATCAAAGCGGGCCAAAAGTGCTGGCAAACGGGACTAGGGTAGTTTAGGTAATCCGGTCGGTATGGACGGGTTGGACTGAAGGGTCTATTTCCGTCCTGTACATCTCTATGACTCTAAAACATAGAAAGTGGGAGTGGGATTTGGCCATTCAGCCCTTCTAAACTGCTCCCTCTCTTCATGAGAATTTTCCAACTCAGTCCCTACCTCCCCCTGCTTTCGCCCCTAAGAACGCCATCCAACTCCTCCCTGAATGACATTCAATGTTCTATCCCCGCCTGCATGCGGTGGCAGAGAATTCCACAGACTCCCCCACTCTCAGGGTGAAGACCTCATTTTAGTCCTGCCCAGTCTCCTTTAGACTGATTCTGGACTGTCCCTTTGGTCGTTAGGAATATTCTTCCTGCTTTTACCGCTGTTAGAATTCCCTATGAGATTCCAAACCCTTGTTCTTTTAAACTCCAGTGAATATAATCTTAACCTTCTTCGGCCTCTCTTCGTCTGTCACCCAGGAACCAGTCTGGGAAACCTTCACTGTGCTCCCTGCAGAATGTCCCTCCTCAGATATGGAGACCCCCGAAACCACACAGTTTTGCCCTGAACAGTCGATGCGGGACATTCTTGCTCCCAGACACAAGCCCTCTGTCTATGAAGGCCAACATCCCATTTGCCTTCCTCATTGCCTGCTGCGTCTGTGCTTTCACAGAAATGATCATTGATTCAATCAAAGCATTAACCGTGAGAAAGACTCACATCACTGGTCCATGTGTGGGACTAAAGCCCTTAGCTGACATTCAACACGAGTTTATCACTGGATCACAAAATGCACATTGGATCTCGAAGATCAAGACTTGGGCTGATGTGTTTAATGGTAGCAGCCTGCTGGGGGTGACAGAGTTAACATAGAAACATATAAAATAGGTGCAGGATTAGGCCAATCGGCCCTTCAAGCCTGCACTACTGTTCAATAGGATCACGCAATTTCAGTCTCCAAACTCCCACACTGTCTCCATACCTCTTGATCCCTTTAGCTGCAAGGGCTACGTCCAACTCCCTCTTGAGTATATCTAATGAACTGGCCCCAAGGGCTGTCGGTGGGAGAGAATTCCACAAGTTCAAAACTTGCTGAATAAAGAAATTCTTCCTCATTTCAGCCCTGAATGGCTTCCCCCTTATTCCTATGGTATGATTCCCTGGGTCCCCAATATCAGGAACATTCTTCCTGCATCTAATCTGTCCAGTTCTATCAGGATTGGAGATGTTTCTAGGGGATTCCCCCTTATTCTTCTAAACTCCAGCAAATACAAGCCCAGTCGATCCAGTCTTTCTTCATATGTCAGTTCTGGCTTCCCGAGAATCAGTCTGATGAGCTTTCATTGGACTCCTTCAACAGCAAGAATGTTGTTACTCAGACTAGGAGACCCAACCTGCACATGCTACACAAAGTGTGGCCCCACCAAGGCTTGTACTTCTATACTCCAATCTTCTTACTATGAAGGGCAGCATTAGCTTTCCTCACTGCCTGGTGCACCTCCATGCCAACCTTCAGCGACTGTTCCACCATGACACCCAGGGCTCATTGCACCTCACTGTTTCCAAATAATAATCTGCCTTCCCGCATTTGTGACCAAAGTGGATAACCTCACATTTACCCACATTATATTGTATTTGCCCACTCAGCCAGTCTGTCCAAGTCACCCTGCAGCTTCTGGCATCCTCCTTAGTGCCATCCAGCTTAGTATCATCTGCAAATGTGGAGATCTGGCACTCAACTCCTTTGTCCAAATTGTGCATGTATATTGCAAATGGCTTGGGTCCCAGCACTCAACCTGGCAGTACCACACCCGTGACTGTCTGCCACTCTGAAAAGGACCCAACTCTCTGCTTCCTGTCTGCAATCCAGTTCTCTATCCACGTCAAGACGTGGTCCTGGGAAGTGTGGCCGAATAAAAGAGATCTTGGGGTGCAGATTCATAGCTCCTTGAAAGTAGAGTCACAGGTAGATAGGGTAATGAGGAAAGTGTTTGGTACGCTTGCCCTTATTGGTCATTGTATTCAGTACAGGAGTTGGGAGGGTCATGTTGCGGCTGTACAGGACATTCGTGAGGACACCTTTGGAATACTGTATTCAGTTCTGGTCTCCCTACTATAGGAAAGATGCTGTGAAACTTGAAAGAGTTTAGAAAAGTTTTACAGGGATCTTGCCAGGGTTGGAGGGTTTGAGCTATAGGGAGAGGCTGAATATGCAGGGCCCACTTTCACTGGACCATCAGAGACTGAGGGGTGATCTTATTGAAATCATGAAGGGCATGGATAGGGTGAATAGCCAAGGGTCTATTCCTCAGGGTAGGGGGAGTCTGAATCTAGAGGGCATATGTTTAAGGTGAGAGGGAAAAGGGACCTAAGGGGCAACTTTTTCATGCAGACATTGCGAATGAGCTGGTGGAGGAAATAGTGGAGGCTGATATAATTGCAATATTTACAAGGCATCTGGATGGATTTAAGAATAGAAAGGGTTTGGAGGGATACGGGCAAATGCTGGAAAATGGGACTAGGTTACTTTAGGATACCTGGTCAGCTATATGGATGAGTTGGTCCAAAGGGTCTGTTTCCATGCTGTACAACTCTATGACTCTCTAAGAGATTACCTGTCTCAGGGCTGTTTCTCTCCTGTCCAAAGTGACATTTCAGTTTTGAAAAGATGGTTCAGAGAAATAATGGATTTGATGTCGGAGCTAGTTTGGGGATTAGTGTTTAACTTATCTCAAGCCAAACTCATTGTCCTTTGCATTCTGTCCTCTCAAGGTCACGTCAGATTGGAGGGACATGCTGAAGAGTTTGATATTATCAATCCAGTCTACAGCACCGACATTGGGTCTTAGGCGCTGGAAGATCTCAGCTTGCGACAGCTTACCCTGCTTCTCTTGTCTGTTGGTCACTTGCCTGAGGATGCAACCGTGAGATTCAATCCCACCTCTGCTGAGGTAGCTACGTGAATGCGGGACACCGGACTGAGCACTGCCTCCAGATGGGCGTGAAGTGGCGGCCCTTTCTCTGGTTGGTTTCCACCAGGGGGCGCAATGCCCTCAACTGATTGCCAAGGTTTGAAGGTTGAGGCAAAACTTGGGAGTTAACTATTGGACATCGGCAGCTGGTGTATCCTCCACTGAAACAACCCTCCCTCAGCGATCAGAGCTACCAGCGCTCTCCTCCCATTCATTATGCATGCCGTTTCCTCGTCAGTTTCATCTTCCTCGTGAATTTCTCAGTCAAGGGCAAGACAATGAGCTTCTTGAAATGTCAATGTCATTAATCTAGAACCCAGCTCTTTGTCTCACAGAGTCAGAGATGTACAGCACTGAAACAGACCCTTTGGTCCAACTAGTCCATGCTGACCAGATATCCTGAATTAACCTAGTCCCATTTAGAGTCATAAAGAAAGATATACAGCACAGACAGTATGGACTTACAGATATCCTAAATTAATAGAGAACAATTTCCCAGCATTTGGCCCATATCCCTCTAAACCCTTCCTATTCATATACCCACCCAGATGCCTTTTAAATGCTGTAATAGTACCAGCCTCCACCACTTCCTCTGGCAGTTCATTCCATACATGCACCATTTAAAAGAGTTGCCCCTTAAGTGCCTTTTAAATCTTTCCTCTCTCACCTTAAACCTAGTTTTGGACTCCCCTACCCAGTGGGGAAAAAAGATCTTGACTATTCACCCTATCCATGCCCTTCATGATTTTATAAACTTCTGTAAGGTCACCCCTCAGCCTCCAACACTCCAGGGAAAGTAGCCCCAGCCTGTTCAGCCTCTCCCCTTCAGCTCAAACCCTCTAACATCCTTCACTGTCGGAAATCTAATCATAATCCTTGTAAATCTTTTCTGAACCCTTTGAAGTTTGACATCTTTGTTATAGCAGAGAGACCAGAATTGAATGCAGTATTCCAAAAGCGGCCTCATCAATGTCTTGTGCAGCCACAACTTGACCCCCCAACTCTAATACTCAATGCACTCACCAATAAAGGCGAGAGTATCAAATACTTTCTTCACTATCCTGTCGACCTGCGACTCCGCTTTCAAGGAACTCTGAACCTGCACTCCAAGGTTTCGTTGTTCAATAAAACTCTCCAGGACCTTACTATTAAATGTGTACATCCTGTCCTAGCTTGTTTTACCAAAAGGAGGCAGCACCTCCTAATTGCAAGCTCAAGTTTGCCTCCTAGCAGAGCGCTTTAGGGAACATCTCCGGGACACCCGCACCAATCAACCACACCGCCCTGTGGCCCAACATTTCAACTCCCCCTCCCACTCTGCCGAGGACATGGAGGTCCTTGGCCTCCTTCACCGCCGCTCCCTCACCACCAGACGCCTGGAGGAAGAACGCCTCATCTTCTGCCTCAGAACACTTCAACCCCAGGGCATCAATGTGCACTTCACCAGTTTCCTCATTTCCGCTTCCCCCACCTCACCCTAGTTCCAAACTTCCAGCTCAGCACTGTCCCCACGACTTGTCCTACCTGCCTATCTTCTTTTCCACCTATCCACTCCACCCTCCTCCCTGACCGATCACCTTCATCCCCTCCCCCACTCACCTATTGTACTCTTTGCTACTCTCTCCCCACCCCCACCCTCCTCTAACTTATCTCTCCACCCTTCAGGCTCTCTGCCTTTATTCCTGATGAAGGGCTTTTACCCGAAACGTCGATTTTACTGCTCCTCGGATGCTGCCTGAACTGCTGTGCTCTTCCAGCACCACTAATCCAGAATCTGGTTTCCAGCATCTGCAGTCATTGTTTTTACCTCGTTGTTTTCCAGCCCAGCCATGTTCAATTAGTTCCAGAAGTTGAATATAAATCATGTTTTTACAAAAGAAAATGCAGGAAGAACAGAATCAAATTGTCCTTAAACATTAGGGGAACTTTGTCATTTTCCCTACCCTCCATTTGCCTTTTTAATGTTTACCTTTTTCCAATTGTTGACCAGACATAGAAAATCAGAGCAGAATTAGGTCATTCAGCCCCTCCACTCTGTTCCACCATTTAATGAGATCACTGTTGATCTGATCATCCTCAACTCCACTTTCCACACCTCACTTTCAAATCCCCTTCCTGATTAAAAATCTCAGCCTTCAATACAGTCAATGATCCAGCCTCTGTGGGAAAGAATTCCACAGCTTCATTCCCCCTCGGAGATAAGAAACTCTTCCCACCTCTGCCTTTGCCCTTACTCGGAGACGATACCCCTCTGGTCCCAGACTTGCACACACACGAGGGGAAACAACCTCTCCATATCCACCCGGTCACGTTCCCCCTTATCCATGCCAATTCAGTTGCCTCTGAATTTCCAAAACTCCAGAGGATACAGGGACCTGGCCTAAGTAGCCTCTTCCTCATTATTCCAGGGATTAGTCTGGTAAACCTTCTCTGAACTGCTTCCCCAACATTGACATCCTTCTGCAAGGATGGGGAGCAGTACTGCACAGTACCCTGGATGCAGAGACAAGGATGAACTGTAGAACTGAAGTTTAAAATCATGCAACACCAGGTTATAATCCAACAGGTTTTGATGTGTGATTTTTAACTTTGTTCACCCCAGTCCAACACCGGCACTCCACATCATGTAGAACTGAAGCATAAACTCCTGAATCTTGCATTCAATCTCCTTTCACGGTAAACCATAACAGCCTACTGGCTCTCCTGATTACTCGCTGTCCCTGCAAACTAACCTTCTGGGGTTCATGGGCTGAGGCCACGGATCTAGTGGGGACGCAATGGCCATGTGGTATTATTGCTGGACTGTTAATCCAGAGACCCAGATAACGTTATGGGGATTTGGGTTTGAATCCTGCCATGGCAGATTTGAATTCAATAAAGATCTGGAATTAAGGGTCTAATGCTGACCATGAATCCATTGTTGGAAAAATCCATCTGTATCACTAATGTCCTTGAGGGAAGGAAACTGCCATCCTTACCTGGTCTGGCCTACATGTGACTCCAGACCCACAGCCATGTGGTTGACTGTTGAATACCCTCTGGGTAATAAATGCTAGCCCAGCCAGTGACAACCTCATCCTGTGAATAAATAATGAGAAATAGCTCACTCAGTTCTCCCTGCACCTCAGAGTTCCGTAACCTCTCACTGTTAAGATAATGTACCGGTCTAAACATTTCATCTGCTTTACCGTTCAATTTTCAAATGCTGAACTTTATTTGAGATGTAGAGACAGTAGAATTACATTGTACGGTATAGTTTAAGGCATTTACTCAGCAACTGCAAAAGAATAAGCCTTTTCTGTCTAAAAGGAAACTGCATGAAATGTGAATGATTTTAAGTTCACATGGGATCAACAAAACTGTTTTTATCTCAATGGCTTTTGTGAACGATCATTTTTATTGGTTTCCAAACTGAAAGAATTGTGAGGCCAGTTTGATGGCCCAGTTAGGGCCACCTCAGCTCCTGACTTCATTTCCAGCCTTGGTTGGAGAACATTGTGCAAAGCTGCCAGCACCATCCGGTTCTGCTTCCTGCCCATTGGTCTTCCTCACTCAACTTCCCCTTCCTATGCATGTCTGTGCCACAGCTGTTCCAGTTCAGCCCGTCAAAGTTAACCCATGGAATGGTCTTATCGACTCCTCATTCGGGAAGTCCAGAACAAGCCCCTCGGCCCATTGAGTGAGTACACCGGTCCCGCTTTCCCACACTCCGCAGCCTCGATTGTTCTGACCCTTCGAGTGATCGTCCAAGTACTTTGTAAAGTTTGGGAGGTTTCCCCCCTCAACTCCACTCCCAGGCAGTGCCGGACGTCATCACCCACTGGGTGCAAATCAATTCTTCAAATCCCCCTCTAAACCTCCGACCTCTCACTGTAATATTACAGTTCTTCCTCAATGGTCTTTCAACAAAGGGTGGACATCAGTGTATGAGTTTTTATAAGGGTGTGAGTGTGCACATTATTTTGTGTGTGTATGTGTGTCTCGCTTATATAATAATAGAATCCCTGCAGTGTAGAAGCAGGCCATTTGGCCCATCAAGTCCACACTGAACCTCTGGAGAGCATCACATCTAGACCCACCCTTTGTCCTATCCCTGCACCTCCCATGGATAACCCATCTGGTCTACACAAGCCTGGACACTGCAGGGTAATTTAGCATGGCCAATCCACCTAACCTTCACATCCCCTACCACTATGGGACAATTTAGCACGGCCTGTCCACACCAACCTGCACATCTTTGGACTGTGGGACGAAACTAGAGCACCCAGAGGAAACCCATGCAGACACTGGGAGAATGTGCAAACTCAGGCAGTCGCCCCGAGGGTGGAATCAAACTCGGGTCCCTGATGGTGTGAGGCAGTAGTGCTAACCACTGAGCCACCGTGCTGCATGTGTGTGTGAGAGAGATAGAGAGAGAGAGAGAGAGAGTTTGCGTGCTTGTGTGTGTACAAAGAACAAAGAAGCACAGGAACAGACCCTTCAGCCCTCCATGCCTGTGCTGACACATTTTGCGCCCCATACTATCCGTATTCCTCAATTCCCTTCCAATTCATGTATATGCCCAGGTCCTTCTTGAATACTGATGTTGTGGCTGCTTCCACCACCGTTCTTGCAGTGTATTCCAGACATTCACCACCCTTTGAGCGAAAAACTTGCCTCATACATCCCTTAAATTCCCCCTTCATCCTGTACATTTACCTGTGTCCCTGAGTAATTGACCTCTCCATCTTGGGAAAAAGCCAAAGAGTGTCTCTTACTGAGCTGATGGTCCTCCAGGCACAGTCGACGTTTGTCTTGTTGTGCACCCCAGGGTACAGACTGTAGAACACAGAGTCCTGTGTCATGTAGCTGCTTGGGATGAATCTCAACAAAAACCACTGCATCTTTCTCCAGACTTCCTCAACAAAGGCACATTCCAGAAGGAGTCTTGTGATAGTCTCTACACCCCACAGTAGCTTCAAGGGCAGCCTGAGGTGACACAGACCGACCGGGTGTACATGAAGGATCTCACTGGTAGTGCCTTTCCCAACACTGCCAAGCGATGTCTTGGTGCCTGTTGGGAAGTTTTGGTGATGAGGCATTCTGCCAAGTCACTTTGACAGTCTGCTCAGGGAACCACATGGCAGGATTCAGCCTTTCCTTTTCCCCCAGGGTCTCAAGAATGCTACGTGCTGACCATTTCCTGGCGGACTTGTGGTCAAACGTGTTTCCCTTTGCAAATTTCTTCACAAAGGACAGGTGATATGGAACGGACCAACTATTTGGAACACTCCATGGCAAAGAGGTCAGTCGTGTCCTTCACACCACCAGGGAAGGTAGAAACATCTTGGTGTTTGCATACTGAGAATCTACACGCAGCTTGATGCAGCCACACACAGAGGTGGCCATCAGGATGAGGGTGACGTTGAGTACCTTGTTGCCCCTCCCTTATCCAGCGTTTCGTACATGGAGTCCCTGCAGACATGGTCAATCGTAGACCTCCAGATGAAGTGCATGGTGGCTCAGGTGAATGCAACAGCACAGTTTCAGGAAATGGGCTACACCTGCATCACCTAGAACAACAGAGAATGTGTTGCACACCTGATGAATACTGTGTTCAATTCTGGTCTCTTTGCAAGCAGGAAGGATGTTGCAAAACTTGAAAGGGTGCAGAAAAGATTTACAAGGATGTAGCTGGGGTTGGAGGGTTCTTACCCTTTGTTTCCACTCTGCCCAATCAGTTTTCCCTCCATCTCAGTACACTTCCCCCAGTCTCATGCGCTTTAATCTTGCACAATAATCTTTTATGCAAGACTTTGTCAAACGCTTTCTGAAAGTCCAAATATACCACATCAACTGGCTCCCCCTTGTCACGGAGTTACATCTCATAGGATTCCAACAGATTTGTCAAGCATGATTTCCCCTTCGTAAGTCCATGCTGACTCTGTCTGACCCTGCCACTGCTTTCTAAATACACTGCTATAAAGTCCTTGAGAATGGATTCGAGAATTTTCCCCACTACCGAAATTTGGCTTACTGATCTATAACTCCCTGGTTTCTCTCTCCCTCTCTTTTTGAATTTTGGAGTGACATTAGCTACCCTCCATTCTGCAGGAACTGCACCTTCAGGTAATCTGTCCTGATTGTGAATGGGATAAAGGATTCCCTGGCACCAGCACATCCCCCCCCCCCCAATTTATCTCTCAGCACTTGCCCCTCCACATTCCTAATGAGGGCTTCTGCTGAAACGTCGACTCTCCTGCTCCTCAGTTGCTGCCGGACCTCCTTTGGTTTTTCCAACGTCACAGTTTTTGATTCTAACTCTCCAGCATCTGCAGTCCTCACTTTCTCCGAAAGGATCGGTCAACGCAGTTCCTAAAGAACATGGCCTCGCTCTTGCCGCGATTTACCTTGGCTCCTGGGGCCAGTTCGAACTGGTCACAGATTCCCATGAGTCTGTGCACTGACAGAAGATCTGAGCAGAAAATGGCGATGTCATCCGTGTACAAGGAGGCTTTGACCTGCTGGCCCCCGCTGCCTGGAATAGTCGCTCCTCTGAGGCTCACATCCTTCCTGACGGACTCAGCGGAGGGCTCCATACAACACACACACAAGGCAGGAGAGAGTGGGCAGCCCTGCCTGACTCCGGATCTGATCGGGAAGCTTTTTGATTCCCAGCCATTGATTGAGACTACGCTAACAACGTTGGTGTAGAGCAGTTGGATCCAGTTACAGATTCCCTCCCCAGAGCCCATTTTGGACAACAGGTCCCACATGTAGGTGTGCAATATCCTGTCAAAGGCCCTCTCTTGGTCCAGGCTGATGAGGCAAGCATCCACCCAACTGTCCTGCACGTAGGCGATCGTAACCCTGAGGAACGTGAGGCTCTCAGACATCGTCCTGCCAAGTACAGCACAGGTTTGGTAAGGGTCGATCACCTATCCCAAGTAGACCTGACCTGGTTGGCAATGACCTTACATAGGTCTTTTTAATCAGCATTCAGCAGTGAAATTGATAGCTAATTTCTAATTACCTCCATTTCCCCTTCCCCTTGACAAAGCTTTTCACTGTGCCTTGGTACGTGTGGCAATAAATTCAATTCAATTCAATTGTAGATGAGGGTGCTGATACTTTTCCTCATGGATTCCCACATGCTACATGCCAGAAGCAAAATGTCATCTCCCTCCAGCAGGTCCTGGCCAATGAAGTCCTACAGAGTCAAATATAACTTGGCCGGTAAGCCATTGTTTCCGGGAGTTTTATTAAGGACTCTTGGACCTTGGTCAGCTCTTACAGATATAGTGGCTGGCCCAGCCTCCCCTGTGTGCTGTCATCTGTGATACAGGACAGGAATGACTTGAGCGGATAGACCTGTCTGTCTGTGACCAGATGGAACTCCGTTGCACTCTGTCTCTAGGGGGCCTGAAGATGTCACGCAGCTTGGTGACTTTAACTGTTTCCATCAGGAACCTAGATGTGGAGTCTGGTTTACTGTCAGCCCCTCCAGATTGTCCATCCGCATCGATGATGCAGCCGAAGGTTCCAGCCAGGATGACTGGCCTGGCCATCACCAGCAGTAGGCAGAGCAGTTACAGGATGGTCAGCTGCTCACTCTTTACCACCGGGGCGTATACATTAATTAGTCTCAGGGGAGCATTTCTCTACATAACACCTGCTACAAGGAGGCGCCCACACACCACCTCCTTAACCTTGGAGAGGGTGAAGTCGCCTCCTCACAGCAGGATACACAGGCAGGAGAAACAGCAATCGTTCCCCCTCCCCCTTCCAACCCCCAACCAAATCGAAGACCTGTGGGCCTATTAGTCCAACCATCTCCTGTAGCTGCTGAGGGACAGTATCCCACACTCCTGCAGAAACAGGAGGTTCACTTTGATGTTGGTCAGGTAAGCCGCTGTGGAGACACATCCTGTAGGACATTTATGCTTTCCTTTATTGGTCAGGGTATTGAGTACAGGAGTCAGGAGGTCATGTTGCGGCTGTACAGGACATTGGTTAAGGCCACTGTTGGAATATTGTGAGCAATTCCGGGCTCCCTCCTGTTGGAAGGATGTTGTGAAGCTTGAAACGGTTCAGAAAAGATTTACAAGGATGTTGCCAGGGTTGGAGGACTTGAGCTACAGGGAGAGGCTGAACAGGCTGGGGCTGTTTTCTCTGGAGCGTCGGAGGCTGTGGGGTGACCTTATAGAGGTTTATAAAATCATGAGGGGCATGGATAGGGTAAATAGACAAAGTCTTTTTCCCTGGGGTGGGGGAGTCCAGAACTAGAGGGCATAGATTTAGGGCGAGAGGGGGAAAGATTTAAAAGGGACCTAAGGTTTGCACAGAGGGTGGTGCGTGCATAGAATGAGCTGCCAGAGGAAGTGGTGGAGGCTGGTACAATTACAACATTTAAAAGGCATCTGGACGGGTAAATGAATAGGAAGGGTTTAGAGGGATATGGGCCGGCTGCTGGCAAATGGGACTAGATTGGGTTAGGATATCTGGTCGGCATGGACGGGTTAGACTAAAGGGTGAGTTTTCGTGCTGTACAGCTCTATGACTCTACGACTGTATAACACGAAGCACATTGATATTGGCAATTTTAAAACCTATTTTGAGAGTTTATGGACTGACCCGTAGACTCAATGCCCATTCACTCGCGGAGCTGTCACTGAGGACTCCCTGCATCCCCGTGGTGTGGGCAAACTGTTGGATATTCTGCATTGAGGTAAGATCACACAACACCCGGTTATTGTCCAACAGGTTTATTTAGAATCACTACTTTAGGTCGCGCTGCTCCTTCATCGGGTAAGGTGCCACCCCCTTACCCCAGCAAGAAAACTGAAACAAGGGGCACCCAGAAAGAGGGGCAGTCTGGAGAGGAGGAAAAGCTCGTCAGCGTGGAGGCACAATAACTGAGTCAACCTCCAGCTGAAACTGACAGTCTCAATGGAGGAGGATGAAGTGAAAGAGACAGGGGGAGTGAATATCGGTGAGAAACAACTGGAAAAGAAAAGCATGCCAAACACATCAGCAGCTCCTCTGACGATGAAGGCGTACAGAGGGCAAAAGTAGCCCCACAGCCCAGAAAGACCAGGCGTCCCGAAAAGCCGGGCGAATCCCCGGTTTGATTTGCACTTCAGAACACAAAGGTTTGGGTTCGAAAAGCACCCCCGAATGACTCAGGGATCACGACATTTATGATCGACGTGAGTGCAGGCTGTTTCTGGCTGAGACTCAAAGCTGCTCTTCCTGCAACATTCAAATTACTGCAGATACTGAGATCTGCACTGAGAACATCCAATGCTAGGGACCACAGTAAAGTCAGGCAGCAGCCATGGAGAGATTGTAAACTAACATTTCGAGTCTCGGTGACTCTTCATCAGAACTGAAGTGTGGTTGGGGTGGGGGCAGCATTTATGCTCTGGGGGTGGGAGGAGGGGTTGGAGTGCCGGGGAGAAAGGATGTCGATAGTTTAGATGAGGTAAAGGCAGAACAATGGGTGTATCTAACTGCCAGACTGGAAAGACCAGACAGACTCACTGAGTCTCACTGTCCAGAGAGGAGGACATGGTGACAGCAAATGCAACAGGTAAAGTTAAAAGTAAGGCAAGAAGTTGGCTCATAATCTGAAGGTGCTGAACTCAGGATTGAGCCCAGAAGGCTGTAAAGTTGTAACGATGAGATGTTGTCCCTCTAGTTTTCACTGTGGTTCACTATGGAACACTGCAGCGTGCCGAGGACAGGCAGTGCTGCAGGTAACATGCTGTGTTACAATGACCCACTCTGGTTCATTCATTTTGTTACGCTGGGGGCGTGACTCTCCCATTCTCACAGGGAGAGGTGGTGGTGGGGAGGGGGGTAGGGGGGGGGGTGGGGAGTGAGGGATCCGGGTGCAGAACCCTGTCGGGTGAAAGCTGCTTTTCCCCCTGAAGGGGTTGGAGTGAGACACTGACCTGAGTGGAGGACTCCGGGAAAACTGTGGCTCCAGAGCCGGGGATGTTGAGAGGAGGTGAGACAGAGGGATTGATCTAACCCCCCCCCCCCGCCCCAGTGCAATGTGGGTCAGTCTGTGACAAGCTCCCCCCACCCCCCGGATGTGGATCCAGTTTTAATCACCAGGATAGAGTGTAGGATCGGCTCCGGGCTGTATCTGAGTGAGACACAATCTGCTCTCCCTCCAACATGGAGTTTTACCAAATGTTTCTCCGCAGCTTCTCGGTCTCCTGTCAGTATCTGCCTCTGATCCTGATCGCAGTCCCGGTCCCGGTCCCGGGAAAGGAGCTGCAGGTACTTACTGTCAGTGTCTCCCACCCGGGGACACGGAGGGAGGGGGGTCTGGGGGAAACTTTCCGAGCAGTGAATCTGTTGGAAAGGGACTCACTGTGTTTTCTTGTTGCAGGGACACAGCTCCCAGAAACTACTCCCCCCGCTGCTGCTGCTGCTGCTAAATGTTGTTGCTGCTGTTTCAGGTCAGTGCTGTGAGTGCTGGAACATTTCAGCAGTGATTAAAGGCTGGGGGTGGGGGAGAGAGATCTTCGGGTTAATCCCTGTGATGTGAACAGTGGCAGCTGGACACTGTTAGAGGGAGGTGAGGTTCTACGTTACCTCGGCCTCTTTCGGACATTCAGGTGCTGTCTCACTCTCATAATAATGTACTCAATTGTCACTGTGTCCCCAACCTGTGCAAACCCATTCCACTTCCTCTGGTACCCTCTCCCCACATTGACTTCTGTCTTTATATTTCAGGGTCAGAACTTGGGTTCCACCGGCTTTCCCCGACCCCCACACCTCCGACATTCATGATATGGCCATGAGCTGCAGACTGCAATAGCTGTGGTCAGATCTTTGTTAAGTAATGTAAACACGATGGGCCAAATGGCCTCCTTCTGTGCTGCGGCTGAGTCAATGAGTGACCAGTATCCAGCTGTTCTTTCCCAGTGTGTGTCCAAATGGGAACCATGTGATTCAAAGTGCTGTCCAGCTGCTCAGTGCTGACAAATATCCAGCACAAGCTGCTTTTAGTTGAAGACCCTCAATGTCTGAGCTTTAACCGTCCCCCAGAAATAAAAGCAGTGAGTTACTGAACAGAGCTTCTTGTAAATCCAGCATCGCAGTGTAACCATGTGAAGCTTGGGATGTAATGTACCAGCAGGGAGGGTCGATCTGTGGATTAATACTTTCCATCTTTTCCAGGTGACTCGTCTGTCCCAGTTTCTGGGTTCCTTGGGGAGCAGGTTGTGCTGCCCTGTACCTACAAAGGGAATGTCCCAATCTCTGATTTACTGGTTATCTGGGGAACACTCAAATATGAATTTTTACACCCGTTTGTCAATGGGAGTGACGATTTGAGGGAACAAGACCCACGGTTCAGAAACAGAACAAACCTGTTCAAAGATCAACTGGAACAAGGCAACTGGTCAGTTCTGACCTCTGACCTCAGGGTGACAGACCAGGGCGAGTATCACTGTCAGATTTACAGCAAGATGGGGGATCGCTTTCGATGGGAGGGAGTTAATAGACAATAGACAATAGATGCAGGAGTAGGCCATTCAGCCCTTCGAGCCTGCACCGCCATTCAATATGATCATGGCTGATCATTCCCAATCAGTACCCCAATCAGTATTCCCAATCAGAGTTGTATCAGTCCATCTCTCTTGTCACAGTGAGTGTTTTCTTTCAGCTGGTCTGGTCTGAATATGATTTTGTGGGTACAGTAGTGCAGTGAATATGTCACTACACTAGACTTTGAACATTTCTGCAGTTTGTTTTACACACCGTACTAAACACATGATGTTTTCTTTAGAGCGAGCTCCTACACCTGGACCGAACACACCTGTTCCAGGTAAATCTGTTTCTAAACTACTGCACGTGTTTTCAGCTCTTACGTTGGATCATGCTGGATAGACAGGGAGGAACATTGGAAGGTTTGAAATGCTGTGTGATATTTTACCAAAGAATGACTCTGTGAGAGTGAGTGGTGTGGGTCACTGTTACCTGGAACCTGTCCTTAAACATCCCAGAATTGTTACTTCTGTTCCTGAGACACCCCTTTCTATCCCTCAGATTTGGAACACTGGAGATTTCTGCTTCCTACTAGCATTAATATTTCTGGAAATCTGTGTGACAAATTTTGGTCCAATTTTAACGGAACCCTCCTGCTCGGAAACTGATCGGATTGGGAGTGATGCTGATTGAAGTCAGTGGAGAGTATTGACCATGGAGTAAAACATATTACTGTATATCAATCCTGTGGAAAAAGTGGATTTTACAAATGTTTGGAGATTTATATGGTCCAACGTGTGATGTTGAAATGTTTTGATGAAATAAGCTTGGGTTAGTTTCTTGTGAAGGGGAGACTCAATAGAGGTCCATAAGAATATGAGGGGCATGGACAGAGTTAATAGAAAATAGCTAATCCTCTTCATTGAAGGGTTAATAACAAGAGGCATCATTTCAAGGTGCTAAGCAGAATTGTAAAAGAGATTGAGGAAAAATATTTTGATCTAGTGAATGGTAGAACTCTGAAATGCACTACCTGGAAGGTTAATTCTGTAGGGGAATCTATAACAACCTTTACAAGTGTTTGGATGTCCACTTGAAAAATCATTTTATTCAAGGCTGTGGGCCTAATGCTGAAAAGTGGGTCTAATTACAGAATTAGTGTGGTATTGGAGTAGAGATCCGACAGGCTTCTTCTGCACTGTGTGATTCTATGAAATCACCCAGTTTTCTCACTGTACAGGGCGGGTGTCTCTGTAAGTTGTACATTTCTGACTTCTAAGATTCCCCCCAAAAAATAAAAGCAGTGAGTCGTTGATCAGAGTTATAGAGTCATAGAGATGTACAGCATGGAAACAGACCCTTTGGTCCAACCTGTCCACGCCGACCAGATATCCCAACCCAATCTAGTCCCACCTGCCAGCACCCGGCCCATATCCCTCCAAACCCTTCCTATTCATATACCCATCCAGATGCCTCTTAAATGTTGTAATTGTACCAGCCTCCACCACATCCTCTGGCAGCTCATTCCATACACGTACCACCCTCTGCTCCAGCATCGCAGTGTAACCATGTGAAGCTTGGGATATAATGTACCAGCAGGGAGGGTCGATCTGTGGATAAATCCTTTCAATCTTTTCCAGGTGACTCGCCTGTCCCAGTTTCTGGGTTCTTTGGGGAGCAGGTTGTGCTGCCCTGTACCGACAAAGGGAATGGACCCAGTCTCTGATTTACAGGTTATTTGGGGGACGTCCAGGAGTGAAATCGTACACAAGTTTGTGAATGGGAGCGATGATTTGGGAGAACAAGACCCACGGTTCAAAAACAGAACAAAAATGTTCAGAGATCAACTGGAACAAGGCAACTGGTCAGTTCTGACCTCTGACCTCAGGGAGTCAGACCAGAATGACTATCAGATTTACGAAAGCATGGGCCTAGATTGTGACTTGGAGCAATCTGACCTCATCCATCTCTCTGTAACAGGTTAGAATTCTTTGTTCCAGGTATTCTCTATCCAATCTCCATTTTTACAGGAACAGCAGTGCAATGAGTGAGTTACTATGTCTAGATGACTCCAGTCCCATATTACCCTGGTTGACATTTAATTGCCCTCTTTAATTGAGCACATCAATCAGTTTGTACCAAACCCCTAGACAGGAAAATCCACAATAAAACTGAATGGATCACTGGCTGTGAGCCAGGCATCAAATCAGGACACAGCAATGTCACAGCCAGCCCAGCTGACCCTGTAAAGTCCCCCTCACTAACATCTGGGGACTGGGGTCCAACTTGGGAGACTGTGGGACATAGTTACACTGACAGAAATAACACAACATCACAGACTCCCCGATCACCATCCCTGGGTATGTCCTGTCCCACTGAAAGGACAGGCCCACCAGAGGTGAGGGCACTGAGCGATACAGTCTGGAGGGGGTGACCCTGGATTGAAGGCAGTGTGGTATTATATTGACCCAGTTGAAAAGCACATTCCACTCAATCTTGTACATTTCATGGCAGAATTAAAAAGATTAAAATAATTTCAGCTCCTGTTGGGTTTAATTGAAGGGAAACAGCTGCTGGTCAGTGTCCAGTTCTCTCTATTGGAAAGCATGTATCTATCCCATGTTTTGTGTGTGTGTGTGTGTGTGTGTGCGCGCGCGCGTAAGGAACTGTGGGATGGTCTGGTGTGTGTGTGATTCTTGGTATCTAACCTTCCACAGCCCTCCAGGACTAGAATTAACCTGTTTGACCTGTTTGTACTGGGGCTGATTCTGAAGCACTAGGTGCTGAAGATCTCTACTATTAGTTTTGTTTGTGTGTCCCAGTCTGTTAATGGCTTCACTCTGTCTCAAGGTCCTGGAATCTCAGCGAGAGGAAGTTTTGGATTTGAAATTGGGATTTCTGCTGTTTTTGTTGTCGTCTTTGGAATTGGGCTTATCAAAGCGCAAAAAGGACAAACACAGTGAGTTCTGGAATGTTCTACATTTTCCACTTTGATGAGGTTTTGTTTAATAACATTGTGTGAAATGTTGCTGAGCTCTGTCCCTGTCCATTCCCTGAGCTGTGAGGATGCTTCAATCCAGCCTGTCATTGAGCAGCAGCATCCAGTCACTTCCAGCTTGTCATCCTCTCACTGCTGAACAGTCCCCGTGGATTGGAAAGGAGCAAATATTATCCCACTGGAGATCCAGAGGATGGGCCATATATTGGGAATTTCAGGAGGTATTTGAGAAGGGGCCACACAATAGGTTGTTGTACAAGATGATTTCCCAGGGGATTGGGGGGTAATATAGCATGGATTGTGGATTGGTTAATGGACAGGAACAGAGCAGGAACAAAAGGGTCATTGCCAGTTGTCAGGATGTAACTGGTGCTGCAAGGATCAGTGCTGGGACTTCAGTGTCTCACAATCTATATCAGTGACTGAGATGGGGGAATAGAGTGGGATTGTCCCAGTTTGCTGCTGATACAAAGCTCAGTGGGAAAGTAAGCTGTGAGGAGGATACAGAGGCTGCAAACAGGGATACGCTGGATAAATATATGGGCAATAGTGGTAGTAGATAAAGAAAACAATAGAAAGTGTGAACTAATCACTTTGGAAGAATGGAAAAGAAGAATTGTGGAGAATTCACCAAGTTAACATGTAGAAAACAAGGGAGGTAAATGGGATTTTAGGTGGCTTGATTGCACCTGGGACAGAGGAAGGAGATCTTGCTGCAGTTTCTGTGGGATATGGGTAAGACCTGACCTGGAGGGCTGTGTACAGTCTCGGTCTCCTTTATTAGACAGAATCCTGGGATGAATGGGCCTGTATTAACAGGAGTTCAGAAGGAGAAGTGATCTTACTGAATCTCAGAGAGCTGTCAAGGGTAGAACAGTAAGTATATTCAAAGCTGAGAGAGATACATTTTTGTTCAGTAAGGGAATCAGGGATTATGGGAAAAGGCAGGAAAATGGAGCTCGGGATGATCAGATCAGTCATTGTCTCAGTAATTAACAGAACAGCAATAGGTCGAATGGCCTCCTTCTGCCCCTTTGACTTATGAACAGGGTAGCTTCTGTTTCCCCTAGCCTGCTGGTTGAAATGTTCTCCTCCATGTGGGTGTGGATGCTCCATTATTAAATCTGTTTCAGACTGAGATGGACAGATTTGAACCATCCCATCCTTTTTCCAATCCTTCCGTTGCCTCAGCCCTCCCGATCTGTAACCACCTTCAGCTGTACAGCCCTCAGATCTCTGTGCTCCTGTCTCCCTGATATTTCCATTGCTGCCCCATTGGTGGCTGTGCCTTCAGCTGCCTGGCTCGGAAGCTCTGTAATTCCTCATCTAAACCTCTTTGACCAAGTTTCTCTCCCTCCTTCTCCCTCTGTTATTCCAATGCCTTTTTCTCTCGTCTTTTCCTATACTACACAGTGTACAAGGTGCTATTGAAATGCAAGTTATTGCTCACTCTCCTACACTTTTTGAACCACACAGCCCATCCCTTATCCTGGGTATTGGAGGGATCAGTCACTGAGAATACCATCTCCTTTGTTTCTCTCAATATCCGTATCTCTGTGCTCCCCGCCTTTCCCCACATACAGCCCTCACTGTGGGAGGAGGAACTATCGCAGGGTTCTCTCACTCTCTCCTCTGGCCCTCCCTCTGTCAGTCAGCACAGGTCCTGTGCAGTGTCCAGCTCTTGCCCATTGCCTTCCCTATAAGCCTCCTCTCCTCTACATTCTGTGCTCCATCACCGTGCAGCTCCTGTCACCCATTTTCCAGCTGCCATTGGTCCCCAGGATGTTGAGTGTTATTTAATGGGTCTGTGCTCCTTAGCAGCTCCTTTACACACATGTTCAAAGTATTGATTTCTGTTAACCCCTTCTCTGCTGGTTTCTATCTCCTTGGAAACAACCACCAGTGGGCTGCATTGCAACCAATACTCCAGCATTTGAAATGAAGCATCAAATGGTGTCCCTTTGAGAGAGGTGACCTGTTCAGATGAAGCACGGAGCCTTGTACCAACAGCACCTGAGCATCAGGATGGAGCGGCTGGAGAACAAAACCTTCTGGGGAACGGGGCTGTCCAGCA
The DNA here is from genome assembly GCF_047496795.1 of Chiloscyllium punctatum. Classification (NCBI taxonomy): domain Eukaryota; kingdom Metazoa; phylum Chordata; class Chondrichthyes; order Orectolobiformes; family Hemiscylliidae; genus Chiloscyllium; species Chiloscyllium punctatum. The sequence goes on along the minus strand of NC_092772.1, from coordinate 56,561,683 downwards.
CTGACTGAGTTTCCACCGCACTGAGCCTGGCTCAGGGATGGGGGAATCAGTCTAGTGTTGGGGGGATTGAGTGATTCCTGGTGGAAAGTCTAAGCTCATTCTTGTGGTTCTGTTCACCGAGCTGGGAATTTGTGTTGCAGCCGTTTCGTCCCTTGTCTAGGTGACATCCTCAGTGCTTGGGAGCCTCCTGTGAAGCGCTTCTGTGATCCTTCCTCCGGCATTTGTAGTGGTTTGAATCTGCCGCTTCCGGTTGTCAGTTCCAGCTGTCCGCTGCAGTGGTCGGTATATTGGGTCCAGGTCGATGTGCTTATTGATTGAATCTGTGGATGAGTGACCCAATATACCGATCACTGCAGCGGACAGCTGGAACTGACAACCAGAAGCGGCAGATTCAAACCACTACAAATGCCGGAGGAAAGAGCACAGAAGCGCTTCACAGGAGGCTCCCAAGCACTGAGGATGTCACCTAGACAGGGGACGAAACGTCTGCAACACAAATTCCCAGCTCGGCCAACAGAACCACAACAACGAGCACCCGAGCTACAAATCTTCTCCCAAACCTTGAAGTTTAAGCTCATGATTGGGATCAGCAATCCGACTTTGCATGACCCTTCTGATCAGCACAATCTCAGGTGGAAAACGGTCAGTGGAAGTGTTATCCCTTTTATAAAATAATTGGTGTATGGATGGAACTCGCTGCTAAAGGAAGTGGTAGAGGGTGGTACAATTACATTTAGAAGGCATCTGGATTGGTATATGAAAAGAAAGTGCTTAGAGGGATATGGACCAAAGTCTGGCAAATGGTATTAAGTCAGATGAAGATGTCTGACTGTTGTGGATGAGTGGACCGATGGGTCTGCCTAATTCCTTAATCCTCTGCATTATACCTCAGCATTCCCTATGCAGAGCATGTTCAAACTCAACCCCAAGAATCATTTTTCTTAGGCAATTTCCTTATTTATGACTTAATTAATATGTCATTAACTTTTTCTTCGTGCCAGGGGCCCATTTATTGTCCATGTGGCCATGACCCACTGCAGTCCTTGTAGTGATGGTGCTCCCACAGTGGGGAACATGGGAAGAGGCTTCAGAAACTCCCACTGCAGCAGCACCTACTGGGCAAAGCCAGGAACTACTTGATTACCAGGAACAGTTTGTCTCTAGAATTAATAATCTGTATGGTTTATAGATTTTTAACTACATCTGGCTAAATATATGTCCTGCACATTTAACTGTAATAGATGTATTGTTAACATTTAATAGAGTTGTTCCTTTTGTATATAACTGTCTGTTCTTGGGTGTGAATAAAGGAAGCTGGTGCTGATATGTTTGATATATATATTCTGTGAATATTTTATGTATGGATGTATTTATATTTTCATCCTGGATAGTTGTACTTTGCTATCTGAAGTTTTTGCTCCGAGCTGTGAATAAAGAGATAAATTGGTGCTGATATTAGTGAGTGTACAGTCTTATGGTTAATGATTCTCCTGGTCACTGCACAAACCCCTTCAATGCAGAAACTAAATTCTGTATACATCTATCTGAACTCCTTCAAGACAGGAACCAGACTTTGGGCTTGTCTGCCTGAATTATTTGAACACTGGAACCTTGTTAAAAATCATTACTGAAGTTCATGTAAAGTAGATCCACTGTATTACTGTCATCAATATGCATGGTCACCTTCTTGAAAGGTTTCTGATATTATTTCTCGCTGACAAAGCTTTGCTGATTATCCTTCGTTAATTCCTGCCTCAACAAGCAGATATTTATTCTGCCCCTGAGAATATTTTCTCATTGTTTACCTTGCAGAGAGGTTAGACTCACTGGCTTACAGTTCTCTGTTTTATCCTTACCATCCTTACCAATAAGAAAGGTGCAACATTATATGTCTTCCAGTCCTCAGTAGCTCTTGCATGTCCACAGTGAATTCTAAAATTAGTTTCAGGGACCCTGTAATCTCTTCACTCCCTCATACAGCAGCCTGAGATGCATCTCATCGAGACCCGAGGATTTATTCACATTTGTCTTCAGCTTGGACACTGCCTCAGGAGTGATGGAGAAGGAGGAATCTGGAACAAGGACCCCGCTGGGCCCTGTGCAAGTTTCCAGGTTAGACACAGCCACAGGAATGGTAGAGGAGGAGGGGTCTGGAACAAGGACCCCGCTGGGCCCTGCACATGTTTCCAGGTTAGACACAGCCACAGGAATGGTGGTGGAGGAGAGGTCTGGAACAAGAACCCCACTGGGCCCTGAGCAAGTTTCCAGCTCAGACAGAGCCACAGGAATGGTGGTGGAGGAGGGGTCTGGAACAAGGACCCCGCTGGGCCCTGAGCAAGTTTCCAGCTCAGACAGAGCCACAGGAATGGTGGTGGAGGAGGGGTCTGGAACAAGAACCCCACTGGGCCCTGAGCAAGTTTCCAGCTCAGACAGAGCCACAGGAATGGTAGAGGAGGAGGGGTCTGGAACAAGGACCCCGCTGGGCCCTGAGCAAGTTTCCAGGTTAGACACAGCCACAGGAATGGTAGAGGAGGAGGGGTCTGGAACAAGGACCCCGCTGGGCCCTGAGCAAGTTTCCAGGTTAGACACAGCCACAGGAATGGTAGAGGAGGAGGGGTCTGGAACAAGGACCCCGCTGGGCCCTGCACATGTTTCCAGGTTAGACACAGCCACAGGAATGGTGGTGGAGGAGAGGTCTGGAACAAGAACCCCACTGGGCCCTGAGCAAGTTTCCAGGTTAGACAGAGCCACAGGAATGGTGGTGGAGGAGAGGTCTGGAACAAGAACCCCACTGGGCCCTGAGCAAGTTTCCAGGTTAGACACAGCCTCAGGAATGGTAATGGAGGAGGGGTCTGGAACAAGGACCCCGCTGGGCCCTGAGCAAGTTTCCAGGTTAGACATGGCATTGAAGCAGAGGCTGAAGAGCAGCACTGTACCAAGACCGGCTGATATCCACCAGCAGGTTAAAAACATTGACTGCAGATGCTGGAAACCAGATTCTGGATTAGTGGTGCTGGAAGAGCACAGCAGTTCAGGCAGCATCCAAGGAGCTTCGAAATTGATGTTTCGGGCAAATGCCCTTCATCAGGAATTCCAGATGAAGGTCTCGCCCAAAACTTCGATTTCGCTGCTCCTTGGATGCTGCCTGAACTGCTGTGCTCTTCCAGCACCACTAATCTTGATATCCAGCAGCAGGCTGGAGAGTCAAAGAGTTTGAGATCAAGTATGAAGTAAACCATTCTACAAAGAACAATTGGATAAAATATCAACGCTATTGCTGCAATATTTTGTATTTAAACAGAGATACAACAAGGCGCTGGAGAGTGGTGACTCTTTGCGAATAACATGCAAAACAATACTTTCTACTTTTTTTTAACGTGACAATAAATCTAAACTAATATAAATTTAATCTAAAGCTGTTAATACCTTCTCCATCCCAATTAAAATTTATTCAAGTATAATACAACCTTCCTCTTTGATATTCAGACCTCCCTCATCCTCCTCAACACTGAATACAGATGCAAAGTACTTGCTTCAAACTTTATCACCTCTTCTCGTTCAAAATACAGTTTCCAACTTTGGCCTCTCCAGTATGCTACTCTTTCCCTGGTTATCTTCTTTGACCTAATGTTCCTAAAGGTGACTTTAGATTTACCTGTAATTTGCTTGCCAATGTTATGTCATGTGCCCTTTTGGTTTGCCTTTGTTCTGTTTAAGTAGCTCCTGCACTTATTCTCCTCTGGGAGACCTGGTGTTTTGAGTCCTTGATATCTACCATAAGCTTCCATTTTATCCTAATCCAATCCTCTATATTCTTCGGCATCTAGGCTTCACTGCACATGTTTTTCCCATCCTTCACTTTCACAGATATATTTTGGCCCAGTACTCTTACTATGTCCTTGTTGAAATACTCTCACTGGTTGGATTTGGATTTTCCTCATGTCGTAGCTCCCAGCCTACTTTGCATGTTCTTATATTAAAGTTTGCCTTCCCCGATTTAGAAGTTTTATTTTTGCTCTTTTTCATAACTACCTTAAATCTCACTGAGTTCTGATCACTAACACCAAAATACCCTCTGACTGACAGTTCCACTGCTTGCCCAGTGTCATTTCTGCAATCTAGACCCAGCACTGTCCCCTCTCTCCTGGAATTTTCTGCTTGCTAGATTAAAAAGCCCTCTGGGATACATATTAAAAATCCTGCCTATACTAACACTTTCACGTTTTGCTTATTCCAGTTAATATTTGCAAAGCTTAAATCCTCTGCTATTAGTGTGTCACTTTTACACTTTAAAATTAGCCTTCATATCTAGCCTGACTGTTTGGGGACTATACTGCACCACCAGCAAAGTGATGGTCTCCTTTTTGTTCTAAAGTTCTCGATACTAGATGAGCCAAAGTCCCCTTTTGTGCTGTTTGGGTGACTCAGGATGGCCTCAATTGAGGAAACTTTTCAATCAGCATTGACCCTGTCAGTCAGCATTGGCCCCACTCATTGTCAATCAGCCCTGGCCCCACCTTCTGTCAATCGTATAATCCCTTCAGTGCAGAAAGAGACGATTTGGCCCACTGCTTCCACACCGACACCCCCAAAGAGCATCCCACCCAAGCCCAGTTCCCAACCCTATCCGCGTAACCCCATATTCAACCCAGCTAATCCACCTCACCTACACATCCCGGACACTATGGCTAATCTACCTAACTTGCACATTTTTGGACTGTGGGAGAAAACTGGAGCACCCAGACAAAACCCACGCAGACTTTTAGGAGAATGTGCGAATTCCACACATGTAATCACCCAAGGCTGGAATCAAACCCAGATCCCTGGCACTGTGACATAGCAGTGCTAATCACTGAGCCACAGTGCTGCCCTAATCAGCACCTATTCCACCTCCTGTCAATCGTAACTGATCCCGCACTATGTCAATCAAAAGCAAGAAGTGATATAGAGTCAGAAAGTGTAGAAAGCATCTGGGTGGAGTTGAAGAGCCATAAAGGAAATATGGTAGCTGTGTACAGGCCTCCCAGTAGTAGTCAGGATGTGGGGAAGAAAATAAATCCAGAGATGGAAAAGGCATGTGAGAGAGGCAGTGCTACAAGAACCACGGGTGGGAGGGCTTCAGTCTGCAGATGGACTGGCAAAATCAGATTGAGAGTGGATCTCAAGAAAGGGAATTCATGGAATGTCTACAAGATGGTTGTTTGGAGCAACTAGTGTTCAGGGATGTGTGGGTCGGGTGTATTAGTCAGGTGTATTAAATGTAGAGCAAAAGGGTAAGGGAATGGTTCTGGTTGGGTTACTCTTCAGAGGGTCGGTGTGTACTTGTTGGGTCAAAGGGCCTGTTTCCACACCACAGAGGTTCGAAGGATCGGGTATTGAACACTGGGTTGACAGTGTGGTGTTGGAAAAGCGCAGCAGGTCAGGCAGCATCTGAGGAGCAGGAGAATCGACGTTTCGGGCAAGAGCCCTTCATCAGAACTGAACACTGGGATCAGGTTTCTGAGAAAACTATACTCAGAATTATGAGTCTGAGAGGGCATGGAGATGTTTCCACTTGTAGGAGAGGTTGGGATCTGAGATGAGGAGGAATTCCTTTAGTCAGAGGGTGGATCTGTGGAACTCCTTGCGGCAGAGGATGTGGAGGTGAAGTCACTGTGTGTATGTTAGACGGATATGGTTAGGCTTCTTTTCCACCTATCCACTCCACCCTCTCCTCCTTGACCTATCACCTTCATCCCCTCCCCCACTCACCCATTGTACTCTTTGCTACTCTCTCCCCACCCCCACCCTCCTCTAGCTTATCTCTCCACTCTTCAGGCTCACTGCCTTTATTCCTGATGAAGGGCTTTTGCCCGAAACGTCGATTTCGCTGCTCGTTGGATGCTGCCTGAACTGCTGTGCTCTTCCAGCACCACTAATCCAGTATTTGGTTTTCAGCATCTGCAGTCATTGTTTTTACTTTGAAGAAAGGTCATTAACTCTGCTTTCTCTGCACAGGTGCTGCCAGCTGCTGAGCTTTTGCAGTAATATTTCTAACCTTTTTTGAAAAGGCAGGTTCTTGATTGGCAAGCAGAAAAAACTGTCATGGGGATGAAACAAACTTGACGGGCTGAATGGCCATGTTTCTGCCCCAATATCTTACATTTAAAAGTGATTGTTGAATGATCCTATCGTCAATCAGTCAAAGATCACACGATACTAGGCTAGTCCAGCAGGTTAATTTGAAACTGCAACCTTTTGGAGGAGCGCCGAATGGGTGCAGTTTCAAATAAACCTGTTGGACTATAACCTGGTGTTGTGTATCTTTTAACATTAACAATCAGCACTAACCATATCCGAGAACATTTCTGTCCAATTGAGTCTCTGCTTTCTTTAAACATCTCCGGGCCTTTGTGATTGGCTCTTATTGCATAGCACTGACCAACCAGGAGCCGGCCTCGCGGAAAGGGGGGAATTTCAAAGCACTCAATGAGCTTCGAGATGAACCAGGTCTTCCGGGGATTTAATCCTTTGTCGCCGCCCTCTCTTAGGGATTCAGCATTACTCTCTTCCCCTACCCTGTGATCCAGGGGACCACATGGTCCCCTCGCGCATCTCCGGGATTCTCCTCTCTTTTGGGATCCCATTCCCAGTCCTGGATAAAGTCAGGGCTGGTTGTTCACTCTGTGCCCCAGAAATGGCTGGACAGGAACAGCAGGTGCCGAGTGAGGCTAGACGGCGAAGGGAGAGTGTGAGTGGAGCAAAAGCGATTGAGAGTCGGGGAAAGAGCGGGTGTGTGCTCGGGGATGTCGAGTCGGGGGAAGGGGGAGAGGACGGGGAAAGAGTGGAGAGAGGCTTGTACGGGGGGGGGGGGGGGTGGAATAGCAGGCGCAAGAAAGATGAATCTATAGAAGAAAGTTAAAAATCACACAACACCAGGTTATAGTCCAACAGGTTTAATTGGAAGCACTAGCTTTCGGAGCGACGCTCCTTCATCAGGTGATAGTGGAGGGCTCGATTGTAACACAGAATTTATAGCAAACATTTACAGTGTGATGTAACTGAAATTATACATTGAAAAATTGACTGTTAAGCCTTTCATCTGTTAGAATACAGTGATAGTTTCACTTTCATGTGCAAATCACAAAACCTTTTTTTTTAAAAGTTGCATTCTCGGGTTAGCTGTTAACAATGGTGATAGCTAGACAATATGTTGAAGGTACTGGATTAGTGGTGCTGGAAGAGCACAGCAGTTCAGGCAGCATCCAACGAGCAGCGAAATCGACGTTTCGGGCAAAAACCCTTCATCAGGAAGGTTGAAGGTGATAGCCCCCTGTGTTCTCTGTCTATGACCTGATGTTTAGGTTGATTTAATCTAAAAAGTGAGATAACAGAGTTTTACACAAATTCATGCAGTTTTTGAGCTCAGAGTTCTACAAAAGGGGCTAACTATGTTTTCCTGTTACAGGGACACAGCTCACAGAAACTACTCCCCCCGCTGCTGCTGCTGCTGCTAAATGTTGTTGCTGCTGTTTCAGGTCAGTGCTGTCACCGCTAGAACATTTCTGCAGTGATTAAAGGCTGGGGATGAGGGAAATTACCTTTAGCTGCTGCGTGGATTGCAAGTGGACCCATTGGGGGGAGTGGATACCATGGGTTCATGCTTCACACCAAGATCATGAGAGCTGAAAGGAAGGAACATAATTTCTTCAGATGGTACTAGGATGGTAGACTGGGAATCTGGTGCTGAAAATGTGCTGCTGGAAAAGCACTGCAGGTCAGGCAGCATCCAAGGAGCAGGAGAATCGACGTTTCGGGCACGAGCCCTTCTTCAGGAATGAGGAAAGTGTGTCCAGCAGGCTAAGATAAAAGGTAGGGAGGAGGGACTTGGAGGAGGGGCATTGGAAATGTAATAGGTGGAAGGAGGTCAAGGTGAGGGTGATAGGCCAGAGTCGGGGTGTGGGGGGGGGGGTGCGGAGAGGTCAGGAAGAAGATTGCAGGTTAGGAAGGAGGTGCTGAGTTCGAGGGATTTGAGGTGCTCTTCCTCCAACTGGTGTGTTGCTATGGTCTGGTGCTGGAGGAGTCCAAGGACCTGCATGTCCTTGGTGGAGTAGGAGGGGGAGTTGAAGTGTTGAGCTACGGGGTGGTTGGGTTGGTTGGTCCGGGTATCCCAGAGGTGTTCTCTGAAACGTTCCGCAAGTAGGCGGCCTGTCTCCCCAATATAGAGGAGGCTACATCGGGTGCAGCGGATGCAGTAAATGATGTGTGTGGAGGTGCAGGTGAATTTTTGGTGGATATGGAAGGATCCCTTGGGGCCTTGGAGGGAAGTGAGGGGGGAGGTGTGGGCGCAAGTTTTGCATTTCTTGCGGTTCCAGGGGAAGGTGCCGGGAGTGGAGGTTGGGTTGGTGGGGGGTGTGGACCTGACGAGGGAGTCACGGAGGGAGTGGCCTTTTCGGAACGCTGATAGGAGAGGGGAGGGAAATATATCCCTGGTGGTGGGGTCTGTTTGGAGGTGGCGGAAATGATGGCGTTTTTACAGGGGGCAGGGTGGGAGGAGGTGTAGTCTAGGTAGCTGTGGGAGACGGTCGGTTTATAGTAAATGTCCGTGTTGATTCGGTCGCCAGAGATAGAAATGGAAACCTCGTAGTCCGGGAACCCCGCACTGCCCGGTTCTACCTCCTTCCCAAGATCCACAAGCCTGACCACCCTGGCCGTCCCATTGTCTCAGCATGCTCCTGCCCCACTGAACTCATCTCTACCTACCTCAACACTATCCCCCCTAGTCCAGGAACTCCCCACATACGTTCGAGACACCACCCACGCCCTCCACCTCCTCCAAGACTTTCGTTTCCCTGGCTCCCAACGCCTCATCTTCACCATGGATATCCAATCCCTCTACACCTCCATCCGCCATGACCAGGGCCTCAAAGCCCTCCGTTTTTTCCTCTCCAGACATCCCCAACATTACCCTTCCACCGACACTCTCATTCGTTTGGCTGAACTGGTCCTCACCCTTAACAATTTCTCCTTTGAGTCCTCCCACTCCCTCCAGACCAAAGGGGTAGCCATAGGCAGACGTATGGACCCCAGCTATGCCTGTCTCTTTGTTGGCTATGTAGAGCAGTTGATCTTCCGTAATTATACTGGCACCACTCCCCACCTCTTCCTCCGCTACATTGATGACTGCATTGGCACCACCTCGTGCTCCCGCGAGGAGGTTGAGCAATTCATCAACTTCACCAACACATTCCACCCTGATCTTAAATTTACCTGGACCATCTCTGACACCTCCCTCCCCTTCCTGGACCTCTCCATCTCCATTAATGACGACCGACTTGACACCGACATTTTTTACAAACCCACCGACTCCCACAGCTACCTGGATTACACCTCTTCCCACCCTACCTCTTGCAAAAATGCCATCCCGTATTCCCAATTCCTCCGCCTCTGCCGGATCTGCTCCCAGGAGGACCTGTTCCACCACAGAACACACCAGATGGCCTCCTTCTTTAGAGACCGCAATTTCCCTTACCAGATGGTTAAAGATGCCCTCCAACGCATCTCGTCTACATCCCGCACCTCCGCCCTCAGGCCCCACCCCTCCAACCGTAACAAGGACAGAATGCCCCTGGTGCTCACCTTCCACCCTACCAACCTTCGCATAAACTAAATCATCCGCCGACATTTCCGCCACCTCCAAACAGACCCCACCACCAGGGATATATTTCCCTCTCCACCTCTTTCTGCCTTCCACAAAGACTGTTCCCTCCGCGACTACCTGGTCAGGTCCACGCCCCCAAACAACCCACCCTACAATCCTGGCACTTTCCCCTGCCACCACAGGAACTGTAAAACCTGTGCCCACACCTCCTCCCTCACCTCTATCCAAGGCCCGAAAGGAGCCTTCCACATCCATCAAAATTTTACTTGCACATCCACTAATATCATTTATTGTATCTGTTGCTCCCAACGCGGTCTCCTCTACATTGGGGAGACTGGGCGCCTCCAAGCAGAGCGCCTTAGGGAACATCTCCGGGACACCCGCACCAATTAACCACACTGCCCCGTGGCCCAACATTTCAACTCCCCCTCCCACTCTGCCAAGGACACGGAGGTCCTGGGCCTCCTTCACCGCTGCTCCCTCACCACCAGACGCCTGGAGGAAGAACGCTTCATCTTCCGCCTCGGAACACTTCAACCCCAGGGCATCAATGTGGACTTCAACAGTTTCCTCATTTCCCCTTCCCCCACCTCACCCCAGTTCTAAACTTCCAGCTCAGTAACTGTCCCCATGACTTGTCCGGACTTGTCCTACCTGCCTATCTCCTTTTCCACCTCTCCACTCCACCCTCTCCTCCCTGACCTATCACCTTCATCCCCTCCCCCACTCACCTATTGTATTCTATGCTACTTTCTCCCCACTCCCACCCTCCTCTAGCTTATCTCTCCACGCTTCAGGCTCACTGCCTTTATTCCTGATGAAGGGCTTTTGCCCGAAATGTCGATTTCAAAGCTACTTGGATGCTGCCTGAACTGCTGTGCTCTTCCAGCACCACTAATCCAGAATCTGGTTTCCAGCATCTGCAGTCATTGTTTTTACCGCATAGAAATGGAAAGGTCTAGGAAGGGGAAGGAGGAGTCTAAGAAGGTTCAGGTGAATTTGAGGTCGGGGTGGAAGGTGTTGGTAAAGTGGGTGAACTGTTCAACCTCCTCGTGGGAGCACGAGGCAGTGCTGATACAGTCATCGATGTAGCGGAGGAAAAGGTGGGGGTTGATGCCAGTGTAGCTGCAGAAGATGGACTGTTCCACATATCCTACGAAGAGGCAGGCATAGCTGGGGCCCGTGGCTACTCCTTTGGTTTGGAGGAAGTGGGAGGATTGGAAAGAGAAGTTGTTCAGGGTGAGGACCAGATCAGTCAGTCGAAGGAGGGTGTCAATGGAAGGGTACTGGTTGGTACGGCGGGAAAGGAAGAAGCGGAGGGCTTTGAGTCCTTCGTGATGGGGGATGGAGGTGTACAGGGACTGGATGTTCCTTCGTGATGGGGGATGGAGATGGGAATCTGGTAGGCCTGTGATCGGTGACTGAATGCTGGCAACAGGTCTGAGAAATGCTATACGTTAAACATGTGAGAGGCGATTTCGGTTCAAACAATTAAGATGTGCCTGACCCAACAGGCTTCTCTATAATAAAAGACAAGACATGCTTCTTTTGTAAGAACATTTTGTATACTCAAAAGTGGGATAATTTAAATTGTGCAAATGCTGACATTTTGTGAGCAGAGTGAAAAACAAGTCCTTGACTGATAAGACTATAGGATAGAAAAACAACTCGAGAGACATCTGCTACAGATTGATAAGACCACTAACACAGACAGAGAAGAATAAGTCCTTGACTGATAAGACTACAGGGTAGAAAGAAACAATTCTGGAGACATCTGTTGCAGACTTTGTGACGAGGGTGCAGAATGGAAAAGTACTGACGGTTTAGAGTGTGAACCTCTTTAGATCCAAAGAGGGGAGGGACTTGTGCTGTATATAATGAGAAACTTTGTAAGCCTCAGCGCGCCTTTTTCTCAGAAGGGTGCCCAACTCTGCAGACTTGCTAATAAAACTTTGTTCTCCTGAATTTGTCTAGAGCGATTATTAAGAAGCGATTTACGTTTCTAACTAACAGAACTGAAAATTTTTGCTGTGTGTGGGGGGTGGGGGAGGAAAATGTCATCAGGACTGGGGATTGGACTTTAAATCCTGGGAAAGGGTGAAGTCTGACTGTATTGATGGAACTTTGTTCCACCATTCAAATCACATCACGACTGATCTGTAGTCCAAGTCCACTTACCTGCCTTCGCCCCATAACACTTGTACTTTTTGCTTAATAAAAAACACTCAGATTTTAAATTAACTGATCCAGCATCCACTAGCCTTAGAGCAAGAGAGTTCCAAACAATTACCACCCTTTTGTGTGTAGAAGTGCTTTCTAAGATCTCTGCTGAACAATCTAGCACTAATAGTCAGACTGTGGCCGTTAGTTCTAGAATCCCCAACCAGTGGAACTGGTTTATTTATGAATTCAGTCTTTTACTGTTCATATCTTGAAGACTTTGGTCAGATCACCTCTTAACCTTCTAAATTCTGGAGAAAAAAAATTATATTCTCTCCTCGTAACTAGACCCTGAAGTTCAGGTATCAGTCACGTAAACCTACAATTCGTACTCTCTCCAAGACCAACATATCCTTTCTAAGATCTGTTTGCAGTACCCCAAGTGAAGTCTAACTGGGGTTTTGTATAATACAGCAAAACATCTGCATCCTTATCTGTACCAATAAGTTTGTTTTGGCATCCACTGTATTTGACTTCATACTATTGAGAAAGTACCTTTAATCTATCCTTTTCAGCCCAAAAGGAGAGGGGTAAAGTGTGATAGGTTGGTAACAGAGGGAGGTAAGATCCACATTTTGGATTTCAGTCGATGGGTAGTTACCCCTTTAGATGGAATTTGATTTTGAGTATGTAGCTGTTTATTTTAATTCACAGACCAAGTCAGTTGACCCTCAGTAGTCAACTGTTGCAGTCTTTAGTTTTATTTAAAAATAAATAAGTTTTGAGTACAGTTCTTGTTTTTAAAAGCTATGAATTGGATTTTTTTTTAACAAGGCTGTTGCTGGGATTGGATGGTTTAAGCTATAGGGAGAGGCAGAATAAGCTGGGGCTTGTTTCTCTGGAGCATCAGAGGCTGAGGGGTGACCTCATATAAAATCATGAGGGGCATGGATAGGGTGAATAGCCAAGATCTATTTCCCAAGAGAGAAACTAGAGGGCATTGGTTTAAGATGAGAGGGGAAAGGTATAAAAGGACCTGAGGGCAACTTTTCATGCAGAGGGTGATGCTTGTATGGATATAATGTAGCAGCTGTGAATAATGGATAATTATTTTCAATCTCTTCTAGGTAACTCGCCTGTCCCAGTTTCTGGGTACCTGAGGGAGCAGGTCGTGCTGCCCTGTACCTACAAAAGGAATGCCCCAGTGTCTGATTTACAGATAATCTGGGGGACACTTAAGAGGGAAATTGTCCACAAGTTTGTGAATGGGAGCGATGATTTAAGAGAACAAGACCCACGGTTCAGAAACAGAACAAACCTGTTCAAAGATCAACTGGAACAAGGCAACTGGTCAGTTCTGATCTCTGACCTCCGGGAGACAGACCAGGATGAATACCAGTGTCAGATTTACAGCAGAATGGAGGATCACTTTCGATGGGAGGGAGTTGTTTCTGTCCATCTCTCTGTCACAGGTAAGAGATTTCTGTTCCTGATATCATGTTTAATCTCTGATTTTAAATGGTGCATTTATTGTTGACTAGTCTGGAGTCTCCGAATACTTCTGCAGTTTGTTTCACACACCGTACTAAACACATAATATTTCCTTTAGAGCGAGCTCCTACACCTGCACTGAACACACCTGTACTAGGTAAGTCTGTTTCTAAACTACTGCATTATCTTACGTTGGATCATGCTGGATCGATCGGGAGGAACATTGGAAGGTTTGAAATGCTATGTGATATTTTCACAAGAATTACTTTGAGAGTGTGAGTGATGCGAGTCACTAACCTGGGACTGGTCCTTAAACTCCCTGCAATTGTTAAAAGCAAATTACTACGGATGCTGGAATCTGAAATCAAAAGAGAAACTGTTGGAAAATCTCAGCAGAAAGCTTTGACAAAGGGGGAGTTAGACTCACAACGTCAGCTCTTTTCTCTCCTTACAGATGCTGCCAGACCTGCTGAGATTTTCCAGCATTTTCTCTTTTGGTCCCTGCAATTGTTACTTATGTTTCTCAGACTCCCCTTCCTATCGCTTTCAGATATAGAATTCTGAGAATTCCTGCTTTCCTCAAGCAGTAGTGTTTCTGGAATTGTGTAGGGAGTCTCCGTATAATATGAATAAAACTCTTCTGTTAGGGAATCTGATGGGATTAGGATTGATTCTGGTTATAATCAATGGAGAGAAACATTGACTCACTTTTTGCACGTCTGTTTACACGTATGACGATGTAACTATTTAAAACCAATAACTGGAACTACCATTATAAATAACGTGTTGCTGAGTGTTAACTTTTTCAGACCATGGCTTGAATCCTAACATCTTGATATTGAGGCAGAATGACAAAGTTGGAAAGTAAAGAAGGCAAGTCCTTTGCCTGGATTCCACAACCTCACAGGACCTTCTGTCAAATTTCTGTTGGTGTATTCAGTCACATGTACATCAATGGTAGAAACTCTCATCCCTAAGTAAATGCCATCCACAGACCATGGTGACAAGAACTAAAGACGCAAGTAACTGATCAGACCTTCATATAAATCCAGCATCACAGTGTAACCATGTGAAGCTTGGGATGTAATGTACCAGCAGGGAGGTTCTATCTGTGGATAAATCCTTTCAATCTTTTCCAGGTGACTCGCCTGTCCCAGTTTCTGGGTTCCTTGGGGAGCAGGTTTTGCTGCCCTGTATCTATAAAGGGAATGTCCCAGTCTCTGATTTACAGGTTATGTGGGGGACGTCCAGGAGTGAAATCGTACACAAGTTTGTGAATGGGAGCGATGATTTGAGAAAACAAGACCCACGGTTCAGAAACAGAACAAACCTGTTCAAAGATCAACTGGAACAAGGCAACTGGTCAGTTCTGATCTCTGACCTCAGGGAGACAGACCAGGATGAATACCAGTGTCAGATTTACAGGAAGGTAGCTGCTCGCTTTGATTGGGAACAGACTGAACATGTTCATCTCTCTGTAACAGGTGAGCAGTGTCTGTTTCAAGTATTCTGTATTTAGTCTTTGGTTTTATGGTGATGGTATTGCAGGAACTACGTTACTAGATAACTAATCCAGAAACATGAACTAACCATCAGAGGAATGAGTATTCAAATCCTGCCATGTCATTTTCAGAAATTAAATTCAGTTTATTAAATAAAAATATGGAAGTCAGATCCCAATAAACATGACCATGAAGCTGTTGAAACTGGTTCACTCATCCCTTTTGGGAAGGAAACCTATTACCCTTAGCTGTTCTGATCTATGTGTGACTCCAGTCCATAATTAACCTGAGTGAGTTTTAACTGGACCCTGACTTGTTCAGATGCTTCAATCAAGCCACTGGATGGACTGGAAAAAAACTGAATGGACCAGTGGCTACAACCCAAGGACTGAATCAGGACACAACAAAGATACATACCCAGTCCAGTCAACATGGTAAAGAACCTACACTAAAGCTGGGCTGTTGGATTTAATTGAAAAGAGGCTGCTGCTGGTCATTGTCCAGTTCTCTCTATTGGAAAGCATGTATCCATCCCATTGTAGGGCAGTGTGTGTGTGTGTGTGCAAGGAGCTGTGTAGTGGTCCGGTGTGTGTGACTATTGGGATCCAACCTCCCACATCCCTACAGGACTAGAATTAACCAGAGATCAATTTGTATTCTGCTGGTTCTGAAAGACTAGGTGCTGAAGGTCTCTGCTGTTAGTTTTGTTTGTGTGTCCCAGTCTGTTAATGGCTTCACTCTGTCTCTAGGTCCTGGACTCTCCACTGGAACAAGCGCTGGATTGGGAATCGGGATTGCTGCTGTTTTTATTGTAGCTGGAATTGTGGGTTACATTGTCCTAAAGCGACGAAGGTGAGTTCTGGAATGTTCTACTCTTTCCATGGTAACCCTTTGATCTTTGTATAACATTGTGTGAAATGTTGCTGAGCTCTGTCCCTGTCAATTCCCTGAGCTGTGAGGATGCAGCATTCATTCACTTCCAGCTTGTCATCCCCTCACTGTTGAACAGTCTCTGTGGATTGAACTGGAGCAAATATTATCCCACTAGAAAACCAGAGAATATTTGAGGTGGTGCCACACAATAGGTTTTTGCACAAGGTTCCAGACTCTACAGTTAGGAGACCCAAAATCCTTCCTGTGTCTATCATCTTTCACTTCTTCAGAATTTTAAGTTTCCAAATATATCCTTTTCATTTTTCTCAGCACCAGGTAATATTGGCCCAAGCTCCTCCATCTACCCCCCCATATGCCAATTCCACCATACCAGAAATTGGTCTGGTGAACCTCTGCTGCACTTTCTCAATGGGACTACAACTGTACACACTGTTCCTGGTGTGGTCTCACCATTGTTGTATGCAATTGGAGCAAGGCATCCTGTTTGCTTTCTAAATTTCTTGCTATGTCTGCACATTAGCTTTCAATAAATTGTGAACAAAGCTGTTTAGGTCCCTGGATATCAACACCTTTCTAACCTCTCCATCATTCCTTAAATAGTCTGCACCTCCATTCTTCCTATCAAAGTGATTAATGGACAGAAACAGAGTAGGAATATCTTTGTTTATTAATGAAACTGTATAGGTCTGTTGGGGGGGGGGGGGTCTCTCTATTCACAATCTACATCAATTGAGACTTGATGGGCTTCTTCTGTACTTTATACTTCTATGGTCAGGGTAATATGTGCAAGTTTGCATGTGGTGGAAATTTGGCTGGGAAGGTAAGCAGTATGGAGGGCACAGAGACTGCAAAACTGATGTAGGCCCATGACTGGGCAATGATGGTGGGAGATGGTGTATAGTTTTGTAAGTGTGAATGGTCAACTTTTGGAAAAATGGAAAAGTAATATTTTTACAGTGGGAGGTCAGTGCATGGCATTCAAGGAGGAATTTTTACGCCAATTCCAGACAACTAAAGTCACAAATATATTTGTTCAAGAACTGTTATAAGGATAGCCATGCAGGTACAGACTGCTCAGTGTAAGAGCAGTGATGGAGAAACTTCTGGGAATAATTATTTGGGATTGAAGTAGTAGTCATGCAGAAAAAGGTGTATTAATTGGGAAGAGTCAGCACTGACTACTTAAGGGGAAATTATGCTTAACATTTCTGGAGTCTTTTTTTTGAGTGAAAAAGAAAATGTTGCTAAGAGTAATGCTATTGATGTGGCATATGTTACATTCTAACAACTTGTAAGAATGTGTAATGTGTACTCTGCTGATCTCACTCTACTAGGAATTGTGATCAAAGCCACTCCAGGCATCAAAGCATCTCATGGTCTCTCTGCGAGAGGTGACCTGTTCAGATCAAGCACAGAGCCTCATGCCAACAACACCTGAGCATCTGGATGGAGCGACTGGGGGAACGTGGCTCTCCAACACTAATTTTTCACTGCACTGAACCTGGATTCCATATATTCACCAGCCTCTGGTTGTAGAAATTCCTTCTTCTCATATCTGTTCTAAAGTGATGTCCCTTCACTCTGAGGCTGTGCCCTCAGGTCCTTGTCTCTCCTAATCATGGAAATGTCTCTGTCTCTAATTGTTCAAAATTGACACTCCAACCAAAATGAAGCACTGAACGGTGATAGGAAATCTGTTCAGGTGAAGCACAGAGCCCTGTGCCAACAGCACCTGAGTATCAAGATGGAGCAGCTGGAGAACAAAACCTTCTGGGGAATAGGATTGTCCAGCACTAACTGTGTTTCCACTGTAAACAGCCTGGCTCAGGGAGGGGGGAATCAGCCCAGTATTGTAGCCTTGTGGAAGGTGTTTGATACAGTGCCACACAATAGATTTGAGGAAAGTTATAGGTCATGGAATAAAAGAGACTTTAGCAACTTGGATTCAGAATTGGCTGAGGGGAAATAAAAAGAACTAACTGTTAAAATGGATATTTTTCGGACTGGAGGAAGCTTTGTAGAAGTATTCCCAAGAGGCTGGTATTAGGACCCTTTTATCTTCCTGATGCATTTCAAAGTTTGCACATGAGGCAAAACTTGGAAGAATTAAATACTGAGGATTGTGTAGAACTACAAAAGGGGTGGCACGGTGGCACAGTGGTTAGCACTGCTGCCTCACAGCGCCGGAGACCCGGGTTCAATTCCCACCTCAGGCGACTGTGTGGAGTTTGCACGTTCTCCCCGTGTCTGCGTGGGTTTCCTCCGGGTGCTCCGGTTTCCTCCCACAGTCACAAAGATGTGCAGGTCAGGTGAATTGGCCATGCTAAATTGCCTGTAGTGTTAGGTAAGGGGTTGATGTAGATGTAGGGGTATGGGTGAGTACGCTTCGGCGGGGCGGTGTGGACTTGTTGGGCCGAAGGGCCTGTTTCCACACTGTAAGTAATCTAATCTAAAAAAAGGACTTAGACAAATGGGTGGAGTTGACAGATGGGTGGTAGACTGGGCCCAATGTAGAGAAGAATGAGATGATGTATGTTTGATCAGATGATCATCAAAAGCTAACATTAAAATAGGGTGCACAATTCTAAAAGGAGTTGCAGGAGCAACAGGTGGCCAGACAGATGAAGAGAACAAGGAGCAAGTGAGGACTGCAGGTGTTGAAGATCAGTCAAAGTGTGGTGATGGAAAAACACAGCCGGTCAGGCAGCATCTGAGGAGTAGGAGAGTCGACGTTTGATCAATGAGCTCTTGGTCACAATGAAGAGAGGAGTTAGTAAAACATCATTCATAGGGTCATGGAGTGTCAGAAAAAATGTAATGTTGAACTTGTACAAGACACTTGAATAGAGGATAACAGGAGATCTGATAGAGGGTTTCAAAATCACAATCAGGTTTTACAGATTAGAGAGGAAGAAAATGTTCCTATTATAAAAGGATTGAGAATCAGAGCACAGGTTTAAATTGCTTTTCAAAAGAAGCACATGCAAACTGATTTTTAAAGGAAGTTTTCACGCGGCAAGACTTAAGGTATGGAATGTGCTTTCCTGGCAGTGTGCTGAATAGGTTCCATTGAGGCATTCAAGACAGTATTAGATAATTGAAACAATTTTTGCAAGGTAATTGGGGGGGGGGAGAAAGCAGAAGATTGATACTAGATAATGATGCCCACTTGAAGAGCTGGTGCAGACACAATGGGCAGCACCTGAACCAGAACACATCAGTGATAGTCCCAAGGTAACAGGCAGGTGGTTAGGAAGATAAAGGGGACATTGGGCATTATTGGAAGAGGAAGAAGTATTAGAGGACAAAGTCTTGCTGCAAGTTACATACGGGATAGGTATGAGCAAATTAGAAAATTGTGAAGGATTGATCCCAATCCAAAGCAGGAAATCTTTGCCTCAGTGTAAAACAAAAGTTCCCTAGACTCAGTCCTGGGATGAATGGGTTCAACAAAGGTGAGATTATTTAATGGAAATATAATATTCTGGGGGTCTTGAAGATAGATGCTGAGTGGCTGTTTCCCTCCTACCTGGATGGAATTTTGTATCTCAGATGGTTGTAGATGCTCTATTGGTCAATATATTTGGGGCTGAGAGCTAGATTTTTAAACTCTCGCCTTTGTTTTCATATTCCCTTTGTGGCTTATCTCTACCTATCTGTAATGTCCTTTACTCACACAACACCATTCCTCCTCTTTTTCCATCACTCCACCACAGACAGCTGTGCTTTCAGCTGTCTGGATGCTAGGGTCTGACATGTCCTCTTTTCTGACTTTATCGGAATCCCACTCCTGTGCTGTGATTCTCTTTATAAAAACCAAACACTGATCAAACTTAATTTCTTTTCGTGTAACTTATTGTTGAGTTTAATCATCCTTGTGAAGCATTTCAGATGTTGTCTGTCAAAGGTGTTATTTAAGAGCATTAGAATATAGGAGCAGAATTAGACAACTTGGCTCATCAGGTCTGCTCCACCTTGATATCATGGCTGATCTTTTCCGCATCCACAATAAGTGCAACCTGATATTCAAACCTCTAGCATTTTCAACACTCCCAACACTTAGTCTGGGCATCAGAGTATTCAGTGACTGGGAAGCCCATCTCCGGATTTCCTTGTTTCACTCAATATCCACATCTCTCTGCTCACCAACACCCAATATACATTCCTCACAGTGGGAGGAGGAACTACTGCAGGGTTCTCTCACTCACTCTCCTCTGGCCCTCCCTCTGTCAGACAGCACAGCTCCTGTGGAGTGTCTAGCTCTTGCCCACTGCCTCCTGTATAAGCCTCCTCTCATCTACACTATCCTCTTATCACAATACAGCTCCTGCCGGCCATTTTCCAGCTGTCATTGGTCCACAAGATGTTGTGTCCTTCAATACGGCTGTGCTCCTGAATAGCTCCTTTTTACATGTGACCAAAATGTTAAGAGTGTAATATGCTCTCTGGTTTTTCTCTCCTAGACACTCCAGCAATCGAAATGAAGCATCGAATGGTATCACTTTTTGAGGGGCGATTTGCGCAGGTGAAGCATGGAACCTTACGACAACAGCATCTGAACATCAGGATGGAGCGGCTGGAGAACAAAACCTTCGGGGGAACGGGGCTGTCCAGCACTGACTGAGTTTCCACCGCACTGAGCCGGGCTCAGGGATGGGGGAATCGGTCTAGTGTTGGGAGGATTGAGTGATTCCTGGTGGAAAGTTTATGTGGGTGATGCTGCCAGGACCCCACTTGTTGTCCATCTCTAAATGACCCACTGCAGTCTTTGTAGTGATGGTGCTCCCACAGTGGGGAACAGGGGAAGAGGCTTCAGAAACTCCCCCTGCAGCAGCGCCTAGTGGGCAAAGCCAGGAACTACATTACTGCCAGCAACTGGTTTATATCTAGGATTCAGACTCTGGATGGTTTACAGACTGAAACTGCAAGGATTATGCAACACACTAACTTGCTATTCTGAAAAAATCTTGATTATCCGTACTCTGTGCTCTCTGTCCAATATGTGGTATGTTATTGTTGACTTTCTGATTGGGTGGGAAGAAGAGGAACAACTTTTAACTTTGTGTGGGAGGAGCTAGGTTTGTGGTGGGGGTTTATTTACCACCAGTATTCCGTACAATCCAAGGGTGAACTTTATTCCGAGTGACACTGGAGGATATGGTTTCTGTTGGTACAGATGAGGCTTTGTGACAACTGAGTATTGAAAAGTATGGTGGGGACTGTAATCTAGAAGGCTTTTTCTGTTAAGTGTGCTGGAATACACTTCTGCTTTCTTAACCCAAAATTGGCCTTTTGATATTTTTGTCTGTTTCATGAGGCTCATTCATCTGTAAGAACTATGTCACTTTTACTTGATTTTCTGCTGTTGGAAAGGTTTTTTTTGAACTGGCGATGTTTTCAAAAAAAAAAGAAAGGTTGTACTGGAAAAGCTTTTTTTTAATCCCATCGATGTTCTCTGCTTTCCCATGTCTTTTCAAGTCATCAGTCTCAAAGATAATTTTTGATCCCCTTTACAGCTTTATCTGATAGGTTTCAGTTGGGGGGGAGTGGGGGGAGAAAGAGTTCAAGTCAGCGAGACTCATGGATAACACCATCTCTAGTTACTCTTTGCTACCTGTTTGGGTCAATTTGTCTGAGGTGCTCCTGAGACTGGGAGGTGTCAGACAGTTACCTCACTGTATTCATTGTCTGATGGGAGTAACTCATTTTCTTAAGAACAAAGAGCAGCAAAAATGAATTATTTAATATATGACCTCAGTCTCCATAAATCTCTTTTAGGTCCTTAATTGGCTCTGGTCCTCCTGTTTTATCCTTTTCCTGTTCTTGTGTTTGTGGAAGTCTTTTGGCAGCTAACATAAAAAGTAAATCAATCTCTTGTATTATGAAGTTGAAGGTGTGTACTGTACCTTGAGAGTGAACTGAGAGATAACAACAAGCACCTATGTAATGTGACTAGGTAGTCAGTGTGCTGGAAAATATATAACATTTGGCTGTGAAAGGAATACCTGAGTTTTGGTGGTTGTTTTGACAACAATTTAAACTTAACCAATCCATTTAAATTATGCCCCAGGATACTAAAACCCAATTGTTTGAATTTATTGGTTCGATGTTGGCAAAATAATGAGATGATCCAATGTTTTGGGGGGAGGGTTATGAATGCAGACATTTTGAAAATTGGCCAGAGAGCAACTGCCATCAAGACAGAAATGCATGGGGAGCTAACATGCTCACCAAGAAATTAGGAAACACTCTCAAAAGGTACCCTTTCTCATATGAAACATTCTCATAGTAAAAAGAAAGTCAACCCAGGGAGATCTTCAGCCGGAAGAAAGACACAGAAGACAACAGTAGCTGTGTGGTTTTGAAATTAAGTTGATGTAATTTCAAAAGTCTTATTGGAACAGTATATTGTAATACAGTTGGAGGCAGATAGTAAGCAATTGAAAGGGGGGTTTAAGAGTTGAGTAATTGTTGTTTTAATGCTCACTTTCAGAGTTAAAAAATTTTGATGTTATTTTCTTCGAATAGTAGAATTTGGGAGTTCTCTATCCCTCATATTTTAACAGATTACAAGGTGAGGTGAGCTTTTCTGGGTGTTTGATTTCATTAGCAGAGGGGTTCACCACCATATTGTAACACTTATACTATCCTTGCTTTTCCTATTTGTGATTTTTTTTTTGCAATTCTACATTCGGCCTGGTTCCCATTTATAATATCAATCTGCCATCTGAGAAAAACATCCCCTTTCTTCTCCCTCTATCACTTTCTAGCCAGAGTTGTGAATTTCTTTAGCCTATCTCTCCTTCATATGTAGCTTGACTATACCTGAACTGTCTTCTCTATGAAGGCAGTGTGTTGTTCTTTTACAGTTTTGTTGCCAGATTTTGATTCCAGTTCTATGGTGTTGATTAACCTGATCAGTCCTGCACCATACCCAGAGGGAATATTACTGATTAGCAATTGTACCCCTAAGAAGCATGACACTATGTGCAAGCTTAGCTTAGGAAATTTTCTTTGGGAGAATAGCACACACCTACATGATGTATGAGCTGTTGAAAATGAGGATGTGGCCAAGGAATCCCTAATGGAGTCTAATTGGTTTGAACCAAAGCTTTCTGATCATATGTGGAGTCAGCCAAGCCTGCAATATCTTCCACCTTCATTCACATACTGTATCAAACCACTGGCTGGAAAAGGATGATAAGAGGAGGCACTCTGAACAAGGGTTTTTTTTTCTGTTCATTATCTGATTGCAACATTTCTGCTTTCTTTAACAGCATTCAAAAGGCCAATTTTGGGTTAATGAAGATCTACCAGTGAAATCTGAACAATAATAGTTTAGCTCTCTGCTTTCCTTCTGTGTGATGGTGGCTTGTTTTTGAAAAAAAAAGTTTTTTTTTTGGTTGGAAGTCCATGTTTTCTTTTTTCCAAGATTTTGTGTGTCATTAGTCTCAGACAATTTTGAATAGTTGCACTGTGCAGCATCATTCAGTGAGTTTCATTTGGAGGATGGGGGTGAAGGTTGTGGGATGGGGGCCCTCACTGGACGAATACTCTCTTCGAGTTACACTCTAACGACTATGGAGTCACGAGGCTTGTGTGTGTGCGTGTGCGTGTGCACAGCTGGGGGGGGGGGGGGGGGGGGGGGGTGTGGTGTTTGCCTGACCAGTACCTCAAAGCTTTCATTACTTTAATTAGAGTAATTTATTCTCTTAAGAACATAGAGCAGCAAAATTGTCATTTAATACTTCAATAATGGCTTCTACCTGCCCACCCCCCTACAAACAATGTCTTCTGCTCAGTTCAACCGCTGATGGCTGATAAGAATCCGTGACCATGTTGAACTGGCCTCAGGGAGGTAAATTAACCATAGAATAATTCATGGTTAATTGCACGGTGTTGGATCCTGGCTCCCTGGAAACATTAATGATACAAAGCACATTTGATCACAAGCCCATCAAAAAAATTGTCTGTGTAGGTAATGCAGTGAGTCTGACATGACTCACTAGAGCTAAAAGGAGCTGGAAAATGGTGGTTTGTATGCTGTTGAGAGGGGGGGGGGGGGGGGGGAAAAGAAGTAGAGGAGCAAATAGAACAGATAGTGAGGGTGCTCAGAGCAAAAACAAGGAGAGTGTTAATGGTGGTGAAGGAGGGGTCATCATTACACTCATAGTTCTGGATTAGTGGTGCTAGAAGAGAACAGCAGTTCAGACAGCCAAGGAGCAGCAAAATCAACATTTCGGGCAAAAGCCCTTCATCAGGAATAAAGGCAGAGAGCCTAAAGCTGGAGGGATAAGCTAGAGGGGGATTGGGGGTGGGGAGAAAGTAGCATGGAGTACAATAGGTGAGTGGGAGAGGGGATTAAGGTGATAGGTCAGGGAGGAGAGAGTGGAGTGGATAGGTGGAAAAGATAGGCAGGTAGGACAAGTCATAGGGACAGTGCTGAGCTGGAAGTTTAGAACTAGGAGGAGGTGGGGGAAGGGGAAATGAGGAAACTGTTGAAGTCCACATTATGCCCTGGGGTTGAAGTGTTCTGAGGCAGAAGATGAAGCGTTCTTCCTCCATGCGTCTGGTGGTGAGGAATCCACCATCTGCCATGGCAAGACTTGATCTTGGGTATCCAGAATATTATCTGGGTCTTTGGATTAATACTCTAGCATTTATACCACTAGAACATCACCTCCTCTGTTATTGTTGTTACAAACAAAATGGAGGAGAGAGGTCATGCTCTGAAGTTGTTAAACTCTGTGTTGGGCCCCAAAGACTGTAAAGTATCTTCAAAGTTATGATGAGTGTGGAAATATCAGACAGAGAAAATATTCCTGCTAATTAAAGTACTGGGAACCAAAGGGCACAGTTTTTAAGTGTTTTGTGAAAGAAGCAAATGTGAGGAGGGGGGGAAAAAAAACACTTGCTAAATGAAAGAAGCTTAAGATTTGGAATGTACTGCCTGGAAGTGTAATGGAGGCAGGTTCAATGAAGGCATTCAAGAGTACATTGGGTGACTATTTAAATAGAAACATGCAGGTTATGGGAAAAAGCTTGGCACTAAGCCTAAATGCTTGGAGAATTGATGCAAATGCAAACTGAATGGCTTTCTCTTACACCATTAACATTCTACTATTCTATGATTATCCATCTGAATGCCAATATGGATTCTTGGGATGGACACTTGAAGCACAAGAGATGGACTGGAAACTGTAAAACTCCACAGACTGTGTTTGTCACAAAATGTACATTGTAAATACCAAGAGCAATTGCATTGATACATCCAGGGAGAAACATGCCTTGTGAACAGAAACTGAACCATACTCTAATTTCTTTCACACCCTAAGTTGAACTGTTACCAAATATAATTTTACAAGAAAGTATATGTTTAGGAAAAAATGAATCCAGTCAGATTCTTTGCCTTAAACAGTTTGTGAGAATGCTCTGAAGGTGTTCCTGGGGGGTATTTAACATGCAAAGAAGCACTTCCAACAATGCCATATTTCCCCAGATACCTTCAAGGAGCATCAATCTAGATTGTATGTTCATGGCCTGGGGTTTGTATTTGAACATATGACCACTCTGAGGACTGCAGATAATGGAGGTCAGAGTCATTTTTCCAGCACCATACTGTTCTGTCCCAGAGGTCAGAGTTCATGCTTTTTGACTTGTCTGCTGAGGCACATTTGATACCATACTCATCTCTGAACCATAATGTTCCAGGTTCTGCACCTGAACACAAATCTTGGCTGACACTGCAATGCAATACAGAGGGAGTGTTGAACTGTTGTTTGGAGAAGGTAACACACCATCGGTCTGCTCAGGTGGATGAAAAAGACTGTGGCAATATTACAAAGAGTGGAGGTAAATCTCCCTACAGTCCTGTCCAATATTGTTTACTCATTCCGCATCACAACAAATCATCATCATGTTTTAAAAATCATGCTTTATAAGATGTTGCTGTTTCCAAATTAGCTGCATAGTATCACACATTACAACATTGACTACACTTCACAAATGACCTCATTAGATGGAAAAATTTGTACTGACAAGAACATTTATAAGTTATTAAAAAGTTAGCAAATCACAGTTTGTTATCCTGCGGTCTGTGCTTCATACGTACAATAATACAGAAATCACCAAAGATACAGAAGACCAAACACCAACATTGTGAAACTGTATAACATGGAAGTCAGGGTTAGATGCCTTTGAATACATTCTTATGTAAAACTCTACATGACAGAACCTTCTATGTACGACCCCCAGAAGATAATACCCCTAGGTACATCACCTCTTAATTAAAAAAAACGCTCAGAAGGTAATACCTTCCAATATATATGCCTCACAGTGCATGATTGCCAAAACATAACACCACAGTACAACTTTCCCTCAGTATAGGTGCCTCAGAAGATAACATCTCTAGTACATAGGCTTAATATAGGACCCAGAAGAAAGTGAGGACCACAGATGCTGGAGATCAGAGTCGATAGTGGGGTGTTGGAAAAAAACAGCAGATCAGGCAGCATCTGAGGAGCAGGAAATTCAATGTTTCGGGCATAAGCCCTTCATCAGGAATGAGGCTTGTAGGCCAGAGGTTTGAGAGATAAATGTGAGGGGGTGGGGCTAGGGCTAGGGCTAGGAGAGAAAGGTAGCTGAGAATGCAATAGGTAGATGAAGGTGGAGGAGAAGCTGATAGGTCGGAGGGAAGAGTGGAGCGGACAGACGAGAAAGATGATGGACAGGTCAAGAGGGCATTGTAGAGTTGGAGGCTTGGGACTGGGGTAAGGCGGGGGGGGGGGGGGGGAGGAAAGAGGGGAAAACTAGTGAAATCCACATTAATCCCATGTGGTGCAGGGTCCCAAGGCAGAAGATGAAGTGTTCTTCCACCATGGGATAGGATTTGGTGATAGAGGCGGCCCAGGACATGCATGTCCTTGACAGAGTGGGATGGGGAGCTGACATGTTCAGCCACAGGGCAGTGAGGTTGGTTGGTGTGGTTCTCCCAGAGGTGTTCTCTGAAATGATCCTCAAGTTGGCGCCCTGTCTCCCCGATTTAGAGAAGACCACGTCAGGTTCAACGGATTCAGTAGGTGACATTTGTGGAGGTACAGGTAAATTCTATCGGATGTGGAAAGATCCTTTTGGGTGTTGGATGGAGGTTGGCGGGGGGGGGGGGGGGGGGGGGGGGGGGTGTAGGCACAGGTTTTGCACTTCCCGCGGTGGAAGGGAAAAGGTGCCAGGAAGGAGTTGAGGGCTGGTGGAGGGTGTGGATCTGACAAGGAAATCACAGAGGGAATAGTCTCTCTGGAACACTTATAGGGGTGGGGAGGGAAATATATTCCTTGTGGTGGGGTCTGTTTGTAGGTAGTGGAAGTGGCGAAGGATGATGCAATGTTCTCAGGATGACCAATTCTACCAAAGAAAATGGTAGAATGCCTCCTTCAAAGACCACAATTTCCCCTCCCACGTGATCAATTGCATCCCTCCATTGCATCTCCTCCACTTCTTGCACTTCCACCCTTGAACCCCACCCATCCCAACACAACAAGGACAGAACCCTTCAGGTCCTCACCTTCCACCCCACCAACCTCCATAAACATCACATCACCCTCTGCCATTTCCACCACCTCCACCGCTCCACCACTATCCCTGGGACACCCGCACTAACCAACCTCACCGCCCAGTGGCTGAACATTTCAACTCCCCCCTCACTCCACCAAGGACATGCAGGTCCTGGGCCTCCTCCATCACCAAACCCTAAATACCCGACGCCTGGAAAAAGAATGCCTCATATTCCGCCTTAAGACCCTGCAACCACATGAGATTAATGTGGATTTCACTAGTTTCCTCATTTCACCTCCCCCACCTTATCCCAGTCCCAAGCCTCCAACTCGGCACCGCCCTCTTGACCTGTCTGTACATCGCCCTTTTATCTATCCGCTGCACCCTCCTCTCAGTTCTCTCACCTTCTCCCCCACCTTCACCTACCTATTGCCTTCGCAGCTATCTCCCCCCCCCCCCCCCCCCCCAACACCCACCCCCCCTTCCCATTTATCTCTCCACCTCCCTGGCCCACAAGCCTCATTCCTTTTTTTAAAAATATAGATATTTTTATTAGAAAAGCCTCATTCCTGATGAAGGGCTTATGCCAGAAATGTCAATTGTCCTGCTCCTTGGATGCTACCTGGCCTGCTATCCTTTTGCACCCCATTCTTGACTTAGTATAGGACCTCCAGAATATAATATATCCCATTACATTCACCCTCACGTCCTATAATATAACACCTCTCAGTATATCACTGCTCTGTGTTGGACCCCCCCCCCCCACCAATATACAACATTCCTCAATCTGACGTCCCTCAGTGTGGGATCCCTATATTACATGTCCCTTGGTGTAGTACTCCGCAATGTAATGTCTCAATTTAACATCACCAATCACACTTTCCAGCATTAGGTCCATAGCCTTGAATGTTGTGACGTTTCAAGTGCTCATGAAAGTACATTTTAAAGGTTGTGAGGTTATTCACCTCAACTAACCTCTCAGGCAGTGCATTCCAGACCCCAATCACATTCTGGGTAAAACTCTTTTCCCTTTCAGTCCAAGATGGTGGTGGAGAAGGGCTCCTGTGCAGAGCTCATCTGCTTCGACTTTACTTTTTCTTTTTTTTGTCACCCCTCACTTTCCTTTTATTTTAAAAACTTACCCTGTTCTGAGCTTGGATAGCATCAGCAGTAGCAAGAACCCAGCGCTCAGACCGAGTTGTCTCAAGCCAGGTCCAGGGCTCAGGCCTTAGGCCTCAAGCACACCCAGAGCACAGAAGAGTGGGCCCAGAGCACAGATTGGAGCGAATCCGTACTTACTTTTCTGGAGCTAACCCAGGTCCTGGAATGAGAGCTGCCACATCTGCAGAGGCGACATTGGCGAGGCAGGCCCATCGGCAAAAGATGAGGATCAGCAACTTCATTAAAGGTGGATTTCAACACTGGCAATGGCAGAATAGAATCATGGCAACATCAATGAGTGGCCCAGGAGCAAGAGATGCGACTCTGACATTGATTGATTCAGAGCAGGAGTATCGGCTCAGCAGCAACAATGGCACCTGAGGAGTGGCAACTTCAATGTTCGTAGGTCTGGTGTAGATGGCAGCAAAGTTGTGGCGGACAGGTGGCAGTGCAGACATCATTGACAGTGATGAACTGACTCAGGACTGATGGACTCTCTTCAAGCTACATCTTTTTGTTTTACCCTTATTCTTCAATTATTCAAAAAGGCGCCATTTTGTGGTGACAAATAAAAGCTTTTCACTGTATTGTATTGTATCCTTATTGTCAAATACACATTACAATCAAATCAAATCAATTTCCTGCTCAAACTCCTGCCTCTCATCTTAATGTTTGTTTCTTAACCGCTGTCTGGGTATCCAAGGATGAGCAATGTGTGTTGGCCTCAGGCACAGATACCCACATCCTGTGAATGAATAAAAACATTAAGAAATGCCAAAGCAAGTTGGGAACTCAATGGGCAACAGAAAGACAGGGGCTTAGAATATTTAAAATGTCAAATATTGAAAAATAGATGCAAGGAAACTGAAGGATGAATTAAACAATTATCTTATAAAGTAATTTCATCTAAATTCAAAGCTGCTGTTTGGGAAACAACAGCTCGCTCACTATCTTGGATTTGCCCATCTGAAAGGGCAAACTGGCAGTTGGTGGGAATTATGTCAATTAGAAGGTACCTCGTCCCTCCCTGATAATAACCAGTGTGTGGTTCTATGATTGACAGGCCAGAGCAAAATCTGAGTGGCCACAGCACTAACCAATCACAGAGTCAAACACTTCTACGGGCCAGATCGGGCACTCATTGGCCATCATCGTTAACCTATCACCGGGCCGACCTCTACTTGACAGATCATACCGTAATGACTGACCACTGGATTTCGGTCCCACCCCCTTGGCACATGCAGAAACCGTCGGAGGAAAAGAAATGGTGAAAATTTGAAAAGTCAAACTGAATGGCCAATTTCAGAAAGTTCAATGTATTGGAGAGAAACCTATATGAAGGAAGCTCAGGGAAGCAAATAATTTGGGGCGAGGGGAATGTTTAATGGGATGGGATAAGCATTGGATTTATTCTAAAAGGAGTATTTTTTTATTTAAGAATTTATTGTCAGTGGTTGAAACTTCTCAGAGGAGGTGAACAAGTCTATTTTCTCTTCGCTGGTCAGCCCCACATTCTTCAATAAAGCCTCCCAAACCCACAACCTCCAGCCTCTTTGAGAAGCAAAAGACAGCAGCAACATGGGAATGCCATCATCTCCGTTAGAAACAAATTCAATAAAATTTTAGACAAGACCAACAAATCTGGAAACAAGACAATTTATTACGGACTTGCAAGTATGGGCTGCAACTGCACAAAGCAATTGAACAAATTAGACTTGGGTTAGTTTACAATTATACTTTGAGCTGAGTGAGGTCACCTCTCCAGACTCCTAATTACCCAATCTCGCCTACCAGACTATACAACTGCCCATCTTCGCTCCACCCTTGTTACTTCCCCTTTCACACGTTGGCAACCTTCCTCCCTGTTAGTGCTGACATTTTCATTATTTTGTCGATAGTACATCAAGATATAGTTTAACATTTTGTATCAATACTGCTGGTACATTCCATTCTCAGTACACATCATCAACTTTGCATCATTTTTGTACCGCTCAGGCATTTTAGTTATCAGTTTTTTTGCTGAAAACTTTTTTTAACAATTAACTTGCTTATATTATACTCCAGAGTTAGTATTTAATTAACCATAATTAAAAGTAAAGATACACTTCCCCCAAGTACCTGCAGAGTGAATAATTTTTCTGCTGGACCCCTTTTCTTCGTGTTCTTTTATATCTGCAAAAAACAACACTTTTCATTTCTAACAACTCCCCCATTTCTTTTATTTTACTATTTGTTGTTTTTGCAATGTTTATTCTCTGCCCTCTTTTCACCCTAAAGTGTAGAGGTTCACAATCTTACCATTTCTGCTCTCTGAAGTCTGCCTTTTTTTTTCAAACTCTATGAGTAATCTATGACTCTCTCTTTCTTGTGTGTTTAATGTTGTCATGATCATTGATTGTTGACCTCCGAAGGACATTACCAATTTATTCATTATCCACTTTAACACGTTAAATCCTATTATTAGTCCTACTATTATTAGTAAGACAAAAATACTTAAATTAGCAAACCATTTTCCCCAACTGGTCAGTCCCAGTCACCCCATTCCCACCCCTCATCTTTTGAAAGTTTATTCTCAACTTCTTTTATATTCTTTATCTTTTTCTTTACTATTTCTGCCTTATCTTCTACTTGGGAAGTGGCATCTGGGATGAAGGTGCAACATTCTTTACCAATTAGTGCACAGGTTTCCCCTTTTTTGGCCAAGAGATAACCTAGAGCCATTTGATTTTGTAAAGCTGTTAATCTTGTGGCAATCATTTCAGTGGTTATGGCTGATATTTGGGTCTGAGTTTCTTCCATTACATCGGAGGTATTATTAATTAATTTCTCAAGGGCAGCTGCCAGTTTATGTATCTCTCCCCCTGCCCTTGCCGTACCGTAGCTTGGGAATAATGTCCACAACAGACGGGCAGAGACCTCTCGGGTCTTACGTTTTACTCCCCCTTCATTTCTCAGGTTGTGTTCACGTTTTTCTAGGTGAGGAATTATATAAGCAAGATAACAGCAGCCACTCCAGCTTTTTTTGTTTTGAGGCAATGACTCATCAACATCAAAACATGCATTTCTTCCTATACATTCGGTTATTTGAATGTATTTCTCCCCGGATATAAATGGATAGGCCTTCCGGCCGCATACCCAATATGTTCCATTCAATATTTGGGGAACGGTCTTGGCCGTGGCTGGCTGATGTAGACGCAAGATGATTTTTCTAACTGGAAGGGTGCAGCATTATTCCGATTACAAAAGCAGGTGGTATTTACTGTTCCTTTCAGTGGGGTAATTATAAAGCCATCGATAATACCCTTGGCTCGTGGAGCTGGTCTAGGGAACCATCCTGCAAAGTTATATTTATCCTTTTCATGACTCCACATTGTGTTATTTGTGCCCGAATTAAATTGTTGCACATCATACACTTCCTTTTTGCTAAGTGATATTACCGAGGTAGGGATTCCAGATTCACCATGCTGTGGGACCTCTGCACAAACCCAACAACTTAGTAAGTCCTTTTTGTTCAGCATAATTTTGGCATAGCGTAGTAAAGTGATTTCTCCCATTTCCTTGAATAGTTAGTATTACTATTGTTATAATATTATACCAATATCCACCCATTTCTAACAACCTTCCTGTCTATCTGTTTTAGTTCTTTAGGCGCCAGGAAGAGGTGAGTCCACACAGCCCTTACAAATCAATAACAATATATCAGCAAACTTTAAAAAAAAAAGTCTTTTGTCTCAATTCATTCTTTCTTTCTCAGCTTAATTTTCAGAGGATTTTCTGTAGGATGGGTGTGCCACTCCACAGGACCTTTGACAAGAGTGTGATGGCTCCACCCTTTCTCAACAGTCCGAACAGCTGTTTCGGTGGTTAGAAGAGTTAGGAACGGACCCTCCCAACTTGGGCGTAGTTTGGTATCCTTCCAGGTTTTAATCAAGACCCAAACACCTGGTCGTACACGGTGTACTGCAAACTCTAGTGGTGGTATTTGTACCAACAAGCCTTTGCTCCTAAGAACAGATAATGAAGAACCAAGTGCCATAATATAATTTTTCAAAAATTTATCATTAAACTCAGCTGTTAGGTACCTCTCCTTTCCTCCTAGAAATGGTAGTCTAAACATCATTTCATAAGGGGAAAGACCAATATCATGCCTTGGGGCAGCTCGGACACGTAATAGTACAATAGGCAAACATTTGGTCCACGGTAATTGAGTCTCTATGACTAATTTAGATAATTGTTTCTTCAAAGTCTGATTCATTTGTTCCACATGTCCGGAGGAGGATGGGTGCCAAGGGGTGTGAAATTCCTAGATTTCTAATTCTGCCATTACTCCTTGTAGGATACTAGAATTAAAATGGCTACCTTGATCTGAATCTATATTTTCTACTATTCCATATCTTGGAATAATATGTTTGAGAAGGGTTTTTACCACTCCTTTTGAGGTGGCTGATGACATTGGGAATGCTTCTACCCACCCTGTTAAAATGGTCTACTAAGACCAACAGGTATTTCTGCTTTCCCACTGGGGAATAGTTTAGTGTAGTCTACTTGTATACTTTGGAAGGGTCTCACCCCTGGGTTTCTTCCTCCTTTGATAATTTCCCTTATTATTTTCTTATTAATCTTCTGGCAAGTTGTATATCCTATGCATATTTGTTTTGCTAATGTATAGATTCCCTTGCATCCATATTTCCTTAACACAATGTCGCACATAGCTTGGGAGCCCCAATGATTACCTTGGTGTAAAGTAGCTAGGATGTTCCTCATAACTGGTTTACTCACCAATTCCCTCCCATCTGGCAAGATCAATTTTCCTTCAGTTGTTTATTGGCCCCTATTTCCTGAAATTCTTTTTCTTCTTCCTCCGTGTACACGGGGTTCACGGAAGAAGAATCAACTATGGGACGTTAGTACTTACATTCTTGTTACTGTGGGTTTCATAGCTGCTTCTTTGGTTATTCCGTCTGCTAGCCTGTTTCCCTTTGCTTCTAGTGTGTTCCCTTTCTGGTGTCCGGGTACATGGACTATAGCTATCTCCTGGGGTAATTTTAAGCTCCCCAATACTTGTCCTTTTAATTCTTTATGCACTAAGTCCTTTCCTCTACTATTGATTAGCCCCCGTTCTTGCCATATCTTTCTAAAGATATGAGCTACCCTGTAAGCATACTTAGAGTCAGTGTAAATTGTTCTATCTCAATTCTCTAAGTGTTTTAAAGCTTGGTTCAATGTGTACAATTCACAAGTCTGTGCTGACCATGTGTTAGGTAGCCGGTCAGCTTCCACTATTGGTTCTCTTCACCGTCCACTACTGCGTACCCAATGCATCGTTTTCCTTCCACTACTCTTGATGACCCATCTATAAATAACTGTCTCCTTCACGTAAAGGAATGTCTCTCAGGTCTTGCCTAATCTTAGTCTGATATTCTATGATATCTAAACAGTCATGTTCTAGTTCTAGCTTGTCTAGAGGTTCTCCCTTCCATAAGAAGGTAGCTGGGTTTAGACAGGTGTCTGTTGCTAATACAAGGTCATCTTTTTCCATCAGAATGGCTTCGTATTTTAAAATTCGCAAATCTGTTAATCATCTTCCTGCCTTTTGGTTGAACACAGTTCTGACTTGATGGGGGGGTACCAACTACTAGTGCTCCTCCAAAAGTGAGCTTCCGACTTTCTTCTACCAATATGGCAGTCACTGCTACTGCCCTGTCTACATTCAGGCCATCCTCTTGAAACTGGGTCCAAGGCTTTGGACAGGAAGGCTTTAAGTTGTCTATTTCCTCCTCCTTTCTGAGTTAACACTCCTAAGGCTGCTCCATCATTTACTGTTACAAAAAGGTGAAATGGTTTCTCCAGTAAGGGAAGGGCCAAAACTGGAGCTTGTATTAAATTACGCTATAACTCACATAATTTTTCTTTTTCTTCTTCTGTCCAGTGCAATTTTTCATGTTCGGACTCAGTCAATTTATAAAATAGCCTCTGTTTTCTGAGCGTATGACTCTATCCATAATCTGCAATAGCCCATTAACCATAGAAACTTCCGTAATTCACGTTTAGTTTCCGGGAGGGACAACTCTACTATCCCTTGAATTCTGTCGGGGTTAATAAGTCTAGTTCCTTTGCTAATAAGGTGTCCTAAGTATTTCACCTCTTTTTCTGCATATTGCAATTTACTCCAAGTTACCCTTAACCCCTGTGTCCTAGGAAATTTAACAACCCATTGGTAGCTGAGCTTACATCATTTCTATTTTGTCCTGACACAAGTGGATCATCTACGTATTGCAATAGTGACATTCCCCGAGGCATTTTATGTTGTTCCAGGACTTGCCCAAATAAATTAAGTGATTCTGTGAATCCCTGAGGGAGTACTGTCCATCGGAATTGTTGTTTTCTGCCAGTGTATGGATTTTCCCATTCAAAAGCAAATATATCATGACTCTCTGGGGCTAAAGGGCAAGCCCAGAATGCATCTTTTAAATCTATCAGACTAAACCAACAGTGGTTGCATGATATCTTACTAAAAAGGGGTATATGGATTAGGCACCACTGGGTGGCGTGTCTGAACCAGTCGATTTACTGATCTGAGATCTTGTACTAGTCGGTAAGTCCCATCTGGCTTCCGAACTGGTAGTATTGGAGTATTAAAGGGTGACATGCATGGTGCCAATAAACCTTCTTTTACTGGGGAGTCTATTACTGGTTGTAGCCCCTTGCGTCCCTCTAATGAAACTGGATATTGTGTAAGTCTTACTGTTTTATTTTCTTGTGACAGCGTAATTACATTGGGATTAATGTTTAAATAACCTGTGTTTCCAGTTCTTGCCCACACATTAGGATTTATCTGCTCTTCGTTACTGGTTGTTAATTTATTCATCGTTACAGCTACCGAATTGTTCTCAACTCTAATCTTTAAATTTAGTAAAATTATCAAATCTTTACCTAAAAGGTTGCTTCCGACATCAGGGATACATAATAATTGTCCCATTATTTCTTCATTATTTACTTTTATTAAAGTTGGTTTGAAAACTAGGAATTCTTTCCCTTTTATTCCAGAAATTGAGATTTTTGTTAGTTAACTTAACACCACTAGGTCTAAAGCTTAGGGATGATCGGGCTGCTCCCATATCCACTAGAAATACTGTTTCCTCTCCCTTAGGCCCCACGTTTAAATTTATCAAGGGTTCCTGGTGAGTTTCAGGAAGAAGGAACCCCTGACTTCCCTATTCTTCATCAAAAGTCATCAATGAAACTGCTTCTTTTTGTCGCATTAGCTTTGGACAATCTTTCTTAAAATGCCCTGTTACTCCACAGTAATAAGATCCTGCTGAATGTCTTTTTTTATAATCTGTTCTTTGCCTCTTGTCTTTCCTTGTTACTTTCTGATTCTCTCTCTCTCTCTCTTCACAACTTCCTCAACTGCTGCAACCATTATTTTAGCTTTCTGTTTCTCATCTTCTCTTTTTACATATACTTTCTGTGCTTCATGTAACAATTCCTCCATCTGTCTCTCACTCCATCCATCTAATTTCTGTAACTTCTTTTGTATGTCTGGCCACGATTTGGTTACGAATTGGACCCTCAAAAGTCCCTGAGCTACCGGATCATTAGGATTCATTCCTGAATATTTTCTAGTGACTTTTTAGTCTTTGCAAGAAAGCTGACGGGGCTTCATCTTTGTCTTGTCTTACTTCAAAAGCTTTCGTGAAATTTTGGGATCTAGGCACCGCCTCTCTGATTCCTAAAATAACCATCTCTCGAAAGTCTCTCCTCTATCATGTTCATCCATACCCTTCCATCGTGGGTCTATATTGGGGAATTTGTTTTCAGCTGGTATTACTCCCTCACCCACAGGGTGTCTCTTTTCCCATTCCCTAAGCGCAGCTCTTCTATTCATACCCCTTTCTTCTCCTGAAAATAGTGTCCCCATAATACTCATCAGTTCACCCCATGTATACAAATTCGGTCCCAGGAATTGATCCAACTGTTCCGCCAATCCTACTGGAGCTCCAATCAAACTTTTCATTTCTCTTCCAAAAGACCTGATTTCACTACTGGTCAGCAGTGCAGTAACATATCCGATTTCGCCGTTACCAACAGGTACTTCTTGAAGGGGATATATTTATGCCGATGCCCCGCCTATGTCCTGCTCTTCCCTTCTTTTTACTGCTGATATCGTTCTAATCGGACTCAAGGGAACGTCTTCTCCCAGACCTCTTTCAGGTCCTTGTACCGGAGGGGGGGCTGTGGGAGAGGGAAACGACGGGCCATTATTATCACTGTTATATGGGGGAGGGGGTAAACTTGACAAAGAATCCCAGCGGGAATCCTTTGTTTCCTCATTGCCTTCTTCCGTTCTTGACTTTTTCAGAATTAAAAAGTTCGGGCTCCCTATCCAACATGCGGTGTAGTCAGATTCTTTATAGGAGCACTTCTGTTTCCTATTTACATATATATTTAAATCTTGACATAACCAATCCTCATCTGACCCATATTTAGGCCAAAATACATTTGGGGCTTTAATGCTTTCCTTAGTCCACTCAAAACAACAAAATTTTATCATTTGTTTTTGGTCTTTTCCTCACGTCCGAGGATTGTATTTCCAATCTCTTCGCATTTTTCCTAAAGGACTGTCCATTGGGATATAGTCTTCGGATGTCTCTCTCATTTCTCTTTCTACATCTGAATTGCTATTCTTATTTCCCATTTTGATACTCGGCCGTTTTCTTTATATAATTTTAATTAACCTCCCTGAAGTTCGGTGTTAAGTTCTTCCACACCCACTTCAGGGTCCTAATCTCGGTGTGGGGGTTTCCCCTCTTAATAACTGTTCTAAGGCTGGGTGATCGAATCAGTTAGACATCTTACTTGTTAGATTAATCTAGCCAATTAAAGACCTTTATTCTCCATTTTTTAAGTTGCCAAATCCCCCGTACTTCTCGTATGGAACCGACCAAGGTAATACTTCAAGGTCAATTTTCATACCTTGGTCTGTGCACAAAAGTTACCTGGTCGAGTGCGCGCCCTGTCCCGCAGCAATACCAAACAGCAAAAACTGTTGTCAATCTAGGTCGCCCGAAATTTACCTTCACCTGGGTCTTATGTACACAAGAGTAACCCAACCAAACCACCACGTCTTAGTGCCCTTCGCACCGCGGCGAAACAGCAAGTAATGCTGCAAATACGGCCGCCCGAATACGGGTCTTAAGTTCATATGAGTTACCCGATCAAACCACCACATCTCAGCGCACCTAGAACCGCGGCGAAACAGCAAGTACTGTGCAAATCCCGGCCGCCCGCGAATGCGGGTCTTAAGTCCATAAGAGTTACCCGACCAACCAGCCGCGTGTTAGTGTGCCTCGCTCGTGGCAAAGACTGACAACAAAACAAAACCCGCTGCCTACCCCGGTCGCCCAGATAATACTTATTCAAGACCTTTTTTCTTACCCGGGTCTTGTGCACAAGAGTTACCCGACCGAACCCATCGCGTCGCGTCTGCCAATCTTGTTTCCAGAGTGTCTCAGTCCGGATCTTGCTCGCCCGAGCCGCCGCGGCAATGGGGGAAAAAGTAGAGACTGCCGAAATCGGCAGGGTGCACCTTCTCCAATTTTTCAGAAATTGCCGAGTGACCAGAGCTTGGGATCCCAGGACGAGCACCCAAATCTGTTAGAAACAAACTCAATAAAATTTTAGACGAGACCAACAAATCTGGAAACAAGACAATTTATTACGGACCTGCAAGTATGGGCTGCAACTGCACAAAGCAATTGAGCAAATTAGACTTGGGTTAGTTTACAATTATACCTTTGAGCTGAGTGAGGTCACCTCTCCAGACTCCTAATTACCCAATCTCGCTTACCAGGCTTTACAACTGCCCATCTTCGCTCCACCCTTGTTACTTCCCCTTCCCCACGTTGGCAACCTTCCTCCCTGTTAGTGCTGACATTTTCATTATTTTGTCGATAGTACATCAAGATATAGTTTAACATTTTGTATCAATACTGCTGGTACATTCCATTCTCCGTACACATCATCAACTTTGCATCATTTTTGTACCGCTCAGGCATTTTAGTTATCAGTTTTTTTGCTGAAAATTTTTTTTAAGCAGTTAACTTGCTTATATTATACTCCAGAGTTACTTTTAATTATGGTTAATTAAATACTAAAGATACACTTCCCCTAAGTACCTGCAGAGTGAATAATTTTTCTGCAGGACCCCTTTTCTTCATGTTCTTTTATATCTGCAAAAACAACACTTCTTTTCATTTCTAACATCTCTAAGCCCCAAGTCACAAACTCACTATCCCAACTTGGAGAAATATTCACTGTTCCTGCATTATGACTGGGTCAAAATCCTGCAACTCTCTCCCTAAAGGCACCATAGGAGTACCCTCATCAGGCAGGGCTTAAACATTTCAAGATGATCACTAACACCAGGGGGGGCTGAGGATAGAGAAAACAGTTAAGCGCGTTCAAAGCCACAGCAACAAGAGAATTGACCCCTGACCAACATTTCTGGACAGGATTGTTTCACCAGATGGGACTGAGATTGTTCAAGAAATTCATCAACACCTTCTTGAGGAGGATATGGGATGAGCAATAAATGCTAACCTTGCCAGTGATCCCATATTATTGGGAAGATGTTGCCAGCGTTGGAGGGTTTGAGTTATAGGAAGAGGCTGAAAAGGCTAAGTCTGTTTGTCAACTGCCTCTTCTGCTAACCTTCATCCCCAATCCACTCCAATCAACTCTACCCTCATTCCTATGTAATTGCCTTTAGTTAAATATAAAAATCACATAACACGAGGTTATAGTCCAACAGGTTTATTTGGAAGTACAAGTTTTCAGGGCGTTGCACCTTTGTCAGGTAGCTATTGGGGCAGGATCATAGGACACACAATTTATAGTAAAAGATCAAAGTGTTATACAACTGACGCGATGTCTTGAACAAACTTAGGTTGCTGTAAAGCCTTGCATCACTTAGAATGGGTTGCAGATTTCGAATCATTAATATGTTCTGGGATTTACATCTTTCAAGTCACATTCCCAAGATAATTTAAGGTTAAAAAAAAGGTGATATCTCAGTTCAGACAATGCATTAAAAAGGTGTGAGGTTAGAGTCTGTTGCTGTCTCTGACACACACAGATCGACACTCACGTATACACCCTCTCACAAGCATATAATCTGTCACACATGTGCACTCATGTATACACACATTCACATACTCTCCCTCTCTCTCTCACACACACACACACACACACATATATATAAGTCTATGGGGTGAATTTGCAGATACATTCTATTTCATTCAAAAAGTACACAATCTGTCGGCAGTCAGTCCATGTGACATTTTGGAAATAGAACCAATCTGACTCAAGGTTGGAATACACACAGACTCTAACCTCACACCTTTAATGCATTGTCTGAGCCGAGATGTCACTTTTTATAAAACCTTAAGTTATCACGGGAATGAGACTCGAAAGATGTTCTGGGATTTACATATTAATGGATCAAAACCTGCAACCCATTCTAAGTAATTAAAGACTTAACAGCAATCTAGGTTTGTTCAATACATCACATCAGTTGTATGACACTTTGATCTTTTACGATAAATTCTGTGTCTTATGATCTTGCCCCACTAGCTATCTGACAAAGATGCAGCGCTCTGAAAGCTTGTACTTCCAAGTAAATCTTTTGGACTATAATTGTGTGGAATTTGCACGCTCTCCCCGTGTCTGTGTGGGCTTCCTCTGGATGCTCCGGTTTTCTCCCACAGTCCAAAGATGTGCAGGTTAGGGTGAATTGGCCATGCTAAACTGCCTAGTTAGTTAAACATAGCCAGTTCTTTCCGATCCAAGTTTCTACCCTCTCAAACCAAAGGCTAAATTCTACAATATTATGGCTACAGTTCCTTCGGGGATTTTTTTACTCAGATCATTTATTAAATGTATCTTGTTATACATTACCAGCTTCCAAAATGCTTGATTCCTGGTTGGATCCACAACATATTGTTCCAGGAAACTATTCTGAATACACTCTTCCTCATGGTTACCTCTGCCAATCTACATGAACATTAAGGTCATCCATGATTAATGCATTGCCCAATTATCTCTCTGTTCTACTGAACAGTTACAGCTAGGGGACTATCACCTATTCCCACGAGGGTCTCCTTCCCTATGTTATTTCTTACCTCCACCCAAATATTTCTATATTATCTGATCCCAGACCATTTTTGCTTTTGTACTTAATCCATCTCGTACTAACAAAGACAACCCACCATTCTTTCTTTCCTGCCTCTCCCACCCTGCCTCCTGTAAAAACGCCATCCCATATTCCCAATTCCTTCACCTCCGGCACATCTGCTCCCAGGAGGACCAATTCCAATCCAGATGGCCTCCTTCTTCAAAGACCACAATTTCCCCTCAGATGTGGTTGACTATGCTCTCCACCGCATCTCCTCCACTTCCCACTCCTCCACCCTTGAACCCCACCCCTCCAATTGCCACCAGGACAGAACCCCACTGGTCCTCACCTACCACCCCACCAACCTCCAGATACATCGTATCATCCTTCGCCTACCAACCCAACTGCCCTGTGGCTGAACACTAACTCCCCTCCCACCCCGCCAAGGACATGCAAGTCCTTGGACGACTCCATCATCAGACCATGGCAACACGATACCTGGAGGAAGAATGCCTCATCTTCTGCCTAGGAACCCCCCCAACCACAAGGGATGAATGCAGATTTCTCCAGCTTCCTTATTTCCCCTCCCCCCAACTTTTCTCAGTCCCAGCCCTCAGACTCAGCACCGCCTTCTTGACCTGCAATCTTCTTCCCGACCTCTCTGGCCTATCATCCTCACCTTAACTTCCTTCGACCTATCGCATTCCCAATGCCCCTCCCCCAAGTCCCTCCTCCCTACCTTTTATCTTAGCCGGCTTGGCATACCCTCCTCATTCCTGAAGAATGGCTTATGCCCGAAATGTCAATTCTCCTGCTCCTTGGATGCTGCCTGACCTGCTGCGCTTTTCCAGCAACACATTTTTCAGCTCTCCTTTTGAAATGCCTCATACACTGAATACTTAGTTCCCAGGTTTGATCTCCTTGTAAACCATACTTTTGTAATGGTTATAGGATCATACTCAAACTTCACCATTAATTCATTAATTTTTTTCTAAACACAATTTGCTGTTATTTTGTCTCTACTTTTTGGTTTATATCGAGTACAGTATGCTCCGTAAGGAAGACTCCAAACTCTTATGAAAAGTGGAGAGCTAATAAAATAAAAAAATTAATTAACAGCCCCTTAAAATGGGCATCATAACAAAAATCAGAACTCTGAAGGAAACCTAACAAATTAACTTAATGATGGTTCTATAGCTTATAGTGCACTTCCACCACTGCAGTGCCAACCAGTTATGAAAAGTGAGACTTTTTTTTTACATGGACAGGTCCTTATCCTGGTGAACAAGTCCTCACCGGGAGGTTCCAGTCAGATATAATAAATGGAAGTTTGACTTTCTACTCCCAATAAATTCCACTTTCCTCTGAAGTTAGAAGTCTCGCCTCTCTACTGGTGAAGGTTAAAGCAATATGAAAGTAAAATTGGATCTGCTGAAAAAAAAAACACAGCTATGAGATTTTTAAAGTTTTGCAGGCATCTAAAAAAAAGCTGCTCAGAAACCAAATGGGTCTTTTCCATGCCTTGACATGACAAAGATAGAAAAGGAGTGTCTGATTCAAATTTCAAAGAAATATCCAAACCAGCTCAACCACATCATGAGGAAATCAACTGAAATACTGCCAACAGAAACCAAATGAACAAAGAACAAAGAAAATTTAGAGACGAGGAACAGGGTTTTGGCCCTCCAAGCCCAAACCAATCCAAATCCACTGTCTGAACCAATCGTCCAATTCCTAAGCATCTGTATCTCTCTGCTCCCCACCTACTCATGTATCTGTCCAGATGTACCTTAAATGAATATACCATGCCTGCCTCTACTACCTCTGCTGGTAATGCTTCCAGGCACCAACCACCCTCTGTGTAAAGTACTTGCAGCGTCTCTCCCCCTTAAACTTTTCACCTTGAACGCGTGACTTCTCATTATTGAATCTCTCACTCAGGGTAGATAAGCTTATCTACCCTATCTATACCCTTCATGATTTTGTAGACCTCAATCAGGTCCCCTATCAATCTCCTTTTTTCTAATGGAAACAATTCTAACCTACTCAACCTCTCTTCATAGTTAGCACCTTCCAAACCAGGCAACATCCTCGTAAACCTTCTCTGCACTCTCTCCAAAGCATCCACATTCTTTTGGTAATGTGGCGATCAGACTGTACACAGTATTCTAAATGCGCCCGAACCAATGTCATGTACAACTTTAACATGACCTGCCAGCTCTTATACTCAATACCGTGTCCAATGAAGGCAAGCATACCATATGCCGCCTTGACCACTCTATCCACCTGTGCAGCAACCTTCAGGGTACAATGGACCTGAACTCCCAGATCTCTCTGCTCATCAACTTTTCCCAAGGTTCTTCCGTTTACAGTATAGTTGGCTCGAGAATGAGATTTCCCAAACTGCATCACTTCACATTTGCCCGAATTGAACTCCATCTGCAACTTCTCCACCCAACTGTCCAGTCTATCTATATTCTCCTGTATTCTTTGACAGTCCCCAATGACTTTCTGCTAGTCCACCAATCTTCGTGTTGTCTGCAAACTTGCTGAGCAGACTAATAATGCCCCCTTCCATTTATGTATATTACAAACAACAGTG
Organism: Chiloscyllium punctatum; assembly: GCF_047496795.1. Lineage (NCBI taxonomy): Eukaryota > Metazoa > Chordata > Chondrichthyes > Orectolobiformes > Hemiscylliidae > Chiloscyllium > Chiloscyllium punctatum. The sequence goes on along the minus strand of NC_092772.1, from coordinate 56,518,508 downwards.
GGCCCAGCACTGATCCCTGTGGAACACCACTGGTCACCTTCCTCCATTTCGCAAAACTCCCTTCATCTACCTCTGTTTCCTGTTGCTCAACCAGTTTTTCATCCACCTAGCTAGAACATCCTGCACACCATGTGACTTCATTTTCTCCATTCGTTTACCATGGGGGCCATTTGCAAATGGAGTGTTGTTTTTTTTCCCTGGTTCATTCAATAAATACATTAAGGACAAAAGGGTAACTAGGGAGAGAATAGGGCCCTTCAAAGATCAGCAAGGCAGCTTAGGCGTGGAACTACAGAGATGGGGAGATGCTAAACAAGTGTTTTGCCTCAGTGTTTACTGTGGAGAAGGACATGGAAGGTATAGAATGTGGGGAAATGGATGGTGACATCTATTTTACATCTTGAAGAGAAAGTGCTGGATGTCTTAAAACGCATAAAGGTGAATAAATCTCCAGGATCTGATCAGATGTACTGTAGATCTCTATGGGAAGCTAGGGAAGTGATTGCTGGGCCCTTTGCTGACATATTTGCTGCATCGGTAGTTACAGGTGCCAAAAGACTGGAGGTTGGCTAACAGAGTCACTATTTAAGAAAGGTTGTAAGGAAAAGTCAGGGAACTATAGACCAGTGAGCCTGACATTGGTGGTGGGCAAGTTATTGGAGGGAATCCTGAGGGACAGGATTTACATGTATTTGGAAAGGCAAGGGCTGATTAGGGATAAACAGAGCTATGTGCTGAGAGACTGTATATATACAGATACACGCTTCAGTGGTAGAGGTCAGAGTTGCTAGTTAAGCAGATGGCCATTTTCAACGATGGAGAAACTTCATTTTAACAGAATCTGCAAGTGATCCTTCTTACCCCAAATGCTTTTGTTCCCCAATAGCTTTTAACTTTCTTGGGCTTGAAATTGCCAGGGTGGAAGAGTGGGTGGTATGTGGAAATAAAAGTTCTTGGTCATAATTCATGTAACAAGGGACTCTAGGAGCAGGTGCTGAGAACTGTTGCACAACTGGGTCCACTTGACAAATGCAAGTCCCTCGTTCCCCTCAAACACACTGTCTTGACTTGGAGAGATAGTAGCTGATCCTTCATCATCACTGGCTCCAAATCCTGGAACTCCCTCCCTAATTGCACCATGGGAGCACCCTCACCAGATGGCACTGACTCTGTTCAAGAAGATCAGCCCTAACTTCTCCAGTGGGGACATGGGATGGACATTAAACACTGGCCTTGTCAGTGACTCCCCACATCTCAAGATTTTTGAATTTTAAAAAATCTTTTGCTTTTCCTTGTGTGTCAGGAAATGTCCAGGTTTAGCTTGTTAATATAAATTTTGCTGTGGGTATTTAGAGCTGGTACTTCAGGTCCCGAGAATGTGTTAATGATGTAATTTAAGGTTCTCTAATGACACACTGTTTCACGATCCTCAGCCTTGTGTTAATATCCCTCCACCACCTCATTGCTTGGGAAAACATCATCCCAACCTACAAACATTCACAGGTGCTTGAGGATATGACGGGCATTTGATGATTTATATTCCATGAGAGCCTCACCACAAGATGACACTTTCAGGCAGCCAATGGGCGGAGTATTGGGGGGGGAAAGAGGAAGAGGGGTGATATGGGAAAGGAGATCACATTGTGAAAAAACAAAATGCTGGACAAACTCAGTAGGTCTGGCAGCATTTGCAGTGAGATGAAGCAAAGTTAACATTTTGACACTGTGGTTGACAGGGCCCTCAGCTCTGTCTGACCCGTTCCTTCCTACTCACTTTCTACCCGACCAGCCTCCACAGGATCAGCTACTGTTGTTGTTGAAACCTCCAAAAGATGTGTATTTCCTCTATTTTCAGCATTCCCTTCAGGCCACCCTGATCCACTCCTCTTTCATTCTCAACATCTTCCCATATCCCTACGGCTCCTTCCCATGCAAGTACATAAAGTGTAACATCTGCCCATTTATTTCTTCCATCCTCACCATCTAAGGCCCCAGACATACAATTCCAAGCAAAGCAGCAATTTACCTGCACTTCACTCAATCTAGTCTCCCATATTTGCTGCTGACAATGTGGTCTCCTCTACATTGGAGAGACGAGGCATGTACATCTTCACAGCAGCCTCAATGGTGAGCGTGGGCAGTGTCACACCAGAGGTTGGCTGACTTAAGCTACATAAATGTGTCATTACATGTGTCATTACGTGTCATCCATTTTGGTAGGAAGAATCAAAAACAGAATTTGCTGGAAAAGTCAGCAGGTCTGGCAGCATCTTTGAACAGAAATCAGAGTTAATGTTTCAGGTCTGGTGACCCTTCCACAGAATAGTTGGTGGAAAGAATAATGTTATAAACTGATTAAGATTATTCAACAGCATTCAGAGGGATTTGTCCAGACATCAACCAATAATATATTCTAGCAGCAATTATGTAGGGCTTTGGTGAGACAATAGTGGGAGTACAGGAGAAAGTGAGGACTGCAGATGCTGGAGACCAGTGTTGAAAAATGCGATGCTGGAAAAACACAGCAGGCCAGGCAGCAGTAGAATCGACGTTTTGGGCATAAGCCCTTCTTCAGGAGTGAGGCTGGTGTGCCAGGAGGGCTGAATTAAAAGTTAGTGGGGGGGAAGGGGATTTGGGGTAGGGGCACTGGGAATACGATAGGTGGAAGGAATTGAGGTGAGGGTGAAGGCTGGAGAGGAGGTGGGGGCGAAGAGGTCAGGAAGAAGATTGCAGGTCAACAGGGCAGTGCTGAATCCAGGGGTTGGGACTGAGAAAATGGTGGGAGGGGAAATGAGGAAGCTGGAGAAATCTACATTCATCCCTTGTGGTTGGAGGGTTCCTCGGCGGAAGATGAGGCGCTCTTCCTCCAGGCGTTGTGTGGTCACGGTCTGGTAATGGAGATGGCCAAGGACCTGCATGTCCTTGGCAGAGTAGGAGGGGGAGTTAAAGGGTTCAGCCATGGGACGGTTGGGTTGGTTGGTGCAGGTGTCCAAGAAGTGTTCCCTGAAACATTCCGCAAGTAGGCGGCCTGTCTCCCCAATGTAGAGGAGACCACATTGGGTGCAGTAAATAGTGTGTGTGGAGGTACAGGTAATTTTGCGACGGATGTGGAAGGATCCATTGGGGCCTTTGAGGGAGATGGGGTTGGGGGGGGGGGGTGGTTAGGTGTGGACGCAAGTTTTGCATTTCTTGCGGTTGCAGGGGAAGGTGCCAGGAGTGGAGGTTGGGTTAGTGGGGGGTGTGGACCTGACGAGGGAGTCGCAGAGGAAGTGGTCTCTCCGGAACACTGATAGGGGTGGGGAGGAGTATCTGTCTCTGGTGGTGGAGTCTGTTTGGAGGTGGCGGAAATGACGGAGGATAATACGATGTATCCGGAGGTTGGTGGGGTGGAAGGTGAGGACCAGTGGGGTTCTGTCCTGGTGACGATTGGAGGGGCGGGGTTCAAAGGCAGGGGTGCAGGAAGTTGAGGAGATGCGGTGGAAAGCATCATTGACCACGTCGGAGGGGAAATTACGGTCTTTGAAGGAAGCCATTTGAGTTGTTTGGTAGTGGAATTGGTCCTCCTGGGAGCAGATGCGGCAGAGGCGAAGGAATTGGGAATATGGGATGGCATTTATACAGGGGGCAGGATGGGAGGAGGTGTACTCTAGGTAGCTGTGGGAGCCGGTCGGTTTGTAGTAAAATATTTGTGTTGATTCGGTCGCCCGAGAGAGAAATGGAGAGGTCTAGGAAGGGGAGGGAGGAGTCTGAGACAGTCCAGGTAAATTTGAGGTCAGGGTGGAAGGTGTCAGTAAAGTGGATGAACTGTTCAACCTCCTCGTGGGAGCATGAGGTAGCGCCAATACAATCATCGATGTAGCGGAGGGCGATGCCAGTGAAGCTGCGGAAGATAGACTGTTCCACATATCCGATGAAGAGGCAGGCATAGCTGGGGCCCAGGTGGGTGCCCATGGCTACTCTTTTGGTTTGGAAGTGGGAGGAGAAGTTGTTCAGAGTGAGGACCAGTTCAGTCAGTCGAAGGAGGGGATCAGTGGAAAGGTATTGGTTGGGTTGGTGGAGAGGAAGAAGTGGAGGGCTTCGCGATGGGGGATGGAAGTGTATAGGGACTGGATGTCCATCATGAAGATAAGGCGTTGGTGGCCAGTGAAGCGAAAATCATGGAGGTGCTGGAGGGTGTGGCTGGTGTCCTTGGACTAAGGGGGACAGGACAGTGTCAAGGTATGCAGAGATGAGTTCGGTGGGGCAGTAGCAGGCTGAGACAATGGGTCGGCTGGGGGAGTCGGGTTTGTGGATTTTGGGCAGGAGGTAGAAATGGGCGGCACGGGGTTGAGGGACTATGAGGTTGGAGGCGGTGGATGGGAGATCCTCTGAGGTGATGAGGTTATGGATAGTCTGGGAGACGATGGTTTGTTGGTGGGATGTGGGATCATGGTCAACGGGATAGTAGGAGGTGGTGTCCGCGAATTGGCGTCTAGCTTCAGCAGTGTAAAGATCGGTGCACCAAACTACCACCGCGCCTCCCTTGGCTGCCGGTTTGATGGTGAGGTTGAGATTGGAGCGGAGGGAGTGGAGGGCTGCATGTTGTGAGGATGAGAGGTTGGAGTGGGTGAGAGGAGTGGACAGGTTGAGGCAGTCAATGTTGCAGCAGCAGTTGGCAATGAAGAGATCGAGGGCAAGTAAGAGGCCAACACGGGATGTCCAGGTGGATGGGGTGTGTTGGAGGCGGGAGAAGGAGTCAGAGGGTGGGCAAGAATCCTGGTTGAAGAAGGAGGTGTGGAGGCGAAGGCGGCGGAAGAAATGCTCAATGTCCAGCCGCGTGTCGAACTCACTGATCCGGGAGGAAGAAGGTGAGGCCTCTGCTGAGGACTGATCGTTCATCCTCAGAGAGGGGGAGGTCTGGAGGGATAGTGAAAATACAGCAGGGCTGGGAGCTAGGATCTGGTGTGGGGCTGGAGCGGAGTTGGTCACGGGGATCGACATGAGGGCGTGTTGGTCTGAATGTAGTCCGGAGTCCATGCGGGGTCAGTCGGTTCCGTAGGCAGGTGCTGAGGAAGGAGATGTGGCTGTGGTAACGAGTCTGTTTCAGGATGTGGCTGAAGAGCTTCAGGGCAGAGGAGATGACTGGGGGATGCAGTGAGAGAGGGACTCAATGAGATCCTTGTAGAAGGAGGAGGAGAGCTTCTTCAAGGTAGGCATTCTTGCAATAAGACCATCGCTCACAGATATACCGCCGCCACGGGATCCACGACTACCAGGACCAGCGCCGTTTCTGCCCGGTGCACCACTTCCGTTGCCGGAGCTACCGCAGCCACTTCCGCCCCCAGTGATGTCACTCACCTGCTCAAGGACCACACCATGTCGATCTCTGCCCTCACGATGATCTCTGCCCCCACACTAGGTTCCAGGTCCTCGCTCACAGCCCTGCTGTATTTTCACCATCCCTCCAGACCTCCCCCTCTGAGGATGAACGATCAGTCCTCAACAGAGGCCTCACCATCTCCCTACTCTCCCGGATCAGTGAGTTCGAAACGCGGCTGGACATTGAGCATTTCTTCCGCCACCTTCGCCTCCACACCTACTTCAACCAGGATTCTCGCCCACCCTCCGACGACCCCTTCTCCTGCCTCCAACACACCCCATCCACCTGGATACCCTGTGCTGGCCTCTTACTTGTCCTCGATCTCTTCATAGCCAACTGCCGCTGCAACATTGACCGCCTCAACCTGTCCACCCCTCTCACCCACTCCAACTTCTCACCCTCACAATTCGCAGCCCTCCACTCCCTCTGATTCAACCCCAACCTCACCAAACCGGCAGACAAGGGAGGCACAGCGGTAGTTTGGCGCACCGACCTTTATAGCGCTGAAGCTGGACGCCAACTCGCGGACACCTCCTCCTATCCCCTTGACCATGATCCCACGTCCCACCACCAAACCATCAACACCCAGACCATCCATAACCTCATCACCTCAGCAGATCTCCCATCCATCGCTACCTAGATTACACCTCCTCCCACCCTGCCCCCTGTAAAAGCACCATCCCTAATTTCCGATTCCTTTGCCTCTGCCACATCTGCTCCCAGGATGACCAATTCCAATACCGAACCACCCAAATGGCCACCTTCTTCAAAGACCGCAATTTCCCCTCCGACGTGATCGGCGATGCTCTCCACCGCATCTCCTTGACTTCTTGCACCTCTGCCCTTGAACCCCGCCCCTCCAATCGTCACAGGACAGAACCTCACTGGTCCTCACCTTCCACCCCACCAACCTCCGGATACATCGTATCATCCTCTATCATTTCAGCCACCTCCAAACAGACCTCACCACCAGGGATATATTCACCTCCCCACCTGTATCAGCATTCTGGAGAGACCATTCCCTTCGTAACTCCCTCGTCAGGTCCACACCCCCCCACCAACCCAACCTCCACTCCCGGCACCTTCCCCTGCAACCGCAAGAAGTGCAAGACTCGCACCCACACCTCCCTCCAAGGCCCCAATGGATCCTTCCATATCATCGCAAATTCACCTACACCTCCACACACATCATTTACTGTATCCGTTGCACCTGATGTGGTCTCCTCTACATTGGGGAGACAGGCCACCTACTTGCGGAACGTTTCAGGGAACACTTCTGGGACACCTGCACCAACCAACCCAACCATCCCATGGCTGAACACTTAACCCCCCCCTCCTACTCCACCAAGGACATGCAGATCCTTGGCCTCCTCCATCGCCAGACCGTGACTACACAACGCCTGGAGGAAGAGCGCCTCATCTTCTGCCTGGGAACCCTCCAACTACACAGAATGAATGTGGATTTCTCCAGCTTCCTCATTTCCCCTCCACCCACCTTTTCTCAGTCCCAACCCCCAGATTCAGCACCGCCCTCTTGACCTGCAATCTTCTTCCTGACCCCTCTGCCTCCACCCCCTCTCCAGCCTTTCACCCTCACCTCCTTCCACCTATCGTATTCCCACTGCCCCTCCCCTAAATCCCCTCTCCCTAACTTTTATTTCAGCCCGTCTGGCACACCAACCTCATTCCTGAAGGGCTTATGCCCGAAACATCGATTCGCCTGCTCCTCGGATGCTGCCTGGCGTGCTGTGTTTTTCCAGCAACACATTTTTCAGTAGTGGGAGTACAGAGTGGTTTTGGTGTCCTGACCTCAGCAAGAGGATGTACTTGCTTTGGAAAGGGTGCAATAAACTTTCATTTGACTAAGCCTTTTCACTAGGTTGGCTGTCCTTTGATAAAAGATTGAGAATAGGCTGCTACTCCCAAATTTCTGAAAGAATGGGACTTTACCTCATTGGAACTATCAAATTTACATTACAGTTCATCTCAGGACTAAAGTTTTTTTTAAAAATTCGCTTAGTGACATAGTTTGAGATCCCAAGTACACATTAAGAGAATAAACCCACCAGATTCCACAGTGTTAAACCAAATAAGCGTTACTAAATAAAGGTGGAATAGCAAGAATAATGTGCAATAAATGTACAACTTGCATTGTACCCTATAGAATTAACATGAGACAAATACAGACAAACTGATAATACACTCCACAGAGCACAAATAACTAATGGGGTCAAGGCAATTACCACATATTTCTTAACGGATCGAAGCATTATTAATGTGTGGGTCATCAGATAGCATTGAAACTTCATAATGGATTCAGTTTTTAAGGTCTTCACAAGTGCACCATCATAGACTGCATTAATGATTGCTCACATCCTGGTAGTTCACTCTCCTTTCTAAATTTTTTCGATTCTTGAGACTGACCCCAGCATCTACACAAGGATACAATTTTAGCTCTTTGCAGACAGCTAACTTCACAAAGCTACCATTGCCCCCGAGTTTCACAACTTCGATTTTTCACAACTGCACTAAGCAAATACTGTATGTACAAATCTTTCACTCCATTCTCAGCTGTACTGAACAAAAGCTGGCTTACATTTTCCAAGCCATTATGGATCTCCTGAGTTTGAAACACAACACAGCTGCTTCCAGGGCTTTTCCTGTGTCCTACTTGCATGGAGACCATTACAGCAGTGCCCTTTAAGAATGAAGCCTCTTTATCCAAAAGCTGAGCACCTAGGCTGTCAAATGTGTGCCCTGGCTGCCCTACACAGGTATTCATGCTCGTACCAGTCCAGTGATTTCTCTTTCCAAAGAGCTGGGTGTGGAAGGGCATGGGAAAATTGTAGTCCTTTACCTCCACCTCTTAAGAAAAGTCAGCTCACACCTTAATGCAAGAACCAGACTGTGGGCTTATCTGTCTGAACCCCCTTTAATACAGGAACCAGACTCTGGGTTTATCGGTCTGAATTCCCTTTAACATAGAAACTAGACTCTGCAGGATGCCACTTGAACAGATTGTTTACCAGGAAACAGCCAAATTTCTTCCTCCAAAAGTGTTTTTTTTTAAGTATCTTATAAGCTTTGGGAAGGAGATTTCCATTGCTGTAAAATGTGTTCTATGTTTCTGATATCCTGATGTATTCTCCCAGTATGTGCACAAATAGACAACATGTGACTCAAACTGCTGTCAAGTTGCTTCGTTATGCCAAATGTCCAGCACAAGCTGCTTTTACTTGAAGATCCTCAATGTCTGAGCTTTACCTTTCTCCCAGAAATGAAAGCAGTGAGTTCCTGATCAGAGATTCTTATAAATCCAACATCACAATGTAACCATGTGAAGCTTGGGATGTAATGTATTGGCAGGGATGTTATATCTACTTATTCCAGGTGACCCATCTGACCAGGGTTTTGGGCTCCTTGGAAGCAGGTTAGAAGTAAAGAAGGCAAATGTTATGTTGAACCTCTTAGTGAGAGGAGTTGACTTGGAGGAATTGTGTAGGAGCAGTGATGACTTGCTGCAATTACACAGGATCTTGGTGAATACCACATCCATGTAGTTTTGGTCTCTTCACCTGAGAAAGATATTCTTGTTATACAGTGAGTGCAGTGAATGTTTATCACACTGATTCCTGGGATGGCAGGAGTGATGTCCAGAAAGCGAGGAGATCGGTTAGGAATAATTTACTGCAATTTAGAAGAATTATATTGGGTCGTGAGGGTTGGAGGAAGGAGGTGGTGGTAACAGGTCTCAGAAACCTACAGGGCTAGACAGGTTGGTTTAATCTTGCTCCTCTGTGTTTTAATATTTTGATGTAAAACCTGATGTCCTCACCTGGTCTGGTCTCTATGTGATTGCAGTCCTCTATATCTCCCCAATGACTTACTTGGAATTTCAGTTTGTATCAAACCAATTAAGAAAAAAAATTAAACTGAACAGACCACTGGCTATGACTGAGTCCGAATCAGGTCACAACAAAAAAACATCCAGTGCAGTCTTAGGGAAAGTCCCCTCAGTCAGGATCCTGGTTTCCAGGTTGGGAGACTGTCACAGAACCTGAATTCCCTGTGCATCTCACACTGCACTATTACCACCCCAGGTCATAACTGATCTCAGGAGGGAGAGGTGATCAGTCTCCTCAACATTGACTCTGAGCCCCATGAAGTCTCTCAGCCTCGGATCAAACATGAACCTGGAAACCTCCTGCTGATTCTCACCTACTGCCCTCCCTTACCCGATGAATCAGAATCAGTTCTCTTTCGTGCTGGACGTCACTTGTACAAAGCAGTGAGTATCACTTGGAAACAATCCGAGTGCCCACTACCAAGAGTTATTTTGTAAAAACACAACTGACGGAGCTGGCTGAGCCCTGAAGGACAGAATTACCAAACTGGATGATAGAAGGGGTTAACAGTGCTGTAACACGCACATACCCCCGAAACATGGTCCTTTCATCTCCAGATTAGATTCCCTACAGTGCAGAAACAGGCCCTTTGGCCCAACAAGTCCACACTGACCCTCCGAAGACTAACCAACCCAGACCCATTTCCCTCTGACTAACGCACCTAACATTACGGGCAATTTCCAATGGCGAATTCACCTGACCTGCACATCTTTGGACTGTGGGAGGAAACCGGAGCACCCGGAGGAAACCCACACAGACACGGGGAGAATGTCTGTGTGGAGTTTGATGCCGAGAATCAAACCTGGGACTCTGGTGCAGTGAGGCAGCAGTGCTATCCACTGAGCCAACATGCCACCCCACGGTGTTGGTGAACTGGAGACAGGCCTCTAGCCCCTTTCAAGCAGCCTTTGCGAGACCCAGTGCATTGACCATTAAAATGCATCTCAGTATCCTATTTTTGGGGGGGGGGGGGGGGTAGGCGGGCAGAATGTAAGCTGCTGGAAATGATCCTGCTCAGGGTCACTCTGGAAAACTTCCATTCTACCCTTCACAGTTAGTGCAATCCAGTTGGAAATTTTGATTCCCAATCCTGTTCCTGAACCCTCCTGATCAGTCTGACCTGAGCCTCATTCCTCCCTGGATGTGTTTCCCTAAAGCCTGATAGAGTCTCTGAACATTTCTGCAGTTTGTTTCACACACCGTACTAAACACATGATGTTTTCTTTAGGGCAAGCTCCTACACCTGGACCGAACACACCTGTTATCAGGTAAATCTGTTTCTAGACTACTGCATGTGTTTTCAGCTCTTACACTGGATCATGCTGGATAGATAGGGAGGTTAGAAATGCTGAGAGATATTTTATCAAAGAATGACTCCGTGACAGTGAGTGGTGTGGGTCACTGTTGCCTGGAACTGGTTCTTAAGCTACCTGAAATTTTTATTTCAATTTGAGACTCACTTTTCTGTTCTTCAAATACAGAACTCATGAAAACCAAAAGAACTGATGTTCTAACAAAAACAAAAACTGAAACAGAAGTTGCCAGAAAAACTCAACAGGTCTGGCAACTTCTGGGGAGAGAAATCAGAGTTAACATTTCAGGTCAAGTGACTCTTCCTTAGAATTCAAAGAACTCTGAACGTGCTACCAACTAGTATTAGTGTTACCGGAATTCTGTGTAGGAACTCAATGTATGATTTTAACCAAACCCCCATGACTGGTTTAAGTCAATGGAGAAGAACACAGAGCCAGGAGGGAACCAGTGTTTCATCCAGTCCTATGCCTTACCTGATCAGCAAATTATTTTAAAATGTCCACTTTATTTCAGCAGCTGTTGGGTTTAATTAAAAAGAGAGACTGCCACTTGTCAGTTATGTCTTTTGGAAAGCACATATCAATCACATTGTGAGGCGATGTGCATGCACAAGGAGTTGAAGTGGTCTGGTGTGTTGGTGGCTATTGGTATCTAATCTCCCAAATCCTTCCAAGAGTATAATTAACCAAGGATCTGTTTATAGTGGACCTGGTTCTGAAACACAAGGTGCTGAAGTTCTCTGCTGTTAGTCTTGTTACTGATCCTAGTCTGTTAATGGCTTCACTTGATCCTGGACTTTCTACTACAGCAAGATATGGATTGCTAACCAAAGTGCTTGTTTCTACTTTTACTGTAATTGCGATTTTTGTGATCCTAAAATAACCAAGGTACCGAGTTTCGCAACATCCAACAGTTCATGTTTATTCTGATTATTACATGAATTTGTACATGAAAACCCCATGTGTTTGAGGTTGAACTCCTGAAAAATCACAAATTTAAGTGAGACCTGGTTCCCCATTGTAATCAGTGTTTCAGTAGCAGAGAGTTAGATTGCTGCTGACAATTTTTGCTGAAAAAAAGATGCACAGATTGAAATACTGAACTGTGTTCAATACTATGTATAAACAACTGAAGTAATTTACAAAACAAAATGAATCACTAAATATGAAAGAAATACCACATACCATGCAATTAAATACTGTTTAAAAAATGACTGCTGTACAGTACTTTTAAACTAAACATTCCTCATCCAGTGGCAGGTGAGAGTTGGTACTGGATCAGCCCATCTGATCTAATCCCTCGCTCAATATGAAATAGAGACCCTCATCTAATTCTTCATCAGCAATATTGAAGTGAGCTGTCGTTTTTCTTTTTGTTTAGTGTCTTGATCAACGCAGCTGCTGGAACGTCCAGCTCTTGCCCATTGCCTCCCTAGAAGCCTCCTCTCCTTTACACTCTGTGCTCCTGTCACCCATTTTCCAGCTGCCATTGATCCCCAGGATGTTGAGTGTCATTTGATGGGTCTGTGCTCTTGAAAAGCTCCTTTACACACTTGTTCAAAGTGTTGGATTCTTTAATACAACAGGCACTCTGCTGGTTTCTCTCTCATAGGAATTATGTTCCAAGCTGATTCTCTAGCAATCGAAGCATCATAACGTCATAGAGATGTACAGCACAGAAACAGACCCTTCAGTCCAACCCATCCATGCTGACCAGATATCCCACCCACATCCCTCCAAACCCTTCCTATTCATATACCCATCCAAATGCCTTTTAAATATTGCAATTTTACTAGTCTCCACCACTTCCTCTGGCAGCTCATTCAACATCCGTACCACCCTCTGTGAAAAAATTGCCCCTGAGGTCCCTTTTATATCTTTCCCCTCTCACCCTAAACCTATGCCCTCTAGTTCTGGACTCTCCCACCGCAGGTGAGTCTTTGTCTACATATCATATCCATGCCCCTCAATTTTGTAAACCTCTATAAAGTCACCTCTCAGCCTCCGATGCTCCAGAGAAAACAGCCCCAACCTTTCAGCCTCTCCCTATCGCACAAATCCTCCAACCCCGGCAACATCCTTGTAAATCTTTTCTGAGCCCTTTCAAATTTCACAACATCGTTCCAATAGGAAGGAGACCAGAATTGCATGCAATATTCCAAACGTGGCCTAACCAATGTCCTGTACAGCTGCAATATGACCTCCCAATTCCTGTCCTCAATACTCTGACCAATAAAGGAAAGCATACCAAACGCCTTCTTCTCTATCCTATTTCCCTGCGACTCCACTTTCAAGGAGCTATGAACCTGCACTCCCAGGTCTCTTTGCTCAACAACACTCCCTAGGATCTTACCATTAAGTATATAACATCAAGTGGGGTCCCTTTGATAGAAGGTGACCTGTTCAGGTGAAACATACAGCCTTGTGAAACTAACTGAGTTTCCACTGCACTGAGTCTGGATCAGGGATGGCGAAATCAGCCCAATGTTGTGGGGACTGAGTGATTCCTGGTGCAAAAGTCTGAGCTGAGGATTGGGCTCACCAATGACTTCCCGCTTTACACAAAACCTTGAGTAGCAGAATCCCAGGAGGGAAACTCCCAGTGTAAATGCTTATGAGAAAAGCTTTACAATTTGGAAACCTTGAAACCATCCTGTTAATGAGTGCCTGAGAACGTCAGGTAGTTTCTGATGAAATTATTGACTTGTTCTTAGCATGGACGATACAATCAGATTCCATTTATTGTCCATCTCGTCTTGAACCACTGTAGATGTAGAGCTGTACAGCATGGAAACAGATCCTTCAGTCCAACTTGTCCATGCTGACAAGATATCCTATATTAATCTAGTCCTATTTGCCAGCACTAGGCCCATATCCCTTTTAATCCTATTCATGTACCCATCCAGATGCCTTTTAAAATGCTGTAATTGTACCAGCCTCCACCACTTCCTCTGGCAGCTCATTCCAGAAATGCACTCTCTTTGCGTGAAGAAGTTGCCCCTTTGAATCAAAAAATCTATACCCTTTCGTTTTGGACTTCCCTACTAGCACGACCCAGAGATTTCGATGGACTGTGATTTGCATTCTCCATTGTAATTCTTGTTCTCACTCTGACACTGGAGGTTCACAGCCTCAAGGTAGGCCATTTAAGATTGAGATGGGTAAAACATTTCTTCACTCAAAAGGATAGTAGACCTATGACCCGCACTGCAGAGGCCCCACCACTAGAGCTATACTCAAGTGATGGCTAAATTTACTGATTTCAAAGGCATCAAGGGCTATTGGGGGGGGGGCGAGCAGGAACATGGCTTTGAGACAGAGGACCAGACATGATCACACAATGGTAGAGGGCCAACTGGCCTACTCCTGTTCCCGGTTTCTATTCTTTGACCAAACACTTTACAGCTTTCAGGACTGAACTGTGAGTTTACACGTAATCTAATCCTATTTTACTAGATTTTTCTTTTACTATCTAAACCACCAACAAACTCACTCTTTACAAGAAAAGCAATAACAAATTACAAAGTATTGTGCACCAGGGATCGTGCTCACTTTTCTCTTTGTAGATTTCATGACAGCCAACTACTTAGCTGGTGCCTATTTGTTTCAGGCATTTTCTAATCAAATCTGTTCAGAAGTGTAACTACACATCTCTGGAGCAGCTGAGACTTGAACCCCACACTCTTACTTGAGGGGTAAGGTCACTACCACTACACCAACAGAGCCTCCTCACTTCTGTCTTTTTTTTAAAAAAAATAACTTATTTTTCTCATCGACCTGGTGAGATATTAGATTAGATTAGATTACTTACAGTGTGGAAACAGGCCCTTCGGCCCAACAAGTCCACACCGCCCCGCCGAAGCGTAACCCACCCATACCCCTACATCTACCCCTTACCTAACACTACGGGCAATTTAGCATGGACAATTCACCTGTTATTACATATCTCTGGAGCAGGTGGATCTTAAACCTGCCCCTCCATCTTCATTGGCAGAGACATTAGACACTGCATCACAAGAGGGCCCTTACTTGTTTTTTTAAAAATTTAACCTATTTTCCTAATCAACCTGTTCAGAGATGTTATTACACATCTCTCGTGAGCATGGTACTTAAACACAGGTCTCCTACATCAGTAAAGACACTTTCACCTACCACACAAGTCTCCTCAGTTTTCTCTTTGCTTTCTGCCAGATTGACATACAGCTCTTTCTTTCACAGCTCCTCTGGACTTTTGTTGCTTCACCTGCCATTTTAATCGACCTCTTTAGATTTGCCAAATAAACTCTTTGGTCTTTAAATCTCCTCCAGCCTGCCACAGATCTTCCCTCTTGTTCTTTTTCCTCCTTTCACTTGTTCAAGCCCTCTTGCGCTTCTAACTTGCCTCAGAAGAGCTTATGCTCGAAACGTCGACTCTCCTGCTCCTCGGACGGTGCCTGAACGGCTGTGCTTTTCCAGCGCCACACTTTTTTTTTTGACTCAGTTTAGACGAAAACTCACTTACCAGAAACACTAACTCTGCGGTTTTTCCACAGACGCGTCTGCACTTGCTGACTCCTCTCACCATTTCCCATCCAAACATGGCGCCTGTCTTCCCCGGCATTCTCCACCCCACGCGCTCCCACTCCCGCCCTGCGCTCTCATTGGGTGAGCTGCCTGCCAATCAGCGGATAGCATGGTCGGTGACACGCGCTTCACTGGGACAATGCGCCGAAGGGCATCCCTCAGGTTCTGTTACCTCTTGTTGATTGGCTGAGTCTCTTGGGCCAGTATCACGGGGCACACCTGAGTGGGTGGGGCGGGCTATGATTGACAGCCCGAACCAGCCCCCCTAATTGGCCCTTGGCTCGAGCAGAAACCGTTAGAAAAAAAACAGTTCAAATTTAAAAGTGGGACTGGCGGTAAAACTTTGAACTGATTGGCCAACTACAGTAAGTTTAATTTTTTGGGGAGGGAGGAGATATCACTTAAAGGAAGCTAAGAAAACAAAAACTAAAGAGGTAAATGTGTGATGAGTTGGAATAAGCATTGAATTTACTGGAAAGAAATGTTTGTTTTAAGAATGAATCATTGTCTGGAGTTGGGTCTTCCAAGAGGAAAGGGAACTGGACAATGGAAAATCCTCCCAAAACCAACAACACCCAGCCTTCCTGAGAAGGACAATGCAGTGAGAGCATGGAAAAACTATCATCACCTTCAAGCTCCTCTCAGAATCACACACTCACTGTCCCGCTTCGGAGAGATGTTCCTTCATCGTCATTGTGTCATAATCCTGGAACTCCCTCCCTAATGGCATCCCTAAGCCTGATGGAACTCAAGTGGTTTGAGCAGAAGGCCCCCACCATCTTCCCAAGCAGGACATAGGGTGGACAATTAATGTGGGCCTTATCATTTAACATTAACTCAAGAATTACTACAGCATTGTAAAGATGAAGCATCTCCCTCCACTGCTGTACACTCTGAAGACTATGTTTTATACAGAAAGCTGTGGTTACATGGACAGCTCCTGTAGCATAACTAACAGCATCCTAACAGGAAAGCACAGGTAGATACCATGACTAGTGGGCTAATAATTCTCCCATGGGGCACCTGTTCTCTGTTGACCAGAGTAGAGCTAACAAATGTGGAAGCCAAGTGACGTCTGCTGAAAAAAGCCCCATCTTTGAGGTGATTCAATTTTTCTTTGGATGCAGCAACACAGCTAAGATAGCTTTATGGTGCAACAGATAGCATCTCTGAGCCAGGAGCTGTAGTTTCAAGTTCAACCCCAAGACTCATTGACCATGGAAGGTGCATTCATAATGCAACCAAACAGGTCAACCTACAAATTCTTCCAATGTGGTGATGGAAGGTGAAGAAAGTAAGAGAGATTCCTGGTCAGCTATGGTTAATGTGGAGTGGTGATTAGATTAGAGTGGCGCTGGAAAGGCACACCAGGTTCAGGCAGCATCCGAGGAGCAGGAAAATCAATGTTTCGGGCAGGATTCATTCCTGATGAAGGGCTCCTGCCCGAAACGTCGATCTTCCTGCTCCTCGGATGCTGCTTGACCTGCTGTGCTTTTCCAGCACCATTCTAATCTTGTCTCTGATCTCCAGCATCTGCAGTCCTCACTTTCACCATGATGTGGAGTGATGCCCTTCAAGCACAAACTTCTGGCTTCAGGCTAGTGACCTAAAGGGAAAAAAAACATAAATAGACAGAGGGCAGCACGGTGGCTCAGTGGTTAGCACTGCTGCCTCACAGTGCTAGGAACCCAGGTTTGATTTTAGCCTCGGGTGACCATCTGTGTAGAGTTTACACATTCTTCCTGTGTCTGCATTGGTTTTCTCCCACAGTCCAAAGATGTGCAGGTCAGGTGAGTTGGCCATGCTAAATTGCCCATAATGTTAGGTGCATTCGTTAGAGGGAAATGGATCTGAGTGGGTTACTCTTTGGCGGGTTGGTGTGGACCTGTTGGGCTGAAGGGCCTGTTTCCACACTGCAGGGAATCTAATCGAAAGTGTGCGATTCATCTGCTTCATATCTCCAGCTGAAGGAAGGATATAAAGAAAGAAGAAGGAAGTAAGTCTAATGACTGTCCTGTGAATCTTAAAAGGTATCCTCACTAATGTAATAGTGTCTCATTGAAATTCTGAATGCACACACAAATCAGTTCAAACTGCATCTATGAGGAAGTTCAATGTATTTTCAACACCGAAACAAAGTGAATAGAAATGGGATGGAATTTTCCATGTTGTGAATGAATTACAATGGGCAACAAAGGAATGTGTGTTTAAAATATTAAATAAGGATTAGCCAAATGAGCCTAACCACAGGGATAATGAAGTTCAAAATGGATAGAAACCCAATGGTGCGCTCAATGGATTTGGGAATTAGATCCCTGACATTGTTGATGGATCTGTGGAAATCTAAGCTGCTCTTTGACAATAGTCAATAGGTGCAGGAGTAGACCATTCAGCCCTTCGAGCCTGCACCGCCATTCAATATGATCATGGCTGATCATTCCTAATCAGTATCCTCTTCCTTCCTTATCTCCATAACCCTTGATTCCATTTTCCTTGAGAGCTCTATCCAACTCTTTCTTAAATGAATCCAGAGACTGGGCCTCCACTGCCCTCTGGGACAGAGCATTCCACACAGCCACCACTCTCTGAGTGAAGAAGTTTCTCCTCATCTCTGTCCTAAATGGTCTACCCCGTATTTTTAAGCTGTGTCCTCTGGTTCGGCACTCACCCATCAGCGGAAACATGTTTCCTGCCTCCAAAGTGTCCAATCCTTTAATAATCTTTATATGTCTCAATCAGATCCCCTCTCAGTCTTCTAAACTCAAGGGTATACAAGCCCAGTCGCTTCAGTCTTTCAGTGTAAGGTAATGCCGCCATTCCAGGAATTGACCTCGTGAACCTACACTGCACTCCCTCAATAGCCAGAATGTCTTTCGTCAAATTTGGAGACCAGAACTGCACGCAGTACTCCAGGTATGGTCTCACCAGGGCCCTGTATAGGTGCAGAAGCACCTCTTTACTTCTATACTCAATCCCTCTTGTTGTGAAGGCCAGCATGCTATTAGCCTTTTTCACTACCTGCTGTACCTGCCTGCTTGCCTTCATTGACTGGTGTACAAGAACACCCAGATCTCTCTGTACTGCCCCTTTACCTAAATTGATTCCATTTAGGTAGTAATCTGCCTTCCTGTTCTTGCCACCAAAGTGGATAACCATACATTTATCCACATTAAATTGCATCTGCCATGCCTCTGCCCACTCACCTAACTTGTCCAGGTCACCCTGTAATCTCCTAACATCCTCATCACATTTCACCCTGCCACCCAGCTTCGTATCATCAGCAAGTTTGCTAATGTTATTGCTGATACCATCTTCTATATCATTAACATATATTGTAAAAAGCTGCGGTCCCAGCACGGATCCCTGCGGTACCCCACTGGTCACTGTCTGCCATTCTGAAATGGATCCGTTTATCACTACCCTTTGTTTCCTATCAGCCAACCAATTTTTAATCCAATCTAGTACTTTGCTCCCAATTCCATGCGCTCTAATTTTACTCACTGACCTCCTGTGTGGGACTTTATCAAAAGCTTTCTGAAAGTCCAGATATACTACATCTACTGGATCTCCCGCGTCCATCCATTGGATTTGCACAGAGCCCTCCAGCCATTTCCAGTACAGTGCCAGCTGCATGTCATGTTGTCCTCTCATGTCTCCCACCCTGTGTCAGAGGGAGCCAAACTCTGAAGGCACAAAATGGAAGGGCCTTCTGATTCTCCCAATCTTGCTCTGCTCACTGGAAGCACCTCGTTCTGCAAGACAAAGGATAAAATGTCAATTTGTGTGAAGCCCTGTCATTGTCTGTAGTGCCTACCATAATTGAATAACTGGAAACATGGATTAGAATGATTTGGAGTTGGACTGGGGTGGACAGAGTTAAAAAGCACACAACACCAGGTTATAGTCCAACAGGTTTATTCGGAAGCACTAGCTTTCGGAGCGCTGCTCCTTCGTCAGGTAGTTAGAGCAGTGCTCTGAAAGCTAGTGCTTCCAAATAAACCTGTTGGACTATAACCTGGTGTTGTGTGACTTTTAATTTTGGAAACATGGAGTCAGTGAGGGTTCAGGGTATTGTTAGCAGCATTAATAGGTGTGTGAGGGTAAGGTGCTGTTATTTGAGAACACTGAGTATTCAGGAGTGTTGCTCGGTGACTAGTGGGATGTGTGATGCATTGAACACTGGGCAGCTATTCAGGTTCTGGGTACGAGATACCATGGGCATACACATTTAACAACCTGAACGGCCAATGTGAGGTCATTTGACTTCTTGTGATGCTGTTACCAAATCCTTGGGCCAGACATTAGGAATGAACTTCCCTGACCACCTGCTCCCATTCGATCAGAGTGTCTTCTGGGCCCCTGAACTTCTCCTGTCCATTATCAGCATTAAGCATCCAGCACAGTGTCTTTGCCCCTTTGTCCTCTCTCTTTGTTAACATTGGCATGCAATGCTATTCAGCAGCAGCCCCTGGAATTCAGTGCAGTTCACATTTAATGTCTGGTACAGATGTTAGTTTTGTACGTGTATCTTCAGTCCTTTCTGCATGTCATTTGTCAAACAGGGAGTTTCTGATCTATGTTATCCAGAAGTTATTTACAAATTGGGAATATTGCCCTCAGTCAGTTTCAGCAATAAAGAAATTTTCATTTGTCAGACATAGTGCCCTATTGGTGAGGCAATGAATCCTCCATTCACTTTAACTCCGAGATGAAATCTATGTTTTTTTGGACCTTCGTTGCCTATGTGTTTTGTAAATTGACAACTGAGAGAATAAACTTTTGCTTGAGTGGAGATTGTAATATTTAAGGTTATATCAAATTTTGTCTCGGAATAGGGCTGTTGCAGGGTTTACATTTCACACATCAGTTCAAGAGTCAGTGAAAAGTAGTTGGTGAGAGGTTATTTGGAAGCAGACAAAGAGGAACACTGGCTCCGTGCAGCAGAAAAAACTGCTGTTAGCTGTTTCATAATATGAAAGTCACGAGTGTTTACTGAGTTATATTGGCTCTAAGTCAAACAGCATCTTGAGTTAAAATTTGTATCCTTGTTTTCAAGTCCCTCAATGGTCCTGTACCGCAACCCATCTAGTTCTCCGAACCCCTCCACTCTGATTTCAATTGCTTCATTATGGACAGCTGTGCCTTCAGTTGCCTGTGCTCCAAGCTTTGAAATCCCTCTTGAAACCTCTTTGCCTGTACAGTTTACTTTACACCTTTAGATTAGATTAGATTACTTACACGGTGGCACAGTGGTTAGCACTGCTGCCTCACAGCGCCAGAGACTCGGGTTCAATTCCCGCCTCAGGCAACTCGCTGTGTGGAGTTTGCACATTCTCCCCGTGTCTGCGTGGGTTTCCTCCGGGTGCACCGGTTTCCTCCCACAGTCCAAAAATGTGCAGGTTAGGTGAATTGGCCATGCTAAATTGCCCGTAGTGTTAGATGAAGGGGTAAATGTAGGGGAATGGGTCTGGGTGGGTTACGCTTCGGCGGGTTGGTGTGGACTTGTTGGGCCGAAGGGCCTGTTTCCACACTGTAAGTAATCTAATCTAAACCTTTACGATGCTCCTTAAAACCTACCTCACTGACTTTAGATCATGTGACCAAACAATTCCTTATGTGACTCCGTGTCACATGATATTTGGAATGCCTCTGTAAAGAGCCTTGGGATGTAACTTCCGTAAATAGTGTTAGATAAGTTGATATTTCTATGGTTATGATGGAACTGAGCATGATGTTTACTTCAATATTCTCCCAAACAGGAGAACCCCTTTTTATAAACCACACCGGAGTAGCAGATTGCTCCTAAGTGAACTCTGGGAAATAAATAATAAATTTATTGAGACCCGAGAGAGCGGTGTTCTGCCTACTGCAGATTGATTCTGTTAAGTTTCATTCTTGAAGGGAAATTACTAGAGCTTCAACATATCCTTGAGCCATGAGCAGGTTATTGCTGAGCAGGTGCTGCTTGATAGCATTGTTGATGATACTTTCTATCACACCTTTCTCCTCCAGTAGTCCCTGGCATCAGAGATGCCAGTTTTCACCCAATTCAATTCACTCCATGCGATATCAAGACACAGAAGAGGTACTGGATTCTGCAAAGCCTGTGGGCTCTGATAACATTCTGGCAACAGTACAGAAGACCAGAACTTGCCACTCCCCTAGCTGAGCTGTTCCAGTATAGCCATAACACTGGCATCCACTATACAATGTAGAAAATTGTGCAGGTATGACCTGCACACAAAAAAACAGGCCAAATCCAACCCAGTCAATTACCATCCCATAAATCTACACTTGATTGGCATGGTGGCCCAGTGGTTAGCACTGCTGCCTCCCAGCGCCAGGGGTCTGGGTTCGATTCCGAATATTGTATGCAATTCTGGTCTCCTTCCTATCTGAAAAGTGTTGTGAAACTTAAAAGGGTTCAGAAAAGATTTACAAGAATGCTGCCAGGGTTGGAGGATTTGAGCTATAAGGAGAGGCTCAACAGACTGGGGCAGTTTTCTGTGGAGCATTGGAGGCTGAGGGGTGACCTTATAGAGGTTTACAAAATTATGAGGGGCATGGATAGGATAAATAGGCAAAGTCTTTTCCCTGGGGTTGGGGAATCCAGAACTAGACAGCATAGGTTTAGGGTGAAAGGGGAGAGATATAAAAGAGCCTGGGGGAAACTTTTTCACACAGAGGGTGGTACGTGTATGGAGTGAGTTGCCAGAGGAAGTGGTGGAAGCTGGTACAATTGCAACATTTAAGAGGCATTTGGATGGGTATATGAATAGGAAGGGTTTGGAGGGATATGGTCCAGGTGCTGGCAGGTGGGACTAGATTGGGTTGGGATATCTGGTCAGCATGGACGGGTTGGACCGGTTGCTCTGGTTTCCTCCCACAGTCTGGATGTGCTAGTTAGGTGAATTGGCCATGCTAAATTGCCCATAGTGTTCAGGGATGTGTAGGCTAGGTGCATTAGTCAGGGGTAAATATAGGGTAGGGGAATAGGTCTGGGTGGGTTACTCTTCGAAGGGTCGGTGTGGACTTGTTGGGCCTGCAGGAAATCTAATCTAAAATGATGGAAGGTGTCATAACGGTACTGCACAGAACACCTGGTACAAATGTTCAGTTTGTGTTTGGCCAGGCCCACTTAGCTACTGACCTTATTATAGCCTTGGTGCAAAACCACATAATTCCACAGGAGGTGAGAGTGACGATCCTTGATGTCATATTTGACTGTGTTTGGTATCAAGGAACCCTAAGAGAACTGCAGATGCTAGAGATAATGGACAATAGGTGCAGGAGTAGGCCATTCTGCCCTTCGAGCCTGCACCACCATTCAATATGATCATGGCTGATCATCCTTAATCAGTATCCTGTTCCTGCCTTATCTCCATAACCCTTGATTCCACTATCTTTGAGAGCTCTATCCAACTCTTTCTTAAATGAATCCAGAGACTGGGCCTCCACTGCCCTCTGGGACAGAGCATTCCACACAGCCACCACTCTCTGAGTGAAGAAGTTTCTCCTCATCTCTGTCCTAAATGGTCTACCCCGTATTTTTAAGCTGTGTCCTCTGGTTCGGCACTCACCCATCAGCGGAAACATGTTTCCTGCCTCCAAAGTGTCCAATCCTTTAATAATCTTATATGTCTCAATCAGATCCCCTCTCAGTCTTCTAAACTCAAGGGTATAAAAGCCCAGTCACTCCAGTCTTTCAGTGTAAGGTAATCCCGCCATTCCAGGAATTGACCTCATGAACCTACACTGCACTCCCTCAATAGTCAGAATGTCTTTCCTCAAATTTGGAGACCAGAACTGCACACAGTACTCCAGGTGTGGTCTCACCAGGGCCCTGTACAGGTGCAGAAGAACCTCTTTGCTTCTATACTCAATCCCTCTTGTTATAAAGGCCAGCATGCTATTAGCCTTCTTCACTACCTGCTGTACCTGCATGCTTACCTTTATTGACGGGTGTACAAGAACACCCAGATCTCTCTGTACTGCCCCTTTACCTAAATTGATTCCATTTAGGTAGTAATCTGCCTTCCTGTTCTTGCCACCAAAGTGGATAACCATACATTTATCCACATTAAATTGCATCTGCCATGCCTCTGCCCACTCACCTAACCTGTCCAGGTCACCCTGTAATCTCCTAACATCCTCATCACATTTCACCCTGCCACCCAGCTTCGTATCATCAGCAAATTTGCTAATGTTATTGCTGATACCATCTTCTATATCATTAACATATATTGTAAAAAGCTGCAGTCCCAGTACTGATCCCTGCGGTACCCCACTGGTCACTGTCTGCCATTCTGAAATGGAGCCGTTTATCACTACTCTTTGTTTCCTGTCAGCCCACCAATTTTCAATCCAAGTTGTACTTTGCCCCCAATACCATGCACCCTAATTTTGCTCACCAATCTCCTATGTGGGACTTTATCAAAAGCTTTCTGAAAGTCCAGGTACACTACATCTACTGGATCTCCCTTGTCCATCTTCCGAGTTACATCCTCAAAAGATTCCAGAAGATTAGTCAAGCATGATTACCCCTTCATAAATCCATGCTGACTCCGACCTATCCTGTTACTACTATCCAGATGTGTCATAATTTCATCCTTTATAATAGACTTCAGCATCTTTCCCACCACTGAGGTCAGACTAACTGGTCTATAATTTCCTGTTTTCTCTCTCCCACCTTTCTTAAAAAGTGGTATAACATTGGGGCCACCCTCCAATCCGCAGGAACTGATCCTGAATCTATCAAACTGTGATCAAGATCAGATTCGAAAAGTGTGGAACTGGAAAGGCACAGCAGGTCAGGCATCTAACGAGCAGGGGAATTGATGTTTCAGGCATAAGTCCTTCATCAGGAACATCAAAGAATCTTAGTAAAATTGAAATCAATGGGGATCAGGTGAAAATTCTCCAGTTCCTGATAAAGGGCTTATGCCTGAAACATCAATTCTCCCGTGGGCGGCACAGTGGTTAGCACTGCTGCCTCACAGCGCCAGAGACCCGGGTTCAATTCCCGCCTCAGGCGACTGACTGTGTGGAGTTTGCACATTCTCCCCGTGTCCGTGTGGGTTTCCTCCGGGTGCTCCGGTTTCCTCCCACAGTCCAAAGATGTGCAGGTAAGGTGAATTGGCCATTCTAAATTGTCCGTAGTGTTAGGTAAGGGGTATGGGTGGGTTGCGCTTCGGCTGGTCGGTGTGGACTTGTTGGGCCGAAGAGCCTGTTTCCACACTGTAATGTAATCTAATAAATGCCAGGCAATCTAAACACTGCCCCTCGTTCATTCAGTGGTGTTGCCATCACTGAAACCTATCAAGGTTCTGGGGGCTTGCCACTGACTCAAATGAAATTGCCATGGCTACCCCTAGCAGGTCAGAGGCTAGGGGTATTGTGGTGAGTAATTCACGTCCTGACTCCCCAAAGCCTGTCCATCATCTACAAGGCATAAGTCATGAGTGTGATGGAATATTCCCATGCCTGGATGGGTGCAGCTCCAACAACATGCAAGAAACTTGACAGCATCCAGGATTGACATCATATCTACAAGCGTCCAGTTGCTCAACTACTGACTCTTGATAGTAGCCATGTGTACCATCTCCAAGATGCACTGCAGGAATGCAAGCCAACAATCACTTCCATTGAGAAGGACAAGGGTAGCAGATACATGGGAAGACCACCCCATGCAAGTTACACTCCGAGTCAATCACCATCCTGACTTGGAAATATATTGCTGTTCCTTCACTGTCACTGGGTTAAAATACTGGAATTCCCTCCGTAATGGCATTGTGGGTTGACAGCACATAGACTGCAGCGGTTCAAACTGGCAGCACACCAGGACATCTAGGGACAGGCAATAAATGATGGCCAGCTCATGATGCCCACATCCCATGAGTAAATATATGTTCTTGTGTGTTCTTCATTACATTGATTTACATAGGAGACACAGCATAGAACCAGGCCATTCAGCTAAACTAACCCATGATGTTTATGCTCCACTCAAGCCTGTTCCCTTCTTTCTTCACCTAAATCAATCATTATAACCCTGCATTCTTTTCTCCCTCATGTGTTCATTTAACTTCCACTTGGGTGGCACGATGGCTCAGTGGTTACCACTGCTGCTTCACAGTGCCAAGGACCCAGGTTCAATTCCAACCTTGGCCCTCTGTCTGTGTGGAGTTTGCACATTCTCCACATGCCTGCATGGGTTTCCAAAGATGTACAGGGTAGGTGAATCGGCTGTGCTAAAATGTCCATGGTGTTCAAGGATGTGTAGATTAGGTGCATTAGTCAGGGGTATATGTAGGGGAATAGATCTGGATGGGTTATTGTTTGGAGGGTCGGTGTGGGCTTGTTGGGCTGAAGGGCCTGTTTCCACACTGTAGGGATTCTATAAGTTGATACTGTTCACCTCAACCATTCCATTTGGAAGTGAGTCCCACGTTCTGCCCATTCTCTGGATAAAGATTCTCATGAATGTTTGATTAGATTTATTAATTATTGCTTTATATCAATGGTTCTTAGCTGTCTCTTCCTCAAAGAGCAAACTTTCTCTCTGAATCCATTATATCATAATAATTGAGAACATTAAAGACTTTTAATAACTTATCTCTTGGCCTTCTTTCTTCAATCATAACCCAGCTTTCCCAAAACATAAACTCACACGTTTATCATTTTTGTTAATCTCTCAATGCCTTCCCCAGTGTCTCTCAATCCTTTCTATATTACAGCTAGCAGAATTGCATGCAGTACTCCAAGTCTGGCCCAATCAAGATTAGATACAGATTTAGTATTACCATTCTACTTTTCAATTCTATCCCTCTGGAAATAAATCCGAATTGGAGTCAGAGAATCATAGAGATGTACAGCACGGAAACAGACCCTTTCGTCCAACCCGTCCATGCTGACCAGATATCCCAACCCAATCTAATCCCACCTGCCAGCATCTGGCCCATAAACCTCCAAACCCTTCCTATTCAGATAACCCTCCAGATGCCTTTTAAATAGCCTCCACCACTTCATCTGGCAGCTCATTCCACACACATACCGCCCTCTGTTTCTCTTTTATATCTTTCCCATCTCACCTTAAACCTATGCCTTCTAGTTCTCGACTCCCCCACCCCAGGGGAGACTTTGTCTATTTATCCTGTCCATGACTCTATGCCCCTCATGATTGTATAAACCCCTCAGCCTCTGACGCTCCAGGGAAAAAAGCCCTAGCCTATTCAACCTCTCCCTCTAGCTCAAACCCTCCATCCATAGCAATATCCTTGTAAACCTTTTCTGAACGTTTTCAAGTTTCCCAATATCCTTCCAATAGGAAGGAGACCAGAATTGCACACCATATTACAAAAGTGGCCTAACCAATGTCCTGTACAGCTGCAACATGACCTCCCAACTCCTGTACTCAATGCTCTGACCAATAAAGGAAAGCATACCAAACACCTTCTTCACTATTCTATCTACCTGTGACTCTACTTTCAAGGAACAATGAACCTGCATTCCAAGGTCTCTTTGTTCAGCAACAATCCCCAGAACCTTCCTTTTAAGTGTATAAGTCCTGCTAAGATTTCCTTTCCCAAAATGCACATTCATGGTTTACTTTCAGTTTGCTTTGTTAACCTAAGCTGTGGAGCAACTTTTCTGTGATTGATGTATTTACACTCCAAGAGCACTTTGTTTCTTCTTCCTGCCTACATTTGCACCTTCTATGTAATAAGTGACTTCCCTAATCTTCTCACCAACTTGCACTACCCCATATTTATTTGTGTTTTACTTAATTTGCCAAATATTTGCCAATCTTGAATGCGTCTGTGAGGTTACCCAGGTTAGCCAGATGCAAGACATTGTTCAACACCTTGCACAGTCCTCAATAGATTAGAAGGTGGTACCCCTTTCCAATGACAAGATGTACAGGTAAATTTTCTGCTTCAGCATGATCATCTCACCTCTGTATGTGTTAGCACAGAATTGTGTTCTGCACCCATTTTCTTTCAGAACACAGAAATCCACTGAAGTTTGTTATTATCTATTTAAGAAAGAAATTGGTATTCTTGGTCATTGCTGCAATCCTGTCAAAACAACTTGTCCAGCTGACTTCCACCGAAGCCATGAAATAATTTGACCCTTCAAAGATGGATTCCGATATTGCTGTTTTGTTTTTGATTTCCCGCATCTGCAATTAAAAACAAAAACAGAAATCGCTAGAAAATGTTTTTGTTTTTGACTGTAAATGCTTGTTTTTCATTTTTTATTTCCTTATTCTGCACATAGCAACTACAGGCAAGAACAGTGGACATTTCCAAAATGGCTGAGAAATATTGGGTTGAATTGGAAAGTCATTGTTCTGCCATTGATCATTGCCCTGCAGAACGCTCCCTTCTGACACTCAACCCTACTGTTATTCTACAATGGCATTTGACCTCTATTTTATCAAGTAGCTTGGCGTTCTGCTGTCCAGACCGTCCTTTACAATTTCAACGTATTTTGAATCAACTTTTTTTAAATTTCAAAAATAAACTTTATTCATAAAATTATTTGGGTCTCTTTACAATTGGTCATGCCATTCGTGTGCACACATTACATTCTTTACATACAGACATCGAAATTTACTTTTCCTATATACAAGTTTGTACATTTACTATCCAGCTCTTCTGAGGCATCAGCGGAGCCCAAATGACTGGGTGGGCCCCCTGTTCTTCTTAGGCAGGCAGATGTTACACGATGGTCTTCCCCCACTCCGCCTTGGCGGCAGCTGCCCCTTGTTTCAGCGCGTCCCTCAACACATAGTCCTGGACCTTGGAATGTGCCAGTCTGCAACACTCAGTCGGGGCCAACCCCTTCAGCTGGAAGATCAACAGGTTTCGGACTGCCCAGAGAGCGTCCTTCACCGAGTTGATGATCCTCCAGGCACAGTTGATGTTCGTCTCGGTGTGCGTCTCGGAGAACAGACCGTAGAGCACGGAGTCCCGCGTCACGGCGCTGCTCGGGACGAACCTCGATAACCACCACTGCATTCCTCTCCAGACTTCTTCTGCATAGGCACATTCCAGAAGGAGGTGTGTGATAGTCTCATCCCCCCCACAGCTGTTTCGAGGGTAGCTTGCGGTGTGGCAGAGAGTCTGGGTGTGCATAAAGGATCTCACAGGCAGAGCCCTTCTCACCACCAGCCAAGCCATGTCTTAGTGCTTGTTGGAAAGTTCTGGCGATGAGGCATTCTGCCAAATGGCTTTAACAGTCTGCTCAGGGAACCACTCGATTGGGTCCGCCCTCCATGTCTCAAGGACACTGTGTGCTGACAACTTCCTGATGGACTTGTGGTCAAAGGTGTTTTTCTTCATAAACTTCTCCACGAAGGACAGTGATACAGAATGGTCTAACTACTCGGAGTGTTCTGCAGCAGCGAGGCCAGGCCCATCCTTCGCAACACCGGGGACAGGTAGAACCTCAGTCCGTAGTGACACTTGGTGTTTGCGTACCGGGGATCCACGCACAGCTTAATGCAGCCACACACAAAGGTGGCCATCAGGGTGAGGGTGGCATTGGCTGTATTTCTCCCCCATTGCCCAGATCTTTATACATCGAGACCCTTCGGACCCGGTTCATCTTTGATCTCCATATAAACTGGAAGATGGCCCGGGTGACTGCAGCGGCACAGGTCTAGGAATAGGCCAGACCTGTGCCACGTATAACAGCAATGACAGTGCCTCACACCTGATGACCAGGTTTTTTTCCCGCGATGGAGAGCGACCATAGCTTCCATCTGTCTGGTTTCTACCTCACTTTGCTGACCCGCTCCTCCCAAGGCTTGGCGCATGTCCCAGCCTCCCCTCAAACCAAATACCCAGCACCTTCAGGTGGTCGGTCCTGATGGTGAAGGGGATCGAGGATTGGTTGTTCCACTTCCTGAAGAGCATGGCCTCGCTCTTGCCTCGGTTTACCTTGGCCCCCGAGGCCCGTTCGAACTGGTCACAAATGCACATGAGTCTGTGCATGGACAGCGGATCCGAGCAGAAAACAGCGACGTCATCCATGTACAGGGAGGCCTTAACCTGCAGGCCCCCACTGTCAGGAATAGTCACCCCTCTCAGGCTCACATCCTTCCTGATGGACTCGGCAAATGGCTCTATGCAGCACACAAACAAGGTGGGAGAGAGAGGGCAGCCCTGCCTGACTCCAGATCTGACTGGGAAGCTATCTGACTCCCACCCATTGATTGAGACTGCACTGACAATGTTGGTGTAGAGCAGTCTCATCCAATTGCAGATTCCCTCCCCAAAGCCCATTTTAGAGGGAACATCCTGTCAAAGACTTCCTCCTGGTTCAGGCTGATCAGGCAGGTGTCTAACCCTCTGTCCTGCACGTAGGCGATCGTATCCCTGAGGAGTGCGAGACTCTCAGCGATCTTCCTGCCTGGTACAGCACAGATTTGGTCAGGGTGAATCACCGACCCCAGAGCAGACCTGACCCAGTTGGCGATTCCTTTGACAAAATTTTGTAATCCGCATTCAATAGTGAGATTGGTCTCCAATTTCTGATTTCCTCCCTCTCCCCCTTCCACTTATAGATGAGGGTGATGATGCCTTTCCTCATGGATTCACACATGGTACCTGCCCAAAGCATACTGACATACACCTCCAGCAGGTCCTGGCCAATCAAGTCCCACAGAGCAGAATAGAGCTCGACCGGTAAGCCGTCGCTTCTGGGAGTTTTATTCTTTTCGAAGGACTCGAGGGCCTTGGTCAGCTCGGCCAGAGATAGCGACTGGTCCAGCCTCGCTGTTCTGTCGTCTAAGATCTCCGTGATAGAAGACAGGAACGACTGGGAGGCTGCGCTGTCGGTCGGCTTCGTGTCATACAGACTGGCATAGAGGGATTTACTGATCCTCATGATGTCAGCCTGAGATGACGTTATCGAGCCATCTTCTTCCTTCAGGCTGCTGAGCACAGAGCTCTCTTTGTGCACCTTCTGGAAGAACAAACGTGAGCACGTCTCGTCCTGCTCCACCGAGCGGACCCTGGACTGGAAGATTATCTTGGAGGCCCCCGAGGTGAAGAGCGAGGCTTGCTGGCCCTTCACCTCCTTGAGGTCCTCAGTGACGTTGACCCCCATCGTCTGCAGCAGGAGCAGGTTCTGCATACTTTCCAGGAGCTGGGACAGTTTTCCCCACCTCTCTCTCACCTCCTGAACACCTTTGAGGATGAAGAACCTCTTGATGTTCCCTTTTACTGTTTCCCACCAGTCCGCTGGGGACTCAAAGAGGGGCTTCACGGTTCTCCAACCTGTGTAGTCTCTCTTGAGCTCCTCAATGTTTCCCAGGGTCAACAGCTTTGTATTCAGCTTCCACGTTCCCTTACCAGCCCGCTGCTCGTCCTGTAGGTGACAGTCGGCCAGCAGGAGGCAGTGGTCAGGGAAGAACACCGGCTTGACGTTGGTGGATCTGATCGAATCAACCTCTTCAGATATTTCATGCTACACCATGGGAGCAGGAGGAACTGAAGCCTCTCACGAGGTCAATAACATATGACCTATTATAATCAGATGTGGTTTCAATTTGCTTCAGTAAGCTTTGGCCTCTGTAGGATGAGAGTCCCAAGTTTGTTTTCAAAATTATTGGTTGGTTATGAGTTCCATTTCTCCTTTAGAACTAAGCAGTTCCCTTTTCTCTGAAAGGTGCTAAGATACTAAAGCAGAAATGGACCTCAACCAACCAATGATTTTTCAAAACCAACCAAATCAAAATGGCAACAGTGCTGGCCCATAGATATTTCATGTTTGGGAATTCAGCACAGTTCACAATTTCACTTGTACCATTACACACAGTGTCATTATAGTCCCCAGTTCCCCAAATCCAGCTTAAATAAAACCAATATTCTTGTTGCTGCCTTTGCATGTCCTTATTTTTACAGTAAATGGCATCTTTATATATTTTTTAATAAAACCTTCCACTCCTCGGTGCTATACAACCTTTGCAGTTGAACTTGTTGTGAGGATTTTGTTGGTTTTAAGCTGATGATATATTATGATGGTATATCCAGCCTTAATTGAGTGTGTTTAGAATTATTTTTCCAATTCTTCGAAATTGATTTTGCCCTCACAGTTGTAGCTTAATTACGCCTTACATAAAGAAGAAATGTATGAAGCAGGTAGAATGAAAAGGTTACTCTCTGCCTACATTCAGAACATTATAAACACAGAGAGCCAAAAAGATATACAGCTCAGAAACAGACCTTTCGGTCCAACTCAACCCTTCCTATTCATATATCCATCCAGCACTGATCCTTGCAGCACAATGCTGGTCACAGGCCTCCAGTCTGAAAAGCAACCCTCTACCATCATCCTCTGTCTCCTACCTTTGGGCCAATTTTGTATCCAAATGGCTAGTTCTTCCAGTAGTCCATGTGATCTAAATTGTTACCAGTCTACCATGTGGAACCTTGCTGAATGCCTTATGACCTCCATATAGACAACGTCTAGTGCTCTGCCTTCATCAATTCTTTTCACTTCTTCAAAAAACTCAATCAATATGGGCTGGGTGCTGGCAGGTGGGACTAGATTGGGTTGGGATATCTGGTCGGCATGGACGGGTTAGACCGAAGGGTCTGTTTCCATGCTGTACAGCTCTATGACTCTATAAGTTAGTGAGATATGATTTCCCACTCACAAAGCCATGTTGATAATCCCTAATTAGTCCAAATATATGTAAATCCTGTCCCTCAGAATTCCCTCCAACAACTTTCCCACTACTGATGCGTGACTCACCAGTCTATAGTTGCCTGGCTTTTCCTTACCACTTTAGAACATAGAACATTACAGCGCAGTACAGGCCCTTCAGCCCTTGTTGTTGCACCAACCTGTGAAACCAATCTGAAGCCCATCTAACCTTCACTATTCCATTTTCATCCATATGACTATCCAATGACCCTTTAAATGCCCTTAAAGTTGGCGGGTCTACTACTGTTGCAGGCAGGGCATTCCACACCCCTACTACTCTCTGAGTAAAGTAACTACCTCTGACATCTGTCCTATATCTATTACCCCTCAATACAAAACTATGCCCTCTCATGCTAACCATCACCATCCAAGGAAAAACGCTCTCACTGTCCAACCTATCTAACCCTATGATTAAATATTTCTTTCTTAAATAATGGCACCATGTTAGCCAACCTCCAGTCTTCTGGCATCTCACCCGTGGCTATTGATGATACAAATATCTCAGCAAGGGGCCCAGCAATCACTTCTCTAACTTCCCATAAAATTCTAGGGTACACCTGACCTGGTCTCGGGGATTTATCCAGCTTTATGTATTTTAAGATGTCCAGCACGTCCACCTCTTTTTATGGACACTTTTTAAGAAATTGCTATTTATTTCCCCAGGTTCTCTAGCTTCTATATTTTTCTTCACAGTAAGCACTGAAGCAAATTACTTATTTACTCACTTGTTTATGCACCTCCCCATATAGGCCACATTGCTGATGTTCAAGTGGCCCTCGTTGGATGCTGCCTGAACTGCTGTGCTCTTCCAGCACCACTAATCCAGTATTTGATTTTCAGCATCTGCAGTCATTGTTTTTACCCTATTATCTACCAAGTCACTCTTTTAATGTACTTGTAGAAGCCCTTTGGATTCTCCTCAACCGTACTTGTCAAAGCTATGTCTTGTCCCTTTTTTGCTCTCCTGATATCCCTCTTAAGTATATTCCTACTACCTTTATACTCTTTGAGGAATTCACTTGATCCCTGCTGTCTATACCTGACCTATGCTCCTTCTTTTTCATGATCCTGTTGACTCTTTGCTCCTGCCTGCCTTGACTATTTGAATTGCTCATTTTCCCAACTGCACCAGCCTCAGACTAATCCCTTTTCTCACTATCTCTCTGGGCTCTGCCCCCACCCCAGCCCACCCCACTAGTTTAAATCCTCCATCATGGATATAGCAAATCTCCCCACCTATATATTAGTCCCCTTCCAATTCAGTTGCAAACCATCCCTCTTAGACAGGTCACTTTACCCTGGAAGAGATTCCAATGATCCAAAAATGTGTACTCTTCTGCCCTGCACCAGCTCCTCAGTCACACATTCATCTGCTCTACCCTCCTATTCCTACTCTCGCTAACACATGGCACTGGGAGTAATCTAGATATTACTATCCTCCAGGATCTACCTTTTAACCTCCTGCCTAATTTCCTATATTCTCTCCTCAGAATCCTGTCCTTTTCTCTTCCTATGTCATTGATTCCAACCTGTGCAATGCGGGTCTCTCTCTCTCTCTCTCTCCTCTTTGAGAATATTCTGCACCCTGTCCAAGACATCCTTGACCCTGGCACCGGCGAGGCAACACAACTTCTGATATAGAAATGTCTGTCTGTGCCTCTGACTAGAGAGTCCCCTATCACAATCGATCGCTTGGAATCTGGCGTACCCCTTGTTACATTACAGCCTGTCTCGGTATCAGAAACTTGGTTGTTTGTGTTGCATTCACCTGACAGTCCATCACCCCATACGTTTTCCAAAACAGCATACTTGTTTGAGATGGGGATAATCACAGGAGACTGCTGCACCACCTGCCTACCTCTCTTACCTTTCCTTGAGTTAACCCACCTGTATCTGCAATTTTTCTGCCTTCCTGAAATCCCTTAGCTCCTGTAAACTACTCATTGCCACTCCAACTGATCCATGTGAACCAATACAATTCGCAACCAAACATACTTCCTGCAGACATAACCGTTAGGAACATTGAAACTCTCCCTAATTTCACACATCCAACAGGAAGACTACATTACTGAGGCTATCTTTGCACCTGAACAATATACAGACAGACCCAGAAAACAGCACAGTCTTACTGCTCTAAAAAACATGGCTCTATCTTTTGTATTTATCAAAAAAGCTTAATCTGGAGACAGATCTCGATAAAATGTAAACAAAAAAAAAAAAAATTGACTATTAAAAACAAAACCTAGTTGATCCCTAGCTGTAAGTTCCTGATACTGAGGTTTCTCAAAGTTAGGCTGTGAATTTCAATGGTTTTTAACATTTTTCTTAGACTGAATTTCAATGTTCAGAGATACTTGCAACTAAACAGCGCAGGCAACCAGCTGTGAAAGTTCACTCCCTGGGCGGTCAGTTGCGCAGGTTCATTGCTTTTTATTCCACCTCCCCACATGGTAGTTACTACTCCAAGAAATCGAGCAAATCAGCTCCAACACTGAAAAATACTTCAAAAAAGGAGCTCTTACAGTCATAACTTTCTCCCATCCTCTGTCTTGGTATGCCAATCAGGAATGGGCACTGATGCCAGTCTTGTCCCGGACCCAAGAATCAAAATGTGTCGACCTTCATCCACTCTCAGGGGTATGATACAACAACCAAGAATCTGGGCTTCTAGCTGTCTTCACCCTCTGTGTCACTGTGGAAACATCCATCAAAAAGAAAGAAAAAGTAGCATAACAATCAACCAGTAAACACACTGTTAAAGAAACAGGGTCTCAAAAGCCATGGGAGAATATCCCAGTTGTGCCCATGTCATGTGACAAACAGCACTGGAGAAATGCAAACAATTGCTGCCCTTGGAATTGGAATCAAATGGAACTATGGGCGGTTACATCACTAAAAGAGGCCATTTCACCCATCGTGTCTGTGCTAGCTCTGTAAGGCCACACCCAGCCTCAACACTATAGCTTCTTTCTGACATTCTCATAAATTTAAATGTAATAGTTTGAATGTCACTGTTTAAATTAGAATCAATTTAAAAGCAGTACTGTGAAGGAACGACATTTTCGAACCTCCAAAATCCTAAAACAGAAGCTTCTTGTTAATTTGACATCATTTGATTCCAGCTTCCTGATTGAACAAAATGATGCTTCCAGAATGATGTGGGGGAGCCAGTGTTGGACTGGGGTGGGCAAAACTAAACATCGCACAACACCAGATTACAGTCCAACAGGTTTATTTGGAGGTACTAGCTTTTGGAGCGAAGGAGCAGCACTCCAAAAGCTAGTGCCTCCAAATAAACCTGTTCGACTATAACCTGGTGTTGTGAGATTTTTAACTACTTCCAGAATGGCAGACTCAGTTAGTCAAGAGGGAGACTACTGTCTTTAAGTATATGTGCAATTGCTCAATATTTACAGGCCAAACTGGACAGGCTGGTGGTTATGCCGACATGAGCCCAACCCTGTTCATCTCCTCCCACATCCAACAGGAAGACTACATTAGTAAGGCTATCTTTGCACCTAAATAATATACAGACAGACCCAGAAAACAGCACAGTCTTACTGCTCTAAAAACATGGCTCTATCTTTTGTATTTTTAAAAGAAGCTTAATCTGGTGACAGATCTTGATAAAATATAAACAAGAAAATATTAAATCTACTCACTATTATAGATTCCCATCACCATATTCTTCTAGTCCATTCCCCCTCATGTACTTATCACATTTAAGTGTATTATATTATTCACCACAATCACTCCCTATGATAGCAAGTTCTACATTCTCCTTGCTCTCTAGGCAAAGGAGTTACTCTTGAATTTCTGACTGGAATTATTGGTGACAGTTTAATATTGACGGTCCTTAACTCTGTTCTCACCCATAATTACAGCAGTGACTTCACTTCAGAAATTATTTAACTGGTTAAAAAGAGCCTTGGAATTACTTCTGGTTATGAATGTAGCAATGTGAACATAGAACATAGAACATAGAAAAATACAGCGCAGTACAGGCCCTTCGGCCCTCGATGTTGCGCCGACCGAAGCCTACCTAACCTACACTAGCCCAATAACCTCCATATGCTTGTCCAATGCCCGCTTAAATGATCATAAAGAGGGAGAGTCCACCACTGCTACTGGCAGGGCATTCCATGAACTCACAACCCGCTGAGTAAAAAATCTACCCCTAACATCTGTCCTATACCTACCACCCCTTAATTTAAAGCTGTGTCCCCTAGTAACAGCTGACTCCATACGCGGAAAAAGGTTCTCACTGTCAACCCTATCTAAACCCCTAATCATCTTGTACACCTCTATCAAATCTCCCTTAAACCTTCTTTTCTCCAATGAGAAAAGTCCCAAGTGCCTCAGCCTTTCCTCATACGATCTTCCTACCATACCAGGCAACATCCTGGTAAACCTCCTCTGCACTCGTTCCAGTGCCTCCACATCCTTCCGAAAGTATGGCGACCAAAACTGCACACAATACTCCAGATAAGGCTGCACCAGAGTCTTATACAACTGCAACATGACCTCAGGACTCCGGAACTCAATTCCTCTACCAATAAAGCCCAGTACACCATATGCCTTCTTCACAGCACTATTTACCTGGGTGGCAACTTTCAAAGATCTGTGTACATGGACACCAAGATCCCTCTGCTCATCCACACTACCAAGTAGTCTACCATTAGCCCAGTAATCCATCTTCTTGTTACTCCTACCAAAGTGAATGACTTCACATTTAGCTACATTGAATTCCATTTGCCACCTTACTGCCCAGCTCTGCAACTTATCTATATCGCGCTGTAACCTGCCACATCCTTCTTTGCTGTCCACAACTCCACCGACTTTCGTGTCATCCACAAACTTGCTCACCCAGCCTTCAAGCCCCTCCTCCAGGTCATTTATAAAAATGACAAACAGCAATGGTCCCAAAACAGATCCTTGTGGAACACCGCTAGTAACTGCGCTCCAAGATGAACCTATACCATCAACTACTACCCTCTGTCTCCTTCCAGCCAGCCAATTCCTAATCCAAACCTCTAATGCACCCTCAATGCCATACCTCCGTAGTTTTTGCATTAGCCTGCCAGGGGGTACCTTATCGAACGCCTTGCTAAAATCCATATACACCACATCTACTGCTTTACCCTCGTCCACCTCCTTGGTCACCTTCTCAAAGAATTCAATAAGGTTTGTGAGGCACGACCTGCCCTTCACAAAACCATGCTGACTATCCTTGATCACATTATTCCTATCCAGATGTTCATAAATCCTGTCCCTTACAATTCTCTCTAAGACTTTGCCCACAACAGAAGTGAGACTGACTGGCCTATAGTTACTTGGGCTATCCCTGCTCCCCTTCTTGAACAAGGGGACCACATTCGCTATCCTCCAGTCTTCTGGCACTGTTCCCGAAGACAACGACGACCTAAAAATCAAGGCCAATGGCTCTGCTATCTCCTCCCTAGCTTCCCAGAGGATCCTAGGATAAATGCCATCAGGCCCAGGGGACTTATCTATTTTCATCCTTTCCAGTATTCCCGAGACCTCTTCCTTACGTACCTCAAGGCCATCCATTCTAATCACTTGTGACTCAATATTCACATCAGCAACAGTGTCCTGTTCCTGAGTGAATACTGACAAAAAATATTGATTTAGTGTCTCACCAATCTCCTTCGCCTCCACACACACCTTCCCACTATTATCCATGACTGGACCTATACCTACCCTAGTCATCCTTTTATTCCTGACATACCTATAGAAGGCCTTTGGGTTTTCCCTAATCCTACCAACTAAGGACTTTTCATGTCCCCTTCTCACTGCTCTTAGCTCTCTCTTTAGATCCTTCCTGGCTACCTTATAACTCTCAATCGCCCCAACTGAACCTTCACGCCTCAGCTTTACATAGGCCGCCCTCTTCCCTTTCACAAGGGATTCCAATTCCTTATTAAACCACGGCTCCCTCACAAGATCCTTTACTCCCTGCCTGACTGGTACATACTAATCAAGGACACCCATTAGCTGTTCCTTGAACAATCTCCACATATCATTTGTGTTCTTCCCTTGAAGCCTATTTTTCCAATCCACGCATCCTAAGTCGTGCCTCACCGCATCATAATTTCCCTGCCCCCAGCTATAACTGTTGCCCTGCAGTGCACACTTATCCCTCTCCATCACTAGAGTAAAAGTCACCGAGTTGTGGTCACTGCCCCCGAAGTGCTCACCTACCTCCAAGTCTAACACCTGGCCTGGTTCATTACCTAGAACCAAATCCAGTATAGCCTCACCTCTTGTTGGCCTGTCTACATATTGTGTCAGGAAACCCTCCTGCACACATTAGACAAACACCGACCCATCTAACGAACTCGAGCTATAGCTTTCCCAGTCAATATCTGGGAAGTTAAAGTCCCCCATAACAACCACCCTGCTACTTTCACTCTTCTCCTGAATCATCCTCGCAATACTTTCCTCTACTTCTCTCGGACTATTAGGAGGCCTGTAGAAAACTCGTAACAGGGTGACCTCACCTTTCCCATTTCTAACCTCCGCCCACACTACCTCAGATGGCAAGTCTTCCTCCATCACCCTTTCTACTGCTGTAATACTATCCTTGACAAGCAATGCCACACCTCTCCCTCTTTTACCCCCATCTCTGACCCTACTAAAACATTTAAACCCTGGAAGCAGAGAAGAGTGACACATTTGCTTTTAGGAAGAAGTATGAGGAAAGGCAAAATAAATTATAGGTATAATTTTAGAGACAGTGTGGGAATGGAGTAATTGGGCATGAGTGCCTGCCAATCTTTGAAGGTTGCTTAATAAGTTATCGAGTATTGTGTTCAAATCTCCCATTTCAGGAAGAATGTCAAAGTCTTGTGGTGAGCTTAAGAAGAGACTTACTTGAATGAGGGGCTTAATTTACTGTGGAAAGATTGGAGAAGCTGAATATATCCTCCTTGGAGGAGATAAGTTAAGAGGGAGATTTAATAGAAGCAGAAATAAGGAGGAACTATTTTCCGGGCCAGGAAGGTTAATCAACGGAGAGGCGCAGATTGAAGAGAATTGTTAAAAGAACAAATCAGAATTTTCTTTCATGCTGTAAGTTGTTATAATCTGGAACATGTTGCTTACAGCACATGTAATGGGTTTTCAAAAGAGAATTGAATAAATATTTGAAGTTGAAAAAATTGCAGGGTTATGAAGAATGGGATCAATGGTTATATATTTCAAAGAGGATGAAATGAGGACTGCAGATGCTGGAGATCAGAGTCGAGAGTGTGATGCTGGAAAAGCACAGCAAGTCAGACAGCATCAGAGGAACAGGAGAATCGACATTTCAGGCAAAAGCCCTTCTCCTGCTCCTCAGATGCTGCCTGACCTGCTGTGCTTTTCCAGCACCCCATTCTCGACATATATTTCAAAGAGTTGAGACAGACATGATGGCTGAGTGGCCTCCTCCTGTACAGTATTATTCTAAATCTTTCTTAAAGATAGAAATAATCAGGCTGTGACAAACATGAGTATTATTAAGAGGTAAATATTCTGCTAATGGCAAGTCCCAGCATGTTGCTGCCTTAGTTTTAGATATCTGAATCAACCTGTTCGGGATGTTATTACACACCTTTGGTGTAGGTGGGTCAGCTCTCTTGGCTCAGAAGTTTGGATGTTATTACTACACCACAATAGGTCCTTAAGCAACTGCTGAAACTAAGGATTGAACCTTTTGAATCTTCAGAGTCAAGATTAGAGTGGTGCTGGAAAAGCACGGCAGGTCAGGGAGCATCCAAGGAGCAGGAAAATCGATGTTTCAGGTCCTGATGAAGGGCTTTTGACCGAAATGTCGATTTTCCTGTTCCTCGGAGGCTGCCTGACCTGCTGTGCTTTTCCAGCACCACTCTAATCTTGACTTTGATCACCAGCATCTGTAGTCCTCACTTACACCTTTGAATCTTCAAGCTAACACTCCCCCAATTGAGTTATTTCTGCTGACCGCCTAACTCCGTTTACAGCTGCATCATTTGATGAAAGGTCATTTAGCTTGAAACATTAATGCGGTTTATTTCCACAGATGCTGTCTGACCTGTGAGTGTTTCTAGCTCTTTATGTCCAGAAGCCATCTGCTGGAAGTCGGTTAAGAGTAAAAAATTGGAACTCTTCATTAATAGCCCCTTAATTTCTCACTCTGAGAAATGACACAGCTTTTACGCACTGATGATCCTCTACTCAAACTCCCTTGTGCCACTTTTGATGATCATCATTTGAAACTCTTAAGGGTCTTGTCAGTAAGATTCTGATTTAGCTTTTGGGAAATTTTGGTCAGATGTTCCAATCAGCTGAGGTACCAAATAATTCTGAGTTTCCCCAAAATCTCTACACATGACAAATTGAGGAACTTCATTCATTGTATTTCGTTTGTTGACTCGATTATATATATTCAGCTGGGAGGCGCCTGTGGGAGTCAACAAATAATGTTGTTCAGTAACCTTGGAATTGACTGTTCCTGCTCAGAACTGGTTTTTAGTTTCATAAGCATCAGCAGTGAAACTGAAGCACTGGGTTTTAATACTCTCCAGCTGAAGTATTTGAAAGAAAATAAGATGAGGTGCTTCTACTCCAGGTGGGTTATTTATCTGCTAAAACGTAAATGTTAATTGTTAGATTTGCTCAGCTGAACTCCTGATTTTATATTCCAGTATATTTTGTGTAGGCTGACAGTATGTTATCAAATGCCAAATTTTGGTTGGGAAATTATCAAAGTTTACAGCAGAAAAGATGCCATTTGGCCCATCATGTTTGCGCCAGTCATCAGTGTTCACTACGGGGGCTGTTCTATTCATTTTGTATTTAGTTTATCACCCATTAACCATGAAATAGGGGCTCCATCAGAATCATTGACAGACACAGCAAAGGAGAAGGCAATTCAGCCAATCAGAACCTGTGCCAACTCTCCGAAAGGTCTGTCCAATTAATTTTCATCCTTCCTCCCCTAACTCTTTCCATCATAGCCCTGAAATTATCTTCTCTTTGAGTATTTCTCCAATGCTCCCGCTTTAGAAAATTTCTGTTGAATCAGCATCCACCTCCTCTCAGGCGGTTCCAGATCACAACAAAGAAAAACATATTCTCCTTAAACCCCCTTCTGGTTGTTTTGCAGCTCCCTTCAATCTGTGTCTCTCTGATGATGACACTCCTGTCACTGGAAATAGCGTGTCACTATTTACTCTGTCAACACCTTTCATGTTTTTGAACAGCATGATTGAATCTCCCTTTTAACCTTCTCTGTGCTGGTGAGAAGAATCCTAGTTTTTCCGGTCACTGAAGTAACATAAATTAGGTAAATAAAGTAAATAAAGAAATGGAATACTGGGGGGTAAACTACTTTGTTTAAATAATTCAGACCATGAATGTCCATTTTTTCACAGTAAACCCCAAGTCCAACTCATCGCACACTTTCTTTAATATACCACCCAGCTTAATCCTACTCACCCTCTCGATCCCTATAACCTTTAATATTCCATCCAGCCTACATCCACTCATCCCTCACTCCCCATTCCATTTCATTTACACCTAACCTAATCACACTCTCTCTGACTCATTGCCCCAGTTTAATCTGACTCTCCCCCTCTCCCCCATACCCTTTAATATCCTAAACACTCTCTCGCTCCTTACGGCCTGTAATATTCATCCAATCTGATGCCATTCTCCCTTCTTAGCCCCCATGCCATTTAATAAGTCATTTAATTTGATCCTCACTCCCTGTACACTTTAACATCCTGTTCTAATTCCATTCACCCCTCACATTTCATCCCCATTAATATCTCAGTCAGTCTAATACTATTTTCCTGTTGATTGTCCACATATCTTTTAATATTATATTTGTTTGTAGCAACTATCTTATTCCTTTTTATTTGTGGTATTTCCATAACAGAATATAGCAGAGAATCTAAGAATTGACCACCTTATGTGTAGAAGAACCTGTTAACATTTTTCTAACCTTAGTGATTTTTGTGACGATTTGTAGCTCAGGGTGATGATAAGCCTGTAAGTTTACTTGCTGAGCTTGAAGGTTCGCTTTTGAACGTTTCACTGGAGACTCGCACTGATGATGCTACCTAGTATGGTGACGCAACGTCTGAAAACAAACCTTCCAGCTCAGCGAGCAAACTTAGAGACTTATTTTTCTAACCGGTTGTATATCCAGGATTCCATCTTATCTGTTCTTAATATAAAAGTCAGCAAGTGTGTGTGAGAGAGAAAACATGTCAGGAAAGGATGGGATCGAGTTTGATTGCAATGCTTCCTGTAGTGACAGACCCAGTGAATATTCTAAGCTCACGAAATAGCTGCCACTTGAGCAGGATTCTTGATAATATATTTCTTTGCCTGGAGCGGAGGAGAAGATCTGTGTCAATATGAACATATACAAATATTGAGAGTATGTTTAAAAATTCAGTACTGGGGCTTGGGTGCGGATTATTTGTCCAATGGAACCAAAGATGAGGGACTTTCAGTTACTGAATAGAGACTGGAGTTGTTCTCCTTGGAACAGAGAAAGTCAATCCAAAACGTAATGGAGGTCTTCAAAATCATAAAGGGTTTTGATACAGTAAATCAGGAGAAGTAGCAGGAAGGTCATAAGCAGAGGGGGACAGTCTGAAGATATGAAGAACCAGAGGAGGAAATGTGAATCATGTTGACACAGTGTCATGTACTGATCCAGAATACACAAAGGGATTTGAAAACAAGGTTTACAAGGGTGTTAATCCCAGAGCAGAGACTTGGGGATGGATTTTTGACAAATGGTTGTGGGAGCAGGAAGAACTTAGGGCGGCAAGGTGGCACAGTGGTTAGCACTGCTGCCTCACAGCGCCAGAGACCTGGGTTCAATTCCTGACTCAGGCGACTGACTGTGTGGAGTTTGCACATTCTCCCCGTGTCTGCGTGGGTTTCCTCCGGGTGCTCCGGTTTCCTCCCACAGTCCAAAGATGTGCAGGTCAGGTGAATTAGCTATGCTAAATTGCCCGTAGTGTTAGATGAAGGGGTAAATGTAGGGGAATGGGTCTGGGTGGGTTACGCTTCGGCGGGTTGGTGTGGACTTGTTGGGCCGAAGGGCCTGTTTCCACACTGTAAGTAATCTTCAATCTTCAACTCAAGGACTGTATGTCCCCCTGTGTTGCATAATTCCCTGATTCGATCTCCAATCCAGAATCACACAGAGACAAAGTATTGCAGAACCTCTTCTGGCAGTTAGAGAAAGCTGCAGTTGTGTGCTGAAAACAGCAAGTGAAAGATTATTCAAAGATCAAATGCTTCCAGGCTTGAAGAAGCCTTTCGACTCTCTAGAATAGAAACATAGCTAGTTAAAATACCCCATCCTTTCCACATAATCTTATATCTCTCAGGCACTGCAAAACAAATTTATTCTCAAGTTGCTGTTGTTTGAGTGACCAGTCTCCCTAACTCTGTGATTCTGTTTGTCAGTCTTTCATCCAGTGGAACAGTTTCTCCATCTCTACTTTGTCCAGTGCCTTATGATTTTCAACACCTCAATCAAAACCCTGGTCAACCTTCTCCTCTCCAAGCAGAACATCCTAATTTCTTCAATTTATCAAAATACCTAAACGCTTCTTATCTGTGGAACCATTCTCGTGAATCTTTTCTGCAGCTTCACTAATGGCCTTCCTAAAGTGCAGTGCCGGAATTGGATATACCAGTGTTGTATAAACATTCATAACAACCTCCTTACTTTTGTAGTTTATAACTCTTGTATAAAGCCCAGGATTACAGCTGCTTTAGTAATCACTTGTCCTGCGACCTTCAAGGATATTATACATATATACATGTTTTTAGTGATCTAGCTTCCCAAGTCTCTGGGATAGAGAATTCCAGACATTCACTACCCTTTCAGTAAAAGAAAATCTTTTGCATCTTAGTTTTAAATGCTTGTCCCCTTCTTCTGTAACTATGCCCCCGAGGTTGAGAACCTCTCACCAGTGGAAACATCCTCTCAACATTTATCCTGTCAAACCCCATCAGATCTTGCCTCTTCATTCTTGTGACCTTTGATGAATAAAGGCCTAAACTGTTTAACTGTTCCAGATAAGTCATCCATTCATTCCCAGGAATCAGCCCTTTAAAACTGTCTCCAATACCAGTATATCCTTTCTTAAAAACAGGGCCCAAAACTACACACAGACTTCCAGGTGTGGCCTCACCAACACCCTGTGCAGTTTCAACAGGACTTCCCTATTTTTAAACTCCAACTCCTGTAAATATCAATAATATGGAAATTTAACAAGGCACCTCTGAGTAGAACATACCATCAAGAGAAAAGTCTGTTTCTATTCCACTACACTTAATTTTCAATTTGAAATGATTAGCCCTCAGGTTCTATACCCGGCGTGGAATGTATGCCATGAACATTAAGTACAATTGTTTGGAGTCAGGTTAAATTTTGTTGCACTTTCTGTAATTTTCAAGTTGTCAAAATGTTTCGTA
Organism: Chiloscyllium punctatum; assembly: GCF_047496795.1. Lineage (NCBI taxonomy): Eukaryota > Metazoa > Chordata > Chondrichthyes > Orectolobiformes > Hemiscylliidae > Chiloscyllium > Chiloscyllium punctatum. The sequence continues at coordinate 56,474,160 of NC_092772.1, read as the reverse complement.
ATATGCTTAATTTTGGCAAAAGGTCCAGTTGAAATGTTCAAAATGATAAAGTTAGAGTAGATTCCCTACAGTATGGAAACAGACCCTTTCGCCCAACAAGTCCACACTGACCCTCCGAAGAGTAACCCACCCAGATCTATTCCCCTACCCTCTATTTACCCCTAACCAATGCACCTGACACGATGAGCAAGTTAACATAGCCAATTTACCTGACCTGCACATCTTTGGACTGTGGGAGTAAACCGGAACACACCCATACAGACAGGGAGAACGTGCAAACTCCAGACAGACAGTCGCAGACAGTCGCCTGAGGCAGGAATTGAATCTGGATCCCTGCCGCTATGAAGCAGCAGTGCTAAGCACTGAGCCACCATGCTGCCCAGTGTTAGTGATAATGAAACACATGGACTTGAGTATTTGAAAGGAGAAGGCTTAGAACAATACATTCACCGGCTCTAGCTTGAGTTTATACCTTAACTTTGCAACATCCATTCTCCCGGTCTCCCTGGTGACCAACTGGAAAGACAGCAGTCTTTTCCTTATCTAATTGGTTGATCTTTAACTCCCCTTCCCAAGTTTTGAGAAGATTTGTAGCTCAGGTTGAGGTTCTGGATGTCGGTTTGCTCGCTGAGCTGGAAGGTTCGTTTGAATTTTCCAAACGAATGAATTAACCTTTGCCTTCCCAACTCAAACATATTTGGAACTACTAAACAGAAATATTGAAAGAAATGTGTTTTCTAATGCCTTAGTTTTGCTCCTAATTCTATTTTGGTAATTAATCTTCAACTCCTGCAGACTCTAGGACAATCCTAAAGGATTGGAAAGAACATCACCACTTCAGAGCAATGAGGGACGGACAATAAATAGCAGCCTTGTGGTTAATGCTTGCATACTGCACTGAACTGCTGTTAGCGTCCAAAGACTCACGAGTTGTTACAAACTAGTTGTTTTACTATTTTGCAGTTGCATTTGTATTTGGGGAGTTTGCCCCAAATTGGGGGAACAAGAGGAAGAACATCATCCCAGAAAACATTAATGATTACAGAACTATTCCAAAAAGATCAGTTCTGATGCACTAGGATCTCAGTGAAAGAATGGCTTGTGCTGGATATTGGCCAGGTCTGGAGAAAAATGAGGAACACTTGAGAGCTGCTTCCTCTAAAGACTGACAGAAGTTTGAATTGGGAAACTTGTCCTGCTCTACAACGGGTGAGTAAATCATGTTTGTATACAGATACTTACATGACTTTAATCTGTATGTGAAATGTTGTTCTACCCTCTGTAAATGTGAGCCAATCCAAAACTCTGCTGCCCCGTATCCCAAGTCACACAAGTCCCATGCAACACATAATAGACCTGCATTGGCTCATGGTCTGGCACTGTCTACATTTTAAAATTGTCATCCTAGTTTCAAATTCCTCAATTGACCCACCCTAACTCTGTAAAACTCCTCCAACCCCTACAACCATCTGCATCTCTGTAGCTTCTTCAAGCCCCTACACTGCACCCAATTTCAGTAACTTGCTGCAGTCCCTTCAATGTACTCTATCCCTGTAATCTTCTCAATCCTATCAGCCTCCAGATCACTACCCTCTCCAATTCTGGCCTCTTGCAGAATTCCTGATTTCCAACACTTCACCAGTAGTGGCTATGACTTCATCACCTGTGGCTCCTAAGTCCTGGAATACCCTTCCTCATCTACTCTTCCAGTACAGTCTCCTGCACTAAGACACTCCTTAAACCTATCCATTTTGCCAAGTTTTAGGCACTTGTCCTAATGCCTTCTAATGTGATGTGGTGTCAGAATGTATTTGATTATATTGTAGGAACATTAAAATATTCTTCTCAGCTATACTCTATCTCTCCTTCTGACAACAGTCTGAGATTAAGCTAATCTGTTGGAAATGTTGCAATTTTTAGTTAATCAAATTTAAATTCCTCCAGCAATTATGGTGAGATTTGAACCCACATGCCCCAAGACCACTTCCCTGGGTTTCTGGATTTAAATAGTCCAACTTATTTGTCACTATAGCACCATCCTTCCTAACTGACTGTCCAGACATATAATGTGCTAAGTGAATATAAATTGTTGCTGCTAATTTTTTTTAATGTAAAACCTGGTAACATTTTGTATTATATTAAAAACACAAAGATGCGAACTTACTGTTGTTGTTGCTGGAGGGAAGGAGGTTACTCTAATTGTTGGAGGTGCTTTTGAAAGACAAGTTGTTGTTGTCATGGTTATCTGGGTGAAATGACGCCTCCGGCCAGAGGTTGTACTGCAACCTGGTCTGGGTACCTGTCATTCTTCAGTCAGCCACTAGGTGGGAGCAGCTCACTAGATGGGAGAAGTTAATTAACACCTTGCTGATTTTCTTTAAAACAGTTAATCTTTGTCCCTTTCAACTTGCAAACAGTTTACTCCAGAGAGAAAAGAATTGCTGAGCCTTTCAATCCCTGAAAAATTGTTAAAGTTTTGATGTTTACATTATTACAGAGCCCCAAGTATTAGAAATCCCTTCCTTATCTACTCTACCTGTATTATCCCCTCCTTGAAGATGCTCCTCATACAAGTTATTTGAGTAAAGTTTTAGGCACTTGTCTTTACCCACCTCATGTGACTCACTGTCAGATTGTGGCTGATTAAACGTTGGGAAGATCAAACCATTCTTATCAGAGCGTGATCCAAGTTCCATTCTCTAGCTGTACTGTCTCCATCCCTCTATTACAATACTACTGCAATGTGAATGTTGTTGTTGGCAACATTTCTGTGAAACATGTTCGGGCATTTTATGTTGAGTGAAGAGCACAGTAAATGAGAGCAATAGTGCTGCTCCTCAAATTGCTCCAGGAAGTCATGTTCTTGTCCATGTTGTTGTTGCTAATAAACGCCAAATTGTTGCTGTGGTTCTCTGGATGAAATGTTACCTACAGTCTGATCCAGGTACCTTCCATTCTTCAGTCAGCTTCTAGGGATAGATAGAACAGCTTCTGTGAACATTCTGTTCCTCTTCCCTCTCTGATTCCCCTTTGGATCACACTGGCATCTCTGTAATAATGGTGCAAATATACATTATCCTGCTCCCTTACATACAGTGTCACATTGTCAAATTCAACATTTACCTTCCATTCCTACTGTCTGCATTTGTTTTCACATGATGAATGAATTTGGAATTGAACCTCTACTTCTAGAAACATAACTCAAACTAAATCCAACACACTGATCCCCCTGAATTGAGTTATCGAATTTAGCTCCTGGTATGCCTCCTTTTTTAAAGTTTGCATCCTTGTTTTCATAGCACTCCCTCTTCAGTCTTCCTTATTTCTGAAATCTCCACCAGTCCTGTAACCCTCCCTATCACTGTAATCTCCTCCGTCTCTAGATCTCTCCCTACTTCTGAACCTCCTTCAGCCCCTACAATACTTCCTATCTCGAGTTCCTACACATCTCCCTGACTCTGTAATCTCGTCCAGCATCTACATCCCTTCATACCTCTGTAATCTCCTTCAGGCCTAAAGCTCCCCCCCCCCTATTTCTGTAACCACCTCCAGCACCTACAATCTATTACCTAGAGAAATCATACGACTAGCCAAGAGGAAAAGGGAAGCGCACATAAGATCCAGGCAGCTAAGAACAGAACGGGCGCTGGAGGAATATCAGAAGAGTAGAACCAGTCTTAAATGAGGAATCAAGCGGGCTAAAAGGGTTCATGAAATAGCTTTAGCGAGCAGAATTAAGGAGAATCTCAAAGCCTTTTATTCTTATATACGAAGCAAGCAAGTAACTAGAGAAAAGATTGGTCCACTAAGGGGTAATGAAGGAAGGCTGTGTGTCGAGTCTGAGGGAATGGGTGAGATTCTGAATGATTACTTTGCATCAGTGTTCACTGAGGAGAGGGACATGATGAATGTTGAGATTAGAGATAGAAGTTTGATAAATCTGGATCACGTTGACATAAGCAAGGAAGATGTGTTGGGTAGGCTAGAGGTTATTAAGGTGAACAAATTCCCAGGACCAAATGGGATCTATCCCAGGTTGCTGAGGGAGTCGAGACAGGAAATAGCTGGGCCCCTGACAGATATCTTTGTAACATCCTTAAAGACAGGTGAGGTGCCAGAGGACTGCAGGGTTGCTCATGTTGTCCCCCTGTAAAGGAAGGGTAGTAGGGATATTCCAGGTAACTACAGACCAGTGAGCCTAACGTCAGTGGTGGGAAAGTTGCTGAAGAAGGTACTGAGGGATAGGATCTATTTATATTTAGAAAAGAATGGGCTTATCAGTGATATGCAACATGGTTTTGTGCGGGGTAGATCGAGCCTTACCAACTTAATAGAGTTCTTCGAGGAAGTGACCAAGTTGATAGATGAAGGAAGGGCTGTTGATGTCATGCATTGACTTTAGTAAGGCATTTGATAAGATTCCCATGGTAGACTAATGGAGAAAGTGAAGTCATATGGTTTGCAGGTTATTCTAGCGAGGTGGATAAAGAACTGGTTGAGCAACAGAAGACAGAGAGTAGTAGTTGAAGGGAGTTTCTCGAAATGGAGAAATGTGACCAGTGGTGTTCCACAGGGGTCAGTATTGGGGCCACTGTTGTTTGTAATATACATAAATGATCTGGAAGAGGGCACTGTTGGTATGATCAGCAAGTTTACAGATTACATGAAGATTGGTGGAGTAGCAGAAAGCATAAGTGACTTTCAAAGAATACAGGAGGATATAGATAGACTAGAGAGTTGGGCGGAAAAGTGGCAGATGGTGTTCAATCCAGGGAAATGTGAGGTGATGCATTTTGAGAAGTCTAATTCTATAGTGAATTATACAGAAAACGGAAGAAACTTAGGAAAAGTTGATGAGCAGAGAGATGTGGGAGTTCAGGTCCATGTACCCTGAAGGTGGCTGCACAGGTGGATAGAGTGGTCAAGGCGGCATATGGTATGATTGCCTTCATCGGATGGGGTATTGAGTATAAGAGCTGGCAGGTCATGTTAAAGTTGTACAAGATGTTGGTTCAGGCCGCATTTAGAATACTGTGTACAGTTCTGGTCGCCACATTACCAAAGGGATGTGGGTGCTTTGGAGAGGGTGCAGAGAAGGTTTACGAGGATGTTGCCTGGGATGAAGGTGCTAGCTATGAAGAGAGATTGAGTAGGTTAGGATTGTTTTCATTAGAAAAAAAGAGATTGAGTGGGCACCTGATTGAGGTTTACAAAATCATGAAGGGTATAGAGAGGGTGGATAGAGATAAGCTTTTTCCCAGAATGAAGGATTCAATAACGAGAGTCATGCGTTCAAGATGAGAGGTGAGAAGTTTAAGGGGGATACACAGGGCAAGTACTTCACACTGAGAGTGGTAGGTGCCTGGAACACGTTGCCAGCAGAGGTGGTAGAGGCAGGCACGGTAGATTCATTTAAGATGCATCTGGACAGATGCATGGGTAGGTGGGGAGCAGAGGGATACAGATCCTTAGGAATTGGGTGACAGGTTTAGACATGGGATTCGGATTGGCTCAGGCTTGGAGGACCGAAGGGCCTGTTCCTGGGCTGTAAATTTTCTTTGTTCTTTGTTCTTTTATCTCTGTAACATAATCTGCTTGAAGTGAAATATTACCATGCACAAATGTCATAGAGTCATAGAGATGTACAGCATGGAAACAGACCCTTCGGCCCAACTCGATATCCTAACCTCAGCTTGTCCCATTGCCAGCACTTGGCTCATATCCCTCTAAATCCTGCCTGTTCTAATACCCATCCAGATGCCTTTTAAATGTTGCAAAACCTGGTAACATTTTGTATTATATTAAAAATACAAAGATGGGAAATTACTGTTGTTGTTGCTGTAGGGAAGGAGGTTACTCTCATTGATGGAGGTGCTTTTGAAAGACAAGTGGTTAGCACTACTGCCTCACAGCACCAGGGTTCCAGGTTCAATTCCAGGGTCAGACGACTGTCTGTGTGGAGTTTGGACATTCTCCCGTCTCTGCATGGGTTTGCTCTGGTTTCCTCCCACAGTCCAAAGATGTGCAGGTCAGGTGAATTGGCCATGCTAAATTGCTCATAGTGTTAGGTGCTTTAGTCAGAGGGAAAGAGGTCTGGGTGGGTTACTCTTCGGAGAGTCGGTGTCGACTTGCTGGGCTGAAGGGCCTGTTTCCACACTGTAGTGAATCTAATCTAAAAAAAAGTTGTTGTTGTCATGGTTATCTGGGTGAAATGCCACCTCCGGCCAGAGGTTTGCTGCGACCTGGTCTGGGTACCTGTCATTCTTCAGTCAGCCACTAGATGGGAGCAGCTCCTGTCATTTTCTTCTCCTTCCCTGTCTGGTTCCCATGTGGGTTAAACTCCATTACCCACATTTTTCTGTCACCTCATACAGCGCATTGACCTCCACAGAGTGTTACATTATCAAACTTATCATTTACTCCCCATCTCCTCTGCTGGCATTTTTTAAGTTTGTCAGTGAGAATTTGAAACTCTACTGCCCAATATCATAACTTAAACAAAATCTTGTTCATTCTCCATCCTCATATTCACTGACTGAAATTGGTTCCTGGTTTGGCAACGCCGCCATTTTGAAATTCTCTACCTCTTTTCAAATCACGTCTTCTCCAACCTTTCCATCTCTGCAACCTCGATAGCCCCAGTATCCCTCAGTACCTCTGTAACAATCTACAGCCGTCAAACCTCCCATCCTCTGTAATGACCTCCAGCTCTGAGAATTATCCCTATTTCTGTTATCTCCTACAACCTCTACAAATCTTCCTTCCTCTATAACATCTCTAGCCTCAGAACCCTCCCTTTCTCTATAGCCTTCTGCAACCTCTACAACTCTCCATATTTTTGTATTCTTCTCCAGGCCCTACAATTCTCCAAGATCTTATTCCCTGTTTTCCAACTTTCTACCATGGGTGGCTATGCTTTAAACTATCTGACCTGTTATATGTAAATTACCACAAGCTACTTTAACTTCAGCTACTTATTAAGAAATCTCATAGACAATCGAATATTGAAACCTTATTGCGTGTATGAACCAAAATATGACTCCTTAAGTAGGCAAGTTAAGTCTTATAACTCAACTGAGCTATTACCTGATCAATGGTGGAATTTAGTTATAATTCCAGTCAACAGCGTCTGTCTCTATATAAGTCAGAGTTCGATTCCTGTGCAGTGTGGTTCTCCAGAGATCTGCGACTGAATTTAATACTTATAGGATTTTCTGTCTTGTGAAGTTTCTGATGTGACATTATTGATGATACTTTAGATCTGTTCATCCATAAGATTGATTACACTCTGGAATCATTAAGTCTGTAGCTGCTTTCTTATCAGGTGTAGCTTCCCTGTTCCTTGTTACATTCGATGTGAACTGTCTCCTGCCTCCCAGGAAATATTACTGAGCCTTTCAATCCCTGAAAAGTTGTTAAAGTTTTGAAGCTTACAGTATCACAGAGCGCCAAGTATTAGAAATCCCTAGGCACTTGTCTTTATCCCACCTTATGTGACTCACTGTCAGATTGTGGCTGATTAAACGTTGGGAAGATCAAACCATTCTTATCAGAGCGGGATCCAAGTTCCATTCTCTAGCTGTACTGTCTCCATCCCTCTATTACAATACTACTGCAATGTGAATGTTGTTGTTGGCAACATTTCTGTGAAACATGTTCGGGCATTTTATGTTGAGTGAAGAGCACAGTAAACGAGAGCAATAGTGCTGCTCCTCAAATTGCTCCAGGAAGTCATGTTCTTGTCCATGTTGTTGTTGCTAATAAACACCAAATTGTTGCTGTGGTTCTCTGGATGAAATGTTACCTACAGTCTGATTCAGGTTCCTTCCATTCTTCAGTCAGCTTCTAGGGATAGATAGAACAGCTTCTGTGAATATTCTGTTCCTCTTCCCTCTCTGATTCCCCTTTGGATCACACTGACCTCTCCATTACAGATGGTGCAAATGTACATTATCCTCCTCCCTTACATACAGTGTCACATTGTCAAATTCAACATTTACCTTCTATTCCTACTGTCTGCATTTGTTTTCACATGATGAATGGATTTGGAATTGAATCTCTACTTCCAAAAGCATAAATCCAACACACTGATCACCCCTGAATTGAGTTATAGAATTTAGCTCCTGGTATGCCTCCTTTTTTAAAGTTTGCATCCTTGATTTCATAGCACTCCTTCTTCAGTCTTCCTTATTTCTGTAATCTCCACCAGACCTGTAACCCTCCCTATCATTGTAATCTCCTCCTGTATCTAGATCCCCCCCTACTTCTGAACCTCCTTTAGCCCCGACAATACTTCCTATCTCTGTAACCTCCTCTGGTTCCTGCACATCCTCCTGTCTCTGTATCTCCAGAATCTACATACCTCCATGCCTTTGTCATCTCCTCCAGGCCTGAAGCTCCTCCCTATTTCTGTTACCTCCTCCAGTATGTACAATCCATTATCTCTGTAACTTAATCCTGTTTGAAGTGAAATATTACCATGCACAAATGTCATAGAGTCATAGAGATGTACAGCATGGGAACAGACCCTTCAGCCCAACTTGTCCATGCCGACCAGATATCCTAACCTAATCTAATCCCATTGCCCAGCACTTGGCCCATATCCCTCCAAACCCTTCCTATTCGTATACCCATCCAAATGCCTTTTAAATGTTGTAGTTGTACCAGCCTCCATCACTTCCTCTGGCAGCTCATTCCATAGATACACCATCCTCTGTGTGAAAAGGTTGCCTCTTAGGTCCCTTTTATATCTTTCCCTCTTACCTTAAACCTACGCCCACTGGTTCTGGATTCTCTGCCCCTGGGAAAAGACTTTGTCTGTTTATCCTATCCATGCCCCTTGTAATTTTACAAACCTCTATATGGTCCTTCTGAATCTGCTGTGAGTATGAGAACTCTGCCATGAGACACACACACTGTAGGCAGACATTGTGGGGAAAATCACCAGCCTTCGAGTCAGAGTCAGGGTTCAACCACAAGGTTTATTGTCCAAGGAAATACTGGAGCTCCAGGGAGAGAAACACCAACAGCACAGTGGGCAGCTGCGACTCTTCTCTCGACCTGGAGCACATGTCAAGATACTTTTATACATTTTGTGATAAAATAGGTCAGCGATGTGGTTATTGTCTCTGTAACATAGTTTATTTGTTGTAAACATTGCAGAATTGTTGATAGTTTCGGTGCAGTCATTGTCAGTTCCAGCGTAGCATTTGTTAATTTAAGTGCGGTCGTTGGCAATTTCAGTGTAGACATTGTCAGTTTCACTGTCTGCGCAGAAGTCTGTTGCTGTTCCTGAGAAGGACGATTACTGCAGCCTTGGCTATTATCATCCTGTATTGAGTCCGTGACAGATTGTTAGCATTTCTCTCAAAGGTGTTGGCTGGACCCAGACACTTCGACGGGCAGTATATGCTACTCATGTGTATTCTCTCCTCCACCCACCTTAAACTAATCAACTGGGTTGTGAGTGCATTGTGTTGGCATTCTGATGGCCCTAGGCAGTGTCTGTGTTTGCTCTGCTGTCTCTCTCCATATTGTGGTCCGGCGGCCATCTTGTGTGTCAACTGGTCAACTTATGGCTCAGCGGCCATCTTGTGTGTCCATATGCCTAGTGTCACCCTGCCCCCTGCCATCTCCCACTTCATGGACATCGTTGACACTTTCATGTTGTACACAGAAAATGTAGTGTCAGAAATCAAACTACGGTGAATGTTGCAGAGCTATGAGAAAGATCAACTCCTGACAGAAAGCCATAGGTATATTTGGAGCCGTAAGCTGCCATTAAATACAAGAACAAAGAAGCAAGCAACAATTAAAATGCCAGTTAAAAGAAAATTACTGCAGCTTTTCCTCTCCCTGCTGCTCTTTAAATGAACGTGAATGTGGAGAAAAACTGCATTTGTTTCCTATACAATGGCAGGGTTATGAAATAGCTCCAGATTTGTGAAGCCAGCCAGAGGAACCATGAGTTGAGAAGGAACTGTCTCAAAATGTATCCCACTCACAGAAAAGTTGAGAAAAAAAATTTGGCAGAAATTTAAAAAACTTTGAAGGCATATTTTGAACCACTGGCATATTTTATTAATGAATGGTACATATTCATTGTCAGGGGATCAAACTGAAAAAAAAAATCTACTGATCGTTTCCGAATGTCATTAAGTCAGCTCACAGAATCCTGTGAATTCACATAATTTATAGACAATTTAATTAAAGATAGGATTGTGTGAGGTATAAGAGATGCTGCAGTCAGAGCACGTCTACTGAACAAGGAAAAAATTACGCTCAAAGCAGCAGTTGACAAGTGCAGAAGTGTTGAGGTTGTGAACAGGCAGCTGGAGTACCTTCAAGGCAGAACAGGCCATGTGTGTTTCCACTTAATCATAGATACCCCAGACAAAAAAAGACCAGAACAATCATAGGTAAAGGGCAGGGCACAAATACTACTGAGGACATCATGAAAAGGAGAAGAAGGCATGTCGGACTTGGAAAAAGTAGCCTCCCCATTGTAAGAAGCTGAATTAATTTGTGCACATGTGTCTAACAAAAGGCAGCCCAATAAGTAGGCACAAATAGCCATTAAACAGACATTGGCTGAAGATTCTGATGAAATTCCACTTTACCATAGAGCAAGTTGTTTCAGTGTGGATGAAGTGTGGAGCTGGAAAAAGCACAGCAGGTCAAGCAGCATCAGAGAAGAAGGCAAGTTGATGTTTCAGGTCAGAACCTTACAAGTCGACTCCCCTTCTCTGTGGAGAGGCTGAACAGGCTGGGGCTGTTTTCCCTGGAGTGTCGGAGGCTGAGGGGTGACCTTATAGAGATTTACAAAATCATGAGGGGCATGGATAGGGTAAATAGACAAAGTCTTTTCCCTGGGGTCGGGGAGTCCAGAACTAGAGGGCGTAGGTTTAGGGTGAGAGGGGAAAGATATAAAAGTGACCTAAGGGGCAACTTTTTCACACAGAGGGTGGTACGTGTATGGAATGAGCTGTCAGAGGATGTGGTGGAGGCTGGTACAATTACAACATTTAAGAGGCATTTGGATGGGTATATGAATAGGAAGGGTTTGGAGGGATATGGGCCGGGTGCTGGCAGGTGGGACTAGATTGGGTTGGGATATCTGGGTCAGCATGGACGGGTTGGACTGAAGGGTCTGTTTCTATGACTCTATGACTTGCTGTGCTTTGTCCAGCTCCACACTGACTATCCAGTGCCTGCAGTTCTCACTTTCTCCAACAAGTTGTTTCAGTCAAGTTGATAGATGCAACATGATTTGTGATTTTTTGAATGGGGATTGCAGAAGAACATAAGTCAGCATGAAGTGTCAGACACTGATGTGCTCTGTAACTTAATGTACTTCACAGACCAGCCTGAAGTGATGCAACATGGTGACCCTTGAAAGTGATATTGATGGCACCATGCTCATGCCAGGAGGACACATTACTCTACAAGCCCATTGTGACAATATGAACAAAGGTCTGGAGTTCCAGATTGTAGAGAGCAAGCCATTGTTTCAGTTGCAGCAAGACTGTAGCTTGGAGTACAAAACCTTCCTCCACCACAACAAGAGTAGAGTCCCCTAGTCCTCACATTCCACCCCACTAACCTCCAATCCAACAGATCAACGTGCACCACTTCTGCCTCCTGCAGTCTGACCCCACAACCAAAATGATATTTCTCTCCCCACCCACATCCGCATTTTGCAAGGACCATTCCCTCCACGGTTCCCTCGATGGGTCCACACTCCCCACCAATCCCTCCTCCACACCCAGAACCTTCCCCTGTGGCCGCAGGAGGTGCAATTCCTGCCCCCACACCTCCCCTCTCACTTCCACCCAAAGCCTCAAAGAATCATTCCAGGTCCAGCAGAGATTCGCGTGCGTTTTCTCCAACCTGATTTATTGCTCCCAATGTGGTCTCCTCTACATCGAGGGCCAAAGGGCCTGTTCTGCGCTATATTGTTCTATGTTCTATGGTGCTAATTTATCTGAACTCAATGTCCTCAGAAAGTAATACCATCTCATATGCCTCAATGAGCTTCACTTATTTTTCCAAGTTGCAAACAAACTCTTGCACTTTGCTTTCCCTTGTTAAAGCCAATGTCCATTTTCCTCCATTCACAGTCCAAAAATGGAAAGATGTGATATTTATGATCCAAATCTTTGACTCAGATTTTCAATAGCACTGAACCTTGATGTATCCCACAATTTACAGCTTGACAACCCTTTTATTCTGACTCCCCATTGTGTTTGTTAATCAGTTCTCAATCCATGTCAGTACATTACCCCAATCACATGTGCTCTACTGTTATTTAATAAGCTTATTTAGACTCATAGAGTCATAGAGATGTGCAGCGCCAAAACAGACTCTTTGGTCCAACTCGTCCATGCCAACCAGATATCCCAACCCAATCTAGTCCCACCTGCCAGCACCCGGCCCATATCCCTCCAAACCCTTCCTATTCATATACCCATCCAGATGCCTTTTAAATGTTGCAATTGTACCAGCCTCCACCACTTCCTCTGGCAGCTCAGTCCATACACGTACTACCCTCTGTGTGAAAACGTTGCCCCTTAGGTCTCTTTTATGTCTTTCCCCTCTCACCCTAAACCTATGCCCTCTAGTTTTGGACTCCCCCACCTCAGGGAAAAGACCTTGTCTATTTATCCTATCCATGCCCCTCATAATTTTATAAACCTCGGCCTAGCTTATTCAGCCTCTCCCTATAGCTCCAATCCTCCAATCCTGGCAACATCCTTGTAAATCTTTTCTGAACCCTTTCAAGTTTCACAACATCCTTCCGATAGGAAGGAGACCAGAATTGTATGAGATATTTTGTGCACCTTTACAAATCTTTCTTAAATTCCTTATGTACTACATCTACTGTCTCCCCTTATATATTCTACTAGCTGTATCCTCAAAAATCTTCAAAAGGTTAGGCAAATATGATTTTCCTTTCAAAATTCATTTTGACTCTGTCAATCCGAGCATCCTAACTATCCTGTTGTGTCATCCTTTACTGTAGATCTTAGCATTACCAGATGACAGATGTTAGGCTAACAAGTCTGTATTTCCCATTTTCCTTCCCACTCCTTTCATCAATAGTGGGGTTGAAACAAGGTGAGATTGAAACATGAATGTAAAATAACGAGGAGTAGAAACTCAGAAAGTAAAAACTTCTGTCGGCATGTAAAAAGAAAACATGAGCAAAAGCAAATGTGGGTTAATTGTAGGAGAGTTTATAATAAGTATTACTTTGTTTCTGTCCTCTCAAAGAAAGTCATAGATCTTCCTAAGATAATTGTGATCCAAATCTTAGCCAAAAGGATTCCTCAAACCTTTTGCCCAGGTATTCTTCCCTTGAGTGACAGACAAAAAAACCAGGAGTCGACTCAGACTTTAATTAAACAAACTCTTCTTTATTGAATTCTTTAGGTATCAATGCTCAATATAAAACATACATTCATTGCAACATTTACTTCATAGCGCTTAAATTCAACTTAAATTCACTTCATTTAACTTCACTTTATCTTACATTAACTTAACTCACATTTAATTCTAACTGTAATTTTAGTTGTATAAGTTTGGCTTGAAACAAATGCTACACCAAATTGAGTAAAGTGGTCAACTTTGCTCATGGTGTTGATTTTGCCTCATGTTTCTTTGTCTTCTCTGAAGATTTGCCTTCCTCGAAGACTTCAGGGCATGTGCTTCTCAAATGTTGGTCTTGAATGGGCACTCCTGCAAAATCCTTTGTGCTGTTAACTTTTATCCCAGAGTGTATTCATTTTCCAGAAACTTCTCTGGAACTCATCCAATGAGCTGACCAAACCTGATCACAACGTTTGATCCCAACCAATGGAGTTTGCTGGTAAACAACTCACAAATGTTTACACCAAGTTGTAAGCAGTCATGTCCCATGGTCATTATAAGGCAACACAGTGCCAGTATCTGGCAGACCATTATAAAACCTCCCTTATTTTGTCAAGGGACACAGGAGGTCACAACTTATAGGTTCCAACATGTCCTTGCTGCAGTTTTCACCTAGGTCAGAGTTTAAACTAGTTTGACTAAAGTTCCCAGCATACTTGGCTGTAGTGCTTAACCAGTCTTGTGGTCACACAAGGATCCAGAGAGAACAGGACCAGGTAGACATTAATGTTAGTGAAAAGTAGTATTGAAGAAATCAATGGGATTAAAATTTGACTAAACCCTAGGATCTAATAACTGTCACCCTAGAATGTTGAAAGAGAGGATTACAGATATAGTGGAACCATTGGTAACCACCTTGCATAATTCTATTAATTCTTCAATGGTGCCCGCAGATTGGAAAACTCCAAATGTAATCCCAGCTCCATATTCATATTTAATTCTCACCTTGTTTAAACCCTAATATTAATGAAAGGAGAGAGAAAACAGGGAACTACAGACCTGTTAGTCTGTCATCAGTTATAGGAAGAATACTAGAACTTATTAGAAACAATGCGATTAATGGGTGTTTAAAAATTAACTGTCTAATTGGGCAGAGTGAATCTTTCTTCTATAAAGGGGAAACCACATTTGATAAACGTGATTGAGTTTTTTTGAGGATGTTTGTAGCAGCATGAATAAGATGGACCCAGTGGACCTGATGTATTTTAATTTTCAGAAGTCTTTTGTTAAAGTGCCACACAGGAGGTTGGTGAACAACATTAAAATGGATGCCGCTGGAGATTCAAGATGGCGGCAGTCTGAAAAGTCTGTTGTGTTGGGTTGTGTGCCATACCCCGGGCAGGGTGGGCTCCTACCTCACCTCCCCCCCCCCCCCACCCCCACATTAGCCACCCCTGAGGAAGATTTTTAGTATAAAGCAGGTACAGCACCTAAATTAGGATTTGGAGGCTCTGGATATGAAATGAAGACGTCCAGAGGAAGGAGAGCTAGGGGAGTGCAGCAGGCAGAGCACTCCCCTGCTGTATCGGGTGCACCCGCAGCTGCTGCCTCAACTCCCATGGCAGCGCCTTTAGATTCGGTGGAGCAGCAGCGTCTACTCGGGGAGTTCGCAAAACTCCATGAAAAAAATCAAAAAAGCGCTGGAGCCGATTACTGCCGCCACTGACAAAGAATAAGCAAGAGATCCGGGTGTTGGATCGGCACGTGGAAGCAATCAAGCAAAGGACTCGGAGACCGCGATGGAGAGCTCTGAGGGGCGGCTCCGAAACTTGGAAGGCCAGGTTCGGGCCTTGCTGGAACAAGTAGACGACCTCGAAAATCGAGGTCGGAGAAAAAATTTACAGGTCGCAGTTCTTCCGGAGCGTGAGAAGCGTGAGAATCTGGCTGAATTTCTTGAGAGGTGGCTCCCGGATTTGCTGGGGCTAGAGATTGAGTTGGGCCAGGTGAGTGTGGAGTGGGCCCAACGGATCGCGATACACAGGTCCGGGTCAGATCTGCACCCCATCCCGCCCAGTCCTAGTGCGACTCCAGCACTATAAAGAAAAGCATTTAATAATAGAAACGTCCAGAAGACTGGGAAGAGATCCAAAGGGCTTTGGTATATAAAGGTTCAAGGATAATGATTTTGCAAGACTTTTCTTGGGCCATAATTAAGAAAAGGAAGACTTTTGATGATGTAAAGAAAAAAATTAAGAGACTTGAATATTCAGTATTCTCTGAGGTACCTGACAATGCTACAGTTTAATTATGGGGAGGTCTGTCTACAACTTTGACTTGGCAGATAAAGCAAAGAATTTTTTAACTCTCTAAAATAATAGATTTGGACCAAGGGGGAAAGAGGAAAAGATGTGTGCGGACAATGGCATAATCTTTTTTTTAATCTTCTCTTTCTTCGTTCTTTTCCCTTTTGTGGTCTCTTGCATTATAGATGTGGTTGTGCTTTAGTGTAAAATCTGGTTTGTTTCATATTATGGGAGTCATCTGTTGTTTTACTGTTCTGCTTTTCTGGGTGAAGGGTGGTTACTTCTTTGACGTAAAGACATGTGAGGTTGTGATATGGAGGGGGAGGGGAGGGCATCCATTGTTAACTTGCAGGAGTATAAATAACATGTCTTTTTCATTGGCTGTGTTTGGGGGTGTGGCCTTAACTGGAAGGTGCCAGGGTGGCTGTAAGGTTGGGAGTGAATGCCCCCTATGGGTGAGGGGGGAGATCGCAGGCTATAGTAGGCAGTCATGGCGAGTGATCTGTTCAGGTGGTGCACCTGGAATATAAAGGGAAGCCACTCCCCCATTAATAGGAGAAAGGTGCTTTCAAATCTTAGGTATGAAAGCGTTGACATTGCGCTGTTGCAAGAGACACATTTCACCAATAGGAAACATCTGAAATTACAGCATAGAGTCATAGAGTCATAGAAATGCACAGCATGGAAACAGACCCCTCGTCCAACCCGTCCATGCTGACAAGATATCCCAACCCAATCTAGGCCCACTTGCCAGCACCTGGCCCATATGCAAGAAAACCCTTCCTATTCATATACCCATCCAGGTGCCTTTTAACTGTTTCAATTGTACCAGCCTCCAACACTTCCTCTGGCAGCTCATTCCATACACGTACCACCCTCTGCATGAAACGTTTGCCCCTTAGGTTCCTTTTATATCTTTCCCCTCTCACCCTGAACCTATGCCCTCTAGTTATTGACTCCCCCACCCCAAGGAAAAGACTTTGTCTATTTATCCTATCCGTGCCCCTCATGATTTTATAAACCTCTATAAGGCCACCCCTCAGCCTCCGACACTCCAGGGAAAACAGCCCCAGCCTGTTCAGCCTCTACCTATAGCAAAAGTCCTCCAACCCTGGCAACATCCTTGTAAATCCTTTCTGAACCCTTTCAAATTTCGCAACACCTTTCCGATAGGAAGGAGACCAGAATTGCACGCAGTATTCCAACAGTGGCCCAACTAATGACCTGTAAAGCTGCAACATGACCTCCCAACTCCTGTACTCATTACCCTAACAGGATATGATAGGGTATCCTTTTTGTCCTTTAACTTCAAAAACAGAGGAGCGGTGAGGAAGTTTAAAAGCCACAGAGGGGATCAGTTCCATGCTTTACTTCTCTTTTAAGACCCAGTGGGGCCTCAAGGGTTAAACATTCCACTGCCAAAATACTTAACAGTTGGAAACCTATCCTCTTACAATATAGACAGAACATCTCAGCAGGGGGTAGGCTGACTGTATCTCAGCACAGGAGGAGATAGGCAGGTAGGACAAGTCCGGACAAGTCATGGGGACAGTTACTGAGCTGGAAGTTTAGAACTAGGGTGAGGTGGGGGAAGGGGAAATGGGGAAGCTGTTGAAGTCCACATTGATGCCCTGGGGTTGAAGTGTTCCGAGGCGGAGGATGAGGCGTTCTTCCTCCAGGCGTCTGGTGGTGAGGGAGCGGCGGTGAAGGAGGCCCAGGACCTCCATGTCCTTGGCAGAGTGGGAGGGGGAGTTGAAATGTTGGACCACGGGGCAGTGTGGTTGATTGGTGCGGGTGTCCTGGAGATGTTCCCTAAAGCGCTCTGCTAGGAGGCGTCCAGTCTCTCCAATGTAGAGGAGACCGCATCGGGAGCAACGGATACAATAAATGATATTAGTGGATGTGCAAGTAAAACTTTGGATATGGAAGGCTCCTTTCGGGCCTTGGATAGAGGTGAGGGAGGAGGTGTGGGTGCAGGTTTTACAGTTCCTGCGGTGGCAGGGGAAGGTGCCAGGATGGGAGGGTGGGTTGTAGGGGGGGCGTGGACCTGACCAGGTAGTCACGGAGGGAACGGTCTTTGCGGAAGTCAGAAAGAGGTGGGGAGGGAAATATATCCCTGGTGGTGGAGTGTGTTTGGAGGTGGCGGAAATGTCGGCGGATGATTTGGTTTATGTGAAGGTTGGTAGGGAGGAAGGTGAGCACCAGGGGAGTTCTGTCCTTGTTACGGTTGGAGGGGTTGGGTCTGAGGGCAGAGGTGTGGGATGTGGACGAGATGCGTTGGAGGGCATCTTTAACCACATGGGAAGGGAAATTGTGGTCTCTAAAGAAGGAGGCCATCTGGTGTGTTCTGTGGTGGAACTAGTCCTCCTGGGAGCAGATCCGGCGGAGGCAGAGGAATTGGGAATACGGGATGGCATTTTTGCAAGAGGTAGGGTGGGAAGAGGTGTAATCCAGGTAGCTGTGAGAGTCAGTGGGTTTGTAAAAAATGTCAGTGTCAAGTCGGTCGTCATTAATGGAGATGGAGAGGTCCAGGAAGGGGAGGGAGGTGTCAGAGATGGTCCAGGTAAATTTAAGGTCAGGGTGAAATGTGTTGGTGAAGTTGATGAATTGCACAACCTCCGCGCGGGAGTGGTGCCGGTGTAATTACGGAAGATCAACTGTTCTACGTAACCAACAAAGAGACAGACATAGCTGGGGCCCATACGTGTGCCCATGGCTACCCCTTTGGTCTGGAGGAAGTGGGAGGATTCAAAGGAGAAATTGTTAAGGGTGAGGACCAGTTCGGCCAAACGAATGAGAGTGTCGGTGGAAGGGCACTGTTGGGGACATCTGGAGAGGAAAAAATGGAGGGCTTTGAGGCCCTGGTCATGGCGGATGGAGGTGTAGAGGGATTGGATATCCATGGTGAAGATGAGGCGTTGGGGACCAGGGAAACGGAAGTCTTGGAGGAGGTGGAGGGCATGGGTGGTGTCTCGAACGTATGTGGGGAGTTCCTGGACTAGGGGGGATAGTGTAGAGGTAGGTAGAGATGAGTTCAGTGGGGCAGGAGCATGCTGAGACAATGGGTCGACTAGGGTGGTCAGGCTTGTGGATCTTGGCAAGGAGGTAGAACCGGGCAGTGCGGGGTTCCCGGACTATGAGGTTGGAAGCTGTGGGTGGGAGATCTCCTGAGGTGATGAGGTTCTGTATGGTCTGGGAGATGATGGTTTGGTGATGGGGGTGGGGTCATGGTTGAGGGGGCAGTAGGAAGAGGTGTCCTTGAGTTGACATTTGGCTTCAGCGGTGTAGAGGTCAGTGCGCCAGACTACCACTGCGCCCCCTTTATCCGCTGGCTTGATGGTGAGGTTTGGATTGGAGCAGAGGGATTGGAGGGCTGCGCATTGTGAGGGTGAGAGGTTGGAGTGGGGGAGGGAGGTAGACAGGTTGAGCCACCAGCGCCACTCACCTGCATTCTGCTGACATGCCCCCCACAGACTTCACTGTCATTATCCCTACCCCCCAGAACACCAAGGGGAACACTACCCCTGCTCATGACTCCACCCCATTCCCCCCACCATCACACCCACTCCAGTTACAGGTTCCACCCCCGCTCCCAGCTCTACACCTACACCAGATCCCTTCTCCCAACCCTGCCCTTCCCACGTGGTTAAAGATGCCCTCCAACGCATCTCGTCCACATCCCGCACCTCCGCCCTCAGACCCCACCTGTCCAACCGTAACAAGGACAGAACTCCTGGTGCTCATCTTCCTCCCTACCAACCTTCGCATAAACCAAATCATCCGCCGACATTTCCGTCACCTCCAACACACCCCACCACCAGGGATATATTTCCCTCCCCAACTCTTTCCGCCTTCCGCAAAGACCGTTCCCTCCGTGACTACCTGGTCAGGTCCACGCCCCCCCTACAACCCACCCTCCCATCCTGGCACCTTCCCCTGCCACCGCAGGAACTGTAAAACCTGCGCCCACACCTCCTCCCTCACCTCTATCCAAGGCCCTAAAGGAGCCTTCCACATCCATCAAAGTTTTACTTGCACATCCACTAATATCATTTATTGTATCCGTTGCTCCCGATGCAGTCTCCTCTACATTGGGGAGACTGGGTGCCTCCTAGCAGAGCACTTTAGGGAACATCTCCGGGACACCCGCACCAATCAACCACACCGCCCTGTGGCCCAACATTTCAACTCCCCCTCCCACTCTGCCAAGGACATGGAGGTCCTGGGCCTCCTTCACTGCCGCTCCCTCACCACCAGACGCCTGGAGGAAGAACGCCTCATCTTCCGCCTCGGAACACTTCAACCCCAGGGCATCAATGTGGACTTCAACAGTTTCCTCATTTCCCCTTCCCCCATCTCACCCTAGTTCCAAACTTCCAGCTCAGTAACTGTCCCCATGACTTGTCCGGACTTGTCCTACCTGCCTATCTCCTTTTCCACCTATCCACTCCACCCTCTCCTCCCTGACCTATCACCTTCATCCCCTCTCCCACTCACCTATTGTACTCTATGCTACTTTCTCCCCACCCCCGCCCTCCTCTAGCTTATCTCTCCATGCTTCAGGCTCACTGCCTTTATTCCTGATGAAGGGCTTTTGCCCGAAACGTCGATTTTGAAGCTACTTGGATGCTGCCTGAACTGCTGTGCTCTTCCAGCACCACTAATCCAGAATCTGGTTTCCAGCATCTGCAGTCATTGTTTTTACCTCCCAGAAGAGGAGCCGAGTGTAGCCACACATGTGGATTCCCCTGTAGCCTCACACAGAGGGATTTGACCTTTCCAAACTGCCTCCTGCTCCCATTGTCATATTCCCCCTCCTTATTAGCATAGGAATGTGAATCCCCCATTTAGAGCAGGCAAAACCCTTCGGTTTTAATCTCTTCCCATCAACACATAATCATGACAAATAGGATAATCAGTTCCTGCAATCCATTCACACGTTATCACAGGATATCGACATTCACGATGTCACAATGTGATGACAATCACCCATGTGACTAATAAACCTTTTGTTGAATTCCTATAAAATATACTGTCTCTGCATGTGGGGCAGAAGTTCATGATGGAGTGTCACCACAAGTAGACACACAACTCCTTTTGGGGACATTTTGAATCTCTTGCCAGCTGTCCAATAATAAAGCTACTGCTATTGTACAGAAACGTGTATCGTCTGGTGTTCTGGAGCAACTTTGTATAGTACATTACAAGGGTCTTCAGGGCTTTTTGGGACATCAATCAGGGTATAGCCAGTAATCCATCAGTGCTCTGGGAGACCACCAAAGCACTCTTAACAGGGTCGATTATTTCGTGCTCGACAATGATAAAGAGGCAGAGTGGGGAGCAACAGCGGATGCTTGAGGCCCAGCTAAAAACAGCCGAGTCGGCATATTATACCAGTACATCTGTGGTTAAGTTACAGCAGGGTTTGGCTCTCCGGGCTGCTCTGGACTCAGCACTCACACAGACGGTGAAGAGAGGGGTCTCCTTTGCAAAGCATAGGGGATATGGGGATAAGCCAGATAGATACCTGGCTAGGAAGAAAAGTGCTCCACAGTCCATTGTATCTATTCAGGAGAGAACTGGCAACGTCACTCGCGAGTTGAAAAAGATTAATGCCAGAATCTGGGAATTCTGTGCAGAGTTTTAGCAGTCGGAGGGCTATGGGGGTGGAGTAGTGAGAACGGAATCCTTTTTTGAGAGCCTGGACCTCCCCGGTATAAACGCAGATCAGGAGGCCCTTTTAAATGCACCTCTGATGACAGGAGGTGCAAGAGGCGGTAAGGCTTCAAGGCAGAGGTTGATACATTCTTGATCTTACAAAGAATTAAAGGCTATGGGGAGAGTGCGGGTAAGTGGAGTTGAAATGCCCCTCAGTCGTGATTAAATGGTGAGTGGACTTGATAGGCCGAATGGCCTTACTTCCACTCCTATATCTTATGGCCTTATTTCATTGTCACGGAGTGCCGTGAAGGCCGGAAAGTTAAATGTCTTCAAGGCAGCTCCAAGGTAGCAAGGCAGAATTTATACACATGTTAACTGAACCACTTCTGGAGATGTCTGGTCATTCGTAAAGCCAGGACTGCCTTCCACCCTCTCTTAGAGAAGCCAATATCTCCCTTATTTTAAAGAAAGGCAAAGACCCCCAGGATTGTGCGTTGGACAGAAACATCTCAATGTTGAATGTGGACTTCAAAATGTTATCAAAGATGTTGGCTCTGGGGTTGGAAAAGGTGCTGCCTGTTATTATAAAATAGGACCAGCCAGGTTTCATCAAGGGCTGCAGCTCCTCCAACAACATCAGATGGTGTTGAATATAGTGCAAATATGTCAACAGAGATTGATTCTGGGCTGGGTGCTCTCCCTGGATGCAGAAACGGCTTTTGATCAGGTGGAATGGTCGTATCTCTTTGCTGTTCGAGATCATTTTGGTCTGAGAGGGGCCTTTGCCAGGTGGGTGGCAGTGTTATGTAGAAACCCCAAGGTGGCAGTTATCACGAATGGGGTCAAATCGAGCAACTTTAGTGTGGGGAGGGGCAGCCGACAGGAGTGTCCCCTGTTGCCACTGCTGTTTACCTTGGTCACTGAATTGTTGGCGGAGGCCATCCGAAAGGACCCTGAAATAGGTGGGAATTGGGGAACATAAAATTACTCTTTATGCGGATATGTCCTTCTGTTTTTGGCTAATCCGGCAAAGTCTGTACCTAGCTAAAACAAAAAGTTAACTTCATACATGCACAGAAATTAATGCTTCTGTATAGCACAATTAAAAAGGATCAGTAAAGTATGTGATAAAATCCCTTTTGGTATATTTCTGAACATTTGGTAGTATGCGATGAGGTGCTGTGGAGCTATTTAATATTGATAGGTTACTAATGGGACTAGATTGGGTTGGGATATCCGGTCGGCATGGACGAGTTGGACCGAAGGGTCTGTTTCCACGCTGTACATCTCTGTGACTCTATCAAGCCATACTGACCTTGAGTCCTTACGCACCCATTCACCCACATATGACAGCAGTACGCCTGTTTGGTATCTCTTCAGATCTGCGAGTTCCTCCCCTTCATATCCTGCGGAAGTTGCACCTTGGTAAATTTAATTAGGGGGCACCTCCTGCACCAAATAAATGATCCAAGCCCGCTGACAAATCTCCACAGCACCTGTTTGGGTAATGACAACAGGAGCATCCTCATGGGATATAATAACCAAGGAAGAACATTTATTTTAATCAATGCTATATGGCCTAGCGTGATATGAGTTCAGCCAGCTGGACGGCAGGTGTTGAAGACAACAAACACGCTGGTCTCCTGAACTTTTCCAATCATAACTCCATATTGTCTCCAGCCAGAACATAAGCAAGTGGGTTAATGATGCTGTTCAAACTGGCCATGGCCCTGGCCACTTGGTAGCCCAGATAAATGTTTTTGAAGGCACTGGCCCTGGAGTTGGAAATACCTCGAGATCAGGTTGGTGTTTCTCAGGACGTGGTAAGGAGCGAAGCAAATGGATAACAAGAAGGTGACAATCAGCATGAGCTGAAGGCAGCAATCTGGCAAGCCTTGCTCCACGTTCTTACTGCGGATCAGAACACCACAACGGGGCTGTAACAGCCAACAATGATGGGGAAGGGGAGGAAGAAAGTGATCACAGCCATGTACTCCCGCGTCTCCTTTATCGTAACACCGTCGTAGCGTTCAGTGCCATTGAGGTCGGCCTTGGTTAAATTTGGATCGGCCAAGGTTTGGGCTAGAACCAGCCCCCGGACCAGAAAGCCGATGAGCAGCGAGTGGCGGCGACTCCAGCTGCCCAGCACCTTCATGGGGTGTACTGTGCCCAGGGACCATTGCACACTGATACAAGTGAGGAATCCAAGGCCTCGCAGGTGAGATGTCCTCTCATCAACTTACTGTTGATGGATAAGATGAGATCTGTGGCTGAGCACTGTGAGAGCCCGATTAGCATAAATCCGGTGAAAACATGGAGGATAATGTGGCAGGGTGAAGGCAATTTGCTTAAGGCTTCGCTGTTTACCCCATTAGTGGGAGCCCCAGGGGTCAATGGACTCCAGCTTCAGAGCATGGAAGGGTAAGGGAATCTCCTGACTGGGAGATTTATTCAAGGGAGAGATCTTGATGTCTTTCAACCAATTAAGTCAGAAATACAGAATTCCTAATAGGGACCTTTTCCGATACTTCCAGGTTAGGGATCATAGACAGCCCTATAAGTCAGTTATAGAGAGGAGTACTTTGATGTGGGAGCGCTCTCTTCGTTAGGATCATATATTATCTGCAGAGAGGGAATGCCTTGGGGGATATGGAGAGATTGCATGGGATCTGGAATCAGGAGTTAAGGGGAAGAAATCTCATTGGAAGCATGGGAGGATATATGGGGGAAATGTAAAGGAAATTTCTATGTGCAATAAGGCATAGGTGATGCAATTCAAGGTCCTTCACAGGGCCCATATGGTGCCAGAGAGGTTAGCAATGTTTAACAAAGGAACTTCTCCGAAATGCCCCGAATATAAAATCAGCATAGGCACCCTCACACATTGCTTTTGGTCCTGCTACAAGATTTGCAGATACTGGGCTGCCATAGTGATTGAGCTGGAGAAGATCCTGGGAAATTGAAGTTAAGGAGGATCCGGTATCCCTTCTTTTGGGATTACCGAATCTGTCCTCTCTGGATGAGCACAGGAGAGGTTATTTAACATTCTTACACACTGTGTGGGGAAGAACATTGTAATGAATTAGATGTTAGAAAATCCTCCAGGTCTTGTGGGGTGGCGCACACTTGTGATGGTGCACCTCCCCCATAGTGCAGCATGGAACAGAGCAATTTCATAAGAAATGGAAGCCCTTTCTAAAATACATAGATACGGACCTATCGGTGGATAGGGCTTTTATATATAGCTGCGAAGACCGTATATGGTGGTCTGAGGACCCCGGGGGTAGGGAAGGGGGGAGACCTAGTAAATCTGGGCATAATAACTGTTGCTCCCGTAGATGGGAGCTTCAGTGCAGGTGCGACAAGTGGAGTAATGCAATGTAGTGCAATGTAATGTAATTTAATTTTATTGGATTGTAATTTAGTTTAATACAATTTCATTTAATTTGAGCTTATATTAATTTGGGGTGTTAAGTTAAGTAAATATGAGACGATTGTATCTTGAAGAGTAGTTGGCAGATTATTGTTAACGTTATGAAAATGTGATATTATATCTACTTTTCTGTACTTCTGTACTTTTATAACTTTTCGGTTCTTTTTGTAAAGGAGTATATATATATATATAAATAAATGTATGACACTAGAGGTAAGATATGAGTAATGTTTGAAGATTGGTTAGTGGGCTGAAAGCAGAGAGATGGAATAAATGGGGGGCAGCACAGTGGCACAGTGGTTAGCACTGCTGCCTCACAGCGCCAGAGACCGGGGTTCAATTCTTGCCTCAGGCGACTGTGTGGATTTTGCACTTTCTTCTCGTGTCTGTGTGGGTTTCCTCTGGGTGCTCCGGTTTCCTCCCACAGTCCAAAAATGTGCAGGTTAGGTGAATTGGCCATGCTAAATTGTCCGTGGTATTAGGTGAAGGGGTAAATGTAGGGGAATGGGTCAGGGTGTATTGCGCTTCGGTGGGTCGGTGTGGACTTGTTGGGCCGAAGGGCCTGTTTCCACACTGTAAGTAATCTAATCACAAACAAAAATGGATAATTGTCAGGCTGTGTCTGGTGGGGATTAGTAAGGATCAATGTTTATCCCCCTGCACATCACAATCTACATCAATGTTTTGATGTGAGAAAAATTGTATTATTTCCCAAGCATGTACATGAGGCAAAACTTGATGGGAATATGAGTTGTGAGCAAGACGTAAATGCACTGCAGAAAGATGTAGTCAGTTTGAGTGAGTCGACAAGAGCCTGAGAGATAGAATATAGTGTCGACAAGTATGAAGTTGTCCACTTTGGTAGGAGGGTCAGCAGTGTAGAACATTTCTAAATTGGTGAGATTAGAAAGTGTTGACATCTAAAGGTATGCAGGTGTTCTTGTTAGTGAGTCACTGGAAGCTAACATACTGGGGTGTCAATGGATATGGGAGTACTGCAGGAAAATGGCCATCAGGTAAAAAATGAGCCATGATCTCAATGAATGGAGGAGCAGTCTGGATGGGCCAAATGGCCTACTCTTGCACCTTTTCACATCCTTATTTCACAGCTAGAATGGATTTAATATAAAGTTAGTTTTGTGGGATTCAGTGGAAATTAGACTTGATTAGACCAGGGTTGAGTCCTCAGCAGTTACTTTCAGGGCAAGAACAGTGGCCTTGTATTGCTAACTGGGGAAGTGGTCATAGAGGGAATGTGGGATCTTTAAAATGGTTGAAGCACTTAGGCGAACAGCAGGGGGTAACCGCGGAGATCAGTTTCAAATGCCCTTGCTATAGAAATTGACATTGCTTTGGAATTCTGGATTAGTGGTGCTGGAAGAGCACAGCAGTTCAGGCAGCATCGAAGGAGCAGCAAAATCGACGT
The DNA here is from genome assembly GCF_047496795.1 of Chiloscyllium punctatum. Classification (NCBI taxonomy): domain Eukaryota; kingdom Metazoa; phylum Chordata; class Chondrichthyes; order Orectolobiformes; family Hemiscylliidae; genus Chiloscyllium; species Chiloscyllium punctatum. The sequence continues at coordinate 56,447,969 of NC_092772.1, read as the reverse complement.
TTCGGGCAAAAGCCCTTCTTTGCCCAAAACATCGATTTCGCTGCTCCTTGGATGCTGCCTGAACTGCTGTGCTCTGCCAGCACCACTAATCCAGAATCTGGTTTCCAGCATCTGCAGTCATTGTTTTTACCTCATTGCTTTGGAATTGACATTCCTATAGAAATTAACTTTGCGAGAGAAATTGACATTGCTGGAGAAATTGACATTGTGAGAGACCTGACAAATACAGTTACACCCAAACCACAGAAACCACAAGGGTATACGAATGTGAGCCATGATCCAACAGAGAAATCTGCCTCTTAACATCAGAGGAAGGGTCCTGGGAAAGGGTTACACCTGAAACGTCAAATTATCCACCTCCTGGTGCTGCCTGCCTTGCTGTGTTCTCCCAGCCTCCTGCCTGTCCCTCCTGATGTTGCCTGCCTTGCTGTGTTCTTCCAGCCTCCTGCCTGTCCCTCCTGATGCTGCCTGCCTTGCTGTGTTCTCCCAGCCTCCTGCCTGTCCCTCCTGATGCTGCCTGCCTTGCTGTGTTCTCCCAGCCTCCTGCCTGTCCCTCCTGATGCTGCCTGCCTTGCTGTGTTCTCCCAGCCTCCTGCCTGTCCCTCCTGATGCTGCCTGCCTTGCTGTGTTCTCCCAGCCTCCTGCCTGTCCCTCCTGGTGCTGCCTGCCTTGCTGTGTTCTCCCAGCCTCCTGCCTGTCCCTCCTGATGCTGCCTGGCTTGCTGCATTTTTCCAGCCTCCTGCCTGTCCCTCCTGATGCTGCCTGCCTTGCTGTGTTCTCCCAGCCTCCTGCCTGTCCCTCCTGATGCTGCCTGCCTTGCTGTGTTCTCCCAGCCTCCTGCCTGTCCCTCCTGATGCTGCCTGCCTTGCTGTGTTCTCCCAGCCTCCTGCCTGTCCCTCCTGATGCTGCCTGCCTTGCTGTGTTCTCCCACCTCCTGCCTGTCCCTCCTGATGCTGCCTGCCTTGCTGTGTTCTCCCACCTCCTGCCTGTCCCTCTGGATGCTGCCTGGCTTGCTGTGTTCTCCCAGCCTCCTGCCTGTCCCTCCTGATGCTGCCTGCCTTGCTGTGTTCTCCCAGCCTCCTGCCTGTCCCTCCTGATGCTGCCTGGCTTGCTGCATTTTTCCAGCCTCCTGCCTGTCCCTCCTGATGCTGCCTGCCTTGCTGTGTTCTCCCACCTCCTGCCTGTCCCTCCTGATGCTGCCTGCCTTGCTGTGTTCTCCCACCTCCTGCCTGTCCCTCCTGATGCTGCCTGCCTTGCTGTGTTCTCCCACCTCCTGCCTGTCCCTCTGGATGCTGCCTGGCTTGCTGTGTTCTCCCAGCCTCCTGCCTGTCCCTCCTGGTGCAGCCTGCCTTGCTGTGTTCTCCCAGCCTCCTGCCTGTCCCTCCCGATGCTGCCTGCCTTGCTGTGTTCCCCCAGCCTCCTGCCTGTCCCTCCTGATGCTGCCTGCCTTGCTGTGTTCTCCCAGCCTCCTGCCTGTCCCTCCTGGTGCAGCCTGCCTTGCTGTGTTCTCCCAGCCTCCTGCCTGTCCCTCCCGATGCTGCCTGCCTTGCTGTGTTCTCCCAGCCTCCTGCCTGTCCCTCCTGATGCTGCCTGCCTTGCTGTGTTCCCCCAGCCTCCTGCCTGTCCCTCCTGATGCTGCCTGCCTTGCTGTGTTCTTCCAGCCTCCTGCCTGTCCCTCCTGGTGCAGCCTGCCTTGCTGTGTTCTCCCAGCCTCCTGCCTGTCCCTCCTGGTGATGCCTGCCTTGCTGTGTTCTCCCAGCCTCCTGCCTGTCCCTCCTGATGCTGCCTGCCTTGCTGTGTTCCCCCAGCCTCCTGCCTGTCCCTCCTGATGCTGCCTGCCTTGCTGTGTTCTTCCAGCCTCCTGCCTGTCCCTCCTGGTGCTGCCTGCCTTTCTGTGTTCTCCTAGCCTCCTGCCTGGCTATTTCAGATCCCAGCATCTGCAGGTTTTTTTTGTCTTTTAACATCTAAACAGCAGCCTTGCACCATCGATGTAGTTGTCTCGTTTTTGCAATTGTACGATCCATGTAACTGCCACACTTCTGCAATAAAGAATACATTGTGTAGTTCCCGTCCCCGGTTTTTCCTATTCCCAGGGGAAACGAGTACCGAACAGTAACTTTAACTGCAAACTTCACGTCAGTGGGAAAACTGAGTTAGTCTTTTTACATTAATTGTTAGACCTGGTGTATTTGACCCCGCAGTGAAATCAAGCATTTGAATAATCGTCTGACAATACTGAATGGGATGTGTTGGCCATGATCAAAATGAGGCAGTAGAGGGAACTGCAGATGCTAGAGATTAGAGTCAAGATTCGAGTGGGGCTGCCTGACCTGTGCTTTTGCAGCACCACTCTAATCTTGACCAGGATCAAAATGAGTCTTTTCGTCTGTTGCAAGTGTCAGTCCCGAAATCTCCACTGACACCATTAAGGTGAATGTGTATAAACATCCTCATCAGTGACCCTTCCCTCTGTGTGGTGTGTTGTTAAGTTTTTCCATCGATCGGCAGTTTTCATATTTATACACAAAAGATTTTGATAAGATCTGGTCATTGGATGGGGCTAACCTGGCGTGGAATGTTGTCATTTTTTTTGGTGAAAACTGATTATTTTACCTTTGGTATCTATAGTGGCAAAAGAGAAACTAGGTCCCTATTATAGAAAGTGATGCTTGTAGATGGGCTGTGCAGATGAGGGTTTATCAACCATTTGACCAGAGGAGGCTGCTACAATTACAGCATTTAAAAGGCATCTGGATGGGTATATGAATAGGAAGGGTTTGGAGGGATATGGGCCAGGTGCTGGCAGGTGGGACTAGATTAGGTCGGGATATCAGGTTGGCATGGAGGAGTTGGACCGAAAGGTCTGTTTCCATGCTGTACATCTATGACTCCATGACAAGGCAGTTTTTTAAAAAACTATGCCGGCCACACCCAGTTCTGGCTGGGAATCCATTCTAACGTTCGTTTCGTTCTTTGTGTGTGAACAGGAAGGCACAGTCTGTTTGGTATCACGTTTGAGTTCTCAATATCCATTCACTTGCCACCAAATACAATATTACAATGACATAACTTAAGATGGAAATTGGCTGATATAAAGGAAAAATGTAAATTGAAGAATTATTTAGAAATAACATCGAGTTGGATGTATTCAAAAATATTCACCTTTCTATAAATATTTCAATTGGCGGGAGTTATTATATTGACATCCACAGGGTTTTGATGTAGCCTGTTATTAGCCGGGTGGATTTCACAAACACATTTGTTGCTGTTATTTTTACAGATCGGATGTGAGAATTGAGAGGTGTAGATTTTACCTGAATAGCTCAGCTTCAGGAGAGACAGCTCAGAACTTGTGGATTCTGGTTGTGAAATGTAGACTTTCACTTTACCTCCCTCTTAGTTAAGGGTTGGAACCAGGATCTAAAAATGTCCACTGTTTGAATTAAATTGAATGATCCAATTAGATATTCTCCCCACCGCATAATTTCATAGTAATAGAAGGAGTAGGCCATTTGGCCCATTGAACCTGCTCCTCCATTCATTAAGATCATGGCTGATCTGTTCTCATCTATCCTGATGAAGAGCTTATGCTTGAAATGTTGATTCTCCTGCTCCTCGGATGCTGCCTAACTGGCTGTGCTTTTCCAGCACCACACTCTTGACTCTGATCACTCCATCGTCCCATCTCCTTCTACCTGCATTATGCCCGTAACCCTTAATTCCCCTACCATGCAAAAACCCATTCAACTGTGTTTTGAATATATTTAATGAAGCTGCCTCTATTGCTTCCTTGGGCAGGAAGTTCCACTGATTCACTACTCTTTGGGAAAAGCAGTTCCTCCTCATCTCTGTCCTAAATCTACTCTCCCTAATCTTGAGGCCATGTCCCCTCATCCTAGTCTCACCCACCAGTGGAAACAACCTGCCTGCCTCTATCTTATCTCTCCCTGTCATAATTTTCTGTTTCTAAAAGTATCCTCTCATTCTTCTAAACTTTAGCGAGTACAGTCCCAGGCAGGTCAACCTCTCCTCAATGGGTAACCCCCTCAACTCCGGAATTAACGTGGTGAAACTTCTCTGCACCGCCTCCAAAGCCAGTATATCCTTCCTTAAGTAAGGAGACCGAACTGCACACACAATACTCAAGGTGCCGTCTCACCAATTCCTTGTACAATTGCTACAGAATGTCCCTACTCTTAAATTCAATCCTTCTAGCAATGAAAGCCAGTGTGCTGTTTGTCTTCAACTGCTGTACCTGCAAATCAAATTTCAGTGATTCATGTATGAGTACTCCTAAGTCCCTCTGCACAACATCATGCTGCAATCTTTTACCATTTAAATAATACTCTGACCTACTATTTGTACTTCCAGAGTGGATAACCTCACATTTACCACCATTTTATTCCATCTGCCAGACCCTTGCCCACTCATGTAACCCATCTAAATCTCTCTGCAGACCCTCCACATCCTCTGCACAGTTTGCCTTTCCACTCAATTTAGTGTCATCAGCAAACTTGGATATGGTACACTAGCTTTCCTCTTCCAAGCCATTAAAAATAGGATGAACAGTTGTGGGCCCAACACCAACCTCTGTGGCACCCCACCCACCATTGATGTCCAACAGAAAAACACCTATTTCCCCCAACTCTCTATTTTCTATTGGTTAACCAGTCCTCTCTCCATGCTAGTACATTCCCCACACTTCATGCATTCTTATCTTATGGATGACTCTTTTATGTGGCACCTTATCGAATGCCTTCTGGAAATCCAAGTCTACAACATCTACCTGTTCCCCTCCAACCACCATGCTTGTTACATCCTCAAGAACTCCAGTAAGTTTGTCAAACACAACCTTCTCTTCTTGAATCCATGCTGCGTCTGCCTGATGGAACCCTTTCCAACCAGGTGTCTCACTATTTCTTCATTAATGTTAGCCTCCAGTATTTTTCCAACTACAGATGTTCAGCTGACTGGCCTATAATTACCTGCCTTTTGCCTACACCCTTTTTTAAACAACGGTGTAACATTCGCTGTCTTCCAGTCTGCTGGGACCTGCCCGGAGACAAGTGAATTTTGATAAATCACCACTAATGCACCTACTATCAGTTCCACCCTTTCTTTCAGCATCCTGGACCAGGGGACCTATCTACCTTTAGACCCACAATTTTGCTCAACACTACCCCTTTAGTTATAACAATTGAATCGAGGTCCTCACCTTCCATTGGATCCTTAATATCATTCTTTTGCAAGTTAGATACATCTTCTATTGTTAAGACTGACACAAAATATTCAAGGCCTTGGCCATTTCAGAATTACACAATGTTAAATCCCCTTTCTCATCCTGCAAGGGACCTACGTCCACTTTAGCCACTCTATTCCATTTTATATATTTATAACACATTTTCCTATCTATCTGTTTTCATATTCTCTGCTAGCATGCATTCATAATCTTGAATTTTGGGATGATTAAGAACGCAAGGGAGTACACTTTGGATGTAGGACCCGAGGAAGTACAGAGGAACTCAGGAATGTTGGTGTGAGTGTCCACAAACCCTTGAAGAAAGCCAGAGAGATAAATAGTGGGTTACAAGGCACATGGATTCTTGCCTTTATGACTATAACCTCCAAGAGCAGGGAGGTGATGATGAAGACATACAGGATAAATATATTAATTGGGTAATGATTAGCATACTGTGTGCAGTTCTAGTATGTGATTGCACTAGCGGAGCTGTAGAGGAAATTAACCAGGATTTTGCCTGGGCTGGAGTAATTCAGATATGAAGAGAGACTTGATAGGCTGCAATTATTCTCCTTAAAGCAAGAAGTCTGGAGGAGGGAGGAATCTGATTCAGGTGTAGGAAGTTCTGATTGGTCTAGACATGAGAAATAGGGAGAAACATTTCCCCTTCGTGGGGAGGTGCGAGTGTTAATAACCAGTTTTAAAGTGAGGGGCAGGAGGGTATTTGAGGATTTTTTTTCATGTAGAGGATTTGATTTGATTTGATTTGATTTATAGTCATGTGTACCTCACTACAGTGAGAAGTTTTGATTACGAGCTGTACAGGCAGATCATAGTGAGCAAGAAGATGGAAATCATAGGGTGAGAGAGAAGAAAACTTGGACAGAAAAAGGCATGCAGCTTACACCTCACAGGAGGTGTGCGAGGCAGGATCAACCTTAACAAAGATCAGTATTACGTGAAGTTCGAGAGTCCATTTGTCAGTCTGATAACAGCTGGGAAGAAACTGTCCTTCAACCTGCTGGTGCGCGTGTTCAAGCTTCTGTATCTTCTGCCTGATGAGAAAGGAGAACATTACAGGGGTGGGATGGGTCTTTGATGATATGGGCAGCCTTTCTGTGGCAACAAGAGGTATAAATGGAGTCCATGGGTGGAAGGTTAGTTTCCGTGATGGACTGGACTCTGCACACAACCTTCTGAAGTTTCATACAGTCTTGTTCAGAGCAGTTGCCACACCAGGCTGTGATGGAGCCGGACAGTCAGTACACTCTCAATGGGGCATCTGTAGAAGTCAGTGAGGGTCCTTATGGACAGGCCAGATTTCCCGAGGCTGCTAAGAAAGAAGCATTGTTGTGCCTTCTTGACCGTCACATCTATATGGAAGGTCCAGGACAGATTGTTAGTTATTGTCACTCTGAGGGACTAAGGGGGAGGCAATGGCCTAGTGGTATCATCACTAGACTGTTAATGCAGAGACCCGGGTAATGTTCTGGGGACCAAGGTTTGAATCCACCACAGCAGATGGTGGAATTTGAACTCAGTAAAATCTGGAACTAAGAGTCTAATGATGATCATGAATCCTTTGTTGATTGTTGGGAAAACCCATCTGGTTCACTAATGTCCTTTAGGGAAAGAAACTGCCATCCTTACCTGGTCTGGCCTACATGTGACTCCAGACACACAGCAATGTGGTTGACTGTTAACCTACTCTGGGCAATTAGGGATGGGCAGCAAATGCTGCCCAGCCACCAACACCCTCATCTCATGAGTGAAAAAAAGTTGACTCTCAACCTCCACTCCGTTTATGTAGATGCGGGTGTGTTCTCATCCTTTCTTTCTGAAGTCAATGTTCAGTTACTTAGGGGTTTTGCCGATATTGAGATAGGGCTCGTTATTATTGCATCACATCATCAAGCCCTCTATCTCCTGTTTGTATTCTGACTCATCATTATTTGATATCCGTCCACAGTGGTGTCATCTGCAAACTTGTAGATGGTGTTCGTTCAGTTGATGGTTATCTGGAACTCCCTGCCTTAAAGAGTGGTTGAGGTAGACACCTTCAAGGCTTAAGAACTAATTATAAAAAAATCTGAAGTGTCATTGTATGTAGGGCAAGTGTTGCAAAATGGGTTTGGAATAGATAGATATTTGAAAGTGGACAGATTAAGGGCAGTCAACATAAATTGTCCAAGGGAAATCATGCCTCATGAACTTGATTGAGTTTTTGAGGACTGATAAGGGCAGAGCAGTGAACATGAACTATATGGACTTCAGTAAGGCTTTGAACAATGTTCCTGATGGAAGACTGGTTAGCAATGTTAGATTATATGGAATAAAGGGAGAACTAGCCAGTTGGATAAAGCACTGGTTCACGGATAGAAAACAGAGGGTGGTGGCGGAGGATTTCTGTGACTGGAGGCCTGTGACCAGTGGAGTGCCACAAAGATTGGTCCTGGGTCCACTGTTTTTTGTCATTTATGCAAATGATTTGGATATGAACATACGAGGTGTGGTTAGTAAGTTTGTAGATGATACCAAAATTGGAGGTGTAGTGGACAGTGAGTACAATGAGTACCTTAGAGTACAATGGCATTTTGATCAGATGAGTCAATGGGCTGAGTGGCAGATGGAGTTTAATTTGGACAGATGTGAGGTACTGCGTTTTGGAAAGGCAAATCACGGCAAGACTTGTACACTTAATGGTAAGGTCCTCGGGAGAGTTGCTGAACCAAGAGACCTTGGAGTTCATAGCTCCTTGAAAGTAGAGTCACAGGTAGATAGGACAGTGAAGAAAGTGTTTGGTCTGCTTGCCTTTATTGGTCAGTGCATATAGTATAGGAGTTGGGAGGTCATGGTGCGGCTGTTCAGGACATTGGTTAGGCCACTGTTGGAAATACTGTGTGCAATTCTGGTATGCTGTGAAACTTGAAAGAGTTCAGAAAAGATTCACAAGGATGTTGCCAAGGTTGGAAGGTTTAAGCTATAGGGAGAGGTTGTATAGGATGGTACGGTGGCTCAGTGGTTAGCACTGTTGCCTCACAGCACCAGGGATCCAGGTTCAAATGACAACACCCTCAGAGCCCTCCACTATCACCTGATGAAGGAGCGTCACTCTGAAATCTACTGTGCTTCCAATTAAACCTGTTGGACTAGAACCTGGTGTTGTGTGATTTTTAACTTTGTACCTTGAAGACATTCTCTTCCTCTCTCTACAAGAATCTCAGTGAGTCTCTCTCTCTCTCTCACTCACTGCAACCCCCAGGTCATCTCCTTTGCCCCGAAGCTCTTCAACATGTACTGACCAGCTCAGCACCACCCTCATGACCTGTCAGACCTGCCAATCTTCCTTCCCACTTATCCATTCCACCCTCCTCTCTGACCTATCACCTTTACCCCACCTCCATCCACCTACTGCACTCTTTGCTGCCTTCTCCCCAGCCCCACCCTCCTCCCATTTATCTCTCCAACCCAGAGGCTCCCTGTCTCATTCCTGATGAAGGGCTCTTGCGCGAAACATCGACTTTCCTGCTTCTCAGATGCTGCCTGACCTGCTGTGCTTTTTCAGCACCACTCTAATCTTTGCTCTAAGACTGGTGACTCCAAACATGTTCTGGGTCAGTGATGAATATTTACTGTTTGAGGGGAGTCAGAAATGGGGTGGGAGGGGATCGGTTCTTTTCACCTTCAGACCGGGTTTTGTCTGTTTCAGTAAACGCCGCGTTCGGCTGGATTCAGACTTGGCCTGTTCTGTCAGCGACTGCGTGGTCCCGTTTGAACAGCGGGTTTAATTTAACAATAATCGGGTTATTTTAAACACTCTCGGGATTCTGTGAGGTACGGAGAAAGTAAACACCCAAAATTTCCTTGCAACGAAGTCCTTTATTTATCTAAACGAAAAACTTCAAGCTAAAAAGGAATCTTATTTAAATTTGTAGTCGATATTTCTGTTTCATGTTTTAAGAAGTGACGCTAAGTAATTTATTTATCTGCGCACTTTGAACGGAATACCAAATGATTTCGCTGCTCCTCGGATGCTGCCTGAACTGCTGTGCTCTTCCAGCACCACTAATCCAGAATCTGGTTTCCAGCATCTGCAGTCAGTGTTTTTACCGACACAAATGATTGCGGAGTGTGTATTTATCGGCCAGTGAAACAGATCGGGGTGTTTCCTGGGACTGTTGGATTTCTCCTGTAACTGGTTCTTTGATTTTTGGAAGAGTCCAAGGCAGGAGTAAAAAGGCGGGTGGCGCTGGGTTCTCTTGATTTATTTTTGGTAACAGGAAATGTAAAACTGTTTCATCTGTAGATAGAAAATGGAGGTGGAGGATTGGGGAATTGTGCTTTACAAAGCGAATATATTTATAGAATGTAAAATATCAAACAACCAGCTGATGAAGGAGCGTCGCTCCGAAAGCTAGTGTTTCCAAATAAACCTGTTGGACTATAGCCTGATGTGGTGTGATTTTTAACTTTACAAAATATAGCTTTAACTGAAAAATCTATGTCAATCCGAAACAGAGATTATAACTGTCAAATACTCACTATTTGGACAATCTGATGTGTTTAAGCCTGTATTTGTACAGTGTCCCCTATATTTTAAATGCCTGAAATTTAATAAGATGGGGAGCCCTTCATTCCTGATGCAGGGCTTTTGCCCGAAACGTTGATTTTCCTGCCCCTCGGATGCTGCCTGACCTGCTGTGCTTTTCCAGCATCACTCTAATCTAGATTCTGATCCCTAGCATCTGCAGTGCTCACTTATACCGAGCCCTTTACATCTGTACACCATTACAAGTTTCACTGAATCGTGCCCTAACGGAGTGTGTTAAAAAAAAATTCCGCTTTGTTAAAGTCAGTTCTTTGGGTCGGTCTGAATTTAAACTCGAAGTCGGTGAGGTGTTGAAAGAACTCACGTTAGCGAATGTAGTGGGAAGGGGATATTTAAATGGAGTTTACCCAGGCGGCTCAGCATAACAGGTTCAGGTCTCGCTGCATTGACCACACTCCGTGGACTGGGCGGGAATGAATTCCGAGCGGAATGTGAGGCTGTGAGATTGTCCGACCCGAGTGATTATGTTACCGTTTAGATCTGAACCTGTATTCGGAAGACGCCAAGAATGATCTTTTTGATTATATAACGTACAAAGAAGGAGATGGGCTGATTTAAACTGAAAGATTAATTGGAGTGGTGTTTGGAAACGATCACTGAGCTGGATGTATCTGAAGAATTCGGTGAGAGACCCTCTCCCCGGGATCCCCTGTGCTTTATCTATAAATATTTCCCTTAATTGGAATCTGTTTGTATGAGCACGGCAAGGTTTTTGCCAAGACCTGATCATTGGTCAGGACTAATCTGCTGTCCGTTCTGATTCTGTTTTTGTCCGGACTGATTGTGAGAATTGACAGGTTGAGATTTTACCTGAATGGGTCTACTTCAGTGTAGAAAGCTGAGATTTTCACAAGTGGATTCTGATTGTGATCTGTACATTTTTTACTTTATTCAGTTGAGAGTGGGAAGCAAGATACACAATAATTTATGTGAAAATTTGAATTCTCCAATTAAGCAATTTTACTCTTTTATGCTCTCCATATTCCAGAGTCAATATTAACCGTTCTGTTCCGAAAAGTGAGATTTAATGAGTGAATGGTTGAATTTAACTAATTTTCGGTGGGAAGTGAACAATGGACAACTAAACAGTAAAATGTTCAATTTTATTTCAGAATTCCATTCAGCTGAACATTGTTTTAGACTGGCAGGAATTGTCAGGTTATTCCCATTTATATCCTGTGCAAGGATTTATCAAATCCCAATCCAATATTTTGAATTGGAGCTATCGGTGTTGGATTGGGGTGGACAAGATTAAAAATCACACACCAGGTTATAGACGTAACAGGGTTATTTGGAAGCATTAGCTTTCCAGCTGCTGCCTCTTCATCATCATGGTTATGGAACATGACCATGCAACACAGAATCTATAGCAAAGGCGTGACAGTGCCATGGAGTTGCAATGATATATTAATCTACATTAATTTTTAAAAAACCCACAACATCAGGTATTAGTTCTTAAACAAATTTGGATTAAGTCTTTCATCTTTTAGAATGGGATATGGTGGTTTGGCTTCTTCAGTATGCAAATTTCAGGACTTCTTCTAATTTAAATTCTCAAGGTGGCATCAATTTATCTAACAATATGTGTAATTTCAGCTCAGACAATACATTCCATGTGTGAAGGTAAAGACTTAACCAATGTTGAGTCAGTTCTATTTCTAAAGTGGGGTTGACAGAATCTTCCATGGATTTATGCAGGGTTTGAGCAAAATAATTCTGTAAATACAAATTCACCCCATAAACTTGTGTGTGTGTGTGGATGCAATTCAGAGACACTGTGGGAGCGTAAATACATGTAAGATTCTGTCAACCCCACTTTATAATTAGAACTGACTCAACATTGGTACAGTTTTTAGCTTCACACGTGGAATGCACTGTCTGTGTACTCATTTACAAATGTTTATTTTTAATTCTGTTCATCAAAATATTTCAATTGCAACAAATTTCATTGAATGAAACTTTGCTTTGGAAATTTGGAAAATAAGCAGGTGTTGGTAGGTTATTGAGCTCATCAGTTCACAGTCCAACTGGATTTCCATTTAAACCTGTCACTACTTAGGTGTTTCTTCATGAACATCCCTCAGAGCAGATATATTGGTAGCGTTAGAGGGTTTCAACAATGGGGGTATTTTAAGCAAATGACTAACATGCGTAACTTATTTTTAAAAATGGAACGTGGTAATAAAATAAAGGGATAGTCACAGGAATAATTTTAATGTGGATTTAGTTTGGTTTTGGAAGGTTTGACGGCTGCTGTCATTCTGGCAGTGGGGTTGACCCATTATAGTTAGTTGAATGAAAGTTTCAAGCCCAGTGTACAGATTGGGTTGGTGCCAACAGCCTCTGAATCATTCCAACCCCGACTACACATCTCCGGGGGATAGTGCGCAGTTAATTGACATTTACAATGCTTGGGACCAGAGTACTCAGGTTTGCAAGAATAATAGAGGAGAAAGCGAGGACTGCAGATGCTGGAGATCAGAGCTGAAAATGTGTTGATGGAAAAGTGCAGCAGGTCAGGCAGCATCCAAGGAGCAGGAGAATCGACGTTTCGGGCATCAGCCCTTCTTCAGGAATGAGGAAAGTGTGTCCAGCAGGCTAAGATAAAAGGTAGGGAGGAAGGACTTGGGGGAGGGGCGTTGGGAATGCGATAGGTGGAAGGAGGTCAAGGTGAGGGTGATAGGCCGGAGTGGGGTGGGGGCAGAGAGGTCAGGAAGAAGATTGTAGGTTAGGAAGATGGTGCTTAGTTCGAGGGATTTGACTGAGACAAGGTGGGGGGAGAGGAAATGAGGAAACTGGAGAAATCTGAGTTCATCCCTTGTGGTTGGAGGGTTCCTAGGCGGAAGATGAGGCGCTCTTCCTCCAACCGTCATGTTGCCATGGTCTAGCGATGGAGGAGTCCAAGGACCTGCATGTCCTTGGTGAAGTGGGAGGGGGAGTTGAAGTGTTGAGCCACGGGGTGGTTGGGTTGGTTGGTGCAGGTATCCCAGAGGTGTTCTCTGAAATGTTCCGCAAGTAGGCAGCCTGTCTCCCCAATATAGAGGAGGCCACATTGGGTGCAGCGGATGCAATAGATGGTGTATGGAGGTGCAGGTGAATTTGTGGCAGATATGGACGTGTCCCTTGGGGCCTTGGAGGGAGGTAAGGGGGGAGGTGTGGGCGCAAGTTTTGCATTTCTTGCGGTTGCAGGGGAAGGTGCCAGGAGTGGAGGTTGGGTTGGTGGGGGGTGTGGACCTGAATAATAGCCAGACTTCAAGGGTAAAGTTATAAAGAGAGATTGCACATAAAATTATACCTAGAATTTGTAAGGTTAATAAGAGGTGATATAGAGTCATAGAGATGTACAGCATGGAAACAGACCCTTTGGTTCAACTCATCCACACTGACCAGATATCCTAACCTAATCTAGTTCCATTTGCCAGCACTTGGCTCATATCCCTCCAAACCCTTCCTATTCATATAACCATCCAAGTACCTTTTAAATGCTGTAATTGTACCAGCCTCCACCACTTCCTCTGGCAGCTCATTCCATACACGTACCACCCTCTGTGTGAAAAGGTTGCCCCTTAGGTCCCTTTTATATCTTTCCCCTCTCACCCTAAACATATGCCCTCTAGTTCTAGACTCACCCACCTCAGGGAAAAGACCTTGTCTATTTATCCTGTCCATACCCCTCATGATTTTATAAACCTCTAAGGTCACCCCTCAGCCTCCAACACTCCAGGGAAAACAGCCCGAGCCTATTCAACCTCTTCCTATAGCTCAAATCCTCCAACCCTAGCAACATCCTTGTAAATCTTTTCTGAACCTTTTCAAGTTTCACAACATTTTTCCAATACAAAGGAGACCAGAATTGGACGCAACATTCCAACAGTGGCCTAACCAATGTCCTGTACAGCAGCAACATGACCTCCCAACTCCTGTACTCAATACTCTGACCAATAGAGGAAAGCATACCAAATGCCACCTTCACTATCCTATCTACCTGCGACTCCACTTTCAAGGAGCTATGAACCTGCACTCCCAGGTCTTTGTTTAGCAACACTCCCTCGGACTTTACCATTAAGTAGGTAAAAACAATGACTGCAGATGCTGGAAACCAGATTCTGGATTATCATGGTTCCTGATGAAGGGCTTTTGTCTGAAATGTCAATTTTCCTGCTCCTCAGATGCTGCCTGAACTGCTGTGCTTTTCCAACACCACTCTTATCATCTACCATTCAGTGTATAAGTCCTGCCCTGATTTGCCTTTCCAAAATGCAGCTCCTCACATTCTGTGGTTGTAAATGCAGTATAAATGCAAGTCTTTTTCCTTTCTCAAGACTGTACCATTGAGGAAGCAATATTCTGTCAAATGTTATTGTTGAATTTTTAAAATTCAACCCCATAAAAATATTTTTTATACCTAATATTTATGCACTTTAATCAAACTGCAATTTTTCAATAGTCATTGAAAATAATATCAAATTCAAATATTACTTATAAAGTTAAAAATCTCACAACACCAAGTTCTAGTCCAACAGGTTTATTTGGAAGCCCTATTTGAAATATTAACTTCACAACCATCTGATGAAGGTGCAGCGCTCCGAAAGATAGTGTTTCAATTAAACCTGTTGGACTATAACCTGGTGTTGTAATTTTTGACTTTGTCCACCCCAGCCTAACACCGGCATCTCCTTATTATTATTTATAAGACAATGTGTGCACTTTGAACACCATCAAATCCTTACAGTGGGGAAGCAGCTGATTCAGCCCAATCAAGTTCACACCAACCTCTTGGAGAGGATTCCACTCAGACCCATCTGTATTCCTATAACCCTTCACTTGCCACGGCTAATCCACCTCTCACCTACACATCCCTGGGCACTATGGTGAATTTAGCATGACTGATCCACCCTGACCTGCACATCCCTGGACACTATGGGACAATTTAGCATGGCCAATCCACCCTAACCTACACATCCCTGGGCACTATGGGACAATTTAGCATGGCCAATCCACCCTAACCTGCACATCCCTGGACACTATGGGACAATTTAGCATGGCCAATCCACCCTAACCTGCACATCCCTGGGCACTATGGGACAATTTAGCATGGCCAATCCACCCTAACCTACACATCCCTTGGCACTATGGGACAATTTAGCATGGCCAATCCACCCTAACCTACACATCCCTGGGCACTATGGGACAATTTAGCATGGCCAATCCATCCTAACCTACACATCCCTGGGCACTATGGTGAATTTAGCATGGCCAATCCACCCTAACCTGCACATCCCTGGACACTATGGGACAATTTAGCATGGCCAATCCATCCTAACCTACACATCCCTGGGCACTATGGTGAATTTAGCATGGCTAATCCACTCTAACCTACACATCCCTGGGCACTATGGTGAATATAGCATGGCTAATCCACCCTGACCTACACATCCTTGCACTGTAGGACCCTTCAAGACAATAACAGGAAAGGTCGGGGTGGATAGTGTTTCCACCAGTTGGGGATTCAAGAATTTTTGGACACAGTCTGAGAACGAGGAAAAGCTTGTTCAGCAGAGATGTTAGGAAACACTTTGACACACAAAGGGAGGTGGATGTTAGAAACTATCTTCCACAAAGGACAGTGGATGCTGGACCAGTTAATTTAAAATCTGAGACAGAAAGTTTTGTTAACAAAGTTATGAACGGATATAGACCAATGGAGATGGCATTAGATCACAGATCAGCCATAATATCTGAGAATGCTGAAACAGGCCGGAGGGAGTGTTTAACGCTTTATAATGGTCTAAGCAGAAAGGGTCATTTGCCACTCAGTCTGTTAATGAGGGTTTGCACTGTCCCTCTGTTCATTAGATCTCAATTTTTACACCAAGTGCAGAAAGAAACTCTTTGGTTTTAAACTGGGAATGCAGACTGATAAGCGATGCCGGCTCACTGTTTCCTGTAAGTGGAAAATGTACATTAATCTTTAGGGTGAACGGCAGTTTATATCGACGAGGCAAAAGTGGGTACTGCAGATGCTGGCCATCAGTCTAGATCAGAGTGGTGCTGGAAAAGCACAGCAGGTCAGTCAGCATCCGAGGAGCAGGAGAATCTATACAGTTCCTGATGCCCGAAACGTCGATTCTCCTGCTCCTCGGATGCTGCCTGACCCGCTGTGCTTTTCCAGCACCACTCTGATCTTGAGAATATGTTGACAGGCGAAGGCTCCTCCCCCCCCCCCCCCCCCCCCCCTCCGTTCCCATCCAGAAGGTAAAAGCTGAGATCATTTCCGAGGAGCTGACTTCGCTTCCTGCTGAATTCAGTATCTGGAAGGCAGCGGTCGAGTTAACATACAGATTCCGTTTCTCCTAAAATGCTCTGGGTGAGTGCTGAATATCTGAGGGCTGAGGAAATGTAGTGGCTGTGAGTGGGGGAAATCGGTTCCATTAGTCCAAGGACCAGACTTTATCCGTCGCAACAAAGTTGGTGGAATCAGATGCGGTTCGGGTGGTTCCGGTACTAGCCGGTCCCGCCAGTGGTAGTGCTCCATCCCGCTCGACCAAAGGGTTTAATGTAACAATAATTTGTTTATTTTAAACTCCACCGTCCACAGGATGTGGTCAACGCAGTGAGATCTGAACCTGTTGTAATGTCTTCCCACCAAAGTGGGTTCCGAGTTTAAAATCAGACCAATTTTAAAAATAACTTTAACAATCTGGAACAGTTCTTACATCAGGGTGTCTGAAACTTGTAATGGAAGAGATGCGATAAATCCCTGGGCAGGATAAAGGTGGGAATATTTCAATTATTCCTACCAACCCAAAGCAATGCCCGTGTGAATAGAATTCTGAAATAAAACGTGAACATTTTTTACAATGTAACCCTTCCTTGTTCAATGATCGTTTCCTATCGAATATTGCTGTTAAATTCAATCGTTCGTTCGGATGAGAAAGTAAGCACCGAAACGCTCTTTCTAACAAGCATTTTCATTTAAATGCAACGAAAACTAATGATCATTTACTGCTTTGTGAAGTGACGCAATGTACCTTCGTTTTGTTCAACTACGCATTTAAAACGGAAATTCGAAGAATTGCAGTGTGTATTTAACCGCGAGTTATAGTCAACAGATCAGCTGGTTTCCTTGGACGGTTTACCACCAATCTGTTAGCTTTCTCAGGTAATTTATTATTTGATTTTAGAATAGTCCAAGGCACTGGTACCCGGTGGGCCCTGCGTTACCTGAGTTTTTGATTGAATTGAATTTATTATTAGGTGTACCTAGGCACAGTGAAAAGCTTTATCTTGAGAGCGATACAGACAGATCAGAGTAAGTAGCAGAGTGTAAAGTTAATGGCGCTGATTTCAACTGTAGGTAGAAAATGGAGGTGGTAGATAAAACTAACTGAAAACATTATGTCCATAGGGAATCAGAGCTGAAAATGTGTTCCTGGAAAAGTGCAGCAGGTCAGGCAGCATCCAAGGAGCAGGAGAATCGACGTTTCGGGCATCAGCCCTTCAGGATTCTCCTGATTCTCCTGCTCCTTGGATGCTGCCTGACCTGCTGCACTTTTCCAGCAACACATTTTCAGCTCTGATCTCCAACATCTGCAGTCCTCATTTACTCCATAGGGAATGAGGTTTGTTAATCTGTACTCGTTATTCTGGTCAAGCTGATAAGTTCAAACCTCTATTTATTAGTGTCCCTACATTTTAAAGGACCTGAAATTTAATAGGATGGGGAGCCCTTTAGACCATTACCTTTAGACCCTGATGGTGTTTGTAAGAATTGTTAAAATTGTTTTTTTTTTTGATCGATCTGATTTTAAACTCCGAATTGTTGAAAGAGCCCACTTTGGAGAATGTGGTAGGAACAGGGTGTTTTAAATGGAGTTTATCCAGACATCAGGTCCAGGTCTGACTGCATTGACCACACCGGGAACTGGCTGGGAATGAATTCCGAGCGAAATGGGAGGCTGAGAGACCGAGTGATTCTGTTCCTGTTTAGATCTGAACCTGTGTGTATAAGACAGCGGGAACTTGTCTATCTGATTACATAAAGTACAGAAAAGGAAATGAGCTGATTTAAATTGAAAGATAAATTGTCGCAGTCATGAGAAACTAACTGCTTATATCAGAATTAACGTGTTGGACTAAAACCTAGTGATTTTTAACCGAATAAGAGTTCCATTATTCGGAAATTGTTTATATCGATAGTTTTGATAAAACTTTGTCATTGGTTAAGTTTAATCTGCTGTACGTTCTCAAACATTTAAGATTTGGAGATACCGGTGCTGGACTAGGGTGTACAAAGTTAAAAATCCCACAACACCAGGTTATAGTCCAACAGGTTTAATTGGAAGCACACTAGCTTTCGGAGAGTCGCTCCTTCATCGACTGGTAGTGGAGCCCTGCACTATCACCTAGTGTGCTTCCAATTAAACCTGTTGGACTATAACTTGGTGTTGTGATTTTTTAACTTCAAACATTTAAAGTTTCTTTTGTGCAGCTTTTTAAAAACCGATTGAGCATGAGAATTGACCGATTTCCTCAATGTGTGAGCTTCAGCGTAGAAAGCTCAGAACCACAGCAACCACTGAGTTTGAGTGCTGACTGTCTGTAGACTTTCACTTTATTTCCCCTCTCAGCTGGGAGTGGGAATCAGGTTCCAAAGTTGTCCAGAATTTGTGTTCAAACTGAATTCTCCAATTCGGGGATTTCCTACTCCGGGTTTTCCCACATTGCACAATCAAAATCAACTCTTCAATCCGAAAAAGAGATTCAATGAACGAACGATTGAATTTGGCAATAATATTCGATGGGAAGTGATCATCTAACAAAGTTAAATTGTAAAAAATGGTCACGTTTTACGGCATTGCTTTGGGCTGGCGGGAATAATTCAAATATTCCCACCTCTATCCTGCCCAAGGATTTATCACATCCCCGTTCAATATTTTGAAGGTGTTGGGTGTAAAACTGCTTTTCAACAAAGGTCGGCGGATTTAATGTTAGTCACACGGGTGTGGCAAGTGTGGACGGAATTGTACAAGCCCAGCTGGAG
This sequence comes from Chiloscyllium punctatum, assembly GCF_047496795.1. NCBI lineage: Eukaryota > Metazoa > Chordata > Chondrichthyes > Orectolobiformes > Hemiscylliidae > Chiloscyllium > Chiloscyllium punctatum. The sequence goes on along the minus strand of NC_092772.1, from coordinate 56,429,078 downwards.
AAACTCGGTAGTAGATCTGGCGGTGTCTTGTGGCGAGAGAAACAGAACGAACGTTTCGAGTCCTAATATGTTCCTTCTCCTGAAGCTGTTCGGAAGGTGTTTGGAGGTGCCGATATTATGTACGGTGTGGCGGAGCCGGTGTTGGACTGGGGTGGACAAAGTTATAAATCACACAACACCGGGTTATAGTCCAACGGGTTCAATTGGAAGCACACGAGCTTTCGGAGCGCTGCTCCTTCATCGGGTGGTTGTGGAGGCTAAGGTCATGCTCCATTCCGGATCCTTTTGCTATAAATTCTGTGAGAATGACCTTAACCTCCACAACCACCTGATGAAGGAGCGGGCCCTCTGAAAGCTAGTGCTTCCAAATAAACCGGTTGGAGTCTAACCTGGTGTTGTGATTTTTTTTAAACACTGATATTATGTCCATTTCTTAAATGTCACTTTCTTCTGGATTTCTTGCGAACATATTTCTTTACGTAGAGAGTGGTAAGGGCATGGAATGCCCTACCTGCTAATGTAGTCAACTCAGCCACATGAGGGAGATTTAAACAATCCTGAGATAGGCACATGGATGATTTTGGGTTAGTGTAGGGGGACGAGCTGAGAATAGTTCACAGGTCGGCACAACATCGAGGGCCGAAGGGCCTGTTCTGCGCTGTATTGTTCTATGTTCTATGTCCCCGAGCAGAAATGGCGTCTGTATGGTTAGAGGCACCTTTTCACAACCGTAGTGTTTTTGTTTGGTTAAGTGTTGAGTGTTTGAACTTGTATGAACTAGTGAAATCGAGATGAGGGGGAATCAGAGGGGTAAAGGTTCGGATTTGGGTGGGGATTTGGTTCTGTTTGGGAAGCTTTGACGGGCTGAGCTCTCAGTCCGAGTCCAGACCTGACTCTTGACAGTTTCATGTAAGTTTAGACCATTGAGTATGGGCCAGTCGTTTCTCCCTGTGGTTTGAGCACATTGCCGATTACTTATCTCCAGGAGAAAAGTACGGAATTCATTGAGATCAGCTTTTGTCACAAAGAGCTCTGTCCACCCTGTCAAATACAAGGAAAAATGAACCAGTTTTCAGTTGAAAAAAATACTGAAAAGACTTTAAAATTAATCGATGTTTCTGTTTGTGTATTTTTTTTTGTTCGGTGAAGTGACACTAATCTGGTTAATGCAATTTGTTTAAATGCTTACCTCCCGCGGAATATCGGGGGAAGCATTCCTGATGAAAGGTTTATGGCCGATTCTCTTGTGCTCTTCCAGCTACACTCTGGAATGGAGCGGAATATTGCAGATTGTATATTTATCTGGAGGCGTTAAACTGATCAGACTGCTTCCTGGGGAGTATTTTCGCTCAGTCTGATAGCTTTCTACTGTAATTAATGACTTGTGTTTTGAGTAATCGCAACAGGCATTGATAATCAGTTTTCTCTACAGGAGAGAGGTCATGGCGCAAATTTCAACTGGAGATAGAAAATGAAATGGGGTGGGGGAGTTGGGACATTCACACTGGGTTTAATGTAAAATATTACTGAGATCTCATGCCTGGAAGAAATCCGTTTCTAATTGCGTTCATTATCTGGTCGCCCTGATGTGTTTAAGCCTGTATTTATCGCAGTGAGGTGATGAATAAGGGGCTGTTATCGAATGTTTTGGCGAGGATTAATCAGAATCTGTTATCACCGACGCGTCCTTCCCTCATACTGTGAGTTTGAGTTTACTTTTTTTTGAATGAGAAGGAATCTAGTCAATTGTTAATGTTATTTTCGAAGCCGCTATTAATTTATAGCGGCCGACACGGAGGGAGTGGAGCAGAAGTCCATTGAAGAATGTAGTGGGAACAGGGAATAATAATTTCCGTTAATCCAACAAGAGGCAGCGGGTGATAACCGGGGGTTCCTGTGAACTCAATCTGCCTGTTTTTTTTATTTCAAAATATACTTTATTCATGTAAATAAATCTCTGGTACTTGTACAATTTTCCATGTTGTTCATAGTTATATACATTGCATGTCTTAACGTTACAAAGAACAAATTGAATTAATCGAATTCACAGTTATCCTATTAACAGTTACCTTTATTAACTATCCAGTCTCTTGGTATTTGGCTGTAGCTTCAGCAGAACCCACCTAAAGAGTGTTATATGAAAGCAAATGAAACTTCTTTAACCCCCAGTTTATGGGGTTACCATTGTCCATTTGATTGTCCTGTCTCTGGGGTAGCTTGTCTACATCCCCATGGTAAGCACGAACTGCTGGACCTTCACTGGGCAATCTGCCTGTTGTTCAGGAGGGAGTGAATTCCTATTGCTAATGAGACTGTAAGATGACCTTTCCTGAGTACACTGTCTGCCACATTTCTCTTGTCATTTAGAGTGAAGTATTGACTTTAAACTACTAGGAGTAACTTTTTTTTTAACGTTGAGCTGGGCAAAGGTCTGGCAGATGGAATACAATGTTAATAAATGTGAAGTCATTCATTTTGGTCGGATTATTACTTGAATGGTAAACACTTGCAGCGTGCTGCTGTGCAGAGGGACCTGTACATGACTCACAAAGGGTTGGTCTAAGGTAGAACAAATTAGGAAAGCAAATGGAATTTTGTCCTTTGTTAGAGGGATTGAGTTTAAAAGCAGGGAGGTTATGTTGCAACTGTACAGGGTGCTGGTGAGGTCACACCTGGAGCTCTGTGTGCAGTTTTGGTTTCCTTACTTGAGAAAGGATGTACTCACGCTAGAGGAGGTTGAATGTGGAGTTGAGACGGTTGGTTTATGAGGAGAGGCTGAGTAGACTGGGTTTATATCCACTGGAGTTCAGAAGAATGGGAGGGAATCTTAATAAAATTACCAAGGGGATGGATAAGATAGAAGCAGGGAGGATGTTTCCACAGGCAGGCGAAACTAGGACAAGAGGACATAGCCCCAAGATTAGAGGGAGCAGGTTTGGGACTGAATTGAGAAGGAATTTCTTCACCCAGAGAATTGTGAATCTGTGGAATTCCCTGCCCAGGGAAGTGGTTGACACTGCTTTAGTAAATGTTTTTAAAGCTGAGTTTTTTTGAATAGTAAAGGAATTAAGGGAGACAGTGGGAAGGGGGTTGTGGAGGTGGGGTGGGGGGGGGGGGGGGGGGAGGAGGGATAAATGGAGCTGAGTCCATGAAAAGATTAGCAATGATCTTATTGAATGGTGAAGCAGGCTCAATGAGTCAAATGGCCTATTGCAGCTCCTCATGCTTCTGTTCTTATGTTTACTGTATGAGTTGTTAAGAAGGATAAGAACCAATTGAAACTAGTGTCAGGAAAATTGGATGTTAGAGAAGGGATTGTGAAGATTCCTGATAGATTCCAGGAATTTGAAGTTGTGATGAAAAAGAAGGCAGTTTCTTTGCAAAGATAGTATTTCAGTGCTGCAATTGTGAAACTTTACTGAGTGCACACTGTTTACTGCTTTTCCCACATAATAACAGTGAGCACACTTTCACCAAAGCACTTCACTGGTTTTGAGATGCCTGTGGTCGTGGGAGGCATTAGATAAATGCAGAACTTTGTTTCTGACTTTCATGATTTTAACAGGACTAGGAAAATCAGACCTGGCATTTGATTTAACCATTCATTTCAATCTCCACAATCACATTACATCCAGTTTCCTCAAGAAAGAGAATTAACACTCATATATAGATAGTATACAGACACATTGACAATATATAGGGTATTTTCATGCTGTTATACTGCCAGTTGATGGTAATACTGGACAAAGCCAGGTTTCATGCTGGGATCGGATAAGAGTATACATTCATCTTTGTGATTTGTTTACTCTGGTGGTCAGTCTTTGAACATATCGTAAGGATCTACCAAACAAAAATGTATATTACAGAAAAGAATAGCACCATCTACAGTTTACTGTGTAAGAACCAGAGGAAATAGCCTCATTATAAATATCCAGTAAATAAACACACACTTATAGATGCTATACAAATCAGTGACAATTTACATAATATAATGAAATATTATAAATAAACTTCTAATTATCTTTGTATGCATGAAAAATTTTGATTTTCAGAAATGATTAACAGGTTCTTATCTCTCGGCTGTTTGACTCTTCCTGTGCGTAATAGTAATTACTGCATTGATGGCAGGAGACAGAGGGTGGTGACAGAGGGTTGTTTTTTGGACTGGAGGCTTGTGACCAGCAGTGTGCCACAAGGATCAGCATTGGGTCCAAGTGCTTTACATTATTTATTTAAATGATTTTGATGCGAATATAGAAGGCATGGTTAATAAATTTGCATATGACACTAGAATATGTGGTACAGTGGATAGTGAAGAAGGTTATCAAAGAGTATAACAAGACTTTAATTAGATGAGCCGATAAAGTTTGAAAGAAGAGACCTAAGGGGCAACTTTTCACGCAGAGGGTGGTACGCGTATGGAATGAGCTGCCAGAGGAAGTGGAGGCTGGTACGATTGCAACATTTTAAAAGGCATTTGGATGGGTATATGAATAGGAAGGGTTTGGAGGGACATGGACCAAACACAAGCAAATGGGACTGGTTCAGCTTAGGGATCTGGTTGGTGCAGACAAGTTGGACCGAAGGGTTTGTTTCTGTGCTATGTGACTTTATGACTCTACCACTCGTATGACTCATAAACTGCATTTTGGAAAGTCTTTCTTGACTATAAAAGTCTGGGATGAGGTGAGCCGCTATACAAATGCACTGTTTTGTTTCATAACTGATTCTTTCCTCTAGGCTAAACATTTCAGTTTGAAGATGGGAATATTACAAACTGTAAATCTATAGTATACTTCTGCACATTCAACAGCCAACAAGGAATAAATGCTTGAAGGGAGTGAAACTGTGGTGGGGGCGGGGGCATAATTTGGAGGAGCCAGTGTTGGACTGGGGTGTACAAAGTTAAAAAAAATCTCACAACGCCAGGTTATAGTCCAACAGGTTTATCTGGAAGCACTAGCTTTCGGAGCGCTGCTCCTTCATCAGGTGGTTGTGGAGTATAAGATCGTAAGACACAGAATTTATAGCAAAAGTTTACAGTGTGATGTAACTGAAATTATGTATTGAAAAAGACCTGGATTGTTTGTTAAGTCACTCATCTTTTTTAGAATTACCATGTTAGTTTCAGTTCTTTCAATGTAAATCCAGAACATTTAAAAGTTACATTCTCAAGTGAACTTTAACAATTGGCGTCATGTCAGCCTAGATAATGCATTTAAGGTGTGAGCTGCTCTGTGTGAAACAATGACTCGGAGATGCCGATGTTGGACCGGGGGGGTACAACGTTAAAGATCACACAACACCAGGTGTTAGTCCAACAGGTTTAATTAGAAGGGCTAACTTTCGGAGCTTTCATCGGGATGAAGGAGTGACTCTCCGAAAGCTAGTGCTTCCAATTAAACCTGTCGAACTATAACCTGCCTTTGTGTAATTTTTAACCTTGTGAAACAACGGTCAGACTGATTCTAATCTAAAAAATGGATTTACAGAATCTTACGTGGATTCATGCAGATTTTGAGCAAAGTACAATGTAATTCTGCAAGAACAAATACACATCTTCATTTGTGGGGTGAATGTGTGCTTGTAGGTGTGTGTGTGGGGCACGAGGGTTATAAGTGTCTGTGAGTGTGTGCATGTGAGTGTAAAGGGGTATAAGTCTGTGAGAGGGTGTGTGCGCGAGTGTGTGTGAGCATTTTGAGAGAGGGTCTGTGTGAGTGGGATGATTTGAAGAGTACATTTGCAAGGCTAGCACTAGTGCAATGGGCTGAGTGGATCCTGCTGTCCTGTGCAGGTCCTGCTGTATCTATTTTTCACACAATAATGTCAAAAACACAGCACACCATTTCCCGCTGTGCATTCCTGATGTTTCATTCTGACACGAGTCAGTCAGACTGACTGAATCAGAGTATTCCACATGACCGCGATGTTGCTCATTCACCTGAGGGATAGGATCTGTCTCTGACCATCTCGGTGTCACAAATGATTTCCTCCAGATTGTCAATTCTGAAGAGGATTGAGAAGGCTTTTTGGGAATGCCTCCTCCCCCTCATGACAAGTTTGGAAATTCCCTGAAAGCTTCAGAACCTGCTCATGAAGACTGGGAGCTTCTCCCAGCTCCTGCATTGACCAAATTTGACAGGTTTCCTTGTTTCCATGGCACCATCAAAGTACTTATCTCCAAGTGCTGATTCACAGGCCTGCTTGCTAGGCCCGTACCTGGGATCCCTTTCGTCAGAGCAAGGGAGAGTTTTACTTTCTTAAACGGAGGGACTCGCTCCTTCCTGGATGACTGATTTTCAAACCTGCAATTCCCAGGTTATAGCCCGACAGGTTGATCTGAAATCACAAGCTTTCATCACTTGAAGTCCGCTCCAAGAAGTAAACTGATCAGCTTCCTCTCTCCTCCAGGCTGAGGCTGGCACATCACTCAGTATTTCCCCAATATTCGCTGGACAAGAGGGAGATGTTGCTTTTCAAGGTTTGTAAAGGCCTGTGCAGCCTGGAACCCTGAGAGTGAACGGTGCTGGGCGGGTTCTGGGAGATATCTCAGCCTGTTTTGTTCTTGCTGGTCCCTTGTCCATGATTTGTTGGAATCCATCAAGATCTGACAGTCCCATCGCGTGTTCAGGCTGGGGAAGTGAAAACCTTTTCTCAGACTCGAGCGCTGATTCTATTCCTTACCTGAGATTCAGCAGCTCAAACTGATTGATTGATTGATTGATTGAATAGAGGTGTGTGTGTGTGTGTGTGTGTACGTACAGACTGTTGGCTTACGTTTCTACCTACGTGTTTTCCCTGTGTTTGAAGCATCTCTTTGAACCTGGGATGAAATCATTGTGAACCCCATCGATGACCAGTTGTTAGTCTGCCTTAATGTTTCAAACTGAAACTGATCTAATACCTTTCTGAATTGCAATTTAATGTTTTCATTTCTGTTTCCCAATGATTGCAGGCAAGTATTTTACTGATTCTGTTCGCATCGGTCAACATGACACTTGAAGTTTGTATAGAAGGTACGTGATAGAATAGGAATCCTGAGTTGTGTGAAATATTTATCTCTCTGTATTCAAACAAGCTGTTAGCTCTTTTCCATCAAGAACACATTAGAATTGGATTGTGATCTACCATCCATCTCAAATTAAGTTTAAATTTTAGATCTCTCTACAATCCAGTTCAAATTACAGCTATCTTCACGCTAACTGAACCAATTACAACAGACTGAAGAATGAGTGAGTGAAGAGATGAACTCTTGATTGTGTTCTCAATGAGCATATTCTCGGTGAGATTCCTGATGAACGACTTTTGCCTGAAACGTCGAATATTTTTTTTTCCCCCTGTTTCTCAGATGCTGCCTGACCTACTGTGCTTTTCCAGTGTCCTAGAGTCATGGAGATGTACAGCATAGAAACAGACCCTTTGGTCAAACCTGTCTATGCTAACCAGATATGCCAACCCAATCTAGTCCCACCTGCCAGCACCTGGCTCACATCCCTCCAAACCCTTCCTATTCATATACCCATCCAAAATGCCTTTTAAATGTTGTAATTGTACCAGCCTCCACCACATCCTCTGGCAGCTCATTTCATACACATACCACCCCTGCATGAAAAAGTTGCCCCTTAGGTCCCTTTTATATCTTTCCCCCTCTCACCCTAAACCTATGCCCCTCTAGTTCTGGACTCCCCGACCCCAGGGAAAAAACTTTGTCTATTTATCCTATCCATGCCCCTCATAATTTTGTAAACCTCTATAAGGTCACCCCTCAGCCTCCGATGCTCCAGGGAAAACAGCTCTAGCCTGTTCAGCCTCTCCCTGTAGCTCAAACCCTCCAACCTTGGCAACATCCTTAATCTTTTTTAAACCCTTTCAAGTTTCACAAATCTTTCTGATATGAAGGAGACCTGAATTGCACGCAATATTCCAAAAGTGACCTTATCAATGTCCTGTGTAGCTGCAATATGATCTCCCAACTCCCATATTCAACTCTCTGACCAACAAAGGAAAGCATACCAAATGCCTTCTTCACTATCCTATTTACCTGTGACTCCACTTTCAAGGAGCTATGAACCTACACTCCAAGGTCTTTGTTCAACAACACTCCCTAGGACCTTACCATTAAGTGTATAAGTCCTGCTAAGATTTGCTTTCCCAAAATGCAGCACCTCACATTTATCTGAATTAAACTCCATCTGCCACTCCTCAGCCCATTGGCCCATCTGGTCCAGATCCTGTTGTAATCTGAGGTAACCCTCTTCACTGTCCACTACACCTCCAATTTTGGTGTCATCTGCAAATGTACTAACTGTACCTCTTATGCTCACATCCAAATCATTTGTGTAAATGACTAATCTTGACTCTAATCTGCAGTACCACCTTCTGCCATATTTGGCACAACATCAAGTAATTCACACAATTCACCCCCTCACACAGTGAATATTATTGCAAGGTTCAGGAGCAATTGTTAGTGACAAGCCAACATTATTAGTGATATTGTTCAAGTATCTTTCAATATTATCTTGTGCACATAGAACGGTACAGCACAGAAACGAGCCATTCTGCCTATCTAGTCCGTGCCAGCGTTTATACTCAATGTGGATCTCTTCCTACCCCCTCATCTTGCTCTATTCACATATCCTCCATTTCCAAATTGCAAAAATAAAATTTATTAATGATGTCTTAAAAGGATTTTAGGAAGCAAACTTTAAAACAACCCCAATACAGAAAGATGATTTTTAGTGCACTTAAATTTAAACAAATTGGATTTATATAAGGCAAAACATTTGCTACGTTAACTGGGAGCATCAGTGTGTAGCAGAATCTGTCTGTTCCACCATCTTGAAATTATCTGTCATATTGCTGGAATAATTCAATTCTGAGACCGTTCCAGCTGAACCTTTTGTTGTTTTTTCAACAGAAGCATTCACACCTCAATATAATTTAAACAAGATTTTACAGAATAGCCAACAATTTCTGGCACAGAATTGGCCATTGACCCCATCTATTCCATGTCAGTTTTTCTGCTTCATCTGAGCATCCACCCCTCGACATCCTCCTGCTCATCGCCCACTGTCACAACCCCCTTCTGTTCCTTTCTCCAACGTGTGCTTACCCCACTTTGGCACATTAGTTCACTTTAACCACACACTGTGGGCGCAAGTTACACATTCTTCCCATTTTCAGGGTAAAGGAGATTCTCATGAATTACTAACAGAATTTATTAGTGACTGTCTAATGATTCTCACAAATGAGTTAAAATCTGTGACTGTAGAATTGAATGATATCTTAATGATTTTGTGTATCATTGATTTTTACATTTTCTGATTCAGTGTGTGGAAGTACCTACTAGAGAAGGTGCAAAACCTGACCTACTGTTGGGAAATAAGGCAGGGCAGGTGACTGAGGTGTCAATGGGGGAGCACTTTGGGACCAGCGACCATAATTCTGTTAGTTTTAAAATAATGATGAAAAAGGATAGACCAGATCTAAAAGTTGAAGTTCTAAATTGGAGGAAGGTTAATTTTGACGGTATTAGGCAAGATTGTTCAAAAGCTGATTGGGGGCAGATGTTCGCAGGTAAAGGGATGGCTGGAAAATTTGAAGCCTTCAGAAGTGAGAATGAATCTAGAGACAGTATATTCCTGTTAGGATGGAAGGAAAGGCAGGTAGGTGTAGGGAATGCTGGATGACTAAAGACATTGAGGGTTTGGTTAAGAGAAAGGAAACATATGTCAGGTGTAGACAGGAGAGATTGAGTGAATCTCTAGAAGAGTATAAAGGCAGTAGGAGTATACTTAAGAGGGAAATCAGGAGGGCAAAAATGGGACATTGGATTCTCTTTAATTCTATTTGTCAAACCTAAGTGTTTTTAAAATAAATTAAGGACAAAATGAATAGGGAGAGAATGGGGCCCCTCAAAGATCAGCAAGAAGGCCTTTGTGTGGATCTGCAGGAGATGGGGGAGACACCTAAAAGAGCATTTTGCATCAGTATTTACTATGGAGAAGGACATGGAAAAATAGATGGTGACATCTTTATAAATGTTCAGATTACAGAGGAGGAAGTGCTGGATATCTTGAAATGCATAAAGGTGGATAAATCCCCAGGACCTGATCAGGTGTACCCTAGAACTCTGTGGGAAGCTAGGGAAGTGATTGCTGGGCCTCTTGCTGAGATATTTGTATCATCGATAGTCACAGGTGAGGTGCTGGAAGACTGAAGGTTGGCTAATGTGGTGCCAGTCTTTCAGAAAGGTGGTAAGGACGTGCCAGGGAACTATGGACCAGTGAGCCTGATGTTGGTAGTGGGCAAGTTATTGGAGGGAATCCTCAAGGACAGGATGTACATGTATTTGAAAAGGCAAGGACTGATCAGGGATAGTCAACATGGTTTTGTGCGTGGGAAATCATGTCTCACAAACTTGATTGAGCTTTTTGAAGAAGTAACAAAGATGATTGAGGGCAGAGTAGTAGATGTGATCTATATGGACTTCAGTAAGGCGTTCGACAAGGTTCCTCATGGGAGACTGATTAACAAGGTTCGATCTCATGGAATACAGGGAGAACTAGCCATTTGGATACAGAACTGGCTCAAAGGTAGAGGACACAGGATGGTGGTGGAGGGTTGTGACCAATGGAGTGCCACAAGGATTGGTGCTGGGCCCACTACTCTTCTTCTATATAAATGATTTGGATGTGAACATAGGAGATACAGTTAGTAAGTTTGCAGATGACACCAAAATTGGAAGTGTAGAGGACAGTGAAGAAGGTTACTTCAGAATACAACTGGATCTTGATCAGATGGGCCAATGGGCTGAGAAGTGGCAGATGAGTTTAATTCAGATAAATGGGAGGTGCTGCATTTTGGAAAAGCAAATCTTAGCAGGACTTATACACTTAATGGTAAGGTCCTGGGGAGTGTTGCTGAACAAAGATCTGGGAGTGCAGGTTTATAGCTCCTTGAAAGTGGAATCGCAGGCAGATAGGATAGTGAAGGTGTTTGGTATGCTTTCCTTTATTGGTCAGAATATGGAGTACAGGAGTTGGGAGGTCATGTTGCGGCTGTACCGGACATTGGTTAGGCCCCTGTTAGAATATTGCATGCAATTCTGGTCTCCTTCCTATTGGAAGGATGTTGTGAAACTTGAAAGGGTTCAGAAAAGATGGGATATAGGAAGAGCCTGAACAGGCTGGGGCTGTTTTCCCTGGAGCATCGGAGGCTGAGGGGTGACCTTATAGAGACTTTTAAAATGAGGGGCATGGATAGGATAAATAGGCAAGGTTTTTTCCCTGGGGTGGGTGAGTCCAGAACTGGAGGGCATAGGTTTAGGGTGAGAGGGGAAAGATATAAAAGGGACTTGAGGGGCAGCATTTCATGCAGAAGGTGGCACATGTATGAAACGAGCTGCCCGAGGAAGTGGTGGGGGCTGGTACAATGACAACATTTAAAAGGCATCTGGATGGGTATATGAATAGGAAGGGTTTGGAGGGATATGGGCCGGGTGCTGGCAAATAGGACTAGATTGGGTTAGGATATCTGGTCGCTTTAGATGAGTTGGACTGAATGGTCTATTTCTGTGCTGTATATCTCTATGACTATGTGTTTGATGATACAACTCAAATGTGCACCATTGACCAAGATGGATAAAAGATTGTGATTGACATCTGCAAACAAAAGATTTGAGAAACTTCCAGAAATTTTATAAAAGCTGAAAAATGCAAATTGTTTTGGTAAAAACTATTTTCCCAGAAGGTGGGGTGTGCACAGATGACCTATCTTCTTTGAAGTAATTCAACGAGCATTCACTAGGACTTAATTGTTTTATCAGGAGATATTGACTAAAATGGGCCATTATTCTGAGGAGACTGGAGAAATGAAAGGTGATCACATTGATTCAAATAAATTGCTTCAAGGGTTTGCCAGGGTCAGTGCTGAAAGGCGGTTTCTCTCCTGGGGAGGAGAGTCGAGAAGATGGGGAGACCATGTCCAAATGCGGCCTAGGCCGTTTTGAACTGAGATGCGGAGAGATTTTTTCACTGCGTTCTGTGCAGTTTTGGAATACTCAGGCCAGAGAGTTATGGATGCTCCACCGTTGAGTGTTTTCAAGACACGCATCAGTTGATTTTTGGGAACTGAGGGAATAGGGGAGAAGAAAATGGAGCTGAAGATCAGATGTGATCATATGGAATAGGGGAGTGGGTTTGAAAGATGAGTTTGCTTGTATTATGAGTTTGAAACTGTTATCAAGTTCAATAAAGCTTGTTCTTCCTTCTCTTTTTAGCTCATATTGGAAAACCTGTAAATATAACAATTCCGGAATGCAAGAAGGGGAGTATGACACCAACCCTGACCAAGGGAATACAGGATCTGATATGCAAGGATTTAGAGTGCAACAGGACTTTCAAAGCAACATTTATTTGCAACAAATATTACAACTTATACATTCCAAGTGTTTCAAAGAATAATATTTCTGAATACTGGCTAGTATGTGGTAAAGATCAGATAAAGATAGTCTTGAAAAGAGGTGAGTTTAAAGAGTCTGGAAGCAGTCATGTGTTATGGCACAATGTTCATAATCTCATTAAGTCTCTTTTCACCCATAATTTGCAGACCAATAGTCAGTGCCAATTCAGGCTGCACAATAACTGATAAATAAAGATTCAGTCAGTGCAAATACACACATTGAACAGGAGATACACATATTTGAGGGGGTGATGGTCTTGTGGACCTAGTGCTGGACTGTTAATCTGAGGGAGCACCGCATGGGCAGAGGGTCAGTGCTGAGGGAGCGCCGCATGGGCGGGAGGTCAGCGCTGAGGGAGCGCCGCACGGGCGGGAGAAGGTTAGAGTTAGGAAGGGATGTTGGACTTGGAGAATGTTAGAACGTGGTAGGAATGGTGGTACTGAAGCTGTGGAGGGATCTGAATACACAGATGAGAATTTAAATGTGCCAGACTGGAAGCCAGTCTTGGTAGTCCTGGCTGATGATGGGAGAATGAATTTGGTGTGGTTTAGGATCTGGCAGCAGAGAATTGAATGGTGAATGTGTCCTGATGTCAGTGTGGTCCATTCTGAAACATTGGCCACAAAAGCACAAAAGGCTTGACCCTGCAGTAAGAGGGACATAAGTGTTAGTTTGTGCAGTAAATTAGGCTAGTTTGGGCTTATACGAAAGGTGAATAGTGGCTCAGTTTCACATTGTAATTGTACTGTTCTGTTTTCCAGGTTGTCCACCTCTAGAGACAAGCGATACTCCGGAACAGAATCATCACAAACAGTTCAATATCACTCAAGGTAAAACCGAGTGAAACTGTAGAATGTCCTATCAGGTGTTAGCCGTGGTTCTAACCTGTCAACGCTGAGGGAGTGCCACACGGTCGGAGGGTCAGCGCTGAGGGAGTGCCGCGCAGGGTAGGTGTAGGAGCTGGAGAAGGTTAGAGTTAGGAAAGGATTGTTGGACTAGGAGGATGTTAGAACATGGTAGGAATGGTGGTACTGAAGCTGTGGAGGGATCTGAATACACAGATGAGAATTTGAATGATGTGCCACTGGAAGCCAGTCTGGTAGAGACTGGTGGCTAATGATGGGAGAATGAACTTGATGTGGTTTAGGATCTGGCAGCAGAGAATTGAATGGTGAATGTGTCCTGATGTCAGTGTGGTCCATTCTGAAACATTGGCCACAAAAGCACAAAATGTTTGACCCTGCAGTAAGAGGGACATAAGTGTTAGTTTGTGCAGTAAATTAGGCTAGTTTGGGCTTATACGAAAGGTGAATAGTGGCTCAGTTTCACATTGCAATTGTACTGTTCTGTTTTCCAGGTTGTCCACCTCTAGAGACAAGCGATACTCCGGAACAGGATCATCACAAACAGTTCAATACCACTCAAGGTAAAACCGAGTGAAACCGTAGAATGTCCTATCAGGTGTTAGCCGTGGTTCTAACCTGTCAGTCAGAAAGTCTTCTGTTCAGGACCATTCTGGAAGGAATTGTTTCATTACTTAAATAGAAACAATGGGCAGAGTTGGAGGAAGAGGCAAGAGATTGATACAAAGTTGAAATGCAGTGACACTGAACATAAACTTAATGGATTGAATGCACCATCTGTGATCCTCTGAAATTTACAGAGAAGGCCTGGAGTGGGGCGTGGGGAGGCAGTCTGAAAGGTAGCGCTTGTCAGCGAGGGATGTGTTGGGTAGTGAAGGAGTCTGCAAGGCCAGGCCTGGGGCGGGGAGGGGGTCTGTGAGGCTGTGCCCAGGCTAGGGAGGGAGCCAGCAGACTAAGGCCCAAAGAGTTGGCAGGAGTTTGATGCAGGGCTCAAAGGGCTGTGTGGTAATCCACTGTTCACCGGTACCAAGCTAACCAGGAGCCAGGAAACTCCAAAGTCACAGGTGATGTTGAACTTCTGTTTTTGAGTTTCGTTTCCTCTCAGTAACAATATATTTTCTGGAAAACAGGGAACAGAACAACTTCAGACGAGAGTGATTCTTCAACAATGGCCCCAGAGCTTATTGTAATTATTGTTATTGGAACGATTGGGATTATTGGAACGACTATCGGTTGCTGTGTATTGAAGCACAGATACCCCCAAGTCTGGAACAATATTTGGTGAGTTGATGGTCAAAAATACTCCTCGATTTGGATCTCTAGTGAAGAGGCACAGGATAGGGCACGGAATGAGCTCTGAGTGCTTTTTGATATTTGACAGCTTTACAATGAGGGGCACTCAAAACCCCTTACTCCAACACTCCAGTATCTGGGGAAGTCCCCTTAACCCTCTCTCACCCTTATATAATGGGGAGGTCTCCCTAACCACCACTCAGCAAATGCCAGTCTGCATATCAATCTTTGAATTCACAGCCATAAGTGAGAACTTCTTTGCATGTGTTAATGAGTCCAGACTGTGCTGCAATTTACCTCAAATGGATTGGTCAGTGAGCTACTCTTGCTTGACCAGCTAATAGATGGGCTTCTCTCCTATGGTCTCCCATGTGCCTGCTCTCACTGGCACACACATGCATTTAGATTCTGACAGTTGCACATGCTGTAAGATGGGCTTGATCAGTAACTTCACAAACAGGGCTTGAGCCATTTGTTCAGTGTTGAAAATGTGTTGCTGGAAAAGCGCAGCAGGTCAGGAGAATCGACATTTCGGGCATCAGCCCTTCTTCTCATGCCCGAAACGTCGATTCTCCTGACCTGCTGCGCTTTTCCAGCAACACATTTTCAGCTCTGATCTCCAGCATCTGCAGTCCTCACTTTCTCCCATTTGTTCAGTGTACAAACCTGAGGCTGAAATAGGGCACACCACAGGCAACCTGTGTGATTATAACTCCTCTAGTCACCATGTATTCAAAATGGAGAGCAGCTATAAGGCTGTCACCTTTGACCTCAAGTACCCAGCCTGCTTGCTATTCTCCATGGATTCAGGGATCTTCCCAAATCCTTCCTGGAAGGGCTCTCAACACTCGGGTGCCAGAAGAGACGAGCTGTTTTATGCTGCTTCTCTGCAGCAGCAACACAAGTGGCAGTTCTCACTCATGGGATGCTCCAGAGGTGTTCTACAGCTCAGTTAGGAGGTGGCTGAATTCCAGTGCCAGAGTAATGCTCGTTACGCAGGCTGCACAAAGCAAAGACTGGTGAGTCATATCAAATAACAGAATCCATTCAGTATGGAAGCAGGCCATTCAGTCCAAAGAATATCCCAATAGATCCACCTACCTACCTTATCCCTGTAACCTTGCATTTCCCATGGCTAACCCACCTAACTTGCACATCCCTGGACACTATGGGCAAGTGAACATGGCCAGTCCACCCTAACCTACACATCCCTGGACACTATGGGACAATTTAGTATGACCAATCCACCCTAGCCTGCGCACCTTTGGACTGTGGGAGGAAACTGGAGTACCCGGAGGAAACCCACTCAGACATGTTCCTTTTGTTGTTCACAACAAGTACTGACTGCCCCCATCCAGTCCACACTTGTAAAATTGCCTAACATTATATGTGATTCCAGGAATGGATAACATTTGCTAAACAATCCTGAGTCTGCTAAGAACTATACTGACAACCAGTTTAAGATTATAATTTGGGCTCACCGGGTCGTGTACTTGTGTGTACTGAGATCTACAAACAGTCATCCCATTGCATGCACAAGGGTTCCATTCCTGAGAACCTCTGTTATGGACCAGGCCAGACCCCCCTCAAAACATTTCAAGAAGGTAGCCCAGACCCTAACTTTTCCAGTTCTTCTAAGCAGATGTATAGTGGATGTTCCAGAGTGATGCAGCTGCCCAATCATTCAGTTTTAAACAAAACAATTTACTTACACACAAACAAAAGAACCGAATTTAGAATAGCATACCTATTTGAAAACCCAGTGCACTCTCTCGCAACTTAATGATGCTGTTCCAAATACTTGCAACATTCCCATAAACACCCCCTTGGCAAATATGGTAATACCAGACACAGGCTCTTACAGGAGAACAATGTCAGAGAGGATCAGCATGGAGCTGTTTCTTTGACCAGTGGCCTCAAAAACCTGACTGCCTGCTCAAACCAAACCAAACTCTGAGCTGGGGCAACTAGCCACTCCCCTTTCATTGTACAAGTGTTTCAAAAGAAAGACTTATAAAGCATTCTCAGTAGATATTTACAGACACATTGGAACCTCTGCCTTTACAACCCCTCTGAAAAACAACGAAAGACAACATAACTTTGTTAAAGGAACAGCATCATCACGTCCCCATGAACAATGAAATTCACGAGTGTGCAGCCTTTTAAACATACAGGTTAACGATAGGTGGAAAATCACACATGTGAGTTCTGCCGCAGATGTTGAATAATGTTATTACTTTTTGGTGTGGATAGGCAAATTTCCAAGTTATGATCTCTCAGGGAATTTATTGTATTCCTATACAGGACCATGTTTTTGCAGACAGAAAGGACAAGAAAATGTAGAAATTAGGTACAGGACCAGACCCTCCAAGCTAATATGGCCTTGTCTGATCCTCTGTCTCAATACCATGCTCTCACGCTCTCCCCATACACCTTTGGTCTCTAGATATGAAACCATGCATTTCTTTCTTAAATATATACAGCGACCTGGCCCCCACAAGATTCTCCTATCCTCTGAATGAAGGAGTCTCTCCTAATTTCCATTCGAAATGGTCCACTGTACAGTGTATGCTGAGTCTGTGATGCCCTGCCAGGGGAACATCGTCTCCACATCCAGTCTGTCCAGTTCTGTCAGTATTGAATATGTTTCAATGAGATCCCCTTTCATTTTTAACTGAAGTGAATACAGGCCCAGTTGACTGAATACCACCTTATGTGACCACAAGGGACATCCTAAACCCCTCAATGTGTTGTATAATTTGAGGATTTGTTTTTCTAGTTCCCAACACATGGTTCGCAGACATCGAGATCAAGAAACAGATCAGCATAGCTACGAATTAAGTCCCCTGAATAATTGTAATGCTGAGGTCAGGATATCAATTGAACAAAAACATTGACTGACTGACCAGGGTGTGTGGACAGGTATGTTTTGTGAGACAATGATAAACAGAACAGAGTCATAGATATATACAACACAGAAACAGACCCTTCAGTCCAACTGTCTGTGCCGACCAGATATTCCAACCCAATCTAGTCCCACCTGCCAGCACCCAGCCCATATCCCTCCAAACCCTTCCTATTCATATACCCATCCAAATGCCTTTTAAATATTGCAATTGTACCAGCCTCCACCACATTCCATACATGTACCATCCTCTGTGGAAAAAGTTGCCCCTTCGGTCTTTTTTATATATCTTTCCCCACTCACCCTAAACCTATGCCCTCTAGTTCTGGACTCCCCCACCCCAGGGAAAAGACTTTGTCTATTTATCCTATCCATGCCCCTCATGATTTTGTAAACCTCTATAAGGTCACCCCTCAGCCTCCATTGCTCCAGGGAAAACAGCCCCAGCCTGTTCAGCCTCTCCCTGTAGCTCAAATCCTCCAACCCTGGCAACATCCTTGTAAATCTTTTCTGAACCCTTTCAGGTTTCAGAACATCTTTCCGATAAGGAGACCAGAATTGCATGCAATATTCCAACAGTGGCCTAACCAGTGTCCCGTACAGCCGCAACATGACCTCCCAACTCCTGTACTCAATACTCTGACCAATAAAAAAAAGCATACCAAACGCCTTCTTCATTATCCTATCTACCTACGATTCCACTTTCAAGGAGCTATGAACCTGCACTCCAAGGTCTCTTTGTTCAGCAACACTCCCGAGGACCTTACCATTAAGTATCTAAGTCCTGCTAAGATTTGCATTCCCAAAATGCAGCACCTCGCATTTATCGGAATTAAACTCCATCTGCCACTTCTCAGCCCATTGGCCCATCTGGTCAAGATCATGTTGTAATCTGAGGTAACCCTCTTCACTGTCCACTACACCTCCAATTTTGGTGTCATCTACAAACTTACTAACTGTACCTCTTATGCTCACATCCAAATCATTTATGTAAATTACAAAAAGTAGTGGACCCAGCACCGATCCTTGTGGCACTCCACTGGTCACAGGCCTCCAGTCTGAAAGACAACCCTCCACCACCACCCTCTGTCTTCTACCTTTGAGCCAGTTCTGTATCCAAATGGCTCGTTCTCCCTGTATTCCATGAGCTCTAACCTTGTTAATCAGTCTCCCATGGGGAACCTTGTCGTACACCTTACTGAAGTCCATATAGATCACATCTACCACTCTGCCCTCATCAATCCTTTGTTACTTCTTCAAAAAACTCAATCAGGTTTGTGAGACATGATTTCCCATGTACAAACTTGCACTCAACAGCACTGTCCCTGCAGCAGGGTGGGTGAGCTTATGGTGCTACCTATCATCAAAATGAACATGGTGTTGTGCATATCTTTTAACCATTGATCGGTAATGTCTTCCGAAATAAACAGTTCCATTTTGAGACATGGGTGTTGGTGCAGAGAGGTTGAGGTGACTTTGAAAAGGTCTTTAACATGAGAAAAGGCTTCAATAGGGTCAATGTAAAGAAGATGCTTTCATTTCTGATGGGGAGACTAGGACAAGGGGCTTTTGATAGAAGACAGTCCCCAATAGATCCAATGGGGAATTCAGGAGAAACATCTTTCCCCCAGAGAGTGGGAGGATGATTGACTCACTCCCGCAGGGAGTGGGGACGTGGAGAATGTGGGACTAGCTCCCACAGGGAGTGGGGAGGCGGGGCGAGAATGTGGGACCCACTCATGAAGTGGGGAAATATGGGACTCAGTCCCACGAGAAGTGGGGGGGGGAAAACGTGAGACTCAGTCCCACAAGGAGCCGGGTGGGGAATGTGGGACTAGCTACACAGGGAGTGGGGGCATGGGGAATGTGGGACTAGCTCCCACAGGGAGTTTGGGGGGAATGTGGGACACACCCACGGAGTGGGGAAATATGGGATTTGTTCCCACAGGGAATGGTCCATGTGAACTGTGTAATTGAAGAGGGCAAAGCTGGACAAACACATGATAGGAGGTGGGGAGGGTGTGTGGGGGAGGGGGGGGGGGGGGAAGGGGGAGATAAGCGAGGGTGCCGGCTGATGTGGAACCAAAGCCTCAGCAGAATGGTTCGGCTTAGCAAAAGTGAGCACTGCAGTTGGTGGAGATCAGAGTCAAGATTAGAGTGGTGCTGGAAAAGCACAGCAGGTCAGGCAGCATCCAGGGGCAGGAAAAATCGACGTTTTGGGCAAAAGCCCTTCACCAGGAATGAGGCAGGGAGCCTCTGGGGTGGGTGGGGCTGGTTAGGCTGACTGATCAATTTTTATCCTATAACATCTTTGTAACTTTGTCATTTGTTTTTATATTTCAGGATGTATACAGTATTAGTCCATGAAGAAATATCTGACTGAATCTGAACCTGACTACTGTTTATGTTCAGGACACCAGTTCTTGGTTATTGTAGCTTTTTATATGTTTTAATAAAAAAATTAAAAAATGTATTGTTGCTGTTATTGGAGTTTGTTTCCTTTACAGGATCTCTTTTTAAAACCCCCACCCATCTATTTATCTCAGCCCCCTTTCTCATCCCCAGTATTCCTAATGAAGGCGTTATGCCCGAAATGTCGACTCTCCTGTCGATGCTGCCTGAGCTGCTGTGCTTTTCCAGCACCACACTCTCGACTCTGATCTCCCGCTTCTGCAGCCCTCACTGTCTCCTTTTTAAGACATCATCATTTTAACAAGTTGCATTATAGGACGTGAGTAAGTCAGACAAAAATTGGGCCACTATTGGGAAGAAGAGTAGTGGATAAGGGATGGGGACAGGACATTGTGGAGCTCTCCCCAGTGTCCAGAGACTGATATCCATCCCTCCCTCATTAAAATAAACGCACAGTGGTTAGCACTGCTGCCTCACAGCACCCGAGACCCGGGTTCAATTCCCGCCTCAGGCGACTGCCTGTGTGGAGTTTGCACGTTCTCCCCGTGTCTGCGTGGGTTTCCTCCGGGTGCTCCGGTTTCCTCCCACAGTCCAAAGATGTGTAGGTTAGGGTGAATTGGTCATTCTAAATTTCCCGTAGTGTTAGGTAAGGGGTAAATGTAGGGGCATGGGTGGGTGCACTTTGGCAGGTCAGTGTGGAATCGTTGGGCCGAAGGGCCTGTTTCCACGCTGTAATGTAATGTAATCTAAAACCAGATGACCTGGGTCATAGTTGCACTGCTGATTGTAGGATCTTGCTGTGTGCAAACTGGCTCAAGTGCAGAAGTGGCCAGACTTCAGGAAACTGGATTCAGAATTCAAATTCGGTTTATTGTCACATGTACTCCCACGAATACGGTGAAAAGGTTACAATCTCTGCTTACAACGCCATCTTAGGTATCAAGGCACAGATTCGAGTAAAAATTCTTAGGGGAAAAAGCTGAGAAAGATAAAGAAATAAGTCCAGCAATAAATTACAAAATAGGTAAAGACGACTTTGGAATAATAATCCATCCAAAGAAAATGTACAGCCCAGGAACAGGCCCTTCGGTCCTCCAAGCCTGTGCCGATCCGAATCCACTGTCTAAACCTGTCACCCAATTCCTAAGGATCTGTATCCCTCTGCTCCCCACCTACCCATGTATCTGTCCAGACGCATCTTAAATGAATCTACCGTGCCTGCCTCTACCACCTCTGCTGGCAACATGTTCCAGGCACCTCCTACCCTCTGTGTGAAGTACTTGCTCTGTGTATCCCCCTTAAACTTTTCACCTCCTTGAACACATGACCTCTTGTTACTGAATCCCTCACTCTGTAAAAATGCTTATCTCTATCCACCCTGTCTATACCCTTCATGATTTTGTAAACCTCAATCAGGTGCCCCCCCATCTCCTTTTTTTTTCCTAATGATAACAATCCTAACCTACTCAATCTCTCTTCATAGCTAGCACCTTCCATCCCAGGCAACATCCTCAAACCTTCTCTGCACCCTCTCCAAAGCACCCACATCCTTTTGGTAATGTGGCGATCAGACTGTACACAGTATTCTAAATGCGTCCGAACCAATGTCATGTACAACTTTAACATGACCTGCCAGCTCTTATACTCAATACCGTGTCCAATGAAGGCAAGCATACCATATGCCGCCTTGACCACTCTATCCACCTGTGCAGCAACCTTCAGGGTACAATGGACCTGAACTCCCAGATCTCTCTGCTCATCAACTTTCCCCAAGACTCTTCCATTTACAGTATAGTTCACTCGAGAATTAGACTTCGCAAAATGCATCACCTCACATTTACCCGGATGGAACTCCATCTGCCACTTCTCCGCTCAACCTCCAACCCAGACAGTGTCGGGTTCCACCTCAAGGTCAGGGGTCATGGGTTGCAGAAGATGTCCCGAGGTGGGGAAAGGCCCTAGAGAAAGGCAGGCCTTTTGCTGTGGATTGCACATGGTCCAGTGGGAGGCAGATTTTGATCATGGGGAAATGTGCTGGGCTGGCATTCCTGTACATCATCTGCCCGTGTCCTTACAGATGGAAAGTGGTTATGGGTTTGGAAGGTGCTGTCTAAGGAGCCTTGGTGAGTTCCTGCAGTGCCTCTTGTATTTGGTATACATTGCTGCTACTGTGTGTTGGGGGTGGTAGATGGAGTGGATACATGCCAATCCAGTGGTTTTGTCCTGGATAGTGTCAAGCTCCTTGAGTGTGCGCTGATGAAGAGTCATTTAGACTCAAAACATGAGCGTGCTGTCTGACCCCGCTGTGATCTCCAGTATTTGTTGTGCTCAGTACACATTCCAGCATCTGCAAGCATTCACTCTTCCTGCTCTAGTATGTATTGTGCTCATAGCTGCCCTCCTGTGGACATTAGGTCTCCAGCAAGTTTATTTTCACTTTGTTCCAGTGTCAATGTTGGAGACTGGGGACAATGGAAGATGGATTTACTCTGTATCTATCCCTGTGCTGTCCCTGTCCTGGGAGTGTTTGCTGAGGGGGACTCTGTAGAGCGCGCTTTATTCTGTATCTAACCCCGTGCTGTCCTTATCCAGGGAATGTTTGATGGGAACAATGTAGAGAGAGCTTTACTTTGTATCTAACCCTGTGCTGTCCTTATGCTGGGTGTGTTTGATGTGGGACAGTGTAGAGGGAGCTTTACTCTGTATCTAACCCCGTGCTGTCCCTGTCCTGGGAGTGTTTGATGTGGGACAGTGTAGAAAGAGCTTTACTCTGTTTCTAACCCCACTGTCCCAGGTGGTTTTTGATGGGGTGATGTTGAGGGACCTTTACTTTCTGGTTACATCTAAATTAAGATAGTAAAAGGAGTTTTGCCCTCAATCTAAATCTGAGCTGTCACTGTCCTGGGAGTGTTTGATGGGGGACAGTGTAGAGGGAGCTTTACTCTGTACCTAACCCCGTGCTGTCCCTGTCCTGGGGGTGTTTGATGGGGGGACAGTGTAGAGGAAGCTTTACTCTGTATCTAACTCCGTGCTGTCCCTGTCCTGGGACAGTGAGGTCAGTGTGGAATGTGTTGTGATTGTAATGAGGTCAGTCAGGTGGATGTCATAGAATAGGAGCTCCCTGATTGGACCAGCTTAACAGCCCCAATCAGGGAGCCTGGGCTGACAGAAACAGGTATGCCAGGGGTTCTGCTCACTCAGAGCTGGATCAGTGTGTGCATGTGCAAGGACTCTCCTCTTTGAAGGTGTCTGAGAGGAAGGGGACTGTCCCTGGACCAGCTGCCCCACATCGAGAGAGCTCTAGGAAGGAAGGAAGGAAGAAGAATGAGGAAGAAGGAGGCGGCAGAGGCAGAAGGAGGTGAGAGTTCTGAGTCCTGGGCCTACTTTTGGAGTTGCAGCCTGGGCCTCACCAGGTCAAGGGAGTGTTGCTGCTGATTTGGGGCCCACTCCCACTGCTGGTCTCTGGGACCCCGCCCAGACCTGCCTCAGTGCTGCTGCCTGGGACTCGCCTCGGGGCCCCTTCTCAACCTCCACCACTGCTACTACTGGAGGCCCACCTCCACTGCTGCTGCCTGGGACTTGCCTTGGGGGCCCTCCCCAACAGGCCTGCCCCCACCGCTGCGACCAAGGGCCTACCTGGGACTCACCTGAGGCCTGCCTCCACTGCTGTTGCCTGAGGCCGGTCTCCACCATTCCTGGCTGGGACTCGCCTTGGGTTACTCACCCTGGGCACCTCCTCAGGACTTCCGCCACTGCTGCTGTCAGAGGCCCACCTCCACTCCTGCCTGGGGCCTACCAACATCCAGCAGCAGAGTATGGCGAGCCCGAAGGTCGCGGGGCCCAGCCGCACCTACGCCGGGGTAGCCGCTGCCTTAGGCTCGGCTGTCCCAACCCCGGCTGCAACCGCAACCGCAACCCCCATCTGGCACATATACTCCTCCTGATGCCAGGTGTTCATTTGCCAGGCCTGGTAAGAGGTCACCAAGGGCTCCTTACCCTCCTCCACAAGGGCACGGTGGCCTACTGCATCTTCTGGACAGCATGTGGTGCCACCTGTGCCACAAGGTGGGGCACATTACCAAAAAAACTGTCCCACTCAGAAGGCTGCCCAGCCCCTACCAATGGGGGAGGGTGGCACCACCCCCCCCAAGCCCCAGCAGCGGGGGCTAAGCCAGAGGCTTCCAATGCCTCAGCCTCTGGTGGGGAGGGGGGGGGTGAACGTCCGACTGGCCAGAAGGCACTCAGGAAGACGCAACACGTCAGGCCCGCCCACAGGAAGACCACCCTATCCCCTTCCCCTACACCTAGCCCACGACCCATCATGCCCCAGCACGACAATGCCCCTGCAGCTGTGCCAGCGTCACCCCAGCACGGGAACCCTGACCCCAAAACCTGAACCTGACCCTAGCCCCACTGACCCCACACCAAACCCCCCACCCCGTTATAGGAACCCCTGGCGCTACAACACCTAGCCCAGGGGCCCCTGAGCCCGAGGCCCAGCCACACACTGGCACTAACCTGGGGGGGGGAGCCACCGCTACCTCATCTCCTGCAGCAGCTGTGTCTCTAAGCCCCAGAGAGTGAACTGAGCCTTTGACTTGGTCCACCATCACCTGATAAACCAGGGGTGGGGCAGGAAGTGACACAGGAGACTCTCCCCACCCTGGCCACACCCCCTGCCTTCCCCCAGCCAATCGTATTCTGGGAAAGGCTGAGGTGGTGGGGGGGGGGGGGTGGGTCCACAGGCCCCATGACCACCAAGGCGGGTGGGGAGGGGAAGGCCCATAAATCTCCCCCTGATTCTCTGGGGAAGAGGTGCTGGTCCTTGGTGGGGGAGAGATGTCCTAGCAGTGTGCTGGTGGCACTGCCCCTCTCTAGGGGTTGAGCCTACGGTGCCTCTTGCCTGTTCCGCACTGCGGCCTGACCCCCTGGGGGCTACCGCAGGACCTTCGGCTGCCACAACTCCTCTGGCTGCTGGGGAGGACTTTAATAACCACGTGGGCTCTGGTGTGGGTGACAACTGAGAACCCTCTGCTGGGTTGTCGAGCGGTGGAGGGGAGGAAGGTGTTATCCTTGCTCCTCCCTCCCAGACTGTCTTTCTGGGGGCCTTGGCCCTTGGGGGGGAGCCTTTTCCCCGAGGAGCTGGGCGTCCTAGTGTCGGGAGAGGAGCGGGGCCCTGAGCCTCTGCCGTCCGACGACCCGAACTCTGGGTGTTCCGGGAAGGGGTGCGCTGAGGAAGGTACCGCTGCTGACCCTGGGGGTGGGGTCGTCATTGCAGAATGCTTCCGACATGGAAGCAACTATAGCCAGCCTCTACGTCAAGGGCAGCAGGGAGTCACAGCACAGATTCCAGACCCTCTCGGTCCTTCGGGACGGGAGGTATGCGGTGTGCTTCCTGCAAGAAACCCACACTACCCCGGGAGACGAAGCCACCTGGCTCCTGGAGTGGCGAGGGGGGGTCTACATGAGTCACCTCACCCGCAGATCTGGCGGGGTGGCTATCCTGTTGGCCCCGCATTTTCAGCCGGAGATCTTGGGGGTCAGGGAGCCAGTGCCAGGCCGTTTGCTTCACCTGACAGTTCGGCTGGGGGGCGCGGTGCTTCACTTGGTGAACGTCTACGCTCCCCTGGCCGGGCCGAGGCAAGCGAGCTTCTTCCAAGAACTGTCCGCTCATCTCGCTTCCATCGACGAGAACCAGTGCGTCGTCCTCGGGGGAGATTTTAACTGCGTCCTCGAGGGCAGGGACCACGGCGGTACCCGCACTGGCTGTGCGTCAGGGAAGAGGTTGGGGGACTTGGTCAAGTCCTTCGACCTGGTGGACGTCTGGCGGACTCTCCATCCCGACTCCATCGCCTTCACCTTTGTGAGGCCTGGGGTCGGAGCGTCCAGAATCGACCGCCTGTACGTTTCGCGGGCGTACGCCTCCTGTTTTCCAACTGCCTCCACGCGGCAGGTGTCGTGCACGGACCATCACCTGGTGTGGGCGGAACTCCTTCCGTTCGGCGCCAGGCTCGGCTCCGCGTACTGGCACTTTAACAACCTGCTGCTGGAGGACGAGCGGTTCCGGGACTCGTTTCATCGTTTCTGGGCCGGCTGGAGAAGGAAGCGGGGAAGCTTCCCCTCCCTGAGGCTATGGTGGGACGTGGGCAAGGCTCACGTCCGCGTCTTCTGTCAGGAGTACGCGAGGGGGTCGACCAAGAGGCGGAAATCCAGGATCGTGGAGTTGGAGAGGGAGATGCTTGACCTGGAGTCACGCCTCGGTCAGCCCGACGCGGACCCGGCCCTGCGCGGGGTGTACGAAGAGAAGAAGGCCGCGCTCCGGGACCTGCAGCTCGTCGGGGCTCGGGGCGCGTACGTGAGGTCGCGGATCCAGCTCCTCCAGGACCTGGACCGCGGCTCCCCCTTCTTCTACTCGCTGGAAAAAAGGCGCGGCACCCGCCAGCAGCTCCTTGTGCTGCTGGCCGACGACGGGTCCTTCATCTCTGATCCAGAGGGCATCAGGGCCCACGTCCGAAACTATTACACGGCTCTGTTCTCTCTGGATCCGTCCAGCGAGGACGCTCGCAGAGTTCTGTGGGAGGACCTGCCGCAGCTCAGCCCGGAGGACGCCGGAAGGCTCGACGCTCCTGTCACCTTAGAGGAGCTGACCGGCGCCCTCGACCGGCTCTCGAGGGGCAAAACCCCGGGGCTGGACGGGCTGACTGTGGAGTTCTTCAGGGCGTTCTGGGACGTCCTGGGGAACGACTACGCACAGGTCCTGGGGGAGTGTCTAAATGCCGGACCGCTGCCCCTTTCTTGGCGCAGGGCGGTCATCGTCCTGCTGCCGAAGAAGGGGGACCTTCGTTCCTTAAAGAACTGGCGTCCGGTCTCCCTCCTCAGCACGGATTACAAAATCTTCGCCAGGGTGTTGTCTTCTCGCCTGGCTTCCGTGCTGGCCCACATGATTCACCCGGACCAGTCCTACACGGTCCCGGGCCGGAGGATACACGACAACGTCCACCTGGTCCGGGACCTGATCCATTTCTGTCGACGGGCTGGTCTGCCGAGCGCCTTCCTGTCTCTCGACCAGGAGAAGGCGTTCGACAGGGTCGATCACGAGTACCTGCTCGGGACTCTGCGGGCGTTCGGGTTCGGGACGCGGTTCGTCGCCCGGATCCAACTTTTGTACGCCGCCGCAGAGTGTCTGGTTAAAGTTAACGGGTCCCTGACGGCGCCCCTTCGCTTCGGGAGGGGAGTGCGTCAAGGCTGCCCCCTGTCCGGCCAGCTGTATTCCCTGTGCGTGGAGCCTTTCCTGCGCCTCTTGCGGAGGAGGTTGTTGGGGCTGGTTCTGCGCGGCGCGGGCACGGGGGTGGTCCTCTCGGCCTACGCCGACGACGTGCTCCTCACTTTCACCGACCCGGCTGATCTGGGGAGGATGCGCGAGTGCCAGGCCGTGTACTCGGCGGCGTCTTCCGCCAGGATCAACTGGGCCAAGTGTTCCGGACTACTGGTCGGTCCGTGGCGGGTGGACTCTCTGCCGGAGGAGTTACGGGGGTTCAGCTGGAGTACCACCCATCTCCTCTGCCTGGGGGTCTACCTCAGCCCGGCTGAGGAATCCTGGCCGGCCAACTGGCAGGAGCTGGAGGCCAAAGTCTCTGCTCGCCTAGGCCGCTGGACAGGACTGCTCCGAGTGCTATCTTACAGGAGTCGAGTGCTGGTCATAAACCAGCTGGTGGCCGCCATGCTGTGGTACCGGCTGGTCACTTTGGTCCCTCCTCCTGGCTTTGTCGCTGACATCCAGAGAACGTTGGTCGACTTCTTCTGGGACAAAAAGATGCACTGGGTCGCCGCGCAGGTTCTGAGTCTCCCTATCGAGGAGGGCGGTCAGTCGCTGGTGTGTGTCCGCACCCAGGTCGGAACGTTCCGCCTTCAGACCTTGCGGCGATACCTTTACGTCGAGCCTCCCCCTCGGTGGTGCGCCCTGGCGACGTATTTTTTCCGCCAGGTGCGTAACCTCAACTACGACACGCAGCTCCTGTTCGTCGACCGTGACGGTTTGGAGGTCGCCCTCAAGACGCTGCTTGTCTTTTACCAGGACCTGATCACTGTCTGGAACATGGTCGAATCACGTCGCGCCTACCCTCCGGCTGGAGTAGCGGCTGTCATCAGGGAGCCGTTGCTCAGGAATCCGCACCTCCGTACTCGCGGGTTCGAGTGGCTGTCGGAGGGGAGGGCCGTGGCGGCGAGGGCGACCAGGGTCGGGGACGTGCTGGGTGCCGGGGGCCTGGGCTGGACGCTGCCGCAGGACATAGCGAGCAGGGCAGCGGTAGACGTCCGGTACGTGGCCACCGCCATCCGACGCCTTAAAACGGCGGTGCTCTGACCCGACATAGTGCACCGGTTGGAGGACGCTCAGGTGTGCGGTGGGATCCCGTCCGCGCTCACCCCAGCCCGGACGGAATTTCACATTGGCCCCAAGGTCCCGTACTTCCCGCGGGAGCCTGTGCCCCACAACCTGAGCCGCCTCCGGAATTTTAATTTTGTTTCTTTTAAGGATGTAAAAAGGAGGGCCCTGTATCGACTGCTGCTGCACACCGTCCACCTCTTCTCCCTCATCCACCGTCCGGACACGCCTTGGTGTGCCCATTTGCCATCGGGCGGTGGGGATCCCCAGTGGAGGGCTCTCTACGCGGGAGTCCTCCCCCTTTCTCTCGGGGATCTGGGGTGGAGGGTGCTGCACGCAGCAGTCCCCTGCAACCGCAGATTGCGGTGGTTCACGGACTCCCAGCCCAACTGCTTGTTCTGTGGCGCTGTGGAGTCCGTGGACCATGTATATATTGGGTGTGGGGCGTTTGCACTCCCTTTTTTATTTCCTCAAAAACCTTCTCCTCTGTTTCT
Source organism: Chiloscyllium punctatum (assembly GCF_047496795.1). Taxonomy (NCBI): domain Eukaryota; kingdom Metazoa; phylum Chordata; class Chondrichthyes; order Orectolobiformes; family Hemiscylliidae; genus Chiloscyllium; species Chiloscyllium punctatum. Next base: position 56,400,265 of record NC_092772.1, on the reverse strand, counting down.
GGCTGCACTTCAGTCCCACGCTCCTGATCTTCGGGCACCCGGTACGAAGGAGGGAGGGCAGGTCTGAGGACCTCCTCGTGGGTCTGCTCCTGGGCCTGGCCAAACTGGCCATCAACAGGTCCAGGCAGCGGGCCGTGGAGGGGGTTGTTAGGGCCGACTGCCTGCCCCTCTTCTGGGGTTACGTTAGAGCCCGGGTGTCCTTGGAGAAGGAGCACGCGGTGTCCACCGACACCCTGGAGTCGTTCAGGGAGAGGTGGGAACCGCAGGGAGTGGAGTGTATTATTTCCCCCTCGAACTCTATTTTGATTTAGTCTCTACCCTCCCCTTCACTGTTTGATCACACAACATTGCCCTTTGATGTGAAGGGCAGTGCTTGTCACTGGCCCCTCGGGTGTTTTCCTAGCTTCCTGGTGGTGGTAATCAAATAAAGATTTGTGCACTTTGTGTCCTTCACTGTGTTTTACACCTGCACACACACACCATGGGGGCTGGGGAAAAAAATAAGCACAACCGCACTTAGGCGGTAGTGTGGGGGTTAAAAGGAAAAAAAAAGACTGAAAAAAAAATAAACAGGAGACCCCCTCCCCTTCACTGGTTTAAAAAAAATAACCAGGGGATTCACACAGCATTAAAGAAAAAAAATAAAGATTCGTGCACCTTGTGTCTTTCACTGTGTCTCACACCTGCACACACACACACACCATGGGGGCTGGCGAAAAATAAGTACTACCGCAATTAGGGGGGAGTGTGGGGATAAGAGAGGCGCAAAAAGAGAAACAGGTATGCCTGGGGTTCTGCTCACTCCGAGAGCTGGTTCTGAGCTCAGTGGACAGTGTAATGTTATTGTCCCTGTGTCAAAAGGTGTCTTTTTAAAATTCGTTTCTGGGACTTGGATGTCACTGGCTGGCCAGCATTGAATGTCCATCTCTATTTGCCCTTTGAGAAGGGGGGGGTGAGCTGCCTTCTTGAACCGCTGCTGTCCATCTACTGTACGTAGTCCCACAATGCCCCAAGGGAGGGAATTCCAGGATACTGACCCAGGAAGGAACGGCCGATATATTTCCAAGTTGGGATGGTGTGGGGCTTGGAGGGGAACTTGCAGGGGGTGGTGTTCCTATGTATCTGCTGCCCCTTGTCCTTCCAGATGGAAGTGGCCGTGGGTTTGGAAGGTGCTGCCTGAGGATCTTTGGTGAGTTCCTGCAGTGGGTCTTGTAGATGGTACACACTGCTGTTACTGAAGGTCAGTGGGGGGAGGGAGGGGATAGTACACACTGCAGTTACTGAGGGTCGGTGGGGGGGGGAGGGAGGGGATGGTACACACTGCTGTTACTGAGGGTCGGTGGGGGGGAGGGAGGGGATGGTACACACTGCTGTTACTGAAGGTCAGTGGGGGGAGGGAGGGGATAGTACACACTGCAGTTACTGAGGGTCGGTGGGGGGAGGGAGGGGATGGTACACACTGCTGTTACTGAGGGTCGGTGGGGGAGGGAGGGGATGGTACACACTGCAGTTACTGAGGGTCGGTGGGGGGAGGGAGGGGATGGTACACACTGCTGTTACTGAGGGTCGGTGGGGGGAGGGAGGGGATGGTACACACTGCAGTTACTGAGGGTCGGTGGGGGAGGGAGGGGATGGTACACACTGCAGTTACTGAGGGTCGGTGGGGGGAGGGAGGGGATGGTACACACTGCTGTTACTGAGGGTCGGTGGGGGAGGGAGGGGATGGTACACACTGCAGTTACTGAGGGTCGGTGGGGGGAGGGAGGGGATGGTACACACTGCTGTTACTGAGGGTCGGTGGGGGGAGGGAGGGGATGGTACACACTGCTGTTACTGAGCGTCGGTGGGGGGGAGGGAGGGGATGGTACACACTGCTGTTACTGAGGGTCGGTGGGGGTGGGGGGGGAGGGGATGGTACACACTGCTGTTACTGAGCGTCAGTGGGGGAGGGAGGGGATGGTACACACTGCTGTTACTGAGCGTCAGATGGGGGAGGGAGGGGATGGTACACACTGCTGTTACTGAGGGTCGGTGGGGGGGGGAGGGGATGGTACACACTGCTGTCACTGAGGGTCGGTGGGGGGGAGGGAGGGGATGGTACACACTGCTGTTACTCAGCATCGGTGGGGGGAGGGAGGGGATGGTACACACTGCTGTTACTGAGGGTCGGTGGGGGGGAGGGAGGGGATGGTACACACTGCTGTTACTGAGGGTCGGTGGGGGAGGGAGGGGATGGTATACACTGCTGTTACTGAGCGTCGGTGGGGGGGGGATGGTACACACTGCTGTTACTGAGGGTGGGTGGGGGGAGGAGGGGATGGTACACACTGCTGTTACTGAGCGTCGGTGGGGGGAGGAGGGGATGGTACACACTGCTGTTACTGAGGGTCGGTGGGGGAGGGAGGGGATGGTACACACTGCTGTTACTGAGCGTCGGTGGGGGGGAGGGAAGGGATGGTACACACTGCTGTTACTGAGCGTCGGTGGGGGGAGGGAGGGGATGGTACACACTGCTGTTACTGAGGGCCGGTGGGGGAGGGAGGGGATGGTACACACTGCTGTTACTGAGCGTTGGTGGGGCGAGGGAGGGGATGGTACACACTGCTGTTACTGAGTGTCGGTGGGGGGAGGGAGGAGATGTTTGTGAATGCGGTTTATTTCAGTGCTGACGAGAGGAAATCATGCCCCTGAAGAGATTTGCTCCCAAGTGTCCTCTTTGAGTTGTGATCCACATCATGCTAATATTTGGGAAGTGTGATTCATTCGAGTCCAGTAGATAGAAAGAATGCTTTTGGTTGTTGTGGCAAATGACATTGGGCCAGCTGAAATGCAACAAGTAATTGTCCTGACAGCTTGTGGACCCATAGCTTTTTCAGTTATTAGGGGCCTTACTTTCCCCAAGTCTTGAGATACCTAAAGCTTTCAAGGGTTGACGGATTTAGAGGAGGAATATTACGGCCCCAAGCCTCTTCTGACATGGTATTGGTTTTACTCGGCAGTCTGAGAACCAGGGAGATCTCTGCCGGGAGTTTTGACCGAGTTAAGACGCTGCATGAGATTTTAGTCTAATCCTTAATGAGAGGCTGAGAGGTATGTGGAATTAATGATGTAATCGTGCAAAAGCACATCCCAACTGGACTTCAAACAGGCATTCCCACTGGAAAATTGGGATTGGAAAATGCAGCAAGTGGAGCATGTGAGTTGGAGGGTAATTCTAGGGAAGTGAGCACATTCGCTAATCCGACTGTGCTTGGGGAACACCACTCAAGTGTAACTCCAGGCTGGACAGAGGGACTGTTAGGTCAGCTGACAGCAAAACCCCAAAGCCCGGCTAAATGGTTGAAATTTTCTTGAGGATCTGGACTGGCAGGCCATTGTAGTTGCTGCCAGTCTGCAGACCCAACAGGCCTGACTTGAATATCCTGTTTTCTAAGAGAGTGCACACCCTGGAACGTCCACCTGCAACTGGTTCGGAACAGTTAAATCGCTTAGCAACATCCAAATCAGAACCAATCGAAATGAAGGTGATTAAATGGTCACCCAGTTCTAACGGAGGTCGATGCCAGCGCGGCGCTGTATCAGTGATCGTGGAACCAGTCTTTACGACAGTTCAAGTGGGGACTGCAGATGCAGGAGATCAGAGTCGAGAGTGTGACGCTGGAAAAGCACAGCAGGTCAGGCAGCATCTGAGGACCAGGAGAATCGACGTTTCGGGCAAAGGTCTTTCATCAGGAGTTACTAAAGTACTCTCTGGACTCCATCTCTGAAGTTTGTGTAAAGACTTTGTCAAGGCTGAGAACCTATACCGGGGAACCATTACAAATTAAGGGTACAACTTCAGTTCCAGTCTTTGATGAGAAAGGGAGAGTTACTGACTGGAGTAAAAGACTCACGCCCAATCTTAACGGGGTGAAATTGGTTTGCGTAACATTTCTCGATGAGAAAATGGCTGCCTGGGTGAAGTCCTAATGAAATACCTGGATGATTTTCAGGGAAGAAGTTCTAAGAATTGTCAAAGGAAACCAAGGCTACCTTCCATGTTGACCCGGAAGCAGTTCCACGATTCTGCAAGGTCCGTCCCGTGTCATTTGCATTATGGGTAGAAGGACAGTCAGACATCAGGAGGCTGGACAGTGAAGGAATCATCCAACCAGTCCGGTTTGTGGAATGGGCCGCGTGAGTCAGGATTGGGAAGCCTGATGGAATTGGTTACCTTTGTAGGCATGGGCTGGCGTGGTGGCTCAGTGGTCAGCACTGCTGCCTCACAGTGCCCGGGTTCGATTCCAGCCTCGGGCCACTGACTGTGTGGAGTTTGCACATTCTCCCCGTGTCTGCGTGGGCTTCCTCCGGGTGCTCCGGTTTCCTCCCACAGTCCAAAGATGCGCAGGTTAGGCTGGATTGGCCATGCTAAATTGCCCCATAGTGCCCAGGGATGTACAGGTTAGGGTGGATTGGCCATGCTAAATTGTCCCATAGTGCCCAGGGATGTGTAGGTTAGGGTGGATTGGCCGTGCTAAATTGTCCCATAGTGCCCAGGGATGTGTAGGTTAGGGTGGATTGGCCATGCTAAATTGCCCCATAGTGCCCAGGGATGTACAGGTTAGGATGGATTGGCCATGCTAAATTGCCCCATAGTGCCCAGGGATGTACAGGTTAGGGTGGATTGGCCATGCTAAATTGTCCCATAGTGCCCAGGGATGTACAGGTTAGGGTGGATTGGCCATGCTAAATTGCCCCATAGTGCCCAGGGATGTACAGGTTAGGGTGGATTGGCCATGCTAAATTGTCCCATAGTGTCCAGGGATGTGCAGGTTAGGGTGGATTGGCCATGCTAAATTGCCCCATAGTGCCCAGGGATGTACAGGTTAGGGTGGATTGGCCATGCTAAATTGCCCCATAGTGCCCAGGGATGTACAGGTTAGGGTGGATTGGCCATGCTAAATTGTCCCATAGTGTCCAGGGATGTGCAGGTTAGGGTGGATTGACCATGGGAAATTGTCCCATAGTGCCCAGGGATGTGCAGGTTAGGGTGGATTGGCCGTGCTAAATTACCCATTGTGTGCAGAGATGTGCAGATTAGGGTGGATTGGCCACAGGAAATTACCCCATAGTGTTCAGGGATGTGCTGGTTAGGGTGGATTGACGAGGAATCCCAGAGGTATTGTACAAGGTCTGCCTCGGGTCACCATTCATCTGCATGACGTGCGAACAACCAGGAAGAGCAGTAAAGAGCATTTGGAGAACTTGGTAAAATTGTGCTTAAATGTTTCTCCAAGGCAGGTGCGCACTTTAGGAAGGTAAAAATGTGCATTCCAGTCCCACCAAGTGACAGAGTCGACGAGACCAGATTACACCCATTAGGAGAGTAAGTGAGAGTGATCAAAGGTATGCCAGTTCCCTTGGGCTGCTGGTTTATTACAGAAATTCATAAATTGCCTCACACCCGATGTTGAAAAAGGGGAAGCCGCCGTTTCTAGCCTGTCCCGAATTGCCCTCGAGGGGGGGGTTGAGACGAGTCACCCTCTTGAACCTCCGTATGGACGTCCACTGTGCTGTTAGGAAGGCAGACAGTCCCTGGGTTTTGACCCAGCGACTGTGAAGGAACCCTCAAGGCCAGTGGTGGTGCGTGTGTCATTGTGATCTCTGAACACGGCCTTAATACTGTCCAGCTGTGAGGTATTGGCGCGGCCGCACTTGGAGTATTGTGTACAGTTCTGGTCACCCCGTTACAGGACGGATGGGGAAATGTGGGAGAGGGTTTTGCCTGGTATGGAGGGAAGGTCTTACGAGGAAGGGCTGAGGGACTTGAGGCTGTTTTTGTTGGAGAGAAGAAGGTTGAGAGGTGACTTAATTGAGGCGTATAAGATAATCAGAGGGTTAGATAGGTTGGACAGTGAGAGGCTTTTTCCTCGGGATGGTGATGGTTAGCACGAGGGGACTTTGCATTGAACTGAGGGGGTGATAGATATAGGACAGATGTCAGAGGTAGCGTCTTTACTCAGAGAGTAGTAGGGGTGTGGAATGCACTTCCTGCAGCAGTAGTAGATCCACCAACTTTAAGGGCATTTAAATGGTCATTAGATAGACACAGGGATGATAGTGGAATAGTGAAGGTTGGATGAGCTTCAGATTGGTTCCACAGGGTGGCGCAACATGGAGGGCCGAAGGGCCTGTACTGGGCTGTACTGATCTATGTTCTCTCTCTCTGCCCCGCCCAACCTCCCAAGTAACAGGATCATTGACTTTCCTTTGACACTTTTAAACTGAGTAAAGCAATCTCAGCACTGTCCCCAGCCAACACTCCCAGGACGTGCAGAGGGAATGAAAGAGAGGTTGGCCCACGCGTTTTCCACATCGGCCACGTTTCAGGAAATACACTTTGCCATTGACAGCGTGTTTTCAGGATGTCCTGAGGCGGGGAGAGGCGCTAGAGAAATGCAGGTCTTCTGCTGCACCCCCCCCCCACCAGATGGTGTTGTAGGCTGTGCTCACTGCTGCCCTCCCGTGGACATCGGCCCCCACAGCAGCTTCTGTGGAGTTACTGCTCCATTTCACTGTCGCTGGCTGCTGTGGGTCTTTGGACTGGGTGCAGTGAATGGGGAAGAATGTTGGGGTGGGTGGGGGGGGGGAGGGTAGGGACCAACTCGGAGATCCCTGGCGAGTGGGCAGTCAGGGTGGGTTGAGTCTAGGGGCCGTAGGAAGGGGTCGAGGGGGGGCGTGCAGTCACTGGGGAGGAGAGATGTTGGGGGGGGGGGGGTTAATACGCTGTACAGGAGGGGTTGTTGATGGGTGGGTGGGTGGGTGGGTGGGGGCAGATGGCAGTCAGTTCTGGAGTGACCCCTCCCCCCCAGAGTCAGACCAGGTTTTAATTTTGTTTCCCATTTCCCGGTCAACTCTCAATCCCCACCAGCTTAGAATGTAGAGTGACAGAGTAGAGGACCTGACCCTTCGGCCCCCAATTCTGAACTAACCCCCTCTGCGTGCACATGCTCCCTTTCCGTCCCACTCCCTGCCTGTTCACGTGTCTGTCCAAATGTCTCTTGACCAACCCCATGCGATTCGAACATTGGCTTTACACCAACTCACTTTTACGAAAGACCTACATTAGCAGCTGTTTCCAGAAATCTGATGAGAATTTTCACTTTTATGTATGAATTTTTCCCGTATAAATTAATGCATCTTCACCATATACCATGTCGGAGCACGAAAGGTTTCAGAGGAATACTCTACTTTCGGATAGCGGGAGATACCTGCAGCTCTTCCCAAGGGTCAGTATAGAGGTGAGGGGCCGAATGTCCCCCTTCTGCACTGTGTGATTCCTAACGCCGGTGGAGCGGTGGTCTTGCTTGGTGTTGGATGCTCCTGGTTACGATGCTAGTCCTTGTGCATTGAGAGGGAGGGGGTAGGAGGCAGGGGGACTACAAGCAGGGGACCCCCAGCTTTGAAAGGAGTTTGGGAGGTTGACTCTGAGGAAGGCACTGAGAGAGAGAGAGACAGAGAGAGAGAGAGAGAGAGAGAGAGAGCGAACGCACTGATCAGTACTGACTTGAGTAAAGCTGCCCCCGAGAATTGCAAAATACCCTTTCTCAAAACTGAGCTATATACAGTTCTGAAAAGGAAACTGGTGTTTCCTTTCGGTGTACTTACTCTGCTGATAAAGCTGTGTTTTGCTTAATTCCAGAGAGTTGTCTCTCTCCGTGTCTCTGTCACGGTCTCTGTCTCTGTCTCACCCACGCTCTCTGTGTCTCTGTCTGTCTCTCCCTCTCCCTCTCTCTGTCTATCTCTCTCCCTCTCTGTCGCACTCTCTCTCCACCCCCCCCACCCCGTCTGTCCTCTCTCCCTCCCTCTCCCTGTCCTCTCTCTCTTTCTCTCTGTCCTCTCTCTGTCTCTCTCCCTCTCTCTGCCTTTGTCCCTCTCTCTCTGTCCTCTCTTTTTCTCCCTCTCTTTCTCTCTCTCTCTCTCTCTCTCTCTCTCTCTCTCTCTCTCTCTGTTCTCCTCTTTCTGTCCGTCTCCCTCTCCCTCCCTCTCCCTCCCTCCCCCCCCCCCTCTCTCTCTCTCGATGTCTGGGTCCTCCTTCAGCATGTTCTTCCCTGAACAGACAGTTGCTGAGACACAGCTCTGCCCCCTTGCCAGGCAGTCTCTGGCTGTGCCCAGTGACGGGGCAGGGGGGCATCCCCGCAGGACAAGGGTGGTGGGTCCTCTGGAAGATGTTGCCTCTGCTCTCCGACGGAGGAAGGTCATCGTGAGGAGCAAGCAGAGGCTGACTGTGTCTTCCCTGCTGCTGGCTGCTGTGGGTATTGGATTAATGATGGCCAGCACCGAGCTCTGTCTATACGACTCCAACCCTGTGAGTAACCACTTCACTCTCATTTATTCACTTACTGTGGGATGTGGGCATCTCTGGCTGGACTCAACTTTCATTGCCCCATCCCTCACTACCCCCCACCCCCCTTCATAGGATCATAGAATCCCGACAGCGTGAAAGCAGGACATTCAGCCCAACAATTCCACACCGACCCTCTGAAGGGCATCCCACCCAGACCGACCCCCTTACCCCGCCACTCTACATTTACCCCTGACTAATGCACCTAATCTACACATCCCTGGGCACTATGGGGCACTTTAGCATGACCAATCCACCCTAACCTGCACATCCCTGGGCACTATGGGACAATTTAGCATGGACAATCCACCCTAACCTGCACATCCCTGGGCACTATGGGTAATTTAGCATGACCAATCCACCCTAACCTGCACATCCCTGGGCACTATGGGTAATTTAGCATGGCCAATCCACCCTAACCTGCACATCCCTGGGCACTATGGGTAATTTAGCATGGCCAATCCACCCTAACCTGCACATCCCTGGGCACTATGGGTAATTTAGCATGGCCAATCCACCCTAACCTGCACATCCCTGGGCACTATGGGTAATTTAGCATGGCCAATCCACCCTAACCTGCACATCCCTGGGCACTATGGGTAATTTAGCATGACCAATTCACCTGACCTGCACACCTTTGGACTGTGGGAGGAAACCGGAGCACCCGGAGGAAACCCACACAGACACGGGGAGAATGTGCAAACTCCACTCAGACAGTCGCCCGAGGGTGGAATCGAACCTGGGTCCCTGGCGCTGTGAGGCAGCAGTGCTAACCACTGAGCCACCGTGTCACCCCAGCTTGCCATCTTGGACCACTGCAGTCCATGTGCTGTGGGTTGACCCACAAAACCCCCTAGGGAGGGAATTCCAGGATTCTGACCCAGCAACACTGAAGGAGACATTGGTGCTTTTCACATTCATACAAGGAACATGAGGAAGCCACCCTGCCCTTCCAGCCCTGTTCTAGTCATTCAATAAGACCAACCTGATATTAACCTCTTCCCCTCGATCATTGGGAAACCTCTGCCTTCAGGATATATCTATAGTCTACGTCCTCTGCCTTTTGAGGAATTCCAGACTCTTGACCCTCAAAGAGCAAGAATAGTTCCCTCATCTCTGTTCCAAAGGGGTGTCCCACCAAGGCTTCCTTATTTTGTGGGCGGCACGGTGGCACAGTGGTTAGCACTGCTGCCTCACAGCGCCAGGGACTCGGGTTCAATTCCTGCCTCAGGTGACTGACTGTGTGGAGTTTGCACATTCTCCCCGTGTCTGCGTGGGTTTCCTCCGGGTGCTCCGGTTTCCTCCCACAGTCCAAAGATGTGCAGGTCAGGTGAATTGGCCATGTTAAATTGCCCGTAGTGTTAGGTGAAGGGGAACGGGTCTGGGTGGGTTACGCTTCGGCGGGGCAGTGTGGACTTGTTTGGCTGAAGGGCCTGTTTCCACACTGTAAGTAATCTAGTCTAAAAACTCTGACCCTTAGTTCCAGATTCTCCCATGAGAGGCAACATCTTTCTTCATGCTAACCTGGTCATGTCCCCTCGCGATCATAGGCGTCTCAATATTGACTGGCACAGTGGCTCAGTGGTTAGCACTGCTGCCTCACGACGCCAGGGACCCAGGTTCGATTCCACCCTCAGGCGACTGTCTGAGTGGAGTTTGCACATTCTCCCCGTGTCTGCGTGGGTTTCCTCCGGGTGCTCTGGTTTCCTCCCACAGTCCAAAGATGTGTAGTTTAGGGTGAATTGGCCATGCTAAATTGTCCCATAGTGCCCAGGGATGTGTAGGTTAGGGTGGATTGGCCATGCTAAATTGTCCCATAGTGTCCAGGGATGTGTAGGTTAGGGTGGATTGGCCATGCTAAATTGTCCCATAGTGCCCAGGGATGTGTAGGTTAGGGTGGATTGGCCATGCTAAATTGTCCCATAGTGCCCAGGGATGTGTAGGTTAGGGTGGATTGGCCATGCTCAATTGTCCCATAGTGCCCAGGGATGTGTAGGTTAGGGTGGATTGGCCGTGCTAAATTGTCCCATAGTGCCCAGGGATGTGTAGGTTAGGGTGGGTTGGCCATGCTAAATTGTCCCATAGTGCCCAGGGGTGTGTAGGTTAGGGTGGATTGGCCGTGCTAAATTGTCCCATAGTGCCCAGGGATGTGTAGGTTAGGGTGGATTGGCCATGCTAAATTGTCCCATAGTGCCCAGGGATGTGTAGGTTAGGGTGGAATGGTCCGCGATAAATGTAGAGTAATGGAGGAATGGGTCTGGGTGGGTAACTCTCTGGAGGGTCAGTGTGGACTTGTTGGGCCAAGGGGCCTGTTTCCACACTGTCGGGATTCTCTGACCCTATGACTCTGATTGTACAATTGGCAATTTGACTTCCCCTTTCCAGCGCTACCTCCACAATGCCCCTGTCTGTTGCCCCCCTCCCTCGCTCGTCTCTGTCCTGAAGGTGCTGCTTTTGAGCTCAAAAGAGGGCAGTGTTTCTGTGGGCCCCGATTCCCTGGGTGACCACTCACTTTACGGTGTCTACAGTGTGAAAACAGGCCCTTTGGCCCAACCTGCCATGCTGTGCCCAGCTTTCACAATTAAACGCGTCCCATTTGCATACGTTTGGTCCCTATCTCACCCCTCCCCCCCCCCCCCCCCCCCATCACTACACCTGTCTCAATTTTGTCCAAATAGCCCTCGCCATCACCACCCTCTATGTGAGAAAGTTGCCCCTCTGGACCCTTCTGTATCTCTCCCCCCTCACCTCAAACCTATGCCCCTCCAGTTTTAGATTCCCCTACCCTGGGGAAAAGCTGTCAGCTATCTACGTTATCGATGCCTCTCATGATCTTATAGACCTCCATGCGGTCACCCCTCAGTCTCCTACATTCTGCAGAAAAATGTCCCAGACTTTCCAACCTCTCCTTATAACACAAATCTTCCAGCCCTGGTTGTTAAGCCTTTCTACACACTTTCTAGTTTATGAATACCGTTTCTCTGTATTATACTGCACGCAGTATTCCAAAATGGCCTCACCAATGTCTTGTGCGGCTGCAACATGACATATACCCAATGCTCTGACTGATTAAGGAAACATGTCAAAAGTTCATTAATTATTTTAATAAAAAAAGCTACCGTGGTGCCCGAAATAAACCTGATAAAGTTGTTATCACCACACTCCAGTCAGATAAGATACAGTCCCCAAATAGCTACCCTGCCAATCTGACTACTCCAATCTCCATGAAGGTTAAAGTCACCCCCAATTAATTTGTTATTATGCCCTTATTATCTCCTGATTGATTCTCTGTCCCGCCATAAAGCTACTCTGAGGAGACCTTAAGACCACACCCTTGTCTTCTCCCCCATTTTTATCCCTTACCTCCATCCATATGGATCTGACATCGTCCGATTCAAGATCATTTCCTGCTGCTGTACGGATTCCATCTTGTTCTAATAACACTAGCCCGCCATCCTTTCCTTTCTGCCCAACCACCCGAAAAGTCACACACCCTTAACTATTACCTCCCCGGCTTTAATCTCCTTGTAATCACGTGACCACAAACACAGCCCGGTCCAACCTTCCATCCGTCGACTCTGTCTACACTCCTCTCTGCCTCAGGAAGGGTGCCGACATCATCAAAGACCTGATTATACTCCCTTCCATCGGGCACAAGATACAGAAACATAAACACATGTACTAACAGATTCAAGAGCAGCTTCTTCCCCACTGTTACTGACCTTCTGAATGGAACTCTCCAGTTTTAAATGTAATGTTGATCTCACTGTGACTGCACCTTCTCTGCAGCCATGACATTGCATTCCCCGTTCTGTTCCATTACCCCTTGGATTATGTGATCTTCCCGCAAAACAAAACTTTTCACTGTACTGAGGTACAGGTGACAATAATAAATCAAATTAAATCTGCGACGGTTATGAGATCATACCCATCAGCCTCTATTTGTGCTGTTAATTTTTTTAAATTAAATACCATGTACCTTTAAGTTAAATAAAGAAAAGCAAAGTAATTTTGTTCTTTGCCCCTTTTGATCCTATTCGCGGTTTGTATCCTCTGTCCCATGCTTTATCCCTAATAACTGCCCCTGTAATAATGCCATATCCTTTTGCTTAGCAAGCTACATTTCCCTCTCCCAAACCCCTCCCCTCCAATTAAATTAAAGCCCTCCCTTCACCATCAGGATATTGGTTACAGCACAGATCAGGTGAAGTCTGTCCCGGAAGATCAGCTCCCCCCCTTTCCTGAGTACTTTAAATTGTCTATTTATCCAATGAAACTCCAGCCCATTGACTCAATCGATCAAGATCTCTTTGTAATCTTAGATAGCCTTCTTCACTCTCCACCATACCACCAATTTCTGTGTCATCCATTAACTTACTAACCGTGTCTCCTATATGCTCATCCAAATCATCGATATAAATGAGAAACAAGTGCGCCCAGCATCGATCCCCGTGGAACATCGTTGGCCACAGGTCTCCAGTCCGAAAAACAACCCTCCCCCCCCACTCTCTGTCTCCTGCCTTTCAGCCAGTTTTGTATCCACTTGGCAAGTTCACCCTGAATCCCATGTGACTTGACTTTACTCATTAGTCTACCATGTGGAATCTTGTCCAAGGCTTCACGAAAATCCACATAAACAGCTCCGCCCTCAGCAACCTTCGTGGTTACTTCCTCAAAAAACTCAATCAAGTTTGTGAGACACAGTTTCCCTCACACGCTGACTGTCCCTAGTCATTCCTTGCCTCTTCAAATACGCCTAAATCCTATCTCTCAGAATCACCTCTGACAGCGTATCCACCAGCGAAGTCAGACCCATAGGTCAGTATTTCTGAGGCTTCTCTCTTCTTACACAAAGACATGACATTAACCATGCTCCAGCCATTCAGTACCTCACCCACAGTCATAGAAGATGCAAATATTTCTCTAAGGGGCCCTGCAATTTCCTCCCGAACACTCCACAATGTCCTGGGATACACCTAATTCGGTCCTGGAGATTTATCCACCTTTTATGGTTTTCAAGACCTCCAGCACTTCCTCTTCTGTAGTGGGAACCGTTTTCAAAGCGTCAATATTTATTAATATCTTCTATTTCTCTCTCCATAAGTGAAAATAGATGCGAAACATCCATTTAATGTCTCCCCCCTCTCCATCTCCTGATTTCCCGTATATCGATTTGGCAGTGACTCAGGGAGCTGTCCAGGGGATGTTTCCTTAGTAATTTAGGAAAGGTGACACTGTGGATAAAGCACAAAATCAGTTATTTCAGTCAGAAGGTCACCAAGGTGGAAATACGGTGCAACTCTGAATCTGGAGTGAAAATGTGCGGAGGTGGCTGGTGAACAAAGTCACAAATTGAGAATTCAGTTTTATAAATAGTGAGAGAGAGGACAATAGGGAGGAAATTACTCAAGCTCTCTATTCAAAATACAAATCTGGTTCACCTTCAAGTACTCTATTGTGTAAAATTCTAAGAAAGGCGCTTTCAGAAGAATCGGGGGAGGGGGGAGAGGGGGATTCTGGAGGAGATTTATGCAGGAGGGTGTCAGGGTTTGAGGGACATCAGTATCAGTTCACATGGAGAGAGGCCGGGAGACTGGGATTACCCAGCAGAGATGGTTCAGGGGGAGAGGTTGAATGGCAGAGTTCAGACTCACCGGGGGGTGGGGGTGGGGTTGTGGAGGGGGGTGGGTTTTGATCGAGTCAGACAGGCCGACGAGGGGAGAGGCCATCTTGGATTTGGTGCTCAGCAATGAGCCAGGACAGGTGTCCGATCTTGCGGTGGGAGAACACTTTGGTGACAGTGATCACAACTGCCTCACATTTAGCACAGCCTTGGAGTGGGAAAGGAGCAGTTACCCAGGGAAGATATTTAATTGGGGAAAAGGAAATTATGACGCTATCAGACAGGAGTTGGGAAGCACAGACTGGGAGCAATTGTTCTACAGAATGGGCGCAGCAGACATGTGGAGACTGTTTAAGGAGCAGTTGTTGCGAGTGATGCACAAATTTGTTCCTCTGAGACAGATAAGAAGGGGGAAGATTAAGGAGCCTTGGATGACGAGAACAGAGGAGCTTCTCGTCAAAAGGAAGAAGGCAGCTTACGTAAGGTGGAGGAAGCAAGGATCTAGCACAGCTTTAGAGGATTATAGGCTTGCTAGAAAGGAGCTCAGAAATAGACTGAGGAGAGCCAGGAGGGGGCACGATAAAGGCTTGGCAGGAAGGATTAGGGAGAACCCAAAGGCATTTTGCTCATACGTGAGGAATAAGAGAATGATCAGGGAGAAGGTAGGGCCAATCAGGGATAGCAGAGGGAACTTGTGCGTAGAGTCTGAGCAGATAGGGGAAGCCCTAAATGAGTTTATTGCTTCATTTTTCTTTAAGGAAAGGGACCTTGTTGTGAATGAGAACTTTGAGGAGCTGGGATACAGTCTTGACCAGATCGAGATTGATGAAGTTGATGTACTGGAAAAGTTGGCAAACATTAAGATTGATAAGTCCCCAGGGCCAGACCAGATTTATCCTGGGCTGCTCTGGGAAGTGAGAAAGGAGGTTGCTAAGTCACTGGCGAAGATCTTTGCCTCCTCACTCTCTATGGGAGTCTTACCGGAGGATTGGAAGGAGGCGAATGATGTTCCTCTTTTCAAGAAGGGGAATAGGGAAATCCCTGGCAATTACAGACCAGTCAGTCTTACGTCTGTGGTCAGCAAGGTTTTGGAAAGAATTCTGAGGGATAGGATTTATAACTATTTGGAAAAGCATAGTGTGATTAAAGGCAGTCAGCATGGCTTTGTGAGGGGCAGGTCATGCCTCACAAATCTTATTGAGTTCTTTGAGGAGGTGTCAAGACAGGTTGACGAAGATCGAGCAGTGGATGTGGTGTATATGGACTTCAGCAAGGCAATTGAGAAAGTTCCCCATGGTAGGCTCATTCACAAAATCAGGAAGTATAGGTTACAGGGAGATTTTGCTATGTGGATTCAGAATTGGTTAGCTGACAGAAGGCAGAGAGTGATTGTAGATGGAAAGTATTCTGCCTGGAGGTCAGTATTGAGTGATGTCCCTCAGGGCTCTGTTCTTGGGCCTCTGCCTATTGTAGGAGAAAGTGAGGACTGCAGATGCTGGAGATCAGAGCTTAAAAATGTGTTGCTGGAAAAGCGCAGCAGGTCAGGCAGCATCCAAGGAACAGGAGAATCGACGTTTCGGGCATAAGCCCTTCTTCAGGAATGAGGAGGGTGTGCCAAGCAGGCTAAGATAAAGGAGGAGGGGGGAGGGACTTAGGGGAGGGGCGTTGGGAATGCGATAGGTGGAAGGAGGTTAAGGTGAGGGTGATAGGGCGGAGAGGGAGGTGGGAGCGGAGGGGTCGGGAAGAAAATTGCAGGTCAAGAAGGCGGTGCTGAGTCCGAGGGTTAGGACTGAGATAAGGTGGGGGGGAGGGGAAATGAGGAAGCTGGAGAAATCTGCATTCATCCCTTGTGGTTGGAGGGTTCCTAGGCGGAAGATGAGGCGTTCTTCCTCCAGGCATCGTGTTGCCATGGTCTGGTGATGGAGGAGGCCAAGGACCTGCATGTCCTTGGTGGAGTGGGAGGGGCAGTTAAAGTGTTCAGTCACAGGGCGGTTGGGTTGGTTGGTCCAGGTCTCCCAGAGGTGTTCTCTGAAACGTTCCGCAAGTAGGCGGCCTGTCTCCCCAATATAGAGGAGGCCACATCGGGTGCAGCGGATGCAGTAAATGATGCGTGTGGAGGTGCAGGTGAATTTCTGATGGATATTGGGGCCTTGGAGGGAAGTGAGGGGGGAGGTGTGGGCACAAGTTTTGCATTTTTTGCGGTTGCAGGGGAAGGTGCCGGGAGTGGAGGTTGGGTTGGTGGGGGGTGTGGACCTGACAAGGGAGTCACGGTGGGAGTGGTCTTTCCGGAACGCTGATAGGGGAGGGGAGAGAAATATATCCTTGGTGGTGGGGCCTGTTGGAGATGGCGGAAATGACGAAGGATGATATGATGTACCTGGAGGTTGGTGGGGTGGTAGGTGAGGACCAGTGGGGTTCTGTCCTGGTGACGATTGGAGGGGCGGGGCTCAAAGGCAGAGGAGCGGGAAGTGGAGGAGATGTGGTGCAGAACATCGTCAACCACGTCTGAGGGGAAATTGCGGTCTTTGAACCCTCCAACCACAAGGGATGAATGCAGATTTCTCCAGCTTCCTCGTTTCCCCTCCCCCCACCTTTTCTCAGTCCCAGCCCTCAGACTCAGCAACGCCTTCTTGACCTGCAATCTTCTTCCTGACCTCTCCGCCCCCACCCCCACTCCAGCCTATCACCCTCACCTTAACCTCCTTCCACCTATCGCATTCCCAACGCCCCTCCTCCAAGTCCCTCCTCCCTACCTTTTACCTTAGCCTGCTGGACACACTCTCCTCATTCCTGAAGAAGGGCTCATGCCCGAAACATCGATTCTCCTGTTCCTTGGATGCTGCCTGACCTGCTGCGCTTTTCCAGCAACACATTTTTAACCTCTGCTTATTGTAGTTTATATAAATGACTTGGATGAGGAGGTTGAGGGAAGGTTAGTAAATTTGCAGATGACACAAAGGTTGGAGGTGTCGTTGATAGAGGGCTACTGCAGGCTGCAGTGTGACATAGACAGGGTGCAGAGCTGGGCTGAGAAATGGCAGATGGAGTTCAACCTGGATTAAAGGGAAGTGATGCATTTTGGAAGATCAAACTCAAATGCTGAATATAGGATTAAAGACAGGATTCTTGGCAGTGTGGAGGAACAGAGGGATCTGGGTGTGCAAGTAAATAGATCCCTCAAAGTTGCCACCCAAGTGGATTGGGTTGTTACGAAAGCATATGGTGTTTTGACTTTCATTAACAGGGGGATCGAGTTTAAGAGCCTCAAGGTTTTGCTGCAGCTCTACAAGTCCCTGGTGAGACCGCACTTGGAATATTGTGCCCAGTTCTTCGCCCTACTATAGGAAAGATACAGAGGCTTTGGAGAGGGTGCAAAGAGGGTTTACCAGGATGCTGCCTGGACTGGAGGGCTTGCCTTATGAAGAGAGGTTGACCAAGCTCAGACTCTTCTCTCTGGAGAGAAGGAGGAAGAGAGACCTGATCGAGGTGTACAAAATAATGAGAGGAATAGGAAGAGTCAGTAGCCAGAGGCTTTTCCCCAGGGCAGGATGGACTGGGATGAGGGGTCATAGTTTGAGGATATTAGGAGGAAGGTATAAAGGAGACATCAGAGGAAGGTTCTTTATACAGAGAGTTGTGAATGTATGGAGTGCGTTGCCAGCGGTGGTGGTGGAAGCAGAGTCATTGGGGACATTTAAGCGACTGCTGGACATGAACACGGAGATCAGTGAGTTGAGGAACGCTTAGGTTAAGGTATTTTATTTTACATTAGGATTAAACCTTGGCACAACGTCGTGGGCTAAAGGGCCTGTTCTGTGCTGTACTTTTCTATGTTCTATGTCCTATGAGTCGATGAGGGAGACACTATCTCCAGGGGCTGGAGGGTCAGTCACAGGAGGACACAGATTGGAGAGACCTGAGAAAAGGCCCAGAGAGTGGGGGAATCGGGCAGAGGAGGGGAATTTGTCTTTCGACCCAGTGACTTGTTGTCGGATCTGGGAATACGCTACAAGAAAGGGACAGATTGAACAGGAACGTTCACCGCAATGGGGGGAGATGGGAGAAATACCGGAAGGGGGTGTTGATAGCACATGTTCATTGTCTTGCGGCTTTCATTGCACCAGTCCACTTCTGTCAGCTCATCATTCTGTTTTGCTGACCTCCTGACTCTCCCCAAAACCTGTTCCACCTTTGGCTAGGTACAAGTCAGGAGGGTGAGGGAATACTCCCCAGCTGCCCCCCCCCCCAGATGGTGGCAGATCCAACAAAACTCAAGAAGCTCGACAACACCCAGGATGAAACAGTTGATTGCCAACATAACGATGTTGGCTATTTTAGGCTGCATTGACATGGCGGCCATTTTGTGCTGACTTCAAGGAGCAGCCATTGTGGATTGAATTGAGAGGTCAGCCATTTTGGTCTGAGATGAGGGGAAACATCTACCTACATTGGGAATCTTTGGAACACTGTCCCCAGCGACCTGTGGATGTTCTGTTCTTGAGTAGATTCAAGGCCAAGACCAATTGATTTTCAGGGAGGCCAACAGAAGCTGAGGGAAAGGGAGAGTGTTAGTATCAACAGGGGTCATCTAGGGGACAGGGTGTTAATATTTACAGGGGAGAATCCCCGGGGAGTGTGTCAGTATATACAGGAGGGAGTCCCCGGGGAGTGTGTCAGTATATACAGGGGGGAATCCCCAGGGAGTGTGTCAGTATATACAGGGGGGAATCCCTGGGAAGTGTGTCAGTATTTACAGGGGGGAATCCCCGGGGAGTGTGTCAGTATTTACAGGGGGGAATCCCTGGGGAGTGTGTCAGTATTTACAGGGGGGAATCCCTGGGGAGTGTGTCAGTATATACAGGAGGGAGTCCCCGGGGAGTGTGTCAGTATTTACAGGGGGGAATCCCCAGGGAGTGTGTCAGTATATACAGGGGGGAATCCCTGGGAAGTGTGTCAGTATTTACAGGGGAGGATCCCCAGGGAGTGTGTCAGTATTTACAGGGGGGAGATCCTGGGGTGTGTGTCAGTATTTACAGGGGGGATTCCTGGGGAGTGTGTCAGTATTTACAATAGGAATTCCCCGGGGAGTGTGTCAGTATGTACAGGGGGGATTCCCGGGGAGTGTGTCAATATTTACAGGGGGGATTCCCTGGGGAGTGTGTCAGTATTTACAATAGGAATTCCCCGGGGAGTGTGTCAGTACTTACAGGGGGGATTCCCGGGGAGTGTGTCAATATTTACAGGGGGGAATCCCCGGGGAGTGTGTCAGTATTTACACGGGGGAGTCCCCGGGGAGTGTGTCAGTATTTCCAGGGAGGAATCCCCGGGGAGTGTGTCAGTATTTACAGGGGGGAATCCCCGGGGAGTGTGTCAGTATTTACAGGGGGGATTCCCCGGGGAGTGTGTCAGTATTTACAGGGGGGAATCCCTGGGGAGTGTGTCAGTATTTACAGGGGGGAATCCCCGGGGAGTGTGTCAGTGTTTACAGGGGAATCCCCGGGGAGTGTGTCAGTATTTACAGGGGGGATTCCCCGGGGAGTGTGTCAGTATTTACAGGGGGGAATCCCTGGGGAGTGTGTTAGTATTTACAGGGGGGAATCCCCGGGGAGTGTGTCAGTATTTACGGGGGGAATCCCCGGGGAGTTGTCAGTATTTACAGGGGGGATTCCCCGGGGAGTGTGTCAGTATTTACAGGGGGGGATCCTCGGGGAGTGTGTCAGTATTTACAGGGGGGAATCACCGGGGAGTGTGTCAGTATTTACAGGGGGGAATCCCCGGGGAGTGTGTCAGTATTTACAGGGGGGAATCCCCGGGGGAGTGTGTCAGTATTTACAGGGGGGAATCCCCGGGGAGTGTGTCAGTATTTACAGGGGGGAATCCCCGGGGAGTGTGTCAGTATTTACAGGGGGGGATCCCCGGGGAGTGTGTCAGTATTTACAGGGGGGAATCCCCGGGGAGTGTGTCAGTATTTACAGGGGGGGATCCTCGGGGAGTGTGTCAGTATTTACAGGGGGGAATCCCCGGGGAGTGTGTCAGTATTTACAGGGGGAATCCACGGGGAGTGTGTCAGTATTTACAGGGGGGAATCCCCGGGGAGTGTGTCAGTATTTACAGGGGGAATCCCCGGGGAGTGTGTCAGTATTTACAGGGGGTAATCCCTGGGGAGTGTGTCAGTATTTACAGGGGGGAATCCACGGGGAGTGTGTCAGTATTTACAGGGGGTAATCCCTGGGGAGTGTGTCAGTATTTACAGGGGGGAATCCCCGGGGAGTGTGTCAGTATTTACAGGGGGGATTCCTGGGGAGTGTGTGTAAAATGTTGTTTCAATGTCGCTCTGAGAGATCAGGTGTGTGTCCTCTGAACTGACTGTGTGACTGTTTTCTGAGACGCACTGTCCAGTCAATATCGGTTGTGGTTTTGTTTCTCCCATGAGCCAGTGAGGTTAACCAATCCCAGTTTGCTCTCTGAAAAGAATGTGTCTTTTTTTCTCCTTCTAGCTCACCATTGAGCTCCTCAGCGTCGCTGTGTCCATCTCCACCCTTCTGCTTCTCATCCTGATCGTAGCTTACCACATCCGGGATATCCAGGTAACTGCCATGCTTGTAACCAGTCTCATCCTTTCGGTTTTCCCCTTCCCCTGTGGTCCTGACACATCAGACCGTAAGACATACCAGCAGAATTAGGCCATTCGGCCCATCAAATCTGCTCTGCCATTTGATCATGGCTGATAGGTTTCTCAACCCCATTGTCCTGCCTTCACCCCATGACCCTTGACCCCCTTACTAACCGAGAACCGAATTCTGTCTTAAAGACTCTCAGTGACTTGGCCCCCACAGCTCTCTGCGGCGATGGGTTCCACAGACTCCCAACCCAAGAAATTCCTGCTCATCTCAGTTCTAAAGGGTCATCTCTTCACTTTGAGGCTGTGCTCCTGGTGGAAGCATTAATCTAGGCCCCTCAGTCTCCTGTACGTTTGAAGCAGATTCCACCTCTCCCCTCACCACCCCCCCCATTCCCCTAAACTCCATTGAGTACAGACCCAGAGTCCTCAACTGCTCCTTATGTGCCATAGGTGCCACTTCTAAAGGCTCCTCACACAGCACCTTCCAAACCCACGGCCAGTTCCATCTGGAAAGATAAGGGGCAGCAGGTACATGGGAACACCACCCCCCTGCATGATCCCCTCCGAGCCCCTCACCATCTCGACTTGGAAATATATCGGCTGTTCCTTCCTGGGTCAGAATCCTGGAATTCCCTCCCTCTGGGACATTGTGGGTCTACCCACAGCACATGGACTGCAACGGCTCAAGTAGGCAGCTCACCCCCAACTTCTCAAAGGGGGGGGGGCAGTCAGGGACATGGGATGATAAATACTGGGCCCAGCCAGTGGTCATTTTAACCTGATAATAACCAGATAATAAACTGAGGAGTTGAAGAGGATAGGAAGGATGCAGATAAAGCTCTCTCTCTCTCTCTGTGTCTCACTTGGCTCTGCCTTAGGTATTATTGAATTGTGCCAATGGGAAAATATGCTCAAACACAATCGCTTGGCACCGTCCCTCGCTCAGCTTGGGCAATTTTCCACACAGTCATATCCTGTTCTTATTCCTATAAATCAGGATGCCCAGGGACTGTGTGTGTGTGAGAGAGTGTGAGAGAGTGTGTTGTATCTGTGTGAATGTGTGAGTGAGTGTGTGTGTGTGTCTGTGTGTGTGTGTGTGTGTGTCTGTGTGAATGAGTGTGTGTGTTTGTGTGAATGTGAATGTGTGATTGTGTGTTTGCGCTTGTGTCTGTGTGAGTGTGTGTTTGTGTGTGAGTGTGTGTCTGTATGAGTGTGCGTGTGTCTGTGTGAATGTGTTTGTGTGTGAGAGAGAGAGTACGTGTTGTGTCTGTGTGAGTGTGTGTGCGCTTGTGTCTGTGTGAGAGAGTGTGTGTGTGTGTGTGAGAGACCAGATTCCCCGGAATGGGGGGGAGCATGTTTGAGGGGCTGAATGGCCACCACTTGTCCCAGTTTCCCAAGAAATGGTGGGGAGCGGAGGGCTTGTAAGACTGGAGGGGCCGAATGGCCTCTGCCCAATTGTCGGAGTGTGGGGGGATTTGGGGGAGGTGGGGGGTGGGGGGGGGCGGTGGTGGTGGTGGTGGAGAGGGCTTCCTCCCCTCGCAGTGACTGAACCCACTCTGCATCTCGCTCCCCCCCCCCCCCAGCTCTTCACCATTGAAGAAGGGATTCAGGAATGGCGGGTGGTGTTGACCAGGCGCAGGAAGCTACGGCTGGCCCTGGAGCTGCTGGTGTGCGCCCTGCACCCGTTCCCGCTGGCGTTCCGGAGCTCTGGGAGCAGGGGGGAGGAGCCGCTGCTCTCTGGCACCGTCATCGTCCTCTCCAACCTGATGTTCCTGCGGGTCTACCTGGTGCAGAGGGTCCTCTTCCTGCACAGCAGCGTTCTGGAACCTTCCTACCAGACCATTGGCTCGCTCAGCAAGATCAATCTCAAGTTCCACTTTGTGCTCAAGGTGCTCATGAACAACTGCCCCGGCAAAATCCTCCTCGTCTTTGTCCTCTTCGGCTGGTGTGGGGCATCGTGGGCCGTCAGTCTGTGTGAGAGGTAAGCCTGAGGTACGGACTCTGTCACGGAAAGGGAATCCTCACCCACAAACTGAGACACCTCTTCCAGGGCGAATAGGGTCAGAGCGCTGTACAGCACGGAAACAGACCCTTCAGCCCAACCCGTCCATGCTGACCCAGATATCCCAACCCAATCTAGTCCCACCTGCCAGCACCCGGCCCATATCCCTCCAAACCCTTCCTATTCATATACCCATCCAGATGCCTTTTACATGTTGTAATTGTACCAGCCTTCACCACCTTCACTGTAGACAGACAGGAGGCTGGGAGAACACAGCAAGGCAGGGAGCACCAGGAGGGACAGGCAGGAGGCTGGAAGAACACGGCAAGGCAGGGAGCACCAGGAGGGACAGGCAGGAGGCTGGGAGAACACAGCAAGGCAGGCAGCACCAGGAGGGACAGGCAGGAGGCTGGGAGAACACAGCAAGGCAGGCAGCACCAGGAGGGACAGGCAGGAGGCTGGGAGAACACAGCAAGGCAGGCAGCATCAGGAGGGACAGGCAGGAGGCTGGGAGAACACAGCAAGGCAGGCAGCACCAGGAGGGACAGGCAGGAGGCTGGGAGAACACAGCAAGGCAGGCAGCATCAGGAGGGACAGGCAGGAGGCTGGGAGAACACAGCAAGGCAGGCAGCATCCAGAGGGACAGGCAGGAGGCTGGGAGAACACACAAGGCAGGCAGCACCAGGAGGGACAGGCAGGAGGCTGGGAGAACACAGCAAGGTAGGCAGCACCAGGAGGGACAGGCAGGAGGCTGGGAGAACACAGCAAGGTAGGCAGCACCAGGAGGGACAGGCAGGAGGCTGGGAGAACACAGCAAGGCAGGCAGCATCAGGAGGGACAGGCAGGAGGGTGGGGGAACACAGCAAGGCAGGCAGCACCAGGAGGGACAGGCAGGAGGCTGGGGGAACACAGCAAGGCAGGCAGGATCAGGAGGGACAGGCAGGAGGCTGGGAGAACACAGCAGGACAGGCAGCATCAGGATGGACAGGCAGGAGGCTGGAGGGACACAGCAAGGCAGGCAGGATCAGGAGGTGGAGAAGTTGATTTTTCAGGTGTAACCCTTCTTCAGGACCACCACTTCCTCTGGCAGCTCATTCCATACACGTACCACCCTCTGTGTGAAAACATTGCCCCTTGGATCTATTTTATATCTTTCCCCTCTCACCCTAAACCTATGCCCTCTAGTTCTGGACTCCCCCACCCCAGGGAAAAGACCTTGTCTATTTACCCTATCCATATAAGCCTCTATAAGGTCACCCCTCAGCCTCCGACACTCCAGGGAAAACAGCCCCAGCCTGTTCAGCCTTTCCCTGTAGCTCAAACCCTCCAACCCTTGTAAATCTTTTCTGAACCGTTTCAAGTTTCACAACATCCTTCCAATAGGAAGGAGACCAGAATTGCATGCAATATTCCAACAGTGGCCTAACCAATATCCTGTACAGCCGCAACATAACCTCCCAACTCCTGTACTCAATACTCTGACCAATAAAGGAAAGCATACCAAACACCTTCTTCACTATCCTAACTACCTGCAACTCCACTTTCAAGGAGCTATGAACCTACACTCCAAGGTCTCTTTGTTCATTAACACTCCCAAGGACCTTACCATTAGTGTATAAGTCCTGCTGAGATTTGCTTTCCCAAAATGCAGCATCTCGCATTTATCTGAATTAAACTCCATCTGCCACTTCTCAGCCCATTGGCCCACCTGGTCCAGATCCTGTTGTAATCTGAGGTAACCCTCTTCACTGTCCACGACACCTCCAATTTTGGTGTCACCTGCAAACTTACTAACTGTACCTGGGGGCATCTAATCACGTTCTCCCCGGGGGAGCAGACAGGGTCTTGATGGAGAGAAACTATATCCTGTGCTCGGGGAATCTGGGACTGAGACTAACCATTCAGGACTGTCGGATTTTCCGTCAGCAACGGGATTGAGGGGTACAGGGTAAAGGCAGCTCCTTGGGTTCTGGTCATAGCTCAGGGATGATCACATCGGCCAGAGAACAGCCTGAAGGAAGGGGCTGAATGGCCTCTAGCCCTTGATGAGCTGACTCCCCATCCTCCTCTGCAGCACACTGTCTCTGAGTCTCCCAGCCACTCTGGGCTGCTCTCTGCCTGAAGGGAGCGGTTATCCTGCCTTCCCGATAATCACAGACATGTTCAGACCGTTTCCAGGCTGTGGGTCATTAACCTTCCTCATTTCCCCGTCTATACGGGGGCGGGGGGGTGTGGGGAACGACTTCGGGTTATCGTGCCCATGTGGTCACACACGTGCTAGGGTGCTCATCGACCATGAGGTGCATCACAACTAAGCTTAGTAATGAAGGATCTGTAAACACACACACACACACACACACAGAGACTCACACGCACACATACAGACACACACACACAGACTCACACGCACACAAACACAGACAGACACACACAAAGATACACACAGTTAGACAGACACACACACACACACACACTCACGGACACATACACACACTCTCTCTCTCTCTCCCTCACAGACACAGACACACATGGACACGTGCACAGACACACACACATAGACACAGACACACACACACAAACAAACTGATACACTCACACAGACAAACACACACAGACATACACACACAAACACAGACACACATACACACACACTCTCAGACTCTCTCACGTAGACACACACACAGACACACACTCACAGACTCTCTCACATACACAGACACACACACGCACAGACACACATACACACACTCACTCACAGACTCTCACACACACACACATACAGACACAGACACACACACAAACGCACAGACACACACACACTCTCATACACAGATATGTACACATTTACAGACACACAATATTCAGCTGCTTCCTCAATGACCCTCCCTCCATCCAAAGGATTTTCACTGATAACTGCACAGTGTTCAGCACCATTCGCGATTCCTCAGATGCTGAAGCAGTCTATGGGCTGACAAGTGGCAAGAAACATTTGCCATAACAAATACCAGGTAATGAGCATCTCCAAGAAGGAAGAATTGAACCATTGCCCCCTGACATTCAATGTCATTATCACCCTCCATTATCACCATCCTGGGGGTTACCATGGACCAGAAACCCAACTGGACCAGCCACATAAACACAGCGGCTCCAACAGCAGGTCAGAAGCTGGGAATCCTGCAGTGAGTAACTCCCCTCCTGACTCCCCCCAAAGCCTGTCCCAGCATCGACAAGGCCCAAGGCAGGAGGGTGAGGGAATACTCCCCACTTGCCCCTGGATGGGGGCAGCTCCAACAACACTCAAGAAGCTCAACACCATCCAGGGACAGAGCAGCCCCCCGCTGGATTGGACCCACACCCACAAACATCCCCTCCCTCCCCCACCGACCCTCAGTAACAGCAGTGTGTACCATCCCCTCCCTCCCCCCTCACCGATGCTCAGTAACAGCAGTGTGTACCATCCCCTCCCTCCCCCACTGACCCTCAGTAACAGCAGTGTGTACCATCCCCTCCCCCCCCCACCGACCCTCAGTAACAGCAGTGTGTACCATCCCCTCCCTCCCCCCACCGACGCTCAGTAACAGCAGTGTGTACCATCCCCTCCCTCCCCCACCGACCCTCAGTAACAGCAGTGTGTACCATCCCCTCCCCCCCCCCACCGACGCTCAGTAACAGCAGTGTGTACCATCCCCTCCATCCCCCCATCGACGCTCAGTAACAGCAGTGTGTACCATCCCCTCCCTCCCTCCCCCACCGACGCTCAGTAACAGCAGTGTGTACCATCCCCTCCCTCCCCCCACCGACCCTCAGTAACAGCAGTGTGTACCATCCCCTCCCTCCCTCTCCCACCGACGCTCAGTAACAGCAGTGTGTACCATCCCCTCCCTCCCCCCACCGACCCTCAGTAACAGCAGTGTGTACCATCCCCTCCCTCCCTCCCCCACCGACGCTCAGTAACAGCAGTGTGTACCATCCCCTCCCTCCCCCACCGACCCTCAGTAACAGCAGTGTGTACCATCCCCTCCCTCCCCCCACCGACCCTCAGTAACAGCAGTGTGTACCATCCCCTCCCTCCCTCCCCCACCGACGCTCAGTAACAGCAGTGTGTACCATCCCCTCCCTCCCCCACCGACGCTCAGTAACAGCAGTGTGTACCATCCCCTCCCTCCCCCCACCGACCCTCAGTAACAGCAGTGTGTACCATCCCCTCCCTCCCTCTCCCACCGACGCTCAGTAACAGCAGTGTGTACCATCCCCTCCCTCCCCCACCGACCCTCAGTAACAGCAGTGTGTACCATCCCCTCCCTCTCCCACCGACCCTCAGTAACAGCAGTGTGTACCATCCCCTCCCTCCCCCCACCGACCCTCAGTAACAGCAGTGTGTACCATCCCCTCCCTCCCCCCACCGACCCTCAGTAACAGCAGTGTGTACCATCCCCTCCCTCCCCCACCGACCCTCAGTAACAGCAGTGTGTACCATCCCCTCCCTCCTCCCACCGACCCTCAGTAACTGCAGTGTGTACCATCCCCTCCCTCCCCCCACCGACCCTCAGTAACAGCAGTGTGTACCATCCCCTCCCTCCCCCCCACCGACCCTCAGTAACTGCAGTGTGTACCATCTACAAGACCCACTGCAGAAACTCACCAAAGACCCTCAGGCATCACCTTCCAAACCCACGGCCACTTCCATCTAGAAGGACAAGGGGCAGCAGATACATGGGGACACCACCCCCCTGCAAGTTCCCCTCTGAGCCCCTCACCATCCCGACTTGGAAATATATCAGCCGTTCCTTCCCGGGTCAGAATCCTGGAATTCCCTCCCTCAGGGACATTGTGGGGCTACCCACAGCACATGGACTGCAGCGGCTCAAAAAGGCAGCTCACCCCCACCTTCTCAAGGGGGGCAACTAGGGACGGGGACAATAAATACTGGGCCCAGCCAGTGGCAATTTAAACTTGATAATAACCAGATGATAAACTGAGCAGTTGAAGAGGATAAGAAGGATGCAGTTAAAGCACGCTCTCTCTCTCTCTCAACCTTCTGAAGGGGGCAACTCGGGACAGGGGGCAATAAATACTTGTGGCAAATGAATAAAAGGAAAAGGGAGAAGTGTGACTCAGTAAAATAAGTTTGCGTCGTGGTCACTGGCTTGGGGAATGAATGTCACGATGGCGCTGGGATTTTGCGAGTTGACTGACCCTTCCCCCTTCTCATTGAAGGCACTCTCAGAATAACAGTACAAACAATATAATCACCTCCATGTGGCTTATCCCCATCACCTTCCTGACCATCGGCTATGGTGACATGGTTCCTGTTACAGTGTGCGGGAAGGTCATCTGCCTCATCACTGGGGTTACGGTAAGTGCACCGTCTCGCGGCCGCCCTTGTTCGAACGGTTGGCCCAATGCTGTGGTTTGCACTGAGGCGAGCACCAGCTCTGAGAAAGCACTTTGCAAAGATCGATTCCCCCTTGCGATATCGTCAGGAACAGCAGCGGGTCATTCCACTTCCTGGACCTGCTGAACATTCCCAGGATGGACGGGTGGCTGGCTCGGCCAGCCGGGAACAACGTGGGTCCAACCCGACCTGATATCCCAACCCAGTCTAGTCCCAACTGCCAGCACCCGGCCCATATCCCTCCAAACCCTTCCTATTCATATACCCATCCAAATGGCTCTTAAATGTTGTAATTGTACCAGCCTCCACCACATCCTCTGGCAGCTCATTCCATACACGTACCACCCTCTGCGTGAAAAAGTTGTCCCTTAGGTCTCTTTTATATCTTTCCCCTCTCACCCTAAACCTATGCCCTCTAGTTATGAACTCCCTGACCCCAGGAAAAAGACTCTGTCTATTTATCCCATCCATGCCCCTCATGATTTTATAAACCTCTATAAGGTCACCCCTCAGCCTCCGACGCTCCAGGGAAAACAGCCCCAGCCTGTTCAGCCTCTCCCTATAGCTCAGATCCTCCAAACCTGGCAACAAACTTGTAAATCTTTTCTGAACCCTTTCAAGTTTCACAACATCTTTCCGATAGGAGGGCGATCAGAATTGTACGCAATATGAATTTATAAATTTCTTGCTACTTGCTCTCTCAAGAGCTGAATTCGAGTATTTGGGGTGGCATGATGGTTCAGTGGTGAGCACTCCTACCTCACAGCGCTAGGGACCTGGGTTCGATTCCAGCCTCGGGTGACTGTATGGAGTTTGCATGTTCTCCCCGTGTCTGTGTGGGTTTCCTCCCACAACCCAAAGAGGTGTGGGTCAGGTGATTTGGCCATGTTAAGTTGCCCATGGTGTTAGGTGCATTAGTCAGAGGGAACTGTGTCTGGGTGGGTAACCCTTCAGAGGGTTGGTGTGGACTTGTTGGGCCGAAGGGCCTGTTTCCGCACTGTAGGGATTGAAATTTATTTTCCCAGCACCATGTTAATTGAACAGTTCCCAGTTTTCTGACTCACTCCAAACCCACGGAATGTTGTTGAAGGGATTTGGAATGACCCTGGGTTCTGTACGTGTGTGTTTTTGGGGGGTCCTTTTGGATTGAAGCCTCTGCCCTGGGAGAGACTGGGGGTGGGGGGGGTAAAGGTATTTAGCTGTGTCCCCCCCCAACAGGGAGTCAGCTGTACCGCCCTGTTCATCGCTGTGATCGCCAAGAAACTGGAGTTTGACAAGGATGAGAAACACGTCCATCACTTCATGCTGGATATCCAAATCACAAAGGAGGTAAGGAATCAGCAAGATGGCGGACTTGGTGGGAACAGGCTGATCTTCAATGGAAATGCAGGAGGTCAAGGGGAAGGGTCTTCAATGGGAGGGTGAGGGGGACAGAGGGAGGGTCTTCAATGGGAGGGTGAGGGGGACAGAGGGAGGGTCCTCAATGGGAGGGTGAGGGGGACAGAGGGAGGGTCCACAATGGGAGGGTGAGGGGGACAGAGGGAAGGTCCTCAATGGGAGGGTGAGGGGGACAGAGGGAGGGTCCTCAATGGGAGGGTGAGGGGGACAGAGGGAAGGTCCTCAATGGGAAGGTGA
This sequence comes from Chiloscyllium punctatum, assembly GCF_047496795.1. Taxonomy (NCBI): domain Eukaryota; kingdom Metazoa; phylum Chordata; class Chondrichthyes; order Orectolobiformes; family Hemiscylliidae; genus Chiloscyllium; species Chiloscyllium punctatum. The sequence goes on along the minus strand of NC_092772.1, from coordinate 56,370,605 downwards.
GGGGGACAGAGGGAGGGTCCTCAATGGGAGGGTGAGGGGGACAGAGGGAGGGTCCTCAATGGGAGGGTGAGGGGGACAGAGGGAGGGTCCTCAATGGGAGGGTGAGGGGGATAGAGGGAGGGTCCTCAATGGGAGGGTGAGGGGGACAGAGGGAGGGTCCTCAATGGGAGGGTGAGGGGGATAGAGGGAGGGTCCTCAATGGGAGGGTGAGGGGGACAGAGGGAGGGTCCTCAATGGGAGGGTGAGGGGGACAGAGGGAGGGTCCTCAATGGGAGGGTGAGGGGGACAGAGGGAGGGTCCTCAATGGGAGGGTGAGGGGGACAGAGGGAAGGTCCTCAATGGGAGGGTGAGGGGGATAGAGGGAGGGTCCTCAATGGGAGGGTGAGGGGGACAGAGAGAGGGTCCTCAATGGGAGGGTGAGGGGGACAGAGGGAGGGTCCTCAATGGGAAGGTGAGGGGGACAGAGGGAGGGTCCTCAATGGGAGGGTGAGGGGGATAGAGGGAGGATCCTCAATGGGAGGGTGAGGGGGATAGAGGGAGGGTCCTCAATAGGAGGGTGAGGGGGACAGAGAGAGGGTCCTCAATGGGAGGGTGAGGGGGATAGAGGGAGGGTCCTCAATGGGAGGGTGAGGGGGATAGAGGGAGGGTCCTCAATGGGAGGGTGAGGGGGATAGAGGGAGGATCCTCAATGGGAGGGTGAGGGGGATAGAGGGAGGGTCCTCAATGGGAGGGTGAGGGGGATAGAGGGAGGATCCTCAATGGGAAGGTGAGGGGGATAGAGGGAGGGTCCTGAATGGGAGGGTGAGGGGGATAGAGGGAGGGTCCTCAATGGGAGGGTGAGGGGGACAGAGGGAGGGTCCTCAATGGGAGGGTGAGGGGGATAGAGGGAGGGTCCTCAATGGGAAGGTGAGGGGGATAGAGGGAGGGTCCTGAATGGGAGGGTGAGGGGGACAGAGAGAGGGTCCTCAATGGGAGGGTGAGGGGGATAGAGGGAGGGTCCTCAATGGGAGGGGGGAGAGGGATTGATTGTGGTGGGACTGCCCATGAAATGGGTCCTGCTGACTTCCCTCCCCCTCCCAGCTCCCTGTGCTAATATTTCACTCCCAGACACTCTCTGCATTCACCAACGTACCCCTCATGTGGTGACAGGTCCAGAAAATCGCTGCTGACCTGATTGGAGTGAGCTGGTTGCTATACAAACGCAGGAAGTGTGGAAACGCCCGACAGATCAGGAGATGTCACCGTGACGTCCTGGCTACTGTGTGTCGGTGGGTGGCAACGTCTGTCCTGTTAGTCCGGAACCATCCCCAACCACCCCACCCAAACCATCCCACAGGGTGGGAACAGTATCACCCTCCGACAGTGCTCACTCCCTCAGCACTGACCCTCCAACAGTGCGGCATTCCCTCAGCACTGACCCTCTGACAGTGCGGCGCTCCCTCAGCACTGACCCTCCGACAGTGTCCACTCCCTCAGCACTGACCCTCTGACAGTGCCCACTCCCTCAGCACTGACCCTCCGACAGTGCGGCGCTTCCTCAGCACTGACCCTCCGACAGTGCGGCGCTCCCTCAGCACTGACCCTCCGACAGTGCGGCACTCCCTCAGCACTGACCCTCCCACAGTGCGGCGCTCCCTCAGCACTGACCCTCCGACAGTGCGGCACTCCCTCAGCACTGACCCTCTGACAGTGTCCACTCCCTCAGCACTGACCCTCCGACAGTTCGGCACTCCCTCAGCACTGACCCTCTGACAGTGCGGCACTCCCTCAGCACTGACCCTCCGACAGTGCGGCACTCCCTCAGCACTGACCCTCCGACAGTGCGGCACTCCCTCTGCACTGACCCTCCGACAGTGCGGCACTCCCTCAGCACTGACCCTCCGACAGTGCGGCACTCCCTCAGCACTGACCCTCCGACAGTGCGGCGCTCCCTCAGCACTGACCCTCCGACAGTGCGGCGCTCCCTCAGCACTGACCCTCCGACAGTGCGGCGCTTCCTCAGCACTGACCCTCCGACAGTGCGGCGCTCCCTCAGCACTGACCCTCCGACAGTGCGGCACTCCCTCAGCACTGACCCTCCCACAGTGCGGCGCTCCCTCAGCACTGACCCTCCGACAGTGCAGCACTCCCTCAGCACTGACCCTCTGACAGTGCCCACTCCCTCAGCACTCACCCTCCGACAGTGCAGCACTCCCTCAGCACTGACCCTCCGACAGTGCGGCACTCCCTCAGCACTGACCCTCTGACAGTGTCCACTCCCTCAGCACTGACACTCCGACAGTGCGGCGCTTCCTCAGCACTGACCCTCCGACAGTGCGGCGCTCCCTCAGCACTGACCCTCCGACAGTGCGGCGCTCCCTCAGCACTGACCCTCCGACAGTGCGGCCTCCCTCAGCACTGACCCTCCGACAGTGCGGCACTCCCTCTGCACTGACCCTCCGACAGTGCGGCACTCCCTCAGCACTGACCCTCCGACAGTGCGGCCTCCCTCAGCACTGACCCTCCGACAGTGCGGCACTCCCTCTGCACTGACCCTCCGACAGTGCGGCACTCCCTCAGCACTGACCCTCCGACAGTGCGGCACTCCCTCAGCACTGACCCTCCGACAGTGCGGCGCAACCTCAGCACTGACCCTCCGACAGTGCGGCGCAACCTCAGCACTGACCCTCCGACAGTGCGGCGCAACCTCAGCACTGACCCTCCGACAGTGCGGCGCTCCCTCAGCACTGACCCTCCGACAGTGCGGCGCTCCCTCAGCACTGACCCTCCGACAGTGCGGCGCTCCCTCAGCACTGACCCTCCGACAGTGCGGCGCTCCCTCAGCACTGACCCTCCGACAGTGCGGCGCTCCCTCAGCACTGACCCTCCGACAGTGCGGCGCTCCCTCAGCACTGACCCTCCGACAGTGCGGCGCTCCCTCAGCACTGACCCTCTGACAGTGCCCACTCCCTCAGCACTGACCCTCTGACAGTGCGGGATTTATCCAGCAATGTTGGAATTCTGTTAGATTTTCTGGCTGAGTCCACCCTGGTATTTAGCGCCATGGGATATCGGTGCTGAAGTAGCCCATTCGGCCCACTGAATCCACTTCCTCGTTCAATGAGGTCATGGCCAACCTGATACTCCTCAATCCACTTTCCTATCATTTCCTCATAACCTCCACTCCCCTTACTGAGGAAAAATCTCCCGGTCTCATCCTTGAATATACTCTACATCCTGCTGTGGTAAAGATTCCTTGGAATCATTACCTCATCTGGATTTCCGCCTTGCCTCTGTCTTTAATTTGCAATGCCTAATTTTGAGATCCTACCCTCTCATCCTCAACTCTCCCGCACCAGGATTCCACCTCTCCGTGTCTCCCCTCGGAATCTTGGATGTTTCAATGAGGTCTCTCAATCTTTTCAACTCTAACAAGGCCGGGCCCAACCTCCTCAATCTCTCCTCATGACAAAGTCCCCTCCTTCCCCCGCATCCACCCAGTGAACCCTCTCTGGACTGCCCCCAATCCCAGAATCCCTTTCCTCAGGTGAATGGCCCAAAACTGTTCACTGTATTCTAGCTGTGATCTGACTCCTGCCTTCTGTTGTTTGAGCAGACCACTTTCCTCGGGTTGAGGGGCTAACCCACTGACCTGGATCTTTGACGTAACCCGGTTGATTTATTTTCCCTCACCTTGTCAGATTCCGCAAAATGAAGCTGAAGCAGAGGAAGCTCCGCGAGCAGGTCAGCGCGATGATGGACATCTCCAAGGTAACAGGCACGACAGTGAGCTTCCAGGTCAAAGGTCAATGTACCCATCACTCCCCCCCCCCTTACATGGAACTGTGCAGAATGGAGTGAATGGGAAGGGGGTTTGATCCATTGGGATTCTGTAGAATGGGAGTGAATAGGAAAGGATTTGGCTCCTCTGAATTTGTGTCCAATGGGAGTGAATGAAAAGGGAGTATGATTCATTGGGATTGCATACAATGGGAGTAAATGGGAAGGGGTTTGGTCCATTGGGATTTGTACAATGGGAGAGAATGGGGAAGGGGTTTAGGTCCACTGGGATTGTGTAGAGTGGTTGTGAATGGAAAGACATTTAGATCCATTAGGATTGTGTTGAGTGGCTGTGAACAGGAAAACGTTTCGCTCCATTGGGATTGTGTAGAGTGGGAGAGAATAGGCAAAGGATTTTGGGGTCCAATTGGGATTGTGTAGACTGGGAGTGAATGGGAAGTTGTTTGGGTCCAATGGGATTGTGTACAATCGGAGTGAATGGGAAGGGGTTTGAGTCCATTAGGATTGTGTAGACTGGGATTGAATGGGAATGGGTTTAGGTCCTTTGGGATTGTGTAGAGTGGGAATGAATAGGGAAGTGTTTTGGGTCTTTTGGGATTGTGTAGAGTGGGAGTGAATGGGGAAGTGTTTTGGGTCCATTGGGATTGTGTAGAGCGGGAGTGAATGGGGAAGGGTTTAGGTTCATTGGAATTGTGTAGAGCGGGAGTGAATGGGGAAGTGTTTTGGGTCCATTGGGATTGTGTAGAACGGGAGTGAATGGAAAGACATTTAGGTCCATTGGAATTGTGTAGAGTGGGAGTGAAGGGGGAAGCTGTTCAAGGTATTCCCTGACATGACGATCCTCAGAGATGCTGGGCAGGGGGGTGGGGGGGAGCGGTGGGGATTGGCGAGGAACAACGTGTCATGAATAGGGGGGTGAAGAGCGATGTCACTACGGAAGGTTAACATGTAACTCCTGACCTTGAAGATGCAGCTGCTCCTGCAAGACATGAACGTCAGGATGATGGAGTCCTACGCCGAGATGGAGAACAACCTGGCAGCCTTGGTAACCAAGGTCGATAGACTCTCCGCGGCCTTTGAGGAGCTGCCCAGGCTGATCTGTGACACTTTCAACAGGCAAAAGACCGGGTGAGGGCGACCCCTTTGGCAATGACCTGTCATAAACACTGGCTGGTACCTGGGCACCCAATCAGGAGAGGGTAGGGGGGCCTAGATGGTTTAGAGTCGCTGGCAAACTCCAGGTTTCCTGTCACCCATTCATTCTGAGGCTAATACGAACCTTCCGGAACATTCCTAAAGGGGCTCTTGGCCACCCTGAGGAGAAACGTTTATATCAGAGACCACTCACCGACAGCTCAAAATGGTCGCTGTAGCAGCTGTGAAAATTCCTCTGAATTTCTGACCAAACCAAGGAACCCGGCCGGGAACACTAAGGCTCAACCTTGTCATTTGGAGGGATGTTCCTTTCGTTCATTCAGTTCTGCTTCCTGGATTTTACTGGCATCCCATCCCCACCCTTTTCCTTCCCCCTCTCTCAAAAGCTTTGGTTCCTCGGTGGGGGAGGGGGCTGGTGGTGGTGGGAACGGAGGATTGCATTCCTCTAGCGCCCTACCCCACCCCAAGCACATGCCAGAAACACCTCCCTGTCCAACTTCCAATCGTGGCGTCACGATTGGAAACAGTTTGTGCAACGCAAACTCCCGCATGTCAGCACCGTGACAATGACCCACGTTCGCCTGTCATGAGGGTTGGCGAATACTGGCCTCAAGCCATCAGGGACAACTTCCCCATCTCACTGCTCTTCATCCAAATAATTGAGTTTTATTCATTTGTGGGGGGCATTGCTGCCTGGGCCCACCATTTATTACCCCCCGTCCCAAGTCTCCCCCTTGAGAAGGTGGGGGGTGAGCTGCCATCTTGAACCACTGCAGGCCACATGCAATTGGTAGACCCACAATGCCTTTAGGGAGGGAATGCTGGGACTTTGACACTGAAGGAATGGTAATACATTTCCAAGTCAGGATGGTGATTGGCTGAGAGGGTGACTTGAATCCACAATCCATTGGATTTGAGTATCATCGTGCGCCACATGGCCATTACTGGTCTCTGGCGGTGAAGAGGCTGTTCAACCTTGGGGTGCATCATCCCATTTGGCATGGGACCAGGATGAACCGACGGATAAAGATCGATTCGTACTGTTAGCTGCTGACCCTGACCTCTGCTCCTATCTCTGACCCTATCCCTGCTCCCTGGCAAAACTATGTCCAAACCCACTGTGGTACAACACTGGGGTATAGACGTAATGCACTGTTTTGGCTGGTGTACATAGGAAGGCAGTTCAGCACAGACACAGGCCATTCAGCCCATCGCTCAGTGCTGGTGTTTCTGCTCCACCTTTCTCTTCACCTGCCCCCATCGCCATCTCCCTTCCTCCTCTTTGCCCTTGTGGTGTTTTTATCCATCGTTTCCACTTCACTTCCCAACATATCGACACAATTCACCTTGAGCAAGTCCCTCATTTCTCCTCTCCCCACTCCCTGTGGGAATGAGACCCACATTCCATTCCCCACCCCAAATCTGTGTGGGAGTGAGTCCCACATTCCCTCACCCCCCTACCCCCACACTCCCTGTGGGAGTGAGTCTTGCATTCACCATCATTGATTGGGTGAAGACATTTATCTTGAAAGCCCCATTGGATGTGTTCGGGTCTGTCTTTTGTCGCTGCAGATGCCAAGCCCCTCACCCCCCCCCCCCAAATTCTGGCCTCCCACCCCTCACAACGGGAAACATCCTCTCTATGACTGACCTATTGAACCCCTCACACCCCCCCTCCCCCCCACCCCCAGATTTATAAAGGCCTGAGACGGCTCTCCCCTCAGCCTCCTCTCTCTGAGAAAAGGGAGGGAGAATGTCTGCCCATTCCCTCTTTCCTGTGAATCGTGACCTCTGACCTCTGTTGTCCTTGACTACACCTTCCCATCGGCCTCTCTATCCTCTCTTTAACGCCACGTGTCACCAGAAAGAGTGAAAGAATGTTGTCTCTGTGCTTGCCCTGATGGACTTTGATTGGCCATTTCTAAGAGTCACCCACATAAGCTGTGGGTTTTTGGAGTCACGTGTAAATCAGACCGGGTAAGGATGGCAGATTTCTCCGAAAGGACATTAGTGAACCAGAGTGCTCTTTCAGACAATCGAAAATAATAACACAGTCACCATCACAGAGACAAAATTTATATCCCATTGGTTCACACACTCATTAACTTTACTGGCCTCTCATTGACTTTACTGGCCACCATCTGCAGTGCTCTCCCTTGTGTTTATCATTGCATGTCTTGGCATACTCAAGACTTCACTCTTATGTTACAATCTGGAGAGGATCCAATTCAGTCACGGCCCAGGATTTGTGATGACTTTATAGATTTTGGAAGCCTTCCCAACCCCACAACCAATCAGAATCACGGAATTGTTACTGGGCCAATGGTTCTCCGAATGGTCTTCTCACCCCTGACCTTCTCCCTGTAACCGCCACACTTTCCAGGTACCCCTGCTAATTCCCTACGGAAACCCCAGGACCCATCTGGCCAGGCCTAGGCCTGAGCCACTCACTGCCCCTCACTTCCCCCCCCACCGCCGACTCCGCCATTTCTTATGGGGGGGGGGGGGTTGTCACTTTCTTGACCAATCTCCATCTCCTCTCGTTCTTGAACTGTTTCTCCCTGCCCACGATGTCGAGACCCCTCATGAGTTTGAACGTCTGATCTGCTCTCCGCCTTCTCTTCCCCACATGGCCTCCCCGCGGGAGTAGGCCATTCTGCCCATAAGGACTCCTCCTTTCACGGCTGATCCACAAATCCACTTTCCTGCCTTTCTCCCATGGCCCTTACTGGTTACAAATCTGTCTGTCTCAGCCTTAAATATACCGTACTTAATGAGCCAGACCTCCGTGGTCTTCTGTGGTTAGAAACTTCCACAGTGATGCACGTTGGCAAGAAGAAATAGAGCAGCAGAGTATTATTTAAATGAAAAAGAGTTGACCCAGGGACTCAGTGGTTAGCACTGCTAGCTCACAGCGCCAGGGATCTGGGTTCGATTCCACCCTCGGGCGACTGTCTGTGTGGAGTTTGCACATTCTCCCCGTGTCTGTGTGGGTTTCCTCCAGGTGCTCTGGTTTCCTCCCACAGCCCAAAGGTGTGTAGGTTAGGGTGGATTGGCCATGGGAAATTGTCCCATAGTGCCCAGGGATGTGCAGGTTAGGGTGGATTGGCCATGCTAAATTGTCCCATAGTGCCCAGGGATGTGCAGGTTAGGCTGGATTGGCCATGTTAAATTGTCCCATAGTGTCCAGGGATGTGCAGGTTAGGGTGGATTGGCCATGCTAAATTACCCATAGTGCCCAGGGATGTACAGGTTAGGGTGGATTGGCCATGCTAAATTGTCCCATGGTGCCCAGGGATGTACAGGTTAGGGTGGATTGGCCATGCTAAATTGTCCCATGGTGCCCAGTGATGTAGAGGTTGGATTAGCTCTGGGAAGGGTCGGGGATGGGTCTGGGTGTGATATGTTTCAGAGGGGCGGTGTGGACTTGATGGGCCGAATGACCTGCTCCCATCCCTGGAGGGATTCTGTGAAAACTGGTCTTGGGAATGCCCCCTGATGGGGAGAATCGGATCTCTGACCCAGCGAGAAGTTGCTGTGGTCGCAATATGGGACAACCTGCCTGAAAGGGATTAGCTTCAAGAGAACTTTCACACTGAGGGGGTGAGTGAGGGGAAATACTGGAAGGCGATATATCCTCCAGGTGGAGGGGGTGAGGGGGTCTAATCAGAGAGATCTTACAGAGACAGACTGAATGCCACTCCCACTGTGCTGCAAGATGTTCCAACTCCATGATAGTTACCTCCCTTGAGTCGGTTGTTGTTAATGACGATGTCTTTGTTGTTATTATTATAAATGCTTTGGGCGCACGTTCCTGACGTGCAGTTCTTTCTGTCATGACGCCGCGATATTTTTAAATAAAAGAACACAGAAAAGAAACGTCCGAGTGGAAATACTCTGCTCCTTATCATCTCAGTGTGTGCCCTCATCAAACGTTTCTCCCCGGGGTCCAGCAACCAGTCAGGAGGAAGCCACTCAGATCCTGCTCTTGTATCCCTCTCCTCCTTCACCACCATTCAATAGCTCCTCCAGCCCGATTCCACGTTCCCGCATTGTGAATTACAAGGATTGACCGCTCTGTGGTCAGGTGCTGAATGGCTACGAGCCTGGGTTAAGAGCTACAATGAAGCATGCTGGGAATTTCGGTCAAGCCTAAACCTATGCCCTTCAGTTCTGGACTCCCCCACCCCAGGGAACAGACCTTGTCTATTTATCCTATCCATGCCCCTCATGATTTTATAAACCTCTATAAGGTCACCCCTCAGCCTTCGACGCTCCAGCCCCAGCCTATTCAGCCTTTCCCTGTAGCTCAAACCCTCCAAACCTGGGAATGTCCTTTTAAATCATTTCTGAACTCTTCTGATAGGAGGGAGACCAGAATTGCACAGTTTTCCAACAGTGGCCTAACCAATGTCCTGTACAGCCGCAACATGACCTCCCAACTCCTGTACTCAATACTCTGACCAATAAAGGAAAGCATACCAAACGCCTTCTTCACTATCCTATCTACCTGCGACTCCACTTTCAAGGAGCTATGAACCTGCACTCCAAGGTCTCTTTGTTCAGCAACACTCCCTAGGACCTTACCATTAAGTGTATAAGTCCTGCTAAGATTTGCTTTCCCAAAATGTAGCATCTCGCATTTATCTGAATTAAACTCCATCTGCCACTTCTCAGCCCATTGGCCCATCTGGTCCAGATCCTGTTGTAATCTGAGGTAACCCTCTTCGCTGTCCACTACACCTCCAACTCTAGTGTCACCTGCAAACTTACTAACTGTACCTGGGGGCATCTAATCAGGTTCTCCCCGGGGGAGCAGACTATACATATGATGGAGAGAAACTATATCCTGTGCTCGGGGAATCTGGGACTGAGACTAACCATTCAGGACTGTCGGATTTTCCATCAGCAACGGGATTGAGGGGTACAGGGTAAAGGCAGCTCCTTGGGTTCTGGTCATAGCTCAGGGATGATCACATCGGCCAGAGAACAGACTGAAGGAAGGGGCTGAATGGCCTCTAGCCCTTGATGAGCTGACTCCCCATCCTCCTCTGCAGCACACTGTCTCTGAGTCTCCCAGCCACTCTGGGCTGCTCTCTGCCTGAAGGGAGCGGTTATCCTGCCTTCCCGATAATCACAGACATGTTCAGACCGTTTCCAGGCTGTGGGTCATTAACCTTCCTCATTTCCCCGTCTATACGGGGGCGGGGGGTGTGGGGAACGACTTCGGGTTATCGTGCCCATGTGGTCACACACGTGCTAGGGTGCTCATCGACCATGAGGTGCATCACAACTAAGCTTAGTAATGAACGATCTGTAAACACACACACAGACACATACAGGCACAGACACACACACACACACAAAAACACAGACACATACAGGCACAGACACACACACACACACAGGCACAGACACACAGACACACACACACACACAGACATACAGGCACAGACACACACAGACACATACAGGCACAGGCACAGACACACACACACACACACAAATACAGACACTCTCTCTCACACACACACTCTCACAGACTCACAGGCACACACACACATTCACACAGATACAAGAGTTTGGAGAGGGAGGTCCAGAGCAGTGGAACAGGGAATAGGGGTGGTGTGGTGAAGGGGTGTTCTGGATGATGGGGGGAGGAAAGGCACGTTGTTCCAAATAGGTGGACATCTGGGATACTTGCGAGTGGAATGTCTCCTCGTCCGAGCAGATGCGGGGGTGGAATTGGGAGAATGGGATGCAGTTCTTGCAGGATACTGGGTGGGGGGAGGTGTAGTCCAGGTAGTTATGAGAGTCTGTGGGTTTGTAGTCAATGTCCATCTGGAGACTGTCGCTGGAGATGGAAACGGTGAGGTCAAGAAAGAGGAGGGAGGTGTCTGAGACGGACCAAGTGAATTTGAGGGCGGTGTGGAAGTTGTGGGCGAAGTCAACGAACTGCTCTGGGCAGCCTGGGTGCAGGACGCTACGCCAATGCAGTCATCGATGCAACAGCGGAAGAGTCGGGGCATAGCGATTATGTAGGTACTGAAGATGGACTGTTCGATATGGCCAACAAAGAGGCAGGCGTAGCTAGGACACCTGCAATTTTTTTTTGTTTCAAGCCAACTCCATTGGCTGGGATTGAACATTGTCGTCAGGTTTGGTCAATTCATTGGCTCAGTGCCAGAGAAGGTTCTAGAAGGATGAGCACACTTTGGGATAAAAGTTAGCAGAACAAAAGGTTTCGCAGGAATGACCATTTGAGACCAACAGTTGAGAAGCACGTGCCCTGAAGTCTTTTTTATTCAAGAAGAAAAAAAAACCATGAGGCAAGATCTACAGTGTGAGCAAAATTGGCCACTTGACTCAATTTGGGGTCGTATTTGTTTCAAGCCAAACTAAAATAGTTATAGTTAGGGTTAATTGTGGATTAAGTTAAGGTGAGTTAAAGTGAAGTTAAATGAAGTGAGTTGAAGTTGGATGAAGTACACAATAACTATTGTAACAATTGTATGTTTTAGATTGAGTATTGATTCTCTAAGAGTTAAATAAAGAAGGGTTTGTTTGATTAAAGTCTGAGTCGATTCCACGTCTTTTGTCTGTCACACAAGGGAAGAATTTCTTGATTAAAGGACTCCTTTCAGGTAACAATCTTTGATTGACAACATGTCTCCTCATCTCCATCCAAAATGGCCGACTGCTTACCCTGAGACAGTGGCCTGGTCATAGTTTAGACTCTCCCGCGAGGGGAGGGTGGACCCCTCAGGTGGGAATAGCCTTTCAGCTTTGACCCTGCAAGAATTTAATTCATTTCATAGATTCACACAGAGCAGAAAGGGCCCTTTGGCCCATCGAGTTTGCACCAACATAGATGCCAGTAAAAGTGTGCTGATCCCATTTTGTCCCATACCCTTGAATGTTATGATATTTGAAGTGCTCATCCAAATATTTTTACAGAGGTTGTAAAGTTTCTAGCCTCAATTACCTTCCCAGGCAATGCATTCCAGATTCTCAGGCTGAGTGAAAAACATTTTCTCAAATCCCCTCTGAATCTCCTGCCGCTTTCCCAAAGACTGTGCCATTTTGTGGTTGATCCCTCAACCAAGGGGAACAGCTTCTTCCTATTCACCTTGTCCATATCCCTCATAATCGTCCACACCTCAACCATATCACCCCTCAGTCTTCTCTGTTCTACAGTAAACAATCCAAGCCAGGTTAGTCTCTCCTTATAGCTCATCTCCCAAACTCCTAAACTCCAGGAAATTGTCTCCTATCTTACTGGGGGTAGCATGGGGACTCAGTGGTTAGCACTGCTGCCTCAGAGTGTTTGATTCCAGCCTCGGGCGACTGTCTGTGTGGAGTTTTCACATTCTCCCCATGTCTGTGTGGGTTTCCTCTGGGTGCTCCGGTTTCCTCCCACAGTCCGAAGATGTGCAGGTTAGGGTGGATTGGCCATGCGAAATTGTCCCATAATGCCCAGGGATGTGCAGGTTAGGGTGGATTGGCCATGCTAAATTGTCCCATTGTGCCCAGGGATGTGTAGGTTCGGGTGAATTGGCCATGCTAAATTGTCCCATAGGGCCCAGGGATGTGTAGGTTAGGGTGGATTGGCCATGCTAAATTGTTCCATAGTGCCCAGGGATGTGTAGGTTAGAGTGGATTGGCCATGCTAAATTGTCCCATTGTGCCCAGGGATGTGCAGGTTAGGGTGGATTGGCCATGCTAAATTGTCCCATAGTGCCCAGGGATGTATAGGTTAGGGTGAACTGGCCATGTTAAATTGTCCCATAGTGCCCAGGGATGTGTAGGTTCGGGTGAATTGGCCATGCTAAATTGTTCCATAGTGCCCAGGGATGTGTAGGTTAGGGTGGATTGGCCATGCTAAATCGTTCCATAGTGCTCTGGGATGTCTGGGTTAGGTACATTAGTCAGGGGCAAAAAGTAGGTAGAGGCAATGGGTCTGGGTGGGTTACTCTTCAGAAGGTTGGGCTGATGGCCTTTTTCCACACTCTAGGGATTCTATGATTCTCAGTTGCTCCCCAGAGGAGAATCCTCTCAAGTTTGGAGTCCATTCCCCATCAGCCTGCAAGGTAACCCTTCCTTAGATAGAGAGACCAAACAATGCTTCACTTGAGGTTCGATCTTCCCAAAGCCCTATGTAAATGCAGCAAAACTTCCTCACTTGCACCCCTTCACAGTCAGGGCTTCTGCATAGCCTGCTTCATAGGCCCAATCTGCAGTTGCCACGGAGATCCCTACAGCTTGTCATGGAGCCCACAAGGGAGCAGGCTATTCTGGACCTAGTGCTTTGCAATGAACCAGACTTTATAAAAGATCCTAAAGTAAGGGAACCCTTAGGAAGCAGCGATCATAATATGGTAGAGTTCAGTCTGGAGTTTGAAAGAGAGAAGGCAAAATCGGATGTAATAGTGTTACAGTTAAATAAAGGTAATTATGAGGGCATGAGAGGAACTGACAGAAATAGACTGGAAGCAGAGGCTTGCGGGGAAGACAGTAGAGCAAAAATGGCAGGAGTTTGTAGGTATAATTAAGGACACTGTGCAGAGGTTCATCCCCAAGAAAAGAAAGATTATCCAGGGAGGGATTAGACAGCCATGGCTGACAAAGGAAGTCAGGAAATGTATTAAAGAAAAAGAGAGATCCTATAAAGTGGCCAAGAGCAGTGGGAAATCGGAAGATTGGGAAGGCTACAAAAACAAACAGAGGATAACAAAGAGAGTAATAAGAAAGGAGAGGATCAAATATGAAGGTAGGCTAGCCAGTAATATTAGAAATGATAGTAAAAGTTTCTTTCAATACATAAGAAACAAACGACAGACAAAAGTAGACATTGGGCCACTTCAAACTGATGCTGGAAGCCTAGTGATGGGAGATAAGGAAATAGCAGGAGAACTTAACAAGTACTTTGCATCAGTTTTCACAGTGGAAGACAGGAGTAATATCCCAACAATTAAAGGGAGTCAGGGGGCTGAGTTGAGTATGGTTGTCATTACAAAAGAGATAGTGCTAGAAAAGCTAAAAAGTCTTAAAATTGATAAATCTCCTGGCCCCAATGGGCTACATCCTAGAGTTCTGAGGGAGGTGGCTGAAGAAATAGCGGAGGTGTTGGTTGAGATCTTTCAAGAGTCTTTTTCTAAATTCTTCGAAGAGCAGAGTCTGATTAGAACAAGTCAACATGGATTTACTAAGGGGAGGTCATGCCTGACAAACCTGTTGGTATTCTTTGAAGAGGTGACAAGCAGGTTAGACCAGGGAAACCCAGTGGATGTGGTCTATCTAGACTTCCAAAAGGCCTTTGATAAGGTGCCACACGGGAGGCTGCTGAGCAAGGTGAGGGCCGATGGTGTTCGAGGTGAGCTACTGGGATGGATTGAGGATTGGCTGTCTGACAGAAGGCAGAGAGTTGGGATAAAAGGTTCTTTTTCAGAATGGCAGCCGGTGACGAGCGGTGTCCCGCAGGGTTCAGTGTTGGGGCCGCAGCTTTTCGCATTATATATTAATGATCTGGATGAAGGGACTGGGGGCATTCTAGCAAAGTTTGCCGATGATACGAAGATATGTGGACAGACAGGTAGTACTGAGGAAGTGGGGAGGCTGCAGAAGGATCTAGACAGTTTGGGAGAGTGGTCCAGGAAATAGCTGATGGAATTCAACGTGAATAAATGCGAGGTCTTGCACTTTGGTAAAAAGAATAAAAGCACAGACTACTTTCTAAACGGTGAAAAAATTCGTAAAGGCAGAGTACAAAGGGATCTGGGAGTGCTAGTCGAGGATTCTCTAAAGATAAACATGCAGGTCGAGTCTGTGATTAAGAAAGCGAATGCGATGTTGTCACTTATCTGAAGAGGGTTAGAATATAAAAACACCATTGTGCTACTGAGACTTTATAAAGCTCTGGTTAGGCCCCATTTGGAGTACTGTGTCCAGTTTTGGTCCCCACACCTCAGGGAGGACATACTGGCACTGGAACGTGTCCAGCGGAGATTCACACGGATGATCCCTGGAATGGTAGGTCTAACATATGAGGAACGGCTGTGGATCTTGGGATTGTATTCATTGGAGTTGAGAAGATTAAGGGGAGACTTAATAGAGACGTACAAGATAATACATGGCTTGGAAAGGGTGGATGCTAGGAAATTGTTTCCGTTAGGCGAGGAGACTAGGACCCGTGGACACAGCCTTAGAATTAGAGGGGGTAAATCCAGAACAGAAATGCGGAGACATTTCTTCAGCCAGAGAGTGGTGGGCCTGTGGAATTCATTGCCGCAGAGTGCAGTGGAGGCCGGGACGCTAAATGTCTTCAAGGCAGAGATTGATAGATTCTTGTTGTCTCGGGGAATTAAGGGCTACGGGGAGAATGCGGGTAAGTGGAGTTGAAGTGCCCAGCAGCCATGATTGAATGGTGGAGTGGACTCGATGGACCGAATGGCCTTACTTCCACTCCTATGTCTTATGGTCTTAAGTTTCCCACTTGTTCATGACCAATTAAGATCGATAGGCTGTCAAATTAAGTTAAGGTACCACCTTGGAAAGGGGCGTCAAAATTTAGGCCCAGGAGGTTGAGTTAATGGACGTTGTCTGTGAAAGTTCAGACACCGCGCCGTCTGGGTGGAATTCGTGCACTCTCTTGTCACGTGCTGGGGGAAAGGTAGGTAGTCGGCCAATTGCTTTACACCCCTCCAATGTCCATCAGTAGACAACTCAGAGTGTCTTCTGACACATCCCTGCTCTGCGTTGGATGGCTAGACTTCAGCGATGTGTGACCAAGGTGAAGGAATTGACAACAACTGCAACATGCTAATGCCAACAGGAGTGAATCTAACCACCGTCTTTGACTTTCAATGGTGTTACCATCCCTGGATTCTCCACTATCAACATCCTGGGGGGGTTACCATTGGCTAGAAACTCAACTGGACATCCCCTATCCTCCTAAACTCCAGGACATTGTACCCCATCTTACTTGGGAAGGCACGGTGGCTCAGTGGTTAGCACTGATGCTTCACAGCACCAGGGATCCAGGTTCAATTCCAGCCTCAGGTGACTATCTGTGTGGAGTTTGCACATTTTGCCCGTGTCTGTGCAGGGTGCAGTTCACCCTAAACTGCACATCTTTGGACTGGCCAGAGCTAAATTGTCCATAGTGATTAGGGTAGGTGCATTAGTCAGGGGGCAAATGTACAGCAATAGGGGAGTGGGTCTGGGTGGGATACTTACCAGAGGGTTGGTGTGGACTTCTTGAGCCGAATGGCCTGTTTCCGCACTGTTGGGACTCTAATAACATTTTATTTGATTTATTGTTGTCACATGCGCCTCGGTACAGTGAAACGTTTTGTTTTGCGTGCAATACTGGTCGCTCACACCCGACAAAGATCACAGAGTGATAGAACAGAGCGAGGAACACAATATCACGGCTACAGAGAAGGTGCACAGAGAGCGAGGTCAACACTTGAGAGGTCCATTCAGAACGCTAATGTCCCGGGGAAGAAGCTGTCCTTGAAACTGTTGGTACGTGTGTCTCAGCTTCCGTACCTTCTGCCCGATGGAAGAGGTTGGAAGAGATTAGAACTGGGTTGGGCTCTTTGATGGTTTTGGCTGTCTTCCTGAGGCGGTGTAGATGGAGTCAGTGGGTGGAAGGTTGGTTCACAAACTCTCTGTAGTTTGTTTACAATCCTGGGAAAAGCAGTTGCTTTCACAATGCATCGATTAAAAATTAGTAAGAGCCTGTACAGACACCCCGAATTTCCTTAGCCTCCTGAGGAAGTAGAGGCGGTATTTTGCTTTCTTGACTGTTGCCTCACTGTGGGTGGACCGGGATAAATTGTTGGTGATCATCACTCCCAGGAACTTGATGTGCTCGGCCCTCTCCACCTCAGCTCCATTGAAACGGTCGAACTTCCTTGCTTTTTGAAGTCAATGACCAATGATCAGAAACACAGCAACTATAAGAGCAGGTCAGAGGCTAGGAATACTTTGGCAAGGAACTCACCTCCTGACCCCCCCCCCCCCCCCAAAGCCTGTCCCACCATCTGCAATGCACAAGTCATGAGGGTGAGGGAATACTCCCCACTTGCCCCTGGATGGGGGCAGCTCCAACAACACTCAAGAAACTCAACACCATCCAGGGACAAAGCAGCCCCCGCTGGATTGGCCCCACACCCACAAACATCCCCTCGCTCCTCCACCGATGCTCAGTAACAGCAGTGTTTACCATCCCCTCCCTCCCCCCCACCGACGCTCAGTAACAGCAGTGTGTACCATCCCCTCCCTCCCCTCCACCGACGCTCAGTAACAGCAGTGTGTACCATCCCCTCCCTCCACCCACCGATGCTCAGTAACAGCAGCGTGTACCATCCCCTCCCTCCCCCCACCGACGCTCAGTTACAGCAGTGTGTACCATCCCCTCCCTCCCCCCACTGATGCTCAGTAACAGCAGTGTGTACCATCCCCTCCCTCCCCCACCGACGCTCAGTAACAGCAGTGTGTACCATCCCCTCCCTCCCCCCACCGACGCTCATAAACAGCAGTGTGTACCATCCCCTCCCTCCCCCCACTGACACTCAGGGGATGTGTACAATCCCCTCCCTCCCCCACCGACGCTCAGTAACAGCAGCGTGTACCATCTACAAGACGCACTGCAGAAACTCACCAAAGATCCTCAGGCAGCACCTTCCAAACCCACGGCCACTTCCATCTTGAAGGACAAGGGGCAGCAGATACATGGGAACACCACCCCCCTGTAAGTTCCCCTCACCATCCCGACTTGGAATTTTGCCAATTCCTTAGCTGTCACTGGGTCAAGATCTGTCCCAAACAGCACTGCAGGTGCAACGACACCCCCAGGGTCTGCCGTAGTTCGGGGAGGTGGGTCATAATCTCCCCCACAAGGGGCAGTAAGAGATTGCCCGCAATTATGACAAACTTAATGAAACAAAACCCTTACCGATGTTCTGGTGAGAGTTAAGGAGATACAATGCTGTCGGTGGGCCTGGCTGGATTTAAAATGACCAGCCTGGTCTCTGCCCGGTGACTAGTTAGCCTCTTGCTGCAGGGGTTAGAACGTGTTTCTCCTCTCTTCTCAACTCCACTGGTGTGTCCAGATTGCAGGTAAGCCTGGGAGTGTGGTGGAGGCAGGTCTATTCGAGGCATTGAATAATTCATAGAATCATCCCTACAGTGTGGAAGCAGGCCATTCTGCCCATCGAGTCCACACCAACCCTCTGAACGGCATCTCACCCAGACCCACTAACCTATCCCTATAAACCTGCACCTCCCATGGCCAATCCACCCTGACCTGCACATTTTTGGACTGTGGGAGGAAACTGGAGCACCCGGGGGAAACCCACACAGACATGGGGAGAATGTGCAAACTCCACACAGACAGCCGCCCGAGGGTAGCATCGAACCCGGGTCCCTGGCGCTGTGGGGCCTGATTATTTGGATAGGAACAGGTGTGGAGGAAATTTCTGGTGATTGGCAGTTGGCAATGATACACACCTGAAGAGCTAGGACAGGCATGACGGGATGAACAGCCTCAGTCTGCCCTGTAACAATGCGCTGTATTGGTGATCACGGAGTAACACCGTTGTCTAACTCCCTAAATTCTGCTTTGAGGATGATGTTATTTTCTGCAGATGGTCCCTGATTAAAAGGAAGCCCCTGGGTGTTGGGGGAGGAGATTGGAGTTTTCCCCAATCCCCTCTCATCAAGATAACCGTCTTCCCCCATTTATTTCAAAGAGCGGGGAGCTTTTGTCTTTCATTTGGGAAGGAAGGTAAGTGTGTTGTGCCATGAGGTGGTGGGGAGCCTAATGAGCACTGTCTGTCCCCTGGGTCAGGAGGAGATTGGACAGTGAAGAAGGTGTTGGGGGGGAAACAATCTGATTGAGGCGGAACTATAGTTTGCAGCCTCGGCGCTCCAGCCGGACGGCTCAGAGGCAGGCGCTGTTTGCCCGGGGCCGGTCCGCCGCTCTCAGTTCTCCGGGCGGCCGGTGGCGGAAGAGGCTGAGAGCAGGTGAGAGGGAGGTTTGTATTGACCCTCAGGACCCAGCACTGCTAGTTATACTAGTTACTGGGAACTAGTTATAGTTATATGGAACAACTCGTTATAGGGGACGGCCAGTTATGGTTATACTGGTCCAAATGCACCTTACTAATAGTTAAAATGTATATAACCAGCATTACTAGTTATACTAGTTATGGGGAACACCTAGTTAGAGGGAAATGTTGGTTACTTGAAACGACTAGTTATACTAGTCAGAGTGTGCTGTCCCCCTAGTTAAAATGCATATAACTAGCACTGCTAGTTATACTAGTTATGGGGAACACCTAGTTAGAGGGAAATGTTGGTTACTTGAAATGACTAGTTATACTAGTCAGAGTGTGCTGTCCCCCAAGTTAAAATGTATATACCAGCACTGCTCGTTATAGTGAATAGATGCTTATGCTGTTTATAGAGATCAATTAATTATATGGAACAGGTTGTACTAGAGTCACAGAGATGTACAGCACAGAAACAGACCCTTCGGTCCAACCCGTCCGTGCTGACCCAGATATCCCAACCCAATCTAGTCCCACCTGCCAGCACCCGGCCCATATCCCTCCAAACCCTTCCTATTCATATACCCATCCAGATGCCTCTTAAATGTTGTCATTGTACCAGCCTCCACCACATCCTCTGGCAGCTCATTCCATACACGTACCACCCTCTGGGTGAAAACATTGCCCCTTAGATCTCTTTTATATCTCTTCCCCTCTCACCCTAAACCTATGCTCCTCTAGTTCTGGACTCCCCGGCCCCAGGGAAAAGACTTTGCCTATTTACCCTCTCCATGCCCCTCATGATTTTGTAAACCTTTATAAGGTCACCCCTCAGCCTCCGACGCTCCAGGGAAAACAGCCCCAGCCTATTCAGCCTCTCCCTGTAGCTCAGATCCTCCAACCCTGGCAACATCCTTGTAAATCTTTTCTGAACCCTTTCAAGTTTCACAACATCTTTCTGATAGGAAGGAGACCAGAATTGCATGCAATTTTGACTGTACTGTGCTGTTAATTAAAATGTTTACATCACTGTTAGTTATACTGTTTATAGGGATTTGCTGGTTACAATAGTTTACTGCATTCCCTATTTAAAATGTATACACTAATTACTGCTAGTTGTATTAATTAGTGAGTAGTACTCCTAGTTAAAATGTATACAACGGCACTGCTAGTTAAAGGTAACAGCTTTCTTAGACAGGTTCCAAGGTATTGTGTTCCTGATTATAATAGAGCCAGGATACAGGATTCCTCTGGTTATACGTGTTGAATAACACTACACTCCTGTTCAACTATTCTTATGATACTATGGTTCTGTTAATTATACTAGTTGTAGGGTACTGCATTCAGTTGGTCCTCTTAGTGCTAGGCTGTATACACTTAATGGTAAGGTCCTGGGGATAGTTGCTGAACAAAGAGACCTTGGAGTACAGGTTCCTAGCTCCTTGAAAGTGGAGTCGCAGGTAGATAGGATAGTGAAGAAGGCATTTGGTATGCTTTCCTTTATTGCTCAGAGCGTTGAGTATTGGAGTTGGGAGGCTGTTGGTGAGGTCAGTTTTGGAATACTGCATGCAATTGTGGTTTACCTGCTGTAAGAAGGAGATTGTGAAACTTGGGGGAAAAAAAGTGAGGACTGCAGATGCTGGAGATCAGAGTCGAGTGTGTGGTGCTGGAAAAGCTCAGCAGGTCAGGCCGCTCGAAACCGGTTCAGAAAAGACTTACAAGGATATTGCCAAGGTTGGAGGGTTTAAGGTACAGGCCATTTAAAAGGCATCTGGATGGGTATATGAATAGGAAGGGTTCAGAGTGATATGGACCAAGTGCTGGCAAATGGGATTACATTACTTAAGGATATGGTTAGCATGGACAAGTCGGACCGAAGGGTCTGTTTCTGTGCTGTACAAATCTATGACTCTATATAGTACTCTGTCTAGTTCCTGGTGTAGTTCTCCTAGTTAAACTAGTTTTAGGACCCCCGTCTCAGAGTTAAACTAGTTGCTCCTTCTTTGTGTATTAATCCTGTGCTAACAGGCTCTTGATTGTTCGATTAGTTTTGAGACACTGTTCTTGCCAGTTATTCTTGTTCAGCGATAATGCACAATTGGTGGTTGTACTGCGATCGTGCTCATTAGACTAGTTGCAGGATGCTGCATTTGAAATGGTTGTAAATATCGGAGAGAATGCACTCCTTGTGCATGTTGCTCTTCAGTACAATGGACTGACACGGCATAGGAAGAGACCAGTGCTTGTTTTTTTTTGAAAGGTTATAGTATCAGTTCCCCATCTCTACCCCGGTTGTTTCCCAATCCTCACGCCAGTCATTTCCCCCCCCTCCCGCCATGGCTCTGCACATCTTTCCCCTTCATGTATTTCTTCAGTTCCCCTTTTGCAAGTACCTGCTACATCTGTTTCCCTCCCCAGATTACAACAACTTGCTGCGTCAAACGTAAATTCGCCCTGAACTCCCGTTTAAAGCCCCCCCCCCTTCACTTTCTCTGCTCTTAGGAGAATGACTCCCAGCCATTCTGCGTGAACTGAAGACCCTCATCCCTGAGACAGTTCTAATAAAATCTCCTTGCCCCTTTTCAAGGCCTCAATGTCCACCTGGAAGCGAGTGGCAGAACGGAATGGGTCACAGGAATCCAACTAGTGCCTAAGAACAAATAAGATGCCTTTCTGAACTAAAGAACATTTACCAGGCATCTATATGACTTTATGAAGAGGGATGAGGATATTCAGTTCATGCAAACTGTATCCCCACTATTCCCTGCCTATTCTTGAGAGAGTGGGAGCCTGGCACGGGGAGAGGAAGAGAGAGAGAATTGAATTTGCCAGGTGTACCGAGGCACAGTGAAAAGCTTTGTCTTGCAAGCAATACAGACAGATCACACAGAGTTAAGTAGCATGGACAAGTAAATAATAATAAACAGCACCAAAAACAAAAACACAGGTACAGGCAAATGTTAAGAGTTTGTGAGTCCATTCAGTGTTCTAACAACAGGAGGGTAGAAACTGTTTCGAAACCGGCTGGTGTGTGTGTGTGTTCGGGCTTATGAGGGGAGGGTGAGAGAAGGAGTCCAGTGTTGGAGGGAGGAGAGAAGGGGCACCCAGCACTGGTGAGAATGGGGGGAGGAGACAGAGAGAGAGAACGAACTGTTGCACATAGTGTTGAGGTTAGGTGCATTAATCAGGGGAAAATGGAGAGTAATAGGGTAGGGGATAGGTTATTCTTTGGAGGGTCGGTGTGGACTCGTTGGGCCAAATGGCCTGTTCCCGTACTGTCGGGATTCTGTGTTTGTCCCTGGGTAGCTTGTAGGTGGTGACATTGTAAACTTGTCACTGTCACCCTGTACCTCAGTACATGTCGCAATGAAACCTAATTCTAGTATCCGACAGGCTGCCTCTTAAACATTGCAATTGTACCCAGCTCCCATCACCCTCCACACAAAATATCTCGTTTATAAACTAACCCTTGCCCCATGCTAAAATAAAAATCCCTCGCTGACGGATTTTCCCAACGTGGGGTTGTGCAGTGAAGCTTTGAAACCCTGATGGAAATGGTAATTGTGGAACTGCACCTCGTGTCACAACAGGCTGTTCTGCTTTAAGAGCCCTTGCTTTATACTGAAAACTTCCTTTGAGAAGTGTTGGGTCTCGTTCCTTTCGATTTGAATTATTCTTGGAGATTTGAGAATCAACACGGTTTCACCTCTTAGTTCCCATCTCCTTTGATTCTCTGAATTCCATCTCTCTTCCCTTCTCTTTTTGCAGACTGAATTAAATAATTCGATATTTATAGTTTGCCTGCCTTGGTGAGGGTGGGTGTAGTGTCCAGATTTGGAGCGATACTCTGGTAGTGGGTCTAACCAGTGACTCATACACGGATATCGAGATTTACCAGCTTAATGGCTATTCAGATTGACAGATGAGTTGTTCATTTTTGGATGGATTTCATTGTTTTAACTGTCTCTCGATCCTCTGATTCCAACCTCTTGAGAATTCCCCAGTTCCCTTTGCTCCACCAACGGCAGCTCCCTCACCCTGTGTCTTTAACTGCCTGGGACCCTGAACTCATTTGCTCCCTCCCCAGATGTCTCCATCTCTCTCCGGCAGGGCCATAAGAAACATGGACAGGTCTAGGCCGTTTGCCTCTTGCTTCCCCCATTCCACAGGATTGTGACAGATCCGACGTTCCTCATGTCCCCTTTTCCGTGATTCCCCGATTGATCGGGAATCTCTCTCAGCCTTCGATATACGCAAGGACCCTGCTCCCCCCCACGGCTCTCTGTGGTAAGGGTGTTTCAAACACCCACCACCCTCTTCCCTCCCCATCTCCATCTGAAATTGGTGCCCCTTTTATTCAGAGACAGTGCCCCCTGGGTCCTAGCCTCTCCCATGGGGTGGGGTGGGGTGGGGGTGGGGGGGGGGGGGGGGGGAAACACCCTCCCAGCATTGACCCTGTCCAGCCCCCTGTTTATTCCAGTCAGATCCCCCTCTCATTCCCCCAGGGAGTAGAGTCATAGAGATGTACAGCACGGAAACAGACCCTTCGGTCCAACCCGTCCATGTTGACCCAGATATCCCAACCCAATCTAGTCCCACCTGCCAGCACCCGGCCCATATCCCTCCAAACCCTTCCTATTCATATACCCATCCAAATGCCTCTTAAATGTTGCAATTGTACCAGCCTCCACCACATCCTCTGGCAGCTCATTCCATACACATACCACCCTCTGTGTGAAAAAAATTGCCCCTTAGGTCTCTTTTATATCTCTCCCCTCTCACCCTAAACCTATGCCCCTCTAGTTCTGGACTCCCCAACCCCAGGGAAAAGACGTGTGGGCGGCACGGTGGCACAGTGGTTAGCACTGCTGCCTCACAGCGCCAGAGACCCAGGTTCAATTCCCGCCTCAGGCGACTGACTGTGTGGAGTTTGCACATTCTCCCCGTGTCTGTGTGGGTTTCCTCCGGGTGCTCCGGTTTCCTCCCACAGTCCAAAGATGTGCAGGTCAGGTGAATTGGCCATGCTAAATTGTCCCGTATTGTTAGGGAAGGGGTAAATGTAGGGGAATGGGTCTGGGTGGGTTATGCTTTGGCGGGGCGGTGTGGACTTGTTGGGCCGAAGGGTCTGTTTCCACACTGTAAGTAATCTCATCTAATCTAGTCTATTTACCCTATCCATGCCCCTCATAATTTTGTAAACCTCTATAAGGTTATCCCTCAGCCTCCGACGTTCCAGGGAAAACAGCCCCAGCCTGTTCAGCCTCTCCCTGTAGCTCAAACACTCCAACCCTGGCAACATCCTTGTAAATCTTTTCTGAACCCTTTCAAGTTTCACAACATCTTTCCGATAGGAAGGAGACCAGAATTGCACACAATATTCCAACAGTGGCCTAACCAATGTCCTGTATAGCCGCAACATGACCTCCCAACTCCTGTACTCAATACTCTGACCAATAAAGGAAAGCATACCAAACCTGTTCAGCCTTTGCTCACGAGACTATCCCTCCCTCCCAGGGACCCCCCTCTCTCTGAGCTGCCTCCAATGAAATAATATCTTTCCTTAAATAGTGGGACCAAATCCGCTCCCAGTCTTCCGGGTGTGGTCTCCCCAGCACCTTGTCCAGTTTGAGTGAGACTTCCTGACTTTTACACTCCAACCCTCTTGAAACTAGGGCCAGCGTTCCATTAACCTTAAAGCTGAAAAACAAAGAAGCTGGAGATCAGAAACGCAAAGCGAACCCTTCCTGATTCCCTGCTGCCCGTGTGGGGCCAGCTTGCCGTGTTGTGTGCAGGGGGTCCCGCAGTCCCTTTCTGCAGTTTCTCTCGGTTAAAATAACACTTGGTTCCCCCTTCGAAAATGAATGAGTTTGCATTTTCTCTCACGTTGTGGAACTGCAACGGTGTCACAACAGGCTATGCTTCTGCTTTAAGAGCCCTCGCTTTTTACTGAAAACTTCCCTCGAGAAATATTGGATCACGTTCCTTTTCAATTGAATTATCTTTGGAGATTTGAGAATCGACATGGTTTCCCCTCTTACTTCACATCTCCTTTCATTCCCCAAGTCCCATCTCTTTTTTTGCAGACTGAAGTGAACAATTCGGTATTTGAATCTTCACTTCCTGCTTTACGGTCTGCGTGTCTCACATTATACTCTATTTACTCAGGTTTGTGCCCACCCACTTGACCCATCGATATGTCCGTCAACCGTTTGCGTTCCTCTCATCTTCACCACCTACTTTTCCTGTCGTCTGCAAATTCTATTAGTCCATTCACTTCCTCCCTCTGAGCCGTTAATATATGTTGGAAGCATTTGTGGATCTGTCACTCATCCCTGTGGAATTCCACTGGTCACTGATCGCCAATCTGCCAAGAAAATGCCGAATGAGTTTCCTCATTTCTCCTATCCCCACCTTAGTCCAATTCCAAACCTCCAGCTCAATACCACCCCCATGACCTGTCCCACCTGTCACCCCAATTCTGACCCTCCAGCTCATCACCGTCCCCATGACCTGTCCCACCTGTCACCCCAATTCCGACCCTCCAGCTCATCACCGTCCCCATGACCTGTCCCACCTGTCACCCCAATTCCGACCCTCCAGCTCATCACCGTCCCCATGACCTGTCCCACCTGTCACCCCAATTCCAACCCTCCAGCTCATCACCGCCCCCATGACCTGTCCCACCTGTCACCCCAATTCCAACCCTCCAGCTCAGCACCGCCCCCATGACCTGTCCCACCTGTCACCCCAATTCCAACCCTCCAGCTCAGCACTGTCCCCATGACCTGTCCCACCTGTCACCCCAATTCCAACCCTCCAGCTCAGCACCGCCCCCATGACCTGTCCCACCTGTCACCCCAATTCCAACCCTCCAGCTCAGCACCGCCCCCATGACCTGTCCCACCTGTCACCCCAATTCCAACCCTCCAGCTCAGCACCGTCCCCATGACCTGTCCCACCTGTCACCCCAATTCCAACCCTCCAGCTCAGCACCGTCCCCATTACCTGTCAATCGTCGTTCCCACCTATCCGCTCCACCCTCCTCTCTGACCTATCACCTTTTCCCGCACCTCCATCCACCTATTGCACTCTCAGCTATCTTCCCCCCCCCCGCCCCCCCAGCCCCAGCTCCAACCCCAACCCCTCCCCTTCCATTTATCGCCCCACCTCCCTGCCTCATTCCTGATGAAGAGCTTTTGCCCGAAACACTGATTCTCCTGCTCCTCGGATGCTTCCTGACCTGCTGTGCTTTTCCAGCACTACTCTAATCTTGACTCTAATCTCCAGCATCTGCAGTACCCCCCTCTGTCAACTGGGATTGGAGACAGTCAGGGGCCTGAATGTTGTCAGCCTGTAGATGGCAGTCATGTTTCACTTGAAGTCCGTCTCCGAGCCTTCCAAATATTGATCACTGTCAAGGAGTCGAAAGATGAACATCAATAAGATTGTGTCGAGGCTGTACAGGGCATTGGTGAGGCCGCTTCTGAAGTACTGTGTCCAGTTCTGGTCGCCCTGTTTATAGGAAGGGTATTATTAAGCTGAAGAGGGGTTCAAAAGAGATTTCCCAGGCTATTGCCAGCGATGGAGAGTTTGAGTTTGAAAGAAAAACTGGGATTTTTTTTTCCCCTGGAGTGTCGGAGGTTTATAAAATCACAAGGGGCATGGACAGGGTAAATGGCAGGTGTCTGGGGTGGGGGGATTTCCAGACTCGGGGGCATATTTTCAGGGTGAGAGGGGAAAGATTTTTAAAATGAGGTGCAATTTTTTGTTTTGCTCAGAGGGTGGTTTGTGTGGGGAATGAACTTCCTGAGGAAGTGGTGGATAGGAGTACAGTTACAACGTTTTAAAAGATAGTTGGGGTAGGTCCGTGAATAAACAGGGATATAAGCCAGGAGCAGGCAGGTGGGACTAGTATAGTTTGGGATTATGGTCAGTATGGACTGGAAGGGTCTGTTTCCATGCTGTTTGTCTCGATAAGATAATGTACCAGGAAGTCCTGACGCTAATGTCCTCTTTGTGAATTATTCCAGTAGGCACCCAGTGAGCTGCTGTTCCCAAATCTGAAAGATTTGCCACGTATCCAGGTAATATAGTGGGTCAGCAGACGTCGATGAACCGAAACTTGCTTATTCCAGTAACGCAATCGCTTTCAATTTTTATCTCTCGCCTTTGCTTGTTGCTTAATTCAGATTATTGGACCATTCTGTGGTAACTGATGTAAATCTCGCTTTGAATCACTGAGTATAATCTCTACAAAAGCCCATATTAGGATATCTCAACACTTCACTGTCCTCAATCACAGGATGAATGTTGAGTATATGACTCTGCTAATGCGATCCACTCGATTGTAAAGGAAACAAATCGTTGGTTGTCTGTGGGAAGGAATGGTGGGATTAAATGGAGAGAACTTTCAAAAAGTTAGAATGGTCACGATGGGCTGACTGGCCTCCTTGCATGCTGGAGAGCACGAGAGTTGATGTATATTTTGTTCCACAAATCTGGACAATCCAGTACATGGTAGATAATAGACAATAGATAACAGGTGCAGGAGTAGGCCATTCTGCCCTTCGAGCCAGTACCACCATTCAATATGATCATGGCTGATCATCCACAATCAGTATCCTGTTCCTGCCTTATCTCCATAACCCTTGATTCCACTATCCTTAAGAGCTCTATCCAACTCTTTCTTGAAAGTATCCAGAGACTGGGCCTCCACTGCCTTCTGGAGCAGAGCATTCCACACAGCCACCACTCTCTGGGTGAAGAGGTTTCTCCTCACCTCTGTCCTAAATGGTCTACCCCGTATTTTTAAACTGTGTCCTCTGATTCGGCACTCACCCATCAGCGGAAACATGCTTCCTGCCTCCAGAGTGTCCAATCCTTTAATAATCTTATATGTCTCAATCAGATCCCCTCTCAGCCTTTTAAACTCAAGGGTATACAAGCCCAGTCGCTCCAGTCTTTCAGCGAAAGATAGTCCCGCCATTCCAAGAATTGACCTCGTGAATCTATGTTGCACTCCCTCAATAGCCAGATGCTTTACTATTGGACAGCTGGCGAGAGATTCTCAATGTCCCCAAAGGTAGTCGTGTGTTAACTTACATAGAACATTCCAGCACAGTACAGGCCCTTCGGCCCTCCATGTTGTGCTGCCCTGTGGAACCAATCTGAAGCCCATCTAACCTTCACTATTCCATTGTCATCCCTGTGTCTATCTAATGACCATTTAAATGCCCTTAAAGTTGGTGAGTCTACTCCTGTTGCAGGCAGGGCATTCAATGTCCCTACTACTCCCTGAGTAAAGAACCTCCCTCTGACATCTGTCCTATATCTATCACCCCCTCAATTTAAAGCTATGTCCCCTCGTGCTAGCCATCACCATCCTGAGGAAAAAGCCTCTCCCTGTCTACCCGATCTAACCCTCTGATTATCTTATATGTCTCAATTAAGTCACCCCTCAACCATCTTCTCTTTAACGAAAACAGCCTCAAGTCCCTCAGCCTTTCCTTGTAAGACCTTTCCTTCCCTCTATACCAGGCAACATCTTGGTAAATCTCCTCTGCACCCTTTCCAAAGCTTCCACATCCTTTCTGTAATGTGGTGACCAGAATTGTGTGCAATACTCCAAGTGCGGCCGCCCTAATGTTTTGTACAGCATGACCCCATGGTTCCAAACCTTAATCCCTTTCCTAATAAAAGCTAACATACCATGTACTTTCTTAATTTCACACTTTCATTTTAACAAGGAAATTAGTGGTGACACTCCCCTCTCTTCCCCCACCACACCCCCCCCCCCCCCCCCCGACTCCGAATCTCTACCCTACATACAAAGACGTAACCTTTTACAGGAAAAGGGCTATGAATCACATGGTTGATTGTCATTACATTGTTTAAGATGGGCCATTATAATTTTACAAGGCCCGGTGAATGTTCATGTCCTGTGATAACACGTGAATGGATTACAAGGACTGATTATTGCATTGTCCACGATCATGTGTTATTGGGAAGAGATTCAACCAGAAGGGTTTTGCCTGCTCCAAATGGGGGATTCACATCTGAATGCTGATACGGAGGGGAAGTGAGACAATGGGAGCACGAGGCAGTTTAACAGGGTTGTGGCTAAGACTTGTCTGGGGAGGGCAAATACCTCTGTCTCAGGCTACCGGGGAATCCACGTGTGGCTCCAATGGCTTCCTTCTCTGGGATTCAGTCAGCCTCCCCCCGACTGAGATGTTCTGTCTATTCTCTAAGAGGACAGACACGCAATTGAGACTGCAGTGCGTCCCTTTGGCAGTGGAATGTTTAACCCTCGAGTCCCCAGTGTGCCTCGAGAGAGACGTAAAACATGGAAGTGATCCCCCTTGTGGCTTTCTGACTTCCTCACTCGGCTTTGAGCCAGGTTGCCAATGAGGTGGTGTAGATGGTGGTCTGTTGCTTCCTTTGAGCTGTCAGTCTCACATTGAGAGGGGGTGGGGCGGGCGGGGGGAGGGGGGGGTGCGGCGTTCTCTCAGCAAGTCTCCGACCCATGCTTGTTTCCGCAGGATGAGCGTGGAGGACTGGTAGACGGGGAAACATGCAGAAAACGCCAATCATTCTGGCCAAGCCTCCTGCAGAGAGGGTAAGTGGAGAGGACAGCAGCTGGGTGCAGGCAGAGCGGCCTCCCTCTGTTCCCATTGGGACCCGCTGGGCAGGCAGGAGGACTTCAGCACGCTGCCCACCCTTCAGTCACCTGTCAGTCTGGGCACCACACCTCCGAAAGGCCAGCAGAGCACCTTCACGTTTCACCAGCCAGCGCAGAGTCTCACACTGGACGGAACGGGGATGCACAGCAAGATCCCGTACCTGATAACAACCCGAATCGCTCTTTTTCTCTTTTACCCCTTCGTCCATTGTTCCTGTGGTTGTGGTTGTGTTCGCCGAGCTGGGAATTTGTGTTGCAAACATTTCGTCCCCTGTCTAGGTGACATCCTCAGAGCTTGGGAGCCTCCTCTGAAGCACTTCTGTGATCTTTCCTCCGGCATTTATAGTGGCCTGTCTCTGTCGCTTCCGGTTGTCAGTTCGAGCTGTCCGCTGTAGTGGCCGGTATATTGGGTCCAGGTCAATGTGTTTGTTGATAGTCTGTGGATAAGTGCCATGCCTCTAGGAATTCCCTGGCTGTTCTCTGTTTGGCTTGCCCTATAATGGTAGTGTTGTCCCAGTCGAATACATGTTGCTTGTCGTCTGCGTGTGTGGCTACTAAGGATAGCTGGTCGTGTCGTTTCGTGGCTAGGTGGTGTTCATGGATACGGATCGTTAGCTGTCTTCCTGTTTGTCCGATTGTAGTGTTTTGTGTTGTCCTTGCATTATAGGACAAGCCAAACAGAGAACAGCCAGGGAATTCCTCGAGGCATGGCATTCATCCACAGACTCTATCAACAAACGCATCGACCTGGACCCAATATACCGGCCACTACAGCGGACAGCTCGAACTGACAACCGGAAGCGACAGAGACAGGCCACTATAAATGCTGGAGGAAACAGCACAGAAGCGCTTCACAGGAGGCTCCCAAGCACTGAGGATGTCACCGAGACAGGGGACGAAACGTTTGCAAGACAAATTCCCAGCTCGGCGAACAGAACCACAACAACGAGCACCCGAGCTACAAATCTTCTCCCAAACTTTGAACAGTGTTCATGTGCTGTCGTGGTGTTGCTGGGGAGAGTGACGTTTGTTAACCGCTCCCTTGCGAAGGTGGGGCCGAGCTGCCTCCTTGAACTCCTGCAGTCCATGTGCTGTGGGTAGATTCCAGATGCCCCTTGGGGAGGGAATTCTGGGATTGTGACCCAGCCACACTGAAGGAATGGCCGATATATCTCCAAGTCGGGTTGGTGAGGGGCTCAGAGGGGAACTTGCATGGGGCTGGTGTTCCCATGTATCTGCCGCCCTTGTCTTTCTGGCTGGTAGAGGGTTTGGAAGGTGCTATCTGAGGTGAATTTTGCAGTGCATCTCGTAGTCGGTACGCTGTTACTGAGCATCAGTGGGGGAAGGGAGGGGATGGTACACACTGCTGTTACTGAGCGTCAGTGGGGGGGGGAGGGGATGGTACACACTGCTGTTACTGAGCGTCGGTGGGGGGAGGGAGGGGATGGTACACACTGCTGTTACTGAGGGTCGGTGGGGGGAGGGAGGGGATGGTACACACTGCTGTTACTGAGGGTCGGTGGGGGGAGGGAGGGGATGGTACACACTGCTGTTACTGAGGGTCGGTGGGGGTAGGGAGGGGATGGAACACACTGCTGTTACTGAGCGTCGGTGGGGGGAGGGAGGGGATGGTACACACTGCTGTTACTGAGCGTCGGTGGGGGGAGCGAGGGGTTGTTTGTGGGTGTGGGGCCAATCCAGCGGGGGGCTGCTTTGTCCCTGGATGGTGTTGAGTTTCTTGAGTGTTGTTGGAGTTGTCCCCCATCCAGGGGCAAGTGGGGAGTATTCCATCACTTTGTGTAAGAGCTGGCTATTATTTAACTGGAGAAAGACTGCAGAAAGCTACACAACAGAGAGATTTGGGAGTGTCATCCGTGAATCAGAAACAAGCTGGGATTCAAATTCAGGAAGGCCAGATGGAATGTTGGCCTTTATTTTAAAGGGGATGAGGTACCAAAGTGACCAAGTCTTTTTGAAAGGATGCAAGGTGCAGGTCAGAGAAGAGCTGGAATCCTGTGAATGGTATTGCTCTCCTTCACGGAATGATCTGCTGGTGTTGGAGGCAGTCCGGAAAAGATTCACACCGTAAAACTCACAGACTCTGAGAGATGTACAGCACGGAAACAGACCCTTCGGTCCAACCCGTCCATGCTGACCCAGATATCCCAACCCAATCTAGTCCCCACCAGACAGTACCTGGCCCATATCCCTCCAAACCCTTCCTATTCATATACCCATCCAAATGCCCCTTAAATGTTGTAATTGTATCAGCCTCCACCACATCCTCTGGCAGCTCATTCCATACACGTACCACCCTCTGCGTGAAACCATTGCCCCTTAGGTCTCTTTTATATCTTTCCCCCCTCACCCTAAACCTATGCCCCTCTAGCTCTGGACTCCCCCACCCCAGTGAAAAGACTTTGTCTATTTACCCTATCCATACCCCTCATGATTTTATAAACCTCTATAAAGTCACCCCTCAGCCTCCGACGCTCCAGGGAAAACAGCCCCAGCCTATTCAACCTCTCCCTATAGCTCAAACCCTTCAACCCTGGCAACACCCTTGTAAATCTTTTCTGAACCCTTTCAAGTTTCACAACATCTTTCCGATAGGAAGGAGACCAGAATTGCACGCAATATTCCAACAGTGGCCTAACCAGTGTCCTGTACAGCCGCAACATGACCTTCCAACTCCTGTACTCAATACTCTGACCAATAAAGGAAAGCATACCAAACGCCTTCTTCACTATCCTATCTACCTGTGACTCCACTTTCAAGGGGCTATGAACCTGCACTCTAAGGTCTTTGTTCAGCAACATTCCCAAGGATCTTACCATTTAGTGTATAAGTCCTGCTCTGAGCTGCCTTTCCAAAATGCAGCACCTCGCATTTATCTGAATTAAACTCCATCTGCCACTCCTCAGCCCATTGGCCCATCTGATCCAGATCCTGTTGTAATCTGAGGTAACCCTCTTCGCTGTCCACTACACCTCCAATTTTGGTGTCATCTGAAAACTTACTAACCATACTTCCTAGGTTCATATCGCAAATAATCCAATATAAATGATGAAAAGTAGAGGGCCCAGCACCGATCCTTGTGGCACTCCACTGGTCACAGGCCTCCAGTCTGAAAAACAACCCTCCACCACCACCCTCTGTCTTCTACCTTTGAGCCAGTTCTGTATCCAAATGGCTAGTTCTCCCTGTATTCCATGAGATCTAACCTTGCTGACCAATCTCCCATGGGGAACCTTGTCATACACTTTAATGAAGTCCATATAGATCACATCTACTGCTCTGCCCTCGTCAGTCCTCTTTGTTACTTCCGCAAAAAACTCAATCAAGTTTGAGAGACATGATTTCCTATGCACAAAGTTGACTATCCTGAATCAGTCCTTGCCTTTCCAAATAAATGTACATCCTGTCCCTCAGGATTCCCTCCAACAACTTGCTCACCAACGAGGTCAGGTTCACCGGTCTATAGTTCCCTGGCTTGTCTTTACCGCCCTTCTTAAACAGTGGCACCACGTTTGCCAACCTCCAGTCTTCTGGCACCTCACCTGTGACTATCGATGATACAAATATCTCAGCAAGAGGCCCAGCAATCACTTCTCTAGCTTCCCACAGAGTTCTTGGGTACACCTGATCAGGTCCTGTGGATTTATCCACCTTTATGCATTTGAAGACAATTCAGCACTTCCTCCTCTGGAATATAGGCATTTTTCAAAATGGTCGTTATTTATTTCTGCACATTCTATATCTTCCACATCCCTCACCACAATAAACACTGATGCAATATACTCGGTTAGTATCTCCCTCATCTCCTGCAGCTCCACACGTAGGCCGCCTCGCTGATCTTTGAGGGGCCCTAACCCCTCTTAAGTTACTCTTTTTTATTCTTAAAAGTATGGAGGGACTGTGCTACGAGGGGAGGTTGAATGGTTTGGGCCTGTCCTCACTGGAAAAATTGAAGAAATAAAACATACAAGATACCTCAGGGACTGGGTGGGGGTGGGGAGGATGTGGGTTGGGTTCCCCTTTGTGAGAGAGTCTCAGACTGGGGGAGTAATCTCAGAACATAAAGGGGTCGCCTGTTTAAGGCAGAGACGAGGGGGGATCTTCTTCCCTAAACGCGGAGAATGCATGGAATTCCTTACCACTGTCGAGTCTGGGTCGTTGAGTGTGTTCAAGGCCGAGACAGAGTTTAATGAGTGAGGGAAATGAGGGGTTATGCGGGGAGCAGGGCCGAGCAGGGATTTGGAGTCGAGGAGGATCCTAGATCAGCCGTGATCTCGTTGAAAGGGGGAGCAGACTCGATGGGCCGAATGGCCAACCACTGCTGTCTTGCAGACAGGCATTTGGGAGTCGGGAGGTGAGTTGCCTGCCGCGGGATTTGAATTGTAGACTCTCAGACTCTCGAGGTGGGAAAGAGAGACGGACAGTGGCAGAATCCCATTGGTGGGGACGACTCAACATGGTCAGGGGCTGTGGAGAAAGGAGTGTTTCCTTTGATGTTTTGTCCTGATGCTGTGTCTTCTCTTCCCCACCCAGGGCAGTAAGGCAGTGCCCACCCCTCCTCTGCCTGCTGCCAATGCCAGCGAGAAGCCCATCGTGCTGATGAAGGCGAGGGAAGACGGCAAACCCACAGCAACGGGAGACGGTACCTCACAGGTTCCAGCTTCTTCAGGGAAGGCCGAGAGGGAGTACCAGCGGCCGACCCAACCCGTCTACCAGATCCAGAACCGGGGCATGGCCCAGTCTGCGCCGAGCACCAACGTCGACCGTGAGTCTACTCTGCACACCATCACACCGTTCGGCCCCTCTCCTCCATGTTGGTGTCCATGCTCCACACCTCCGACTCTTTCCCCCCCCCACAACGCCCTCCTGCTGTTTCCTACCTCCCTCGCTTTATCCTCCCTCATCAAGATGGTTCACCCCGTCGACAGGTCGAGGTGAATGTGTGGGGCCGAGGCTGGGCCAGGCGCGGGGAGCTTGGAGAGGCCACATCTGGACCATCCCCTGGGGAGAGAGGGGGATGAGGAGAGAGACGGTCCATTCCCCACTCCGGGGAGAGAGGGGGGATGAGGAGAGAGACGGTCCATTCCCCACTCCGGGGAGAGAGGGGGGATGAGGAGAGAGACGGTCCATTTATCCCCCCGGGGAGAGAGGGGGATGAGGAGAGAGACGGTCCATTCCCCACTCCGGGGAGAGAGGGGGGATGAGGAGAGAGACGGTCCATTCCCCACTCCGGGGAGAGAGGGGGGATGAGGAGAGAGACGGTCCATTCCCCACTCCGGGGAGAGAGGGGGGATGAGGAGAGAGACGGTCCATTCCCCACTCCGGGGAGAGAGGGGGGATGAGGAGAGAGACGGTCCATTCCTCCCTGGGAGGGGGAGGGGAAGGGAGATGGTCTGTTCCCATCCCACCCCGGGGAGAGAGGAGGAGGGGGAGGGGGAGGGGGAGGGAGACGGTCCATTCCCACCCCCAACCCCGGGGAGAGAGGAGGAGGGGGGAAGGGGGGAAGGGAGACGGTCTGTTCAACCCCTCCCCCCCACCCCCCTCCGGGGAGATGAGGGGGAGTGAGACGCTCCGTTCCCACCCCCCCTTGGGGATTGGCTGGGGATTTGTTTTGAGTCGATGTGGCGTGTCTGTTCCCCCCCCTCCATGGGGGGAGGGGGTCTGGGGGTTTGTTTTGAGGTAGACGTGGTGTTTCTGCCCCCCCCCGCCCCCAGGGTTTGTTGAGGGTGACTCTGAGAGTCTGGGTCCTGCGAGCGGCTGCTGGGTTAAAGGTCCCAGTTCCTGTTCCCCAAGTGACACTCTGACCCCTTTCCTTCCCCAGCTGTGATTGGCCAGGCCAAGCTGCACCCTCCCGAGAGGATGAAACACTCCATCAAACTGGTCGACGACCAGCTGAACTGGTGTGACAGTGCCATGGAGGTAGGTGCGCCAGCCCTCACCCGCTACAACAAGAAGGTGTGTTTGCATAGCAGCCCCCCCCCCCGCAGCAAATGCCCCCCTGCTGCTCCACATGACGGGCGGGGGGTCGGGCAGTGCAGCTTTCACTAGCTCAGGTGTGACTCAGCAATGGGGATCTGAAACCCAGGCCCAGAGCTTGGGTTATCCAGCATCTCTTCAGAGAGAGAGAGATGGGGAGAGAGCGAGAGAGAGATGGAGAAGTTCAGGGAGGGATTTCCAGAGCTCAGAGTCCTGGGACAGTGACGATGCAGCACTGGGAATTGGGGAATGCTTGGGATTCCAGGGTTGGAGGGTGTGACAGAGATAGGGAGGGGGGTGTAGGGGCTGGAGGGGGGTTACAGAGATAGGGAGGGGGGTGTAGGGGCTGGAGGGGGGTTACAGAGATAGGGAGGGGGGTGTAGGGGCTGGAGGGGGGTTACAGAGATAGGGAGGGGGGTGTAGGGGCTGGAGGGGGGGTTACAGAGATAGGGAGGGGGTGTAGGGGCTGGAGGGGGGGTTACAGAGATAGGGAGGGGGTGTAGGGGCTGGAGGGGGGTTACAGAGATAGGGAGGGGGGTGTAGGGGCTGGAGGGGGGTTACAGAGATAGGGAGGGGGGTGTAGGGGCTGGAGGGGGGTTACAGAGATAGGGAGGGGGGTGTAGGGGCTGGAGGGGGGTTACAGAGATAGGGAGGGGGGTGTAGGGGCTGGAGGGGGTGACGGGGTTAGGGAGGGGTGAGTGGGCGGGTGGAACACCGTGTTGCCGCGTGGCCCCCTCGCCCCTGACTCTGGTGAGTTGACTCTCGGTTGCTGTGGTATTGTCTCTGACCCCTTTTGCACTTCCTTTTTGACCTGTGTCTGAGGAATGTGAAGCTCTCGTTCAGCCTCCTGTCCAGCTTGAGTCAGCACCACCTCCATCTCGGGATCGGCTTCCTACGGAAGTTTATGCGTAAAAATCAGGGTTTGAGCTTTGTCCAGTGTCCAAAAGGGAAGGGCCAAGACAAACAAGTGAAAGGTTCATTCCACTGAGTGACTGAGCGAGGGGGTTTATCAGGGAACTGATAAAGGGACAACAGTTTCATTAAAGAGCCTTATCAGAGTGCGCACTACCTCACCACAGCCAACATTGCTCATAAATACTGGCCCAGCCAGCGACATTCACATCCTGTGACTGAATAAAGGAAAACAAAAAGAAAATAGTGGTGCTTGGAACAAATCATGAAGAGCAGAGATTACTCCTGGCCCAAAGGAAAACTTTAGGAGTCACAAAGTTGTACGGCACAGAAACAGGCCCTTCATACCAACCAGTTCTCCGAAATTAATCTAATCCCACTAGCCAGCACCCGGCCCATATCCCTCCAAACCCTTCCTATTCATATACCCATCCAAATGCCTCTTAACTGTTGTAATTGTACCAGCCTCCACCACATCCTCTGGCAGCTCATTCCATACACGTACCACCCTCTGGGTGAAAAAGTTGCCACTTAGCTCTCTTTTATATCTTTCCCCTCTCACCCTAAACCTATGCCCCTCTAGTTCTGGACTCCCCCACCCCAGGGAAAAGACCTTGTCTATTTATCCTATCCATGCCCCTCATGATTTTATAAACCTCTATAAGGTCACCCCTCAGCCTCCGACGCTCCAGGGAAAACAGCCCCAGCCTGTTCAGCCTCTCAAATTCAAACTCTCTGACCCTGGCAACATCCTTGTAAATCTTTTCTGTACCATTTCCAGTTTAATAACATTCTTCCGATAGGAGGGAGACCGGAATTGCACACAATAGTCCAAAAGTGGCCTAACCAATGTCTTTTACAGCCGTCACATGACCTCCTAACTCCTATATTCAATCCACTGACAAATAAAAGCAAATATACCAAACGCCGCCTTCATTTCCATGTCGACCTGTGACTCCACTTTCAAGGAATTACACACCTGCGCCACTAGGTCTCTCTGTTTGACAACACTCCTCAGAGCCCTATCTTTAACTGTGTAAGTCCTGCCTGGTCAGTGTCTCGATTAGAGTGGTTCTGGAAAAGCACAGCAGGTCAGGCAGCATCTGAGGAGCAGGAAGGTTAATGTTTCAGGCAAAAGCCCTTCACCAGGAATGAAGGCAGGGAGCCTCTGGGGTGGAGAGATAAATGGGACGAGGTTGGGGCTGGGGAGAAGGTAGCAAAGAGTGCAGTAGGTGGATTGGGGTGGTCAGTGCTGAGGGACTGTCGGAGGGTCAGTGCTGAGGGACTGTCGGAGGGTCAGTGCTGAGGGAGCGCCGCACTGTCGGAGGGTCAGTGCTGAGGGAGCGCCGCACTGTCGGAGGGTCAGTGCTGAGGGAGCGCCGCACTGTCGGAGGGTCAGTGCTGAGGGAGCGCCGCACTGTCGGAGGGTCAGTGCTGAGGGAGCGCCGCACTGTCGGAGGGTCAGTGCTGAGGGAGCGCCGCACTGTCGGAGGGTCAGTGCTGAGGGAGCGCCGCACTGTCGGAGGGTCAGTGCTGAGGGAGCGCCGCACTGTCGGAGGGTCAGTGCTGAGGGAGCGCCGCACTGTCGGAGGGTCAGTGCTGAGGGAGCGCCGCACTGTCGGAGGGTCAGTGCTGAGGGAGCGCCGCACTGTCGGAGGGTCAGTGCTGAGGGAGCGCCGCACTGTCGGAGGGTCAGTGCTGAGGGAGCGCCGCACTGTCGGAGGGTCAGTGCTGAGGGAGGGCCGCACTGTCAGAGGGTCAGTGCTGAGGGAGCGCCGCACTGTCGGAGGGTGACTCCTTGCGTTCTGATGGTGCGGCGCTCCCTCAGCACTGTGGACTCCTGAAGAATAGGGAGTGAATGGCCTAGTAGTAGTAGTATCACGAAAAGTATTAATTCAGAAATCTGGGTAATATTCCAGGGTCCTCAGTTCAAAGCCAACCACGGTAGACAGTAGAATGTGAATTCACTTTCAAAAAAACCCCTGGGTCATTAGGGTTGGGCAGTAAATGCTTGTATCTTGACTCCCTCTGAATGAATTTCCAAATGAACAAGGCCCTCATCAGCTTCGGAGTCCAGCCAGGCCTTTGGGGCGATGGTCGGAAACTCTTCTGCGCATCCACAGGCGTGCACTTTCCCGCGCACCTGCGCACAGACACGTGCACACACGTGCACCTGCACGCAGACATGTGTGTGCACATAGACACGCACTCACAGAGACACGGGGTATTGGAAGGTGCGGTGCTGTTGAAGGTGTAAGACTGCGCGTGATAATTCCTGAGGCTGAGGTTGAGTAATACTGACCGTGTGCACGAGGGATGGGGGGGGGGGGGGGGGAACTGACTGACGGAGCTAGCTGATGTTGCTGAGTAACCTTCACCCCTGACACCTCTCCTTCCCCCTTTTCAGTTCTTGCTGGACCAGACGGACGTGCTGGTGATCGGGATCATCGGGCTACAAGGCACGGGCAAATCCACCATCCTGTCACTGTTCTCTGCCAACAACCCAGAGGAAGACCAGAGGTCAGGGTGGGGGCCAGGGTTCTGAGGGCACAGGTCAGAGGTCAGCGCCAGGCTGAGCGGTTCTGTATCTGTGGCTGCATGTTGTGTCACTGAAGTGTGAAGTGGCAGTTCGGCCCGTCGTTGCTGCCCTTGCTCTGCATCTGCGCATCATTGCTGAGTGCAAGTCGCCAGCTTTTACTTCATTATACACTTTTTTTTTCTATCCAAATCGACAACCAATATCTCAACTGAACCAGCTCCCATTATAGTTCCAATACTCCAAAGCCTGCTGGATAAACATGTATCTCCTCATGTCACCTTCGCTGTCTCTGCATGTCCCTTTAATTCAATGCTCCTCTTCCCCTACTTCTTTTCTGAACAGGGACAATATGTCCACCAACAGTCAGACACGGGCTCTCACTCCCACTCCATCCCTTCCTCTCTTGGCAGGCAGTAACCCCACCTTCCCCCACGTTGGACATTTTCATAATGAGGGAGTGCCGCACTGTCGGAGGGTCAGTGCTGAGGGAGTGCCGCACTGTCGGAGGGTCAGTGCTGAGGGAGTGGGGCACTGTCGGAGGGTCAGTGCTGAGGGAGTGCCGCACTGTCGGAGGGTCAGTGCTGAGGGAGTGGGGCACTGTCGGAGGGTCAGTGCTGAGGGAGTGGGGCACTGTCGGAGGGTCAGTGCTGAGGGAGTGGGGCACTGTCGGAGGGTCAGTGCTGAGGGAGTGGGGCACTGTCGGAGGGTCAGTGCTGAGGGAGTGGGGCACTGTCGGAGGGTCAGTGCTGAGGGAGTGGGGCACTGTCGGAGGGTCAGTGCTGAGGGAGTGGGGCACTGTCGGAGGGTCAGTGCTGAGGGAGTGGGGCACTGTCGGAGGGTCAGTGCTGAGGGAGTGGGGCACTGTCGGAGGGTCAGTGCTGAGGGAGTGGGGCACTGTCGGAGGGTCAGTGCTGAGGGAGTGGGGCACTGTCGGAGGGTCAGTGCTGAGGGAGTGGGGCACTGTCGGAGGGTCAGTGCTGAGGGAGTGGGGCACTGTCGGAGGGTCAGTGCTGAGGGAGTGGGGCACTGTCGGAGGGTCAGTGCTGAGGGAGTGGGGCACTGTCGGAGGGTCAGTGCTGAGGGAGTGGGGCACTGTCGGAGGGTCAGTGCTGAGGGAGTGGGGCACTGTCGGAGGGTCAGTGCTGAGGGAGTGGGGCACTGTCGGAGGGTCAGTGCTGAGGGAGTGGGGCACTGTCGGAGGGTCAGTGCTGAGGGAGTGGGGCACTGTCGGAGGGTCAGTGCTGAGGGAGTGGGGCACTGTCGGAGGGTCAGTGCTGAGGGAGTGGGGCACTGTCGGAGGGTCAGTGCTGAGGGAGTGGGGCACTGTCGGAGGGTCAGTGCTGAGGGAGTGGGGCACTGTCGGAGGGTCAGTGCTGAGGGAGTGGGGCACTGTCGGAGGGTCAGTGCTGAGGGAGTGGGGCACTGTCGGAGGGTCAGTGCTGAGGGAGTGGGGCACTGTCGGAGGGTCAGTGCTGAGGGAGTGGGGCACTGTCGGAGGGTCAGTGCTGAGGGAGTGGGGCACTGTCGGAGGGTCAGTGCTGAGGGAGTGGGGCACTGTCGGAGGGTCAGTGCTGAGGGAGTGGGGCACTGTCGGAGGGTCAGTGCTGAGGGAGTGGGGCACTGTCGGAGGGTCAGTGCTGAGGGAGTGGGGCACTGTCGGAGGGTCAGTGCTGAGGGAGTGGGGCACTGTCGGAGGGTCAGTGCTGAGGGAGTGGGGCACTGTCGGAGGGTCAGTGCTGAGGGAGTGGGGCACTGTCGGAGGGTCAGTGCTGAGGGAGTGGGGCACTGTCGGAGGGTCAGTGCTGAGGGAGTGGGGCACTGTCGGAGGGTCAGTGCTGAGGGAGTGGGGCACTGTCGGAGGGTCAGTGCTGAGGGAGTGGGGCACTGTCGGAGGGTCAGTGCTGAGGGAGTGGGGCACTGTCGGAGGGTCAGTGCTGAGGGAGTGGGGCACTGTCGGAGGGTCAGTGCTGAGGGAGTGGGGCACTGTCGGAGGGTCAGTGCTGAGGGAGTGGGGCACTGTCGGAGGGTCAGTGCTGAGGGAGTGGGGCACTGTCGGAGGGTCAGTGCTGAGGGAGTGGGGCACTGTCGGAGGGTCAGTGCTGAGGGAGTGGGGCACTGTCGGAGGGTCAGTGCTGAGGGAGTGGGGCACTGTCGGAGGGTCAGTGCTGAGGGAGTGGGGCACTGTCGGAGGGTCAGTGCTGAGGGAGTGGGGCACTGTCGGAGGGTCAGTGCTGAGGGAGTGGGGCACTGTCGGAGGGTCAGTGCTGAGGGAGTGGGGCACTGTCGGAGGGTCAGTGCTGAGGGAGTGGGGCACTGTCGGAGGGTCAGTGCTGAGGGAGTGGGGCACTGTCGGAGGGTCAGTGCTGAGGGAGTGGGGCACTGTCGGAGGGTCAGTGCTGAGGGAGTGGGGCACTGTCGGAGGGTCAGTGCTGAGGGAGTGGGGCACTGTCGGAGGGTCAGTGCTGAGGGAGTGGGGCACTGTCGGAGGGTCAGTGCTGAGGGAGTGGGGCACTGTCGGAGGGTCAGTGCTGAGGGAGTGGGGCACTGTCGGAGGGTCAGTGCTGAGGGAGTGGGGCACTGTCGGAGGGTCAGTGCGGAGGGAGTGGGGCACTGTCGGAGGGTCAGTGCGGAGGGAGTGGGGCACTGTCGGAGGGTCAGTGCTGAGGGAGTGGGGCACTGTCGGAGGGTCAGTGCGGAGGGAGTGGGGCACTGTCGGAGGGTCAGTGCGGAGGGAGTGGGGCACTGTCGGAGGGTCAGTGCGGAGGGAGTGGGGCACTGTCGGAGGGTCAGTGCGGAGGGAGTGGGGCACTGTCGGAGGGTCAGTGCGGAGGGAGTGGGGCACTGTCGGAGGGTCAGTGCGGAGGGAGTGGGGCACTGTCGGAGGGTCAGTGCGGAGGGAGTGGGGCACTGTCGGAGGGTCAGTGCGGAGGGAGTGGGGCACTGTCGGAGGGTCAGTGCGGAGGGAGTGGGGCACTGTCGGAGGGTCAGTGCGGAGGGAGTGGGGCACTGTCGGAGGGTCAGTGCGGAGGGAGTGGGGCACTGTCGGAGGGTCAGTGCGGAGGGAGTGGGGCACTGTCGGAGGGTCAGTGCGGAGGGAGTGGGGCACTGTCGGAGGGTCAGTGCGGAGGGAGTGGGGCACTGTCGGAGGGTCAGTGCGGAGGGAGTGGGGCACTGTCGGAGGGTCAGTGCGGAGGGAGTGGGGCACTGTCGGAGGGTCAGTGCGGAGGGAGTGGGGCACTGTCGGAGGGTCAGTGCGGAGGGAGTGGGGCACTGTCGGAGGGTCAGTGCGGAGGGAGTGGGGCACTGTCGGAGGGTCAGTGCGGAGGGAGTGGGGCACTGTCGGAGGGTCAGTGCGGAGGGAGTGGGGCACTGTCGGAGGGTCAGTGCGGAGGGAGTGGGGCACTGTCGGAGGGTCAGTGCGGAGGGAGTGGGGCACTGTCGGAGGGTCAGTGCGGAGGGAGTGGGGCACTGTCGGAGGGTCAGTGCGGAGGGAGTGGGGCACTGTCGGAGGGTCAGTGCGGAGGGAGTGGGGCACTGTCGGAGGGTCAGTGCGGAGGGAGTGGGGCACTGTCGGAGGGTCAGTGCGGAGGGAGTGGGGCACTGTCGGAGGGTCAGTGCGGAGGGAGTGGGGCACTGTCGGAGGGTCAGTGCGGAGGGAGTGGGGCACTGTCGGAGGGTCAGTGCGGAGGGAGTGGGGCACTGTCGGAGGGTCAGTGCGGAGGGAGTGGGGCACTGTCGGAGGGTCAGTGCGGAGGGAGTGGGGCACTGTCGGAGGGTCAGTGCGGAGGGAGTGGGGCACTGTCGGAGGGTCAGTGCGGAGGGAGTGGGGCACTGTCGGAGGGTCAGTGCGGAGGGAGTGGGGCACTGTCGGAGGGTCAGTGCGGAGGGAGTGGGGCACTGTCGGAGGGTCAGTGCGGAGGGAGTGGGGCACTGTCGGAGGGTCAGTGCGGAGGGAGTGGGGCACTGTCGGAGGGTCAGTGCGGAGGGAGTGGGGCACTGTCGGAGGGTCAGTGCGGAGGGAGTGGGGCACTGTCGGAGGGTCAGTGCGGAGGGAGTGGGGCACTGTCGGAGGGTCAGTGCGGAGGGAGTGGGGCACTGTCGGAGGGTCAGTGCGGAGGGAGTGGGGCACTGTCGGAGGGTCAGTGCGGAGGGAGTGGGGCACTGTCGGAGGGTCAGTGCGGAGGGAGTGGGGCACTGTCGGAGGGTCAGTGCGGAGGGAGTGGGGCACTGTCGGAGGGTCAGTGCGGAGGGAGCGGGGCACTGTCGGAGGGTCAGTGCGGAGGGAGCGGGGCACTGTCGGAGGGTCAGTGCGGAGGGAGCGGGGCACTGTCGGAGGGTCAGTGCGGAGGGAGCGGGGCACTGTCGGAGGGTCAGTGCGGAGGGAGCGGGGCACTGTCGGAGGGTCAGTGCGGAGGGAGCGGGGCACTGTCGGAGGGTCAGTGCGGAGGGAGCGGGGCACTGTCGGAGGGTCAGTGCGGAGGGAGCGGGGCACTGTCGGAGGGTCAGTGCGGAGGGAGCGGGGCACTGTCGGAGGGTCAGTGCGGAGGGAGCGGGGCACTGTCGGAGGGTCAGTGCGGAGGGAGCGGGGCACTGTCGGAGGGTCAGTGCTGAGCTCCGTAGTAGTGTCATGTATTTCCTCCTTATGTCGTTGTTGGAATGCCCTTCAGTTTGTGGAGGAAATGTGAAATGTAATGAAAACAAAGTGTGTTCCAGACTCATTTCCTTGCTATTCTGTTGGAGTCGCGGCGGGAGTGAGTGGTAATCCTGTGGTAG
Source organism: Chiloscyllium punctatum (assembly GCF_047496795.1). NCBI lineage: Eukaryota > Metazoa > Chordata > Chondrichthyes > Orectolobiformes > Hemiscylliidae > Chiloscyllium > Chiloscyllium punctatum. The sequence goes on along the minus strand of NC_092772.1, from coordinate 56,326,714 downwards.
CCAGCCCCCTCCTGGTGTGAGGAAGGGGGGTGGTGTTGGCTTTGCGGACTGGAACGAGCACCGAGCCCAGCTGGAGAAGGAGCTGGAGTTGCCAGGAGCCCTGTGCTCTGCAGTAAACACTGCCCCAATTGTTCCTCTTCATCTGGTTGTTCATACTGGCTGCAGGCTGTCTCTCCTCTTGGCCCTGAGTTTGCGTGTTTTGACTGCGCCGGTATCTTTGCCAATCTGTGTGTGTTTTCCTCTCTCTCTCGGAGAGCTTGTGTGTGTGTGTGTGTGTGTGCAGTTTTGTGCACAGTCACCAGTCTGAGTGCTCTCGTGTTTGTGCATGCGTGTTCACGTCTGGGGTAGGGTGCATGGTTTGTTTTTCTGACTGTGTGCATGTCAGGGGCACATGTCTGTTTGTGGCTCAGTGTGCCAGCTTGCCCGCGTGTTTGCAACATGTGTCTGATTTCTTATGCGTGTGCAGACGTTTCTTGTCTGACTCCTGGCGTTCTGTAGCATGTTGGACCTGAAATGTTAACTCTCCTTTTCCCCCCCCCCACAGTTCCTGCCAGACCTGCTGAGTATTTTCTCCCCCCAGCAATGTCTGTTTTTGTTTCTGGTTTCCAGAGTCCGCATTCTTTCCGTTTCTTTTGACACATCAACAATCTGACGCAGGGATTGAGAGTGTTAAGAATCAGTTTGCAGCTGACTGGAGGGATAGGAGGTGTTGGGGCAGGCCTGGAGACGTGGCAGATGGCATACAACATGGGAACGTCTGAGGTCACGCACTTTGGTCGGAAGAATACTAGCCGAGACTAGTTTCTAAATGGAGAACGGGCTTTGGAAATCTGGAACCTGAAGGGATTTGGGACTCCCTAGTTCAGGATTCTCTTCAGGTTAAGAAGGATGGCTTGGCAGGTTTGGAAGGCAATGTTAGCTTTCCTTTCAAGAGGGCTGAAGTACAAGAGCAGAGATGTCCTGTATAAGGCTCTGGTCAAACCTCACTTGGAGTATTGTGAGCAGTTTTGGGCCCCTTTTCTAAGACAGGGTGTGCTGACTTTGGAGGGGGGATTCAGAGGGAGGGTTGGCGTCCAGAGATGAAGGGTTTGTTGCATAGAGTCAGAGAGATGTACAGCACAGAAACAGACGCTTCGGCCCAACCCGTCCATGCTGACCCAGATACCCCAACCTAATCTAGTCCCACCTGCCGGCCCATATCCCTCCAAACCCTTCCTATTCATATACCCATCCAAATGCCTCTTAAATGTTGTAATTGTACCAGCCTCCACCACATCCTCTGGCAGCTCATTCCATACACGTACCACCCTCTGTGTGAAAAAGCTGCCCCTTAGGTCTCTTTTATATCTTTCCCCTCTCCCCCTAAACCTATGCCCCTCTAGTTCTGGACTCCCCCACCCCAGGGAAAAGACTTTGTCTATTTATCCTATCCATGCCCCTCATGATTTTATAAACCTCTATCAGGTCACCCCTCAGCCTCCGACGCTCCAGGGAAAACAGCCCCAACCTGTTCAGCCTCTCCCTGTAGCTCAGATCCTCCAACCCTGGCAACATCCTTGTAAATCTTTTCCGAACCCTTTCAAGTTTCACAACATCTTTCCGATAGGAAGGACCAGAATTGATGAGTTGTGGTTGAGGACTCTGGGGCTGTACTCGATAGGTTTTGGAAGGAAAAGGAGCAGCAGAGTGGAGAATGGCTGATTGAATGCAGCATACTGAGAGGCTGGGACAGGCTGATGGGGAAATAATAGGACCCGAGGGCACAACCTCCGAGTGGAGGGACGACGTGGACGAATTTCTTCAGCCGGAGGGTAGGGAATCTGTTAAAACAATTCATTCACGGGTTAAGGGCACCGCTGTCTACCCTAGTGTTTATCGCCTCTCCCAGAGGGCAACTGAGAGTCAGCCATATTGCTGAGGGTCTGGAGTCCTCTGTAGGCCCAGACCAGATAAAGATGGCGGTTTGGTTCTCAAACAGATATTTGTGCGCCAGAAGGATTTTTCTGAAAATTGGCAACGGTTGTCGTTGGAATCTTAATGCCAGTTTTTTTTTTGGAAACTGGATTTGCATCCGGATCCTCGGAACGTTATCTGGATCTCTGGATTAACAGTCCAGTGATGACTCCACTAGACCATCACCTCCCCAGTGGGACTCACTGCCACACGAAGCTGTGGAGGCCAAGTCATTGCGTGTATTTGAGACCGAGTTTCCCTAAAGTGGTGTTACCAGTGTCTTGTACAACTGCAACGTGACGTCCCAACTCCTGAACTCAGTTTTCCGAAAATTGAAAGCACCCTGTCTACCTGGGACTGTTTTCCCTGGAGCGTCGGAGGCTGAGGGGTGACCTTATATAGAGGTTTATAAAATCATGAGGGGCACAGATAGGGTAAACAGACAAGTCTTTTCCCCTGGGGTGGGGGAGTCCAGAACTAGAGGGCACAGGGCGAGAGGGAAAAGATATAAAAGGGACCTGAGGGACAACGTTTTCACCCAGAGGGTGGTGTGTGTATGGAATGAGCTGCCAGAGGAAGTGGTGGAGGCTGGTACAATTACAACATTTAAAAGGCATCTGGATGGGTATATGAATAGGAAGGGTTTGGAGGGATATGGGCCGGGTGCTGGCAAATGGGACTAGAGTAGGTTAGGATATCTGGTCGACATGGATGAGGTGGGCTGAAGGATCTGGTACTGTGCGAGTCTGTAGTTACTGGGGGGGCATCAAAAGGTACATGGAGGAAGCAGGAGAATGGGAGTAAGAAGCATATCAGCTATGATCAAATGGTGGATCAGACTCGATGGGCTGAATGGCCTAATTTCTGCTCCTGTATCTTATAGTCTTGCGTGCTTTTCTGTTTAGTGTGTGTGTGTGTGCGTGCGCGCTGGTGTGTTTGACCTTTCACCACCACCACTGTACGCGTTTGGAGCGTGTGCACGTGTTTACTCTGTCTGATGTGTGTGTGTGTGTGTGTGTGTGCGCGCGCTGGTGTGTTTGACCTTTCACCACTACCACTGCACCCGTTTGGAGCGTGTGCACGTGTTTACTCTGTCTGATGTGTGTGTGTGTGTGTGTGTGTGTGTGGTTTGAGCTTGTTGCGTGTGTTCAAGGCCATCCCCTTGAGCGGAGAGTTCTGTGAAAGGCCAGGCTGTTCCCTCACAAGCGGTTTCTGTTTGGTTTTCGAAGGTCGTATGTGTTCCGAGCCCAGACCCAGGAGATTAAGGAACGCGGTGGGAACCAGACAAATGGTATCGACTTCTTCATTACCCAGGAACGCATCATATTCCTGGACACTCAGGTTCGGAGCTCGTGTCTTTTTGATCTGTGATATTGTCCAATGGAGATGACTGATGTCAGTGAGGTCACTGTGTCCCGCGATGGGGTTTGCTTTCCTCAGTCTTGTCTCTTGTGTGTTGGTTCCTGCTCTGTTGTATTTGAGCAGTGGGACAGACGTTAACTGTCATTCTTTTCCCTTTTGCTCCTGCAGCCTATTTTGAGTCCCGCCGTACTCGATCACCTGATCAATAATGATCGTAAACTCCCGCCGGAGTACAGTCTGCCGCACACCTACGTGGAGATGCAGGTACCCCGAGCCCACAGTGTGTGTAAACGGTGCCATGTTCGCTCCTGTCCCCAGGGAGACTGCCCGGCGTACCCACCCACAACGCACAACTCTCCCGTCCTCATCGCTCACTTCCTGCCCCCCCCGTCCGTCTCTGCACACCCCCCCTCCCCTCTGCCCATCTCTGCCCACCCCCCCTCCCCTCCATCTGTCTCTGCCCCCCTGGTCCGTCTCTGCCCCCCCTCCGTCCGTCTCTGCACCCCCGTCCACTTTGCCCATCTCTGCCCACTCCCCTCCCCTCCATCTGTCTCTGCCCCCCCCCCGCCGTCCGTCCATCTCTGCCCCCCCCCGTCCGTCTCTGCCCCCCTCCTCTGTCCGTCTCTGCCCACCCCCCTCCCCTCCATCCATCTCTGCCCACCCCCCTCCCCTCCATCTGTCTCTGCCCCCCCCGTCCGTCCGTCTCTGCCCCCGTCCTCCGTCCGTCTCTGCACCCCCTCCCCATCTCCCGTCTCTGCCCACCCCCCCTCCCCTCCATCTGTCTCTGCCCCCCACCCGTCCATCTCTGCCCCCCCTCCTCCGTCCGTCTCTGCACCCCCCTCCCCTCTGCCCATCTCTGCCCACCCCCCTCCCCCCGTCCGTCTCTGCCCCCCCTCCATCCATCTCTGCCCCCCTCTCCCCTCGCGCCAATTTCCCCCCCCCCCCCCCCACCCCCATACCTGTCTTTCCCCTCCCCCTCCCCCTCAGCCTCCCTCCTTCCCCTTGCCCTGTCCAGTTGGGCAGTGCCCCTGCCCTGCCTGTTGTCTAACATATGGTGTCCCTTGCACCCGCAGTCTCTGCAGATGACCGCCTTCCTGTTCACCGTGTGCCATGCAGTGCTCCTGGTCCAGGACTGGTTCACCGACCTCAACCTGTACAGGTAGGAGCAGCTTGCAGCCCAGGGGAGCACTGACCACACAGGGTGCCAGTTCAGGGGAGGGCACAGTGAGGCCGGGCACGCGCCATATCGGGAGAGACACAAGGGCAAACTAATGGAGGAACGGAGGGAGATGGGGAGAGACGCAAGGGCCAACCAATAAGGGGAGATGGGTGACGGTTGCAGATGGAATAATGGTGGGGAGATCGGTGGGGGGAGACGGGTGAGGTTGGGGGATGGAGTGGAGACAGGAGGGTGGGACAGGGGGTTGGACAAATTCAGTCACAGCCGAGAGAGGGAGAGTAAAACAATTCACCCCAAAGACACAGCATCATCACTTTCGTAGCTTGTCAATGTCCCTCTGTCTCTCTCTCTCTCTACTAAATTAGCCATAGGGATGTGTAGGTTAGGGTGGATTGGCTGTGGTAAATTACCCATAATGCCCAGGGATGAGCAGGTTGGGTGCGTTAGCCATGGGAAATGCAGGATCGTGAGGATGGGGTCTGGATTGGATGCTCATCGGTAGGTTGGCGTGACCGTGAGGGGCCGAATGGCCTGCTTCCACACTGTGTTGGGATTCCTATGATTTCACTCATTCACTCATTTCACGAAGATAGGTGGAGTTGTGGACAGTGAGGAGGGCTGTTGTCGGCTGCAGAGGGACTTAGATATGATGCAGAGCTGGGCTGAGGAGTGGCAGATGGAGTTCAACCCTGCCAAGTGTGAGGTTGTCCATTTTGGAAGGACAAATAAGAATGCGGAATACAGGGTTAATGGTAGGGTTCTTAGTAAGGTGGAGGAGCAGAGGGATCTTGGGGTCTATGTACATAGATCTTTGAAGGTTGCCACTCAGGTGGATAGAGTTTGTAAGAAGGCCTATGGAGTATTATCATTCATTAGCAGAGGGATTGAATTCAAGAGTCGTGAGGTGATGTTGCAGCTGTACAGGACTTTGGTTAGGCCACAGTTGGAGACTTGTGTGCAGTTCTGGTCGCCTCACTTTAGGAAAGATGTGGAAGCTTTGGAGAGGGTGCAGAGAAGATTTACCAGGATGTTGCCTGGAATGGAGAGTAGGTCGTACGAGGATAGGTTGAGAGTTCTCGGCCTTTTCTCGTTGGAACGGCGAAGGATGAGGGGTGACTTGATAGAGGTTTATAAGATGATCAGAGGAATAGATAGAGTAGACAGTCAGAAACTTTTTCCCCGGGTACAACAGAGTGTTACAAGGGGACATAAATTTAAGGTGAAGGGTGGAAGGTATAGGGGAGATGTCAGGGGTGGGTTCTTTACCCAGAGAGTGGTGGGGGCATGGAATGCGCTGCCCGTGGGAGTGGTAGAGTCAGATTCATTGGCGACCTTTAAGTGGCATTTGGATAGGTACATGGATGGGTGCTTAATCTAGGTTAGAAGTTCGGCACAACATCGTGGGCCGAAGGGCCTGTTCTGTGCTGTATTGTTCTATGTTCTATGTTCATTCGAGTGAATACAAGTACAGGCCCCATCTGTAGAGTATCCTGTCACAGCATAAAGCTTCAGTCTGCTTGAATGGTCAGCCTGAGGGAATCCATGTTGTCCCTGGCCCAGGGTAAGGATATATTCCCTGCGGGAGAGTGACCAGGACTCCACACCGTGAATCACTCCAGCGTTAATCCCAGTCTCGCAGCTGCCACAGCTCAGCCCCCGCCCCTTGCTGTCCTGGAACTCCGAGTCCTCTCAGAATTTGGTCGCAGACACATTCCAGGAAATGCTGATCCAGTGGGATATTGGCTGCAAGTCCCAGGTCCATGGGAATGTGGCTCGCTCAGCCCATGTTGATGGAGAGCTGCCTGGGAAAGCAGTTAGATAGCAGGTCCGAGGGGGGAAGAGAGAGAGAGAGAGAGAGAGAGACAGTCACAGACGTGGAGTGGGTGGGGGTGCGAAGGGTGAGGGACGATGATGCGCATTTGTAGAGAGACCCAAGTTGCAGGCATGGGAATCCTTACACACACCAGACACCAGCGATGGCAGACGGATCCTTTGTTTATTGTCTCTTCAGGAAGACGGTGCCTCCGACAGTGCGGCGCTCCCTCAGCACTGACCCTCCGACAGTGCCCACTCCCTCAGCACTGACCCTCCGACAGTGCGGCCCTCCCTCAGCACTGACCCTCCGACGGTGCGGCGCTCCCTCAGCACTGACCCCCCGACAGTGCCCACTCCCTCGGCGCTGACCCTCCGACAGTGCGGCCCTCCCTCAGCACTGACCCTCCGACGGTGCGGCGCTCCCTCAGCACTGACCCTCCGGCGCGGCGCTCCCTCGGCGCTGACCCTCCGACGGTGCGGCGCTCCCTCGGCGCTGACCCTCCGACGGTGCGGCGCTCCCTCGGCGCTGACCCTCCGACGGTGCGGCGCTCCCTCGGCGCTGACCCTCCGACGGCGCGGCGCTCCCTCGGCGCTGACCCTCCGACGGTGCGGCGCTCCCTCGGCGCTGACCCTCCGACGGTGCGGCGCTCCCTCGGCGCTGACCCTCCGACGGCGCGGCGCTCCCTCGGCGCTGACCCTCCGACGGTGCGGCGCTCCCTCGGCGCTGACCCTCCGACGGTGCTGCACAGTTGAGCAGGCAGGCGGGTGACTCTGTGACTGTCAGAGACAGGTGACTGCCTCTATCTGAGGGAACCCGTCCAGCATCTACGACTCCTTTTTCTCTGTCGCCTCCTGTAAACCGTACAGCACTCTGTGATCTCGGAGTTCCTGCAGAGCGTGACAAGAAGTGAGATTCAGGTTAACAAAGGGACCAAGGTGTGGAGAGAAGGGCAGATGTGGACAGAATGAGTGGCATTGAGAGAGCCAGGGAGATGTGCACCGCGACTGACAGAGAGGAGGAAAGACAGGTTAAGGGTCAGACAGACCGACAGCTGACTCCCGGGGATCCACCGCTCAGTGAGGGCATGACCCTGCATCCCCAGCACCCAACTCATTCGACAGGTCATCGCGATCCCTGCCTGGTGTCTGCTGTTCTGGAGGGCGCTCGGTGTCAAAGTTCAGGCTTGGTTGTGTTCCCAGAGGGCAGCGGGTGAGGGGGTACTTGACCCTGAGAGGTCAGAAGGAGAGTGCCCTGTGCCATTGAATAATGACGGGCGACGTTTTCACTTGCTCAGGTTCCTGCAGACAGCGGAGATGCTGAAACCTTCCACTCCCTCACCAAGTCACGAGTCGAGCGGGGGCCCGGGTTCGGACGAAGGGTCGGAATATTACCCGCACATCAGTAAGTACAGAGGGAGCCTCCCAGGTCAGCGTCTGTGACTGAGCTGAGCAGTGCAGCAAATGGCCCTGGGTATCAGAGAGCTGCTTCCATTCAATCAGGGCACACAGGGGCGTGTTACCCAGTCGAGTAATGAACCAGAACAGCTCTCATTCCCCGATTCAGGATCCTGTGAATGCAGGCCGCAACGCTGAGAGTTACTGAGGCTCCCAGGCCGAGGGAGCTGAGGGGTTGCAATGTCAGCATGGAGCTTGCAGTAGCGTGGAGACTGCGGGGCGTATCAGAGGATATCTGGGGAGTGGTTTCCCGAGTCACTCGCCAGGTTTTCAGAGGGGGCAGGAGCCCTCCCGTGAGGAGCTGATCCAGTTACGATTCACCTCGGACTGTGCCCCCTCACCTCCCACCCTCCTGAGCAACACGGTTCCAGCTTCCATTTCCCACCTCATGGGAAAGGTGCAGCTCATCCAGAATGCTGCCCCGAAACCCTCCTCATCTCTGTAAGCCCCTACACCCCCTCCCTATCTCTGTAACCCCCCTCCAGCCCCTACACCCCCTCCCTATCTCTGTAACCCCCCTCCAGCCCCTACACCCCCTCCCTATCTCTGTAACCCCCTCCAGCCCCTACGCCCCCTCCCTATCTCTGTAACCCCCCTCCAGCCCCTACGCCCTATCTCTGTAACCTCCTTTGGTTCTTGCCCCTTGTGTACCCCCGGGGATGCTGAGGGGTGTGTGGGAGTGCAGCTCTGTTGAGGACGGCGTCTCTGGGATGAGCTCCTGGGCCGCGGGCTCTCTGTGCCCCCCGCTCCCCTGGTCCGGGTTAACACCCCCTCAATCCGTGTGGAGTTACAGAGCGGCTGAGGGGCGATGCCAGGAATTGTTCCGTGTCTTTTGAGTCCTTGGGCGCGTGGCTCGATCGGAGAGACTGGGCCTGCTGTCCTTGAGGTCGAGGAGGTTTGAATCACTGAGGATGGGTGGAGGGGGGGGGGGGGGGGGGGGTGAATCAGTGAGCAGATTGGATAAGGAGATACTCTTCCTGTTGATCGGGGTTAGGACCGAGAGTCTGTTGCCTGAGAAACAGTTCTACTAGTGGTGCGCTCCAAAAGGGGGAGTTGGATCATAATCTACAGGGGAAAGGTTTGGAAGGGAGCTGGCCCGAGGGTGAGAGAGAGTGACTCCTGTGGGTACGACCAGCCACCTGCTCTCTCTCTCTCTCTTTCTCTCTCTCTCTTTCTCTCTCTCTCTTTCTCTTTCTCTTTCTCTTTCTCTCTCTCGCGCTCTCTCGCGCTCTCTCGCGCTCTCTCGCGCTCTCTCGCGCTCTTTCCCACCCCTCCGTGGTGCTGTACGTTCCGTGGGCAGCAGCTGGTCCCGAGAGGGTGGGCACTCGAGATATCTGACCGGTTTGGGCTGGCCCCAGTCTCCTGCGCTGTCTGGTTTGACTCCCTCCGTGTTTCCGTTCTGTGCAGTTTTCGTGCAGAATAAAGCCAGGCGGGACGACTTCTGCCCACGCAACCTCAAGAAGATGCACACGGTCATCGACAAACTGATGCTGCACTCCCACCTCAAGTATAAAGGTAACGGGGTTTGACAGGGACAAGGGTGGCCATGGGGGGGGGGTCGGGGTTCATTCCCACATTCTAGCTCCCATTGGAGTGGACTCTCTGTGAGCAGCAGTTTAACCAGCCTGGCGTAGAGGGAGCTTTACAGATGGAGTATAGGAGTTGGGGAGGTCATGTTGCGGATGTACATTAGTTGGGCCACTGTTGGAATATTGTGTGCAATTCTGGTCTCCTTCCTATTGGAAAGATGTTGTGAAACTTGAAAGGGTTCAGGAAAGATTTACAAGGATGTTGCCAGGGTTGGAGGATCTGAGCTACAGGGAGAAGCTGAACAGGCTGGGGCTGTTTTCCCTGGAGTGTCGGAGGCTGAGGGGTGACCTTATAGAGGTTTATAAAATTATGAGGGGCATGGATAGGATAAATGGACAAAGTCTTTTCTCTGGGGTCGGGGAGTCCATAAGTAGAGGGCATAGGGTGAGATGGGAAAAGATATAAAAGAGACCTAAGGGGCAACTTTTCACCCAGAGGGTGGTACGTGTATGGAATGAGCTGCCAGAGGATGTGGTGGAGGCTGGTACAATTACAACATTTAAGAGGCATTTGGATGGGTATATGAATAGGAAGGGTTTGGAGGGATATGGGCCGGGTGCTGGCAGGTGGGACTAGATTGGGTTGGGATATCTGGGTCAGCATGGACGGGTTGGATCGAAGGGTCTGTTTCTGCGCTGGACCTCTCTCTGACTGTTTGGCCAGACGAGTTGAGTTTGCTCGTGAAAGGGCACGGGCAGAATCCTGGCCATGGTGGCCCAGGTAGCGAGCGAGCTGAGTTGAGCCCGTCAGAAACCGGTCAGTTTGCACTCGGCCGGAACACCGTGTCCCAATCGGCACTCCGCACGCTTCGGGAACGCTGCCAGAGTCTCAGCAAGAGGGGCTGGAGGGGATTGACCGGGAGAGGGATCCAGGGAGCGGGGGTGGGGTGGGGGGAGGTGTGGCATTCCCGTGGAGAGACCAGAAGAAGCTGGGATCGTTTCTCCCCCCCGCACCCCCCCAAACAAATTTCGGAGCTGGGAAAGGGTCAGGAGGAGATTGAATCGTGGTGTTCAGAATGCCTGGGGAGGGGGGAATAGGTGTTCAATCGAGTCGATGAGGGAGACCCCTTCTCCAGGTGGGTCAGTCAACAGGGGGGCATGGATTGGAGAGAATCAGGAAGTGACCTCCGAGGAGGTGGGGGAGGGGCTGGATGAGTTGTTGTGATCTGCCGTGCGCTGCCTGGAAGAGGCGGGAGGTGGGGTGGGGGGAGGTCTCTGTCTTCGCCAGGTGTGGTGGGCTTCCGTTGTGGTGTCACCTGTTTACATCCATTTAAACCCCATCGGAGTCCCAATCCGGATTGAACCCAGCCCGGTGTTTGTCACCTCTTGCAGCCGGCCCAACGTTTACTCGTTTCCCGGTCGGGCTGGGTCATTTTGCTAACAGCTTTCCCTGTTCACCTCAGGTACGCTCTCCATGTTGGACTGCAACATCTTCCCTGGGCTGAGCAATGACTTCCTGGAGTCAGAGGTCAATTTGTTTCTCCTCCCGGTGATGGAGAGTGAGGTGGAGGAGAACCTGGTCAGAGCTGGTAAGATGACCATTCCCCGGGCCCTTCCAAACCGGTGTTTGAAAGGAACAATGGCCAGTGCACTGCTCCAAGTCACTCCACTGAACGTTCAGCTCCCTCTACACTGTTTCCCCCCCCCCATCAAACACTCCCAGGGACAGGGACAGCACGGGGTTAGATACAGAGTAAAGCTCTCTCTACACTGTCCCCCCCATCAAACACTCCTAGGACAGGGACAGCACAGGGTTAGATACAGAGTAAAGCTCCCTCTACACTGTCCCCCCCATCAAACACTCCTAGGACAGGGACAGCACAGGGTTAGATACAGAGTAAAGCTCCCTCTACACTGTCCCCCCCATCAAACACTCCCAGGACAGGGACAGCACAGGGTTAGATACAGAGTAAAGCTCCCTCTACACTGTCCCCCCCATCAAACACTCCCAGTACAGGGACAGCACGGGGTTAGATACAGAGTAAAGCTCCCTACACACAGTCCCCCATCAAACACTCCCAGGACAGGGACAGCACGGGGTTAGATACAGAGTAAAGCTCCCTCTACACTGTCCCCCCCATCAAACACTCCCAGGGCAGGGACAGCACAGGGTTAGATACAGAGTAAAGCTCCCTCTACACTGTCCCCCCCATCAAACACTCCTAGGACAGGGACAGCACAGGGTTAGATACAGAGTAAAGCTCCCTCTACACTGTCCCCCCCCATCAAACACTCCCAGGACAGGGACAGCACGGGCTAGATACAGAGTATAGCTCCCTCTACACTGTCCCCCCCATCAAACACTCCCAGGACAGGGACAGCACAGGGTTAGATACAGAGTAAAGCTTCCTCTACACTGTCCCCCCCCATCAAACACTCCCAGGGCAGGGACAGCACAGGGTTAGATCCAGAGTAAAGCTCCCTCTACACTCTGCTATCAAATCCTCACACGCCTGCCCCATGCCTTGCCGGTGACAGCCAGGCTTTGAGGAGTCGCGCGGTGAGTTCCTGACGGCATAAATCCCAGCCTCTGGCCTCCTGTCACTGCAGCAACGTCTGTAACAGCATTCACTGGCCGCAAATCCCCGAACAAACCCAGGAAGTAAGGGCGTGTGAAAGTGTCTCCCCCCAGTCCCTTTGGGGCGACTCTAGAGAACAGGCAGCCAAAGATCACATGCAGGCTGTGAAATATCCAAACAGACCATCACCCTCTCAGAGAAACCAGCCAGAACTCCCCACTGTGTGCTGGACCTTTCCAAACATCGTGCACAACAGTGCTCACTGTCTGCAGTGTTTGAAATCAGACCCTCAGAGATGTTTATAACTACTGAGGTGGTTCTGTTTTTGGGAAGTTGATCACTCGCAGGAAAGGTGGGTACAGGAATGCTGTCAGTAAGTTCCCACAACCTGCACCAATTCCTAGTTTCATGTCCGTTGAGGGATAAGTAATTGTCCCCAGAAAACTTATCCATCCACACTCTCTCCTAACAGTGGCCTGGGGTCCTTGATCATGGCTGCTCAATCAGACCTCGGTTACCTCAGAAACACGGTACCTCGGAGAGAGTGCGGACCTCCCTGTGCCCGGCACCGGATTCATCAACCCTCTCGTTTCCTATTCTCCGCTCAATCCCTGGACCCGAACTTCGAGGGGCTGTCTTTTCAACCAGACCTCGAGGTCAGGAGGAGAGAACAAAATCCCACTGACGCTCTGTTGAAGAGCAGCAAGCGTTGGGGAATAAGTGGGAGGATTCACCCCTGTGTCCTGGGGCCAGTATCTGTCCCCAAATCAGCACGTTGGTCTCTGGGTCTTTTTCGCTTGTGATTGAACAGTACAGTCCAGGCCCTTCGGCCCTCCACGCGTTGAGGGTGGGAGCTGGGGCTGTGTGCAAATTGGCTTTTGGGTCTCCTGCAGGAGCAACTTGAAAACCTAGGAGATAGGAGCAGGAGAAGGCCACTCAGCCCTTCGATAGGACCATGGCTGACCATCCAACTCAGTCCCTGCTCTCCCCTTTGATCCCTTTACCCCGAAGAACGATACAGAGTCATAGAGATGTACAGCACTGAAACAGACCCTTCAGTCCAACCCGTCCATGCTGACCCAGATATCCCAACCCAATCTAGTCCCACCTGCCAGCACCCGGCCCATATCCCTCCCAAACCCTTCCTATTCATATACCCATCCAAATGCCCCTTAAATGTTGTAATTGTACCAGCCTCCACCACATCCTCTGGCAGCTCATTCCATACACGTACCACCCTCTGGGTGAAAAAGCTGCCCCTTAGATCCCTTTTATATTTTCCCCCTCTCACCCTAAACCTATGCCCCTCTAGTTCTGGACTCCCCGACCCCAGGGAAAAGACTTTGTCTATTTACCCTATCCATGCCCCTCATGATTTTGTAAACCTCTATAAGGTCACCCCTCAGCCTCCGACGCTCCAGGGAAAACAGCCCCAGCCTGTTCAACCTCTCCCTATCACTCAAACCCTTCAATATCCCTGAGTCAGCACATTGGGATCTGCGTCTTTTTTGCTTGTGTTTGAACAGTACGGTACAGCACAGGACAGGCCCTTCGGCCCTCGATGTGTTGTGGGTGGGAGGTGGGGCTGGGTGTAAGTTGGCTTTTGGGTCTCCTGTGCATGAGGGTTCCTGTACCTTCTCTTTTCGCTTTGAGATGTCAGTGTGACGATTGTGAGCTTTCTCTGTCTTTCGGCCTTTGCTGACAGTGAAGTTTTTTTCCTTCCTTCACGCGCACACGTGCACGCACAGGGACCGGAGGGATATCTCTGTTCTCACTGCTTCCGGGTTACAAAGGTCACCCCAGCTTCCAGTCTCTGGTGGGCAAACTCAGGAGCCAGATCCTGTCCATGTGCCGGCCTCAGCTCTCACACACCATCCTCACCGAGAAAAACTGGTAAGGACACCCCTTTGGCCCTACGCTCAGCCTGCTATCTCAGTCTGTCGACGTCACCCTCCCTCACTGAGAGCGCGGAGCGAAAGGGGGAGCTTGTTCCCCCACAAGGAGGCGGATTGTGTCGTGGTTTGAAGGGGGAAACATAGAAAACAGGAGTGGGCCATTCCAGCCTTTCAAAGCCCCATTCAATAAGGTCACTTTCTGACCCCACACCCTTTGATCCCTGTAGCCCTAATCTAAAGCCATCTTGGAAACCAGGAATGTTCTGGTCCCAACCAGTGGCTGTGGTAGACAGTCCCATGGGCTCCCCCACTGTTTCTCCTCAGCTTAGCCTTGCCCCGTACCTTGACACCTAGTTATGGACTCCCCAGTCGCCAGGGCCATCCTTCCTGGTGGATAAGGACGTGAGCGAGTGAGGACCTGGGGGGGTGTGGTGGTGGTGGTGATGAAGAGGAGGGTAAGGGATGGCTTAGGTGGCGCAGGAATGCTTCTGGATGGACCGAGTGGCCTGTTTGCGTGCGGTATGTCTCGCGTCTCAGGAAGGTTGGTTCGTCAGCCTGCGCTGTTGCCACGGCGATCCCCGAGTTAGGCTTCCCGACCTCGTAGGCCTCACTGCTCCCAGATGTCATGCGCAGAGTTGGGCGGGATGTGTCAATAAGTGGGTAGGCCTCACGGGACCTGGTGGGTCATTTATGATCCACTCTTCATGCATCGAGTGAGATTCTCAGCTGATTTAGAGGTTGCTGAAGTCTCCGTGACAAGTGAATTGGGAATGTCTTTCAGAAGAAACAAAAATGCCTTTCCGCTTATTCCTTGCTGTGAACGCTGAGTGAGTTGTTAGTGTAGAAGAATTGGACAATGCCAGGGGGAGCCTGATTGGCTGACAGGATGCATCCAATCGGATCAAGCAAGACTACAGTCTCTCTGATTGGCTGGTTGGGGGTGGGTCCTTCTGACTGGCCAGTGTCTGTGGCATGGTGCAGGGTTGGTGACAGAGCGTCATGTCATTGACCGATTGCCGCCCCATCTGTTTCCTCTCGACCATCCGTAACATGTCGCCAACATCATCAGCTCAGCAGTAACCTGCTCAGTGACGCCCAGTTTGGGTTCCACCAGGGCCACTCAGCTCCTGATCTCATTACAGCCTCGGTTCAAACAAGGACAAATGTTCTGAATTGGGGGGGGTCAGGGTCAGAGTCAGAGTGTCAGCCCTTGACATTAAGTCTGCTTTCGACCGAGTGTGGCATCAAGGAGCCCTAGCGAAACTGGAATCGGTGGGTATTGGAGCAAACTTGTTGGTTGGAATCATATCTAGCACATAGGAAGATGGTTATGGTTGTTGGATGATCAGTCATCTTGGCTCCAGGCCATCTCTGCAGGAGTCCCTCAGGGTAGTGTCCTAGGCCCAACCATCTTCAGCTGCTTCATCGATGACCTTCCCTCCATCATAAGGTCAGAGGTGAGGATGTTCGCTGATGGTTGCACAGTGGTCAACACAATTCGTGATTCCTCAGATACTGAAGTTGTCCATGTCCAAATCCAACACGATCTGGACAATATCCAGGCTTGGGTTGACAAGTGGCCGGTTATATTGGTGCCACGCAAATGCGAGGCGGTGACCATCACCAATAAAAGACAGTCCAACCATCACCCCTTGATGTTGCCATCCTCTATCAGCATCCTGTAGGTGCCCATCGATCAGAAAATGAACTGGACGAGAGAGGCTACTAGAGCAGGTCAGAGGCGGGAATCAGTGTGGAAGCAGGTCATCAGGCCCGTCGAGTCCACACTGACTCTCTGAAGAGCATCCCACCCAGATTCATCCTCACCCTATTCCTGTGACCCTGCACTTCCCAGGGGTAATATGCACTGAGCCTGCACATCCCTGGGCACTATGGGATAATTTAGCATGGCCAATCCACCCTAACCTGCACATCCCTGGGAACTATGGGTAATTTATCATGGCCAATCCACCCTAACCTGCACATCCCTGGGCACTATGGGATAATTTATCATGGCCAATCCATCCTAACCTGCACATCCCTGGGCACTATGGGTAATTTATCATGGCAAATCCATCCTAACCTGCACATCCCTGGGCACTATGGGTAATTTATCATGGCCAATCTGCCATAACCTTCACATATTTGGTGTGTCGGAGGAAACCCCACGCAGACACGAGGAGAATGTGCAAATTACACACAGACAGTCCCCTGAAGGTGGGTTAAACCCAGGTCCCTGGTGCTGTGGGGCAGCAGTGCTAACCACTGAGCCACCTCACCCAGGAATCCTGCAGTGAGGAACTCCCCTCCTGACTGCCCCCAAAGCCTGTCCCACCATCGACAAGGCCCAAGGCAGAAGGGTGAGGGAATACTCCCCACTTGCCCCTGGAAAGGGGCAGCTCCAACAACACTCAAGAAGCTCGACACCATCCAGGGACAAAGCAGCCCCCCGCTGGATTGGCCCCACACCCACAAACATCCCCTCCCTCCCCCCACCGACCCTCAGTAACAGCAGTGTGTACCATCCCCTCCCTCCCCCACTGCTCAGTAACAGCAGTGTGTACCATCCCCTCCCTCCCCCCACCGACCCTCAGTAACAGCAGTGTGTACCATCCCCTCCCTCCCCCCACCGACCCTCAGTAACTGCAGTGTGTACCATCCCCCCCTCCCTCACCCACCGACCCTCAGTAACAGCAGTGTGTACCATCCCCTCCCTCCCCCACCGACCCTCAGTAACAGCAGTGTGTACCATCCCCTCCCTCCCCCCCACCGACCCTCAGTAACAGCAGTGTGTACCATCCCCTCCCTCCCCCACCGACCCTCAGTAACAGCAGTGTGTACCATCCCCTCCCTCCCCCACTGCTCAGTAACAGCAGTGTGTACCATCCCCTCCCTCCCCCCCCCACCGACCCTCAGTAACAGCAGTGTGTACCATCCCCTCCCTCCCCCCACCGACCCTCAGTAACAGCAGTGTGTACCATCCCCTCCCTCCCCCCCACCGACCCTCAGTAACAGCAGTGTGTACCATCCCCTCCCTCCCCCCACCGACCCTCAGTAACAGCAGTGTGTACCATCCCCTCCCTCCCCCCACAGACCCTCAGTAACAGCAGTGTGTACCATCCCCTCCCTCCCCCCACCGACCCTCAGTAACTGCAGTGTGTACCATCTACAAGACCCACTGCAGAAACTCACCAAAGATCCTCAGGCAGCACCTTCCAAACCCACCGTCACTTCCATCGAGAAGGACAAGGGGCAGCAGGTACATGGAACACCACCCTCCTGCAAGTTCCCCTCCACACACCCTCCCGGCTTGGAAATATATCGGCCGTTCCTTCCTGGGTCAGAATCCTGGGACTCCCTCCCTCAGGGACATTGTGGGTCTGCCCACAGCACATGGACTGCAGCAGCTCAAGAAGGCAGCTCACCCCCACCTTGTGAAGGGGTGCACCTCTGGACGGGGGGAGGCAGTAAAGGCCGATCCCAATCAGTGAGGCCCAGGTCCCGTGAGAAACTGGGAAAAGAACGTCCAGGAACAATTATTCCACTCCGAGTTGGTAATCGCTGGTGCTGACCTCGCTTCTGCAGATTAGTGTCAAGTTTGATGGATTATCAACATTGATCATCAGCCAGTCCCATCCTCAGGGTGTTCACAGGGATGGGGAGGAGGGAGGATGGGGGGTTGTATCTCCCAGCTATTTGTTATGACTGACTCACATCAGGGATTCATCAGGAAAATTGGCCTCTAGGGGATTGCCATGGCAACCAGCAAACAGGACAGTGATTAACAATGTATTTTCATGCTGCAAACTAACTGAGGCAGGAAGGCAATACCTCCCTCCCTCTGGGGCTAGTGCTGAGGGAGCGCCGCGCTGTCGGAGGGTCAGTGCTGAGGGAGCGCCGCGCTGTCGGAGGGTCAGTGCTGAGGGAGCGCCGCGCTGTCGGAGGGTCAATGCTGAGGGAGTGGGCACTGTCGGAGGGTCAGTTTCCACTGAGACATTAAAGGAACAGCGTACCAGCTCCGTGTCACGGTATTACAGACTGCCCACCTTGAAGTAGGATGATGCAAAACTGTGCCCAGTGACCTGAGCTCATTCCTGAACCTGGAATCACTTGGAAAAAGTGGCACCCTGATTGAGTGGCATCAGTGGGATCTTGCTGTGCAGGTTTTGGCTTCCACTGCACATCCCTCGTGGTGGAGGTGGCATGGTACGATGCTCAGTTGGGTGTGGGTGCGGGCGGGGGATGGGGAGGGGTGACCAACTTGGGCCGGGGGGGGCTGTTGCTTTGCAATCACAAGCTCTTTCCTTCTGTTCCTTCCGGAAGGTTCCACTACGCCGCCCGGATCTGGGATGGGGTGAAGAAATCCTCAGCTCTCTCCGAGTACAGTCGTCTGTTGTCCTGAGGGGGTTGGAGTGGAGGGGGGGTGTGATGCGGTGAACCCCCCCCCCCCCCCCCCCCCCCCCCCCCAACCCCACTCCGTGTGGAAGACCCTGAGGGAGAACCCACTCTGGCCTTCGGGAGAGGGGTAGGAGAGCAGCGTGCACAGAGTGATCCGACTCCCTGTGTTCCCGGATCTTGGCATTCCCTTCTCCAGGAGCGCGTTCCCGTCAGTTCTCGCTCCCCTCACACCTGCCTCTTTCCTCCCCCAGGACTGCAGTGTTGAGGGAACTGGGAGGCAGAATCCCACACGGCCCTTTCGGGGCGGGATATCTCCCATTTTGGGGCGTGTTCCTGAGGCGGAGGAAAGGGGATGGATCGATGGAATGATGTTCGGGAGTTGAGGGGTTCGGGAGTGGCACCAGCAAGTCGCGGGAGCTTGGATGAACTGACCGCTCCATGTCAGTCTTGGACTGGGATCACTCCGTCCTGTCGCGGTGAGCAGCGCATGTGGGAGGGGGTGCGAGAGCACCAACGTCCGTGCTCTCCATTTAACCCCCTTCCAAACATCCCCACCCCTCCACACACACAAACACACCCCCACCCACTGGGGTCATTTTCTCCCCCCCCCCCCCCCACTCCCCCTCGAACTCTGCTCGGTCACCTCTGGAGCGTGGTGTTTCTGAGATGGCTCTCTCACTGCGGGCCAGGAGGAGTGAGGAAGGTTTCGGGAAGGAATGGCCTCTTGAGGCCGTTCAGCCCCCTTCTAGCCCCCCTGGCTCATCCACCATTCATTTGCTCCAAGACCCTTAACCCGTTGGTCAGTATCCCTCCCTTTTCTTGCAATTTTCCTGAAATTCCCCTTGACTCGGGATTGGTGGGGCCAGGGAGAGAATTCTCGATTTCCCTCTTCCTGATGTGTTCCCCCCCCCCCCAAACTGGGAATGGGAAGACCTGGAACTTGATGTGGACTCTTCCCAATGGACACAGAGCCAATGGGGAGAAAGGAGTGACCCGTCGAATGGTTTCAGAGTTGGGAGGAGGGGAATGAGGGGAGAGACAGTGAACTCCCGAGACAGAGCAACGATCCCGTGACACTGTCACCACCCCCTGCCAGAGTGTGGTCAGCTGTGTGTGTTAGAGCAGCCTCCCCCCCCCCCCCCCCCCCCCAGGGCAGCGATGTGTGGGCACACTCTCTGGGTCACACCAAAGCAGTCGGTGTGATTTGTTTCCGAGTGTGGTGAAGGGTCACTTGTTCTCCCACTCTCTGCTGACTCGATCTATTAAAGTTAACGTTTCTGTTTGTGGTTCGAAGGCTGTCTTGCTTTCTCGGGAGGAGGGGGATGGATGGGGGAGTGTGCGGGAGGAGGGGGATGGATGGGGGAGTGTGCGGGAGGAGGGGGATGGATGGGGGAGTGTGCGGGAGGAGGGGGATGGATGGGGGAGTGTGCGGGAGGAGGGGGATGGATGGGGGAGTGTGCGGGAGGAGGGGGATGGATGGAGGAGTGTGCGGGAGGAGGGGGATGGATGGGGGAGTGTGCGGGAGGAGGGGGGTGGATGGGGGAGTGTGCGGGAGGAGGGGGATGGGGGAGTGTGCGTGTGCGTGCGAGGGTGAAAGTGTGCGTTGACTGTGAGGGGTGTGGAGATGCACAGGGTGGTGTGTGTGTGTGAGAGAGAGAGAGGGGGTGGAGGGGATGTGTGTGTATGTGCACAGTGGGAGCAGGAGTCGTGTTACAATACAGAGGTGAACTTTTCTGATACTGAAGCCAAACATCCAGAAAAGCTTACCTTAGCTTTGTAATCTGATAAAGTCTGAGGGACAGAAAACCCCCAAATTGTACTATTGAAGGAAGAATAATATCAATTTATTCTGTAACTCTAAAAGCAAGCATTAAACAACAGCCATTCACAACTCTAAAGTGCTTGCTCTCTCCCCCTAACTTTATAACAAGATGCTGTTCCAAAAAAAAAGCCCGCATTCAAATTACTTGGACTTTATTTCCAAACCACACCAAGGCTGTCATTTCCGGTCTCGTCCTTCTTTCAGCTGTCGACCTCCCTGGGTTGTCTTCTGTCTTTGATGACTTCCTATGAGAAAGGTACCTTTCACAGAGAGTGCTTTGAATGGCCGTCTGTCTCGATGACAGTTACTCTGTCTGACTTTCAAAAGACCTGCTGCTTTATATCCCAAACATCGGGTTGTCCCAATGGTTCGATATTTGCAAAAACAATAAATTCAAACTCGATTGGGTTTTAGTATCCTGGGGCATAATTTTAACTGGTTAAATTCGAATTGTTGTCCAAATAGCCACCAACTCAGGTATCGACTTCACAGCCAAATGTTACATATTTGCGATTTTCCAGTACCCTCTGAGACTGCTAGCTAGTCCCATAACAGGTGCTTGTAAGCTCACCGTGCAAACCAGCATTCACTCTCTCTTAAAAAGTACAGTACGCATCTTCAACTTCATAACAGTAGGCTGTTCGGCCCCTCAAGCTGCCTCTGCCAAATAGTACGATCACAGCTGATCCCATCTTATCCCCTTTCCTGCCTGCTCCTCTTAACCCTCTCACCCATTCTGAATTTAAACACCAATCTGCCGTTTCCAGCGCTAGGTAAGGTGGGGGTTTAGCAGCGAGTGTGAGAGAGTGGTCAGAGCAAGAGGGTGAGGGAGTGGTTGAGAGAAGGCGAGGATTTCCCATCCTGCACCTCTACTCTCAGTCAGGTACCTGCTGCAGTTTTGCACTCCCCCCAGCACACGCTTGTTCCCATTGCCCCACCTTTAGCCGCACAGAGCTGTAAGTTCTGGGATTCTTCCCACTCCCCAAACCTTTTCCCGCTCTCCCCCTGCCACAGCGCACCCACGCGATGCTGCCATTTGCTGTCCTATCCCCGACGTCCACGTGTAGCGCAGGCTGAGACATTTCCTGACGGCTGCGTCTCTAGGGACTTTTCTCAAATGACGAAGGAAGATTCTGCGGCTGGTGGAAATTCGAGATCAAAGCAGAAAATTCTGGGAATTCTCGCGAGGGTCTCTTGCTGGGGTGAAAAATCTGCGTTTGATCATCTAGACTCCGTGACTCTGTCAGAGATGGCTCGAAATCATGTGGGTGGACTCAGATTGCTTTTAAAATCCATTTACTCTTGCATTAATGGTAAAGTCCTAGGGAGTGTTGCTGAACAAAGAGACCTTGGAGTGCAGGTTCATAGCTCCTCAAAAGTGGGGTCGCAGGTAGATAGGATAGTGAAGAAGGTGTTTGGTCTGCTTTATTAGTCAGAGCATCGAGTATAGGAGTTGGGAGGTCATGTTGCGGCTGTACAGGACATTGGTTAAGGCTCTTTTAGAATACTGAGTTCAGTTCGGGTCTCCCTGCTCTGTGAAGGATGTCGATGAAAGATGGTTTGAACACCCCTTCAATAGACATGATGATCTTGGGGACAGATTTTCTGTGATGTATCTCTGCATTTTCCCCTGATATTCCCATCCAACGAACTTTCCCTGCAGCTGCTGTTTCCCAGAGGGAGGTGCCACGTTTTGGATTAATCGGATCACCCATTGGTGGAAAACTTTATCCCTGTCATATTCTCCGTGTCAACCACTTTTCCTTTGTACTTGTCCCGAGAGTAATTAATAGGGGAAAACAAAACTTTCAGTTTCAAAGTGTAGAATCAGTTTTACTCTGTATCTAACCTCGTGCTGTCCCTGTCCTGGGAGTGTTTGATGAGGATAGTGTAGAGGGAGTTTTACTCTGTATCTAACCCCGTGCTGTCTCTGTCCTGGGAGTGTTTGATGGGGAACAGTGTAGAGGGATCTTTACTCTGTATCTAACCCCATGCTGTCCCTGTCCTGGGAATGTTTGATGGGGGACAGTGTAGAGAGAGCTTTACTTTGTAAGTTTATGCTGTCCCTCTCTTTAGAGTAGATTAGATTACTTACAGTGTGGAAACAGGCCCTTCGGCCCAACAAGTCCACACCGACTCTCCAAAGAGCAACCCACCCAGACCCATTCCCCTGCATTTACCCCTTCACCTAACACTACAACAAATTTAGCATGGCCAATTCACCTGACCTGCACGGTTTTGGACTGTGGGAGGAAACCCACACAGACACGGGGAGAGTGTGCAAACTCCACACAGTCAGTCACCTGAGGCGGGAATTGAACCCGGGTCTCTGGCGCTGTGAGGCAGCAGTGCTAACCACTGTGCCCCGGGAAATGTTTGATGGGGCATCAGTGTAAAGGGAGCTTTACTCTGTATCTAACCCTGTGCTGTCCCTGTCCTGGGAGTGTTTGATGGGGCATCAGTGTAAAGGGAGCTTTACTCTGTATCTAACCCTGTGCTGTCCCTGTCCTGGGAGTGTTTGATGGGGCATCAGTGTAAAGGGAGCTTTACTCTGTATCTAACCCTGTGCTGTCCCTGTCCAGAGATTGTTTGATGTGGGATAGTGTAGAGGGCGATTTACTCTATATCTAACCCTGTATTGTCTCTGTCCTGGGAGTGTTTGATGGGGGACAGTGTCGAGGGAGTTTTTTCTTCTTTATTTTCCTCTTACCCCCACACTCCCGCCTCACTGCGGTAGTGCTTATTTTTCCCCAGCCCCCATGGTGTGTGTGCGCAGGTGTGAGACACAGTGAGAGACACAAGGTGCACGAATCTTTATTTGATTACCACCACCAGGAAGCTAGGAAAACACCCGAGGGGCCAGTGACAAGCAGTGCCCTTCACATCAAAGGGCAATGTTGTGTGATCAAACCGTGAAGGGGAGGGTAGGGACTAAATCAAAATAGAGTTGGAGGGGGAAATAATACACTCCACTCCCTGCGGCGCCCACCTCTCCCTGAACGACTCCAGGGTGTCGGTGGACACCGCGTGCTCCTTCTCCAAGGACACCCGGGCTCTAACGTAACCGCGGAAGAGGGGCAGGCAGTCGGCCCTAACGACCCCCTCCATGGCCCGCTGCCTGGACCTGTTTATGGCCAGTTTGGCCAGGCCCAGGAGCAGACCCACGAGGAGGTCCTCCGACCTGCCCTCCCTCCTCCGTACCGGGTGCCCGAAGATCAGGAGCGTGGGACTGAAGTGCAGCCAGAAACAGAGGAGGAGGTTTTTGAGGAAATTAAAAAGGGAGTGCAAACGCCCCACACTCAATATATACATGGTCCACAGACTCCACAGCGCCACAGAACAAGCAGTTGGGCTGGGAGTCCGTGAACCACCGCAACCTGCGGTTGCAGGGGACTGCTGCGTGCAGCACCCTCCACCCCAGATCCCCGAGAGAAAGGGGGAGGACTCCCGCGTAGAGAGCCCTCCACTGGGGATCTCCACCGCCCGGTGGAAAATGGGCACGCCAAGGCGTGTCCGGACGGTGGGTGAGGGAGAAGAGGTGGACGGTGTGCAGCAGCAGTCGATACAGGGCCCTCCTTTGTATATCCCTTAATGGGACAAAATTAAAATTCCGGAGGCGGCTCAGGTTGTGGGGCACAGGCTCCCGCGGGAAGTACGGGACCTTGGGGCCAATGTGAAATTCCATCCGGGCTGGGGTGAGCGCGGACGGGATCCCACCGCACACCTGAGCGTCCTCCAACTGGTGCACTACATCGGGTCCGAGCACCGCCGTTTTAAGGCGTCGGATGGCGGTGGCCACGTACCGGACGTCTACCGCTGCCCTGCTAGCTATGTCCTGCGGCATCGTCCAGCCCAGGCCCCCCGGCACCCAGCACGTCCCCGACCCTGGTCGCCCTCGCCGCCACGGCCCTCCCCTCCGACAGCCACTCGAACCCGCGAGTACGGAGGTGCGGATTCCTGAGCAACGGCTCCCTGACGACAGCCGCTACTCCAGCCGGAGGGTAGGCGCGACGCGATTCGACCATGTTCCAGACCGTGAGCAGGTCCTGGTGAAAGACAGGCAGCACCTTGAGGGCGACCTCCAAACCGTCACGGTCGACGAACAAGAGCTGCGTGTCGTAGTTGAGGTTACGCACCTGGCGGAAAAAATACGTCGCCAGGGCGCACCACCTAGGAGGAGGCTCGACGTAAAGGTATCGCCGCAAGGTCTGAAGGCGGAACGTCGCGACCTGGGTGCGGACACACACCAGCGACTGACCGCCCTCCTCAATAGGGAGACTCCGAACCTGCGCGGTGACCTAGTGCATCTTTTTGTCCCAGAAGGAGTCGACCAACGTTCTCTGGATGTCAGCAACAAAGCCAGGAGGAGGGACCAAAGTGACCAGCCGGTACCACAGCATGGCGGCCACCAGCTGGTTTATGACCAGCACTCGACTCCTGTAAGATAGCACTCGGAGCAGTCCTGTCCAGCGGCCTAGGCGAGCCGAGACTTTGGCCTCCAGCTCCTGCCAGTTGGCCGGCCAGGATTCCTCAGCCGGGCTGAGGTAGACCCCCAGGTAGAGGAGATGGGTGGTGCTCCAGCTGAACCCCCGTAACTCCTCCGGCAGAGAGTCCACCCGCCACGGACCGACCAGTAGTCCGCAACACTTGGCCCAGTTGATCCTGGCGGAAGACGCCGCCGAGTACACGGCCTGGCACTCGCGCATCCTCCCCAGGTCAGCCGAGTCGGTGAAAGTGAGGAGCACGTCGTCGGCGTAGGCCGAGAAACCTCTGTTCAGAATACAAAGAAGTTTCAGAGATGGTGGGTACAGGCCATAAAAATGTTTAGATTTCGATTACTTACAGTGTGGAAACAGGCCCTTCAGCCCAACAAGTCCGCACCGACCCTTCAAAGAACAACCCACCCAGACCCATTCCCCTACATTTACTCCTTCACCTAACGTTACAGCAAATTTAGCATGGCCAATTCACCTGACCTGCACGGTTTTGGACTGTGGGAGGAAACCCACACAGACACGAGGCGAATGTGCAAACTCCACACAGTCAGTCGGCTGAGGCGGGAATTGAACCCAGGTCTCTGGCGCTGTCCCACTGTGCTCCTGGGAGTGTTTGATGGGACACAGTGCAGAGGATGCTTTACTCTGTATCTAACCCCGTGCTGTCCCTGTCCTGGGAATGTTTGATGGGGGATAGTGTAGTGGGAGCTTTACTCTGTATCTAACCCCGTGCTGCCACTGTCCTGGGAGTGTTTGATGGGGGACAGTGTAGAGGGAGCTTTACTCTGTATCCAACCCCGTGCTGTTCCTGTCTCTGGGAGTGTTTAATGGGGGGACAGTGTAGAGCGAGCTTTACTCTGTATCTAACCCCGTGCTGTCCCTGTCCTGGGAGTGTTTGATGGGGGGACAGTGTAGAGCGAGCTTTACTCTGTATCTAACCCTGTGCTGCCCCTGTCCTGGGAGTGTTTGATGGGGGACAGTGTAGAGAGAGCTTTACTCTGTATCTAACCCCGTGCTGTCCCTGTCCTGGGAGTGTTTGATGGGGGACAGTGTAGAGGGGGCTTTACTCTGTATCTAACCCCGTGTTGTCCCTGTCCTGGGAGTGTTTGATGGGGGACAGTGTAGAGGAAGCTTTACTCTGTATCTAACCCCGTGCTGTCCCTGTCCTGGGAGTGTTTGATGGGGGGACAGTGTAGAACGAGCTTTACTCTGTATCTAACCCTGTGCTGCCCCTGTCCTGGGAGTGTTTGATGGGGGACAGTGTAGAGAGAGCTTTACTCTGTATCTAACCCCGTGCTGCCCCTGTCCTGGGAGTGTTTGATGGGGGACAGTGTAGAGGGAGCTTTACTCTGTATCTAACCCCGTGCTGTGCCTGTCCTGGAAGTGTTTGATGTGGAGGACAATGTAGAGGGGGCTTTACTCTGTCTCTAACCCTGTGCTGTCCCTGTCCTGGGAGTGTTTGATGGGGGACAGTGTAGAGGGAGTTTTACTCTGTATCTAACCCCGTGCTGCCCCTGTCCTGGGAGTGTTTGATGGGGGACAGTGTAGAGGGAGCTTTACTCTGTATCTAACCCCGTGCTGCCCCTGTCCTGGGAGTGTTTGATGGGGGACAGTGTAGAGGGAGCTTTACTCTGTATCTAACCCCTTGCTGTCCCTGTCCTGGG
This sequence comes from Chiloscyllium punctatum, assembly GCF_047496795.1. Taxonomy (NCBI): domain Eukaryota; kingdom Metazoa; phylum Chordata; class Chondrichthyes; order Orectolobiformes; family Hemiscylliidae; genus Chiloscyllium; species Chiloscyllium punctatum. Next base: position 56,300,566 of record NC_092772.1, on the reverse strand, counting down.
AGTGTTTGATGGGGGACAGTGTAGAGGGAGTTTTACTCTGTATCTAACCCCGTGCTGTCCCTGTCCTGGGAGTGTTTGATGGGGGACAGTGTAGAGGGAGTTTTACTCTGTATCTAACCCCGTGCTGCCCCTGTCCTGGGAGTGTGTGTATGATGGATTTCCCCTCCCCCACCGTTTGGAAACAGCTCAGCAACTGGAACATTTATCAATTCTGTATACTCTGTCAGGCGTTCCTGAGTGTGCACTGACCTCGTGTGACCTGCCAGTTCCCCTCTGTGACGAAAGAAATGTCATTGTTTTCCAAGTGTCTGAGTCAGGAGTTTGACGAGACAGGTTCCCTTGGCAATGTCTTTGTATTGAAAGTGCAGTGCGTTGAGTCCTCCTTCCTCACCGCACAGCCCCCTTCCCTCTCTCCCTCCCTCCCTCCCTGGTCCTGCCTTTCCTGATTTTGAGGAGGGGTCCTGAAGACTTCTGAGATGAGGCCTACCTCAGCACCTCTGCCTTAGATCTGAGGGAGCCACCCTGAGGGGGCTCTGCTGGGTTTGAACCCCTGAACGTGACGTTGGAAACTCAGGGCGTTGGTGAGCGGGCACAGGACGGGGAGCTGGGTGAATAGATTCCACTGTGAACGAGAGAGAGAGAGAGAGAGAGAGGAGACAGTAGAGAGCTGAGTGAGCCCCAAGGTAGACGCAGGATGTGAGATCAGAAGCCAGTCGGGGGAGAGTGGGAACTTCTGAACCTGCACCTAATAAAGGACAGGGATAAATCCGTGATGGGAGTCCAGAACAAGAGGGCATAGCTTTAGGGTGAGACAGGAAAGATGTAAAAGGGGCAACTTTTTCACACAGAGGGTGGTACATGTATGGAATGAGCTGCCAGAGAAAGTGATGGAGGATGGGACGATTAAATGGCATCTAGATAGGTATATGAATAGGAAGGGTTTGGAGGGCTATGGGCAGGGTGCTGGCAGGTGGGACTAGATTGGGTTGGGAAGGGTTGGACCGAAGGGTCTGTTTCCGTGCTGTACCATCTCTATGACTGTATAAGTGATATAGGGATCCCAGACAGATCTGAACTGGAGGAATATACGCTCTGTAGTGGTCCAACCCCCCGATTATATTTCAAGCCCGTTATGATAGATAAATACATTAAGCAAGCTGTTCAATCTATCAAACAGCCATGCAAGAGAACTGCTTCTCTGAGTGGCTAGAATCAAACTGTGGAAATCAGGCAATGGTCCAGTGGCGTTATCACTTGATAATGAATGGAGAGCCTCAGGAAATGTTCTGGGGACTCGGGTTCAAATCCTCACCACGGCACGTGAGGGAGTTTGACTTTGATTTGATTTATTGTTACGTGTACCGGAGTACAGTGAGAAGCTTTGTTTATGAGCGTTACAGGCTGGTCACAGTTAACAAGGAGGGACAGATGTGAAAAAAAAAACAATCTGAGACAGAGGCAGACAGGTGACATTGCACTGGATGTGCGCTAGATGAGATCAACATTAGCGTGGTCAGCATTATCTGAAGTTGGACAGTAGACTCGTCCGTCTAATAACAGCTGGGAAGTAGCTGTTCCGGAATTTACTGGTGCATGTGTTTAGACCTCTATATCTTGTGCCTCTTAGAAGAGGTTGTGGGAGAGCAATACTGGGATGGGAAAGGTCTTTGATGAATTCAATAAAAATCTGGGATTAAGTGTCCAGTTGTGACCATGAGTCCATTGTCAATTGTCAGAAAAGCCCATCTCTTTCAGTAAAGTCCTTTAGATAAGGAAACTGCCATTCTTACCTGGTCTGGCTGATATGTGACTCCAGACCCACAGAAATACGGCTGATTCTTAACTCTGGGCAATTACGAATGGGCAAAACATGCTGGTCAAGCCAAGAGACGTCCATGTCCCGTTGAATGAATAAAACAAACACTGACTGCTGTTGCACTGTCACTCGGAATAAAAGTCACTGGCTCCAAAACCACAGACCACAGATCAGAAAAAAATGGAACTCCGGACAGACACTTAGTCTCAGTGTAAATCCTGGGGGAGCGCCGCACTGTCGGAGGGTCAGTGCTGAGGGAGCGCCGCACTGTCGGAGGGTCAGTGCTGAGGGAGCGCCGCACTGTCGGAGGGTCAGTGCTGAGGGAGCGCCGCACTGTTGGAGGGTCAGTACTGAGGGAGTGCCGCACTGTGGGAGGGTCAGTGCTGAGGGAGTGCTGCACTGTCAGAGGGTCAGTGCTGAGGGAGTGCCGCACTGTTGGAGGGTCAGTGCTGAGGGAGTGCCGCACTGTGGGAGGGTCAGTGCTGAGGGAGCGCCGCACTGTCGGAGGGTCAGTGCTGAGGGAGCGCCGCACTGTCGGAGGGTCAGTGCTGAGGGAGTGGGCACTGTCGGAGGGTCAGTGCTGAGGGAGTGGGCACTGTCGGAGGGTCAGTGCTGAGGGAGTGCCACACTGTCGGAGGGTCAGTGCTGAGGGAGCGCCGCACTGTCGGAGGGGTCAGTGCTAAGGGGACACCGCACTGTCGGAGGGTCAGTGCTGAGGGGACACCGCACTGTCAGAGGATCAGTGCTGAGGGACTGCTGCGCTGTCGGAGGGTCAGTGCTAAGGGGACACCGCACTGTCGGAGGGTCAGTGCTGAGGGGACACCGCACTGTCAGAGGGTCAGTGCTAAGGGGACACCGCACTGTCGGAGGGTCAGTGCTGAGGGGACACCGCACTGTCGGAGGGTCAGTGCTGAGGGAGCGCCACACTGTCGGAGGGTCAGTGCTGAGGGAGGGCCGCAATGTCGGAGGGACAGTGCTGAGGGAATGTTGCACTGTCAGAGGGTCAGTGCTGAGGGAGCACCGCACTGTCGGAGGGTCAGTGCTGAGGGCGTGCCGCAATGTCGGAGGGTCAGTGCTGAGGGAGAGCCGCACTGTCAGAGGGTCAGTGCTAAGGGGACACCGCACTGTCGGAGGGTCAGTGCTGAGGGAGTGCCGCACTGTCGGAGGGTAAGTGCTGAGGGAGTGTTGCACTGTCGGAGGGTCAGTGCTGAGGGAGCGCCGCACTGTCAGAGGGTCAGTGCTGAGGGAGTGCCACACTGTCGGAGGGTCATGTGCTAAGGGGACACCGCACTGTCGGAGGGTCAGTGCTGAGGGAGTGCCGCACTGTCGGAGGGACAGTGCTGAGAGGACACCGCACTGTCGGAGGGTCAGTGCTGAGGGAGTGCTGCGCTGTCGGAGGGTCAGTGCTGAGGGGACACCGCATTGTCGGAGGGTCAGTGCTGAGGGGATACCGCACTGTCGGAGGGTAAGTGCTGAGGGAGCGCCGCCCTGTCGGAGGGTCAGTGCTGAGGGAGCGCCGCACTGTCGGAGGGCCAGTGCTGAGGGAGGGCTGCACTGTCGGAGGGTCAGTGCTGAGGGAGAGCCGCACTGTCGGAGGGTCAGTGCTGAGGGAGAGCCGCACTGTCGGAGGGTCAGTGCTGAGGGAGTGCCGCACTGTCGGAGGGTCAGTGCTGAGAGGACACCGCACTGTTGGAGGGTCAGTGCTGAGGGAGTGCCGCACTGTCGGAGGGTCAGTGCTGGGGGAGTGCCGCACTGTCAGAGGGTCAGTGCTAAGGGGACACCGCACTGTTGGAGGATCAGTGCTGAGGGAGTGCCGCACTGTCAGAGGGTCAGTGCTAAGGGGACACCACACTGTCGGAGGGTCAGTGCTGAGGGAGAGCCGCAATGTCGGAGGGTCAGTGCTAAGGGGACACCGCACTGTCGGAGGGTCAGTGCTGAGGGAGTGCCGCACTGTCGGAGGGACAGTGCTGAGAGGACACCGCACTGTTGGAGGGTCAGTGCTGAGGGGGCGCCGCACTGTCGGAGGGTCAGTGCTGAGGGAGTGCTGCGCTGTCGGAGGGTAAGTGCTGAGGGAGTGTTGCACTGTCAGACGGTCAGTGCTGAGGGAGCACCGCACTGTCGGAGGGTCAGTACTGAGGGAGCGCTGCACTGTCGGAGGGCCAGTGCTGAGGGAGGACCGCACTGTCGGAGGGTCAGTGCTGAGGGAGGGCCGCACTGTCGGAGGGTCAGTGCTGAGGGAGGGCCACACCGTCGGAGGGTCAGTGCTAAGGGGACACCGCACTGTCGGAGGGTCAGTGCTGAGGGAGTGCCGCACTGTCGGAGGGACAGTGCTGAGAGGACACCGCACTGTCGGAGGGTCAGTGCTGAGGGAGAGCCGCACTGTCAGAGGGTCAGTGCTGAGGGAGCGCCGCACTGTCGGAGGGTCAGTGCTGAGGGAGTGCCGCACTGTCGGAGGGTCAGTGCTGAGGGAGTGGGCACTGTCAGAGGGTCAGTGCTGAGGGAGCGCCGCAATGTCGGAGGGTCAGTGCTGAGGGAGGGCCGCACTGTCGGAGGGTCAGTGCTGAGGGAGTGCCGCACTGTCGGAGGGTCAGTGCTAAGGGGACACCGCACTGTCGGAGGGTCAGTGCTGAGGGAGTGCCGCACTGTCGAAGGGACAGTGCTGAGAGGACACTGCACTGTCGGAGTGTCAGTGCTGAGGGAGGGCCGCACTGTCGGAGGGTCAGTGCTGAGGGAGTGCTGCGCTGTCGGAGGGTCAGTGCTGAGGGGACACCGCATTGTCGGAGGGTAAGTGCTGAGGGAGCGCCGCCCTGTCAGAGGGTCAGTGCTGAGGGAGCGCCGCACTGTCGGAGGGTCAGTGCTGAGGGAGTGGGCACTGTCGGAGGGTCAGTGCTGAGGGAGAGCCGCACTGTCGGAGGGTCAGTGCTGAGGGGACACCGCATTGTCGGAGGGTAAGTGCTGAGGGAGTGCCGCACTGTCGGAGGGCCAGTGCTGAGGGAGGGCTGCACTGTCGGAGGGTCAGTGCTGAGGGAGCGCCGCACTGTCAGAGGGTCAGTGCTGAGGGAGCGCTGCACTGTCGGAGGGCCAGTGCTGAGGGAGTGTCGCACTGTCGGAGGGTCAGTGCTGAGGGAGCACCACACTGTCGGAGGGTCAGTACTGAGGGAGCGCTGCACTGTTGGAGGGCCAGTGCTGAGGGAGGGCCGCACTGTTGGAGGGTCAGTGCTGAGGGAGGGCCGCACTGTCGGAGGGTCAGTGCTGAGGGAGGGCCACACTGTCGGAGGGTCAGTGCTGAGGGAGTGCCGTGCTGTCGGAGGGTCAGTGCTGAGGGAGCGCCGCACTGTCGGAGGGTCAGTGCTGAGGGAGTGCCGCACTGTCGGAGGGTCAGTGCTGAGGGAGCGACGCACTGTCGGAGGGTCAGTGCTAAGGGGACTCTGCACTGTCAGAGGGTCAGTGCTGAGGGAGTGGGTACTGTCGGAGGGTCAGTGCTGAGGGAGCCCTGCGCTGTCGGAGGGTCAGTGCTGAGGGAGCGCCGCACTGTCGGAGGGTCAGTGCTGAGGGAGCGCCGCACTGTCGGAGGGTCAGTGCTGAGGGAGCGCCGCGCTGTCGGAGGGTCAGTGCTGAGGGAGCACCATTTTGTTGTTTCTTTGGTTTGGAGTGTATGGGGATTTTACCAGATGTCCTGCAGTTAATAAAAATGCCTGAAGCCAATTCAGAAAACGCAATTATCCTGGTCATTGTCATGTTGGTGTTTGCAGGAAATTCCTTTCTGCATATTGTGTGCTGCAGTTTAAATATTACGTCAAGTACAAATGAAAATTGTTCTCGCTCTGTGGTGTGTACAGTTTGCCCACAAGAAATGTCAGTAAAACTTTGCTCCTTGCCATTTTCACCGTGTTTGTGAGATCTGGATTTGTGATAACTGAGCAGAGGAAACAGGGTGTTCGCTTCGAACTGACCTCACTGCTCCCCTGAAGAGCTCAGCTCAAAACATCCCAATGCTCAGTGAGCATTTACATCGACACATCTTCACACACACACACACACATCCCTCCCTGGCTCCCTGTACCCTCCCTATCTCTGTAACCTTCTGCAGTCCCTATGACAGAGATAGGGAGGGAGTGTAGGGGCTGGAGTGGTTTACAGGGATAGGGATGGATGTAGGGGCTGGAGGGGATTATAGAGATAGGGAGGGGGGTGTAGGGGCTGGAGGGGGTTACAGAGATAGGGAGGGGGTGTAGGGGCTGGAGTGGGTTACAGAGATAGGGAGGGGGGTGTAGGGGCTGGAGGGGGTTACAGAGATAGGGAGGGGGGTGTAGGGGCTGGAGGAGGTTACAGAGATAGGGAGGGGGTGTAGGGGCTGGAGGGGGTTACAGAGATAGGGAGGGGGTGTAGGGGCTGGAGGGGGTTACAGAGATAGGGAGGGGGTGTAGGGGCTGGAGGGGGTTACAGAGATAGGGAGGGGGTGTAGGGGCTGGAGGGGGTTACAGAGATAGGGAGGGGGTGTAGGGGCTGGAGGAGGTTACAGAGATAGGGAGGGGGTGTAGGGGCTGGAGGGGGTTACAGAGATAGGGAGGGGGGTGTAGGGGCTGGAGGGGGTTACAGAGATAGGGAGGGGGTGTAGGGGCTGGAGGGGGTTACAGAGATTGGGAGGGGGTGTAGGGGCTGGAGGGGGTTACAGGGATAGGGAGGGGGGTGTAGGGGCTGGAGGGGGTTACAGAGATAGGGAGGGGGTATAGGGGCTGGAAGGGGTTACAGAGATAGGGAGGGGGTGTAGGGGCTGGAGGGGGTTACTGAGATAGGGAGGGGTGTAGGGGCTGGAAGGGGTTACAGAGATAGGGAGGGGGTATAGGGGCTGGAGGGGGTTACAGAGATAGGGAGGGGGTGTAGGGGCTGGAGGGGGTGTAGGGGCTGGAAGGGGTTACAGAGATAGGGAGGGGGTATAGGGGCTGGAGGGGGTTACAGAGATAGGGAGGGGGTGTAGGGGCTGGAGGGGGTTACAGAGATAGGGAGGGGTGTAGGGGCTGGAGGGAGTTACAGAGATAGGGAGGGGGTGTAGGGGCTGGAGGGGGTTACAGAGATAGGGAGGGGGTGTAGGGGCTGGAGGGGGTTACAGAGTTAAGGAGGGAGTGTAGGGGCTGGAGGGGGTTACAGAGATAGGGAGGGGGGTGTAGGGGCTGGAGGGGGTTACAGAGATAGGGAGGGGGTGTAGGGGCTGGAGGGGGTTACAGAGATAGGGAGGGGGTGTAGGGGCTGGAGGGGGTTACAGAGATAGGGAGGGGGTGTAGGGGCTGGAGGGGGTTACAGAGATAGGGAGGGGGTGTAGGGGCTGGAGGGGGTTACAGAGATAGGGAGGGGGTATAGGGGCTGGAAGGGGTTACAGAGATAGGGAGCGGGTGTAGGGGCTGGAGGGGGTTACTGAGATAGGGAGGGGTGTAGGGGCTGGAAGGGGTTACAGAGATAGGGAGGGGGTATAGGGGCTGGAGGGGGTTACAGAGATAGGGAGGGGGTGTAGGGGCTGGAGGGGGTGTAGGGGCTGGAAGGGGTTACAGAGATAGGGAGGGGGTATAGGGGCTGGAGGGGGTTACAGAGATAGGGAGGGGTGTAGGGGCTGGAGGGGGTTACAGAGATAGGGAGGGGTGTAGGGGCTGGAGGGGGTTACAGAGATAGGGAGGGGGTGTAGGGGCTGGAGGGGGTTACAGAGTTAAGGAGGGAGTGTAGGGGCTGGAGGGGGTTACAGAGATAGGGAGGGGGTGTAGGGGCTGGAGGGGGTTACAGAGTTAAGGAGGGATTGTAGGGGCTGGAGGGGGTTACAGAGATAGGGAGGGGGGTGTAGGGGCTGGAGGGGGTTACAGAGATAGGGAGGGGGTGTAGGGGCTGGAGGGGGTTACAGAGATAGGGAGGGGGTGTAGGGGCTGGAGGGGGTTACAGAGATAGGGAGGGGGTGTAGGGGCTGGAGGGGGTTACAGAGATAGGGAGGGGGTGTAGGGGCTGGAGGGGGTTACAGAGATAGGGAGGGGGGTGTAGGGGCTGGAGGGGGTTACAGAGATAGGGAGGGGGTGTAGGGGCTGGAGGGGGTTACAGAGATAGGGAGGGGGTGTAGGGGCTGGAGTGGGTTACAGAGATAGGGAGGGGGGTGTAGGGGCTGGAGGGGGTTACAGAGATAGGGAGGGGGTGTAGGGGCTGGAGGGGGTTACAGAGATAGGGAGGGGGGTGTAGGGGCTGGAGGGGGTTACAGAGATAGGGAGGGGGTATAGGGGCTGGAAGGGGTTACAGAGATAGGGAGGGGGTGTAGGGGCTGGAGGGGGTTACTGAGATAGGGAGGGGTGTAGGGGCTGGAGGGGGTTACAGAGATAGGGAGGGGGTGTAGGGGCTGGAGGGGGTTACAGAGATAGGGAGGGGGTGTAGGGGCTGGAGGGGGTTACAGAGACAGGGAGGGGGTGTAGGGGCTGGAGGGGGTTACAGACATAGGGAGGAAGTGTAGGGACTGGAGGGGGATACAGAGATAGGGAGGGTTTCAGAGGTTTATAAAATTATGAGGGGCATGTTTAGGATAAATAGACAAGGTCTTTTCCCTGGGGTGGGGGAGTCCAGAACTAGAGGGGCATAGGTTTAGGGTGAGAGGGGAGAGATATAAAAGGGGCCTGAGAAACAACATTTTCACACAGAGGGTGTATGGAATGAGCTGCCAGAGGAAGTGGTAGAGGCTGGTACAACTACAACATTTAAAAGGAATCTGGATGGGTACAGGAATAGGAAGGGTTAGCCAAGTGCTGGCAGGTGGGTCTAGACCGGGTTGGGATATCTGGTTGGCATGTACGAGGTGGATCAAGGGGTCTGTTCCTGTGCTGTACATCTCCATGACCCTCTGTCTGACTCACTGACAGAGTGAAAGCAAGCATGGGGACTGCTGGAGAAACTCTGCAGGTGTGCCAGCATCTGTGGAGAGAGAGCGTGGCGAGTCTGGTCTGACACCTTGCCCGGTGAAGAAGCAGAGGGGTGTGAGATCTTGGAGGATTGTGGGCGATGTTTGAACTTGACACGCCAACCTGAAAAATGGTTGAGTGTTGGAGGCGAGTATTGTGAACGTCAGCTAATGCTTCACAAGTCACAATGTTCACAATGGACCAGATTTGGCCAGCGTTCAATCTGTTGAATGCTCGGACTTTGAGTACGTTTAAGGCTATCTTTTGCCTAGGGAGGGGGATATTTAAAAAAGATATTGAAGGGAGGGTGGGCAATGTTTTTACCCAGAGTGTGGTTCGTGTGTGGAATGACCTTCCTGAGGGAGTGGGGGGGTGTGGGGACAGTTACAACGTTTAAAGGACACTTGGATAAGGACATGGACAGGAACGGGTTTGGAGGGGGATGGGCCAGGAGCAGGCTGGTGGGACTCAGAACTGGGGTCGGTATGGACTGGTTGGGCCGAAGGGTCTGTTTCCATGCTGTCAGACTCTATGACGGATTTGTATTGGTGACGGGTTGAGGTGTTATGGAGAGGAAAGTAGAGTTGAGGCGAAGATGAGGTCAGCCCTTCCCACTCCTTATTCTGGTGTGACGTTCCTGGAATTCCCATCAACACAAGCGAAGGAAGCCTCTCCACCCTGGAACCATTCTCGTGTACCTTTCATTCCCCATCTCCTGAAGGTTGAAGGAGTCGTGTGGAAGGGACACCTTGTTGGGACTGTGCGTCGCAATGGAGCGAGGGAAGGTGCCGATGGAGGTCAGTCTGAGGAACCCATCGCCACTTAGGCATGGCGGAGGCCGGGACGTCCTGACAGAGGTTTGTCATCGGGGAGGGGATCGAGGGCCGTGGGGCGAAGGTGGGGTTGGGCTGGAGAAACATCGCAGCCGCCGTCAAGGGGTGGAGGGGACTCGATGGGCCAAGTGGCCAAATTCTCCTCCACTGAAGTGAGATCTTGGGCGATGCTGTCCCACCTCAGGATTCATGGTTGCGTTCGGAGAGGGCCGAAGTAACATCCGCGAGGATCAGTGACGATTGTGAGGACTCAGAGATCCCAGATCCCAGCAACGGCCTCTGGCAGATTCACATCATCAGTTATCCCGATTGGGAGTTTGGACCCAGAGTGGCTGATCCTGACGCTCAGCCATCAAACAGTTTACACACTTAACTGATTCAAGTGACGTGTCCCGTTCTCACAGAAATTAATCCACTTGTTCACTGAGACATGTGTTTTTACTTTCAGATTGTAAACAATTCCAATGTTGTTCTCTGGCCTGTGGAATTCAGTGATCAAGTTTCTCATTCATTTCCCGATTAACTGTTCTCTCATCAGAAAATCTCTGGGTTCCTTGCCTTCAGCCAATGCTGTGACAGCAGTAATTTGCGATTTCGATTCTCCACTCATCCCAGGCTGATTCACTTCAGCAGAAGTTTCCACACTGGGACACAGCTCGAGAGGTAACCATACCCTCACTCAAAGACCATCCGTGTTGAAGGAGACACTAGAGGTGGGGGTGGGGGGGGAGGTGGAGAGAGAGAGGTGTAAGGAGGGATTTCTCGGGCTCAGGGTCCCAAGTGAAGACACAGCGCGCAATGATGGAGCTGCCACCAACTGTCCACCCAATCAAGGACAGCGTGGGGTTGGATACAGAGTAAAGCTCCCTCTACACTGTCCCACAACAAACATTCACAGGACAGAGACAGCACGGGGTTAGATACAGAGTAAAGCTCCCTCTACACTGTCCCACAACAAACATTCACAGGACAGAGACAGCACGGGGTTAGATACAGAGTAAAGCTCTCTCTACACTGTCCCCCATCAAACTCTCCCAGGACAGGGACAGCACGGGGTTAGATACAGAGTAAAGCTCTCTCTACACTGTCCCCCATCAAACTCTCCCAGGACAGGGACAGCACGGGGTTAGATACAGAGTAAAGCTCTCTCTACACTGTCCCCCATCAAACACTCCCAGGACAGGGACAGCACGGGGTTAGATACAGAGTAAAGCTCACTCTACACTGTCCCCCATCAAACACTCCCAGGGACAGGGACAGCACAGGGTTAGATATAGAGTAAAGCTCCCTCTACACTCTCCCCCCATCAAACACTCCCAGTACAGTGACAGCACGGGGTTAGATCAGAGTAAAGCTCTCTCTACACTGTCCCCCATCAAACACTCCCAGGACAGGGACAGCACGGGGTTAGATACAGAGTAAAGCTCCCTCTACACTGTCCCCCATCAAACACTCCCAGGACAGGGACAGCACGGGGTTGATACAGAGTAAAGCTCTCTCTACACTGTCCCCCATCAAACACTCCCAGGACAGGGACAGCACGGGGTTAGATACAGAGTAAAGCTCCCTCTACACTGTCCCCCATCAAACACTCCCAGGACAGGGACAGCACGGGGTTAGATCAGAGTAAAGCTCTCTCTACACTGTTCCCCATCAAACACTCCCAGAACAGGGCCAGCGCGGGGTTAGATACAGAGTAAAGCTCCCTCTACACTGTCCCCCATCAAACACTCCCAGGACAGGGACAGCACGGGGTTAGATCAGAGTAAAGCTTTCTCTACACTGTCCCCCATCAAACACTCCCAGGACAGGGACAGCACGGGGTTAGATACAGAGTGAAGCTCCCTCTACACTGTCCCCCATCAAACACTCCCAGGACAGGGACAGCACGGGGTTAGATACAGAGTAAAGCTCCCTCTACACTGTCCCCCATCAAACACTCCCAGGACAGGGACAGCACGGGGTTAGATACAGAGTAAAGCTTCCTCTACACTGTCCCCCATCAAACACTCCCAGGACAGGGTCAGCACGGGGTTAGATACAGAGTAAAGCTCTCTCTACACTGTCCCCCATCAAACACTCCCAGGACAGGGACAGCACGGGGTTAGATACAGAGTAAAGCTCACTCTACACTGATCCCCATCAAACACTCCCAGGACAGGGACAGTACGGGGTTAGATACAGAGTAAAGCTCCCTCTACACTGTCCCCCATCAAACCCTCCCAGGACAGGGACAGCACGGGGTTAGATACAGAGTAAAGCTCTCTCTACACTGTCCCCCATCAAACACTCCCAGGGACAGGGACAACACGGGGTTAGATACAGAGTAAAGCTCCCTCTACACTGTCCCCCATCAAACACTCCCAGGGACAGGGACAGCACGGGGTTAGATACAGAGTAAAGCTCCCTCTACACTGTCCCCCATCAAACCCTCCCAGGACAGGGACAGCACGGGGTTAGATACAGAGTAAAGCTCCCTCTACACTGTCTCCCATCAAACACTCCCAGGACAGGGACAGCACGGGGTTAGATACAGAGTAAAGCTCCCTCTACACTGTTCCCCATCAAACACTCCCAGGACAGGGACAGCACGGGGTTAGATACAGAGTAAAGCTCCCTCTACACTGTCCCCCATCAAACACTCCCAGGACAGGGACAGCACGGGGTTAGATACAGAGTAAAGCTCCCTCTACACTGTCCCCCTTCAAACACTCCCAGGGACAGGGACAGCACGGGGTTAGATACAGAGTAAAGATCCCTCTACACTGGTCCCCCATCAAACACTCCCAGGGACAGGGACAGCACGGGGTTAGATATAGAGTAAAGCTCCCTCTACACTGTCCCCCATCAAACACTCCCAGGACAGGGTCAGCACGGGGTTAGATACAGAGTAAAGCTCTCTCTACACTGTCCCCCATCAAACACTCCCAGGACAGGGTCAGCACGGGGTTAGATACAGAGTAAAGCTTCCTCTACACTGTCCCCCATCAAATCTCCCAGGACAGGGACAGCACGGGGTTAGATACAGAGTAAAGCTCCCTCTACACTGTTCCTATCCAATATTCCTGGGGCAGGTAAAGGGTGGCTCTTTCTCACGCCTGTTTTCCTGCTCGTCTCGGTTCTGCCAAGTTGGGAACAGTTCCGAACTGGATGCCAGTTGGGAAAAGGATTTGGCAGGGGTAGTGGTGAAAGGTATTTATTCCACCAAAATCAATTCAACGCTGATGATAAAATATTCTGCTCATGAGACCGTTTTGGAAAGGCAGATGTATTTTAAGAAGAGATTAAGACAGTAAATCCGATAGCATCTAACTCCTGATTCGTTGACTAGATGTGGGAATATTAATGTTGGCTGTGCACACACTAGCTAAATATTTATGACAAATGACTCCCTTGTTGAAAGCCAGAATTCCCAACCTCTCGAACTGCATTGATTTCATGGCTTTTTCTAGTACACTGCTTTGACAGTCTGTCCCGTGCTAAAATAAGATTAGGCTGATATGTTTAGTATCATTTTGTGGCTTCTGACACGACTCATGGATTTGCTAATGGACAGAAAGTGCCAAATTTTCATCTGTCCCTCTGCAGTGAATATATGAAAGAAGCAGGTTGGCATTTGAGCTAGTCTGGAAATCAATGGGCTGAAGGACCTGATTCCACATGGCAGTGTTCTCTGTGAGATGACCATTGAGGTGGATTTGAAGGGGAGGTTTAGGATTTCAACCTGTTCCATTCACCCCTAGTGGAACTGAATGTTCCTGACCAGCCTGCTCAAAGGAACACTCCACGACCAGTGTTACGACATGGGGAAAACAGCCCCTGCTAATTTAAACCTGCAACCCCAAGAAGATTAATCCCGTGCAGTAATCTGTGAAAATTCCAGAGGCCAAGAACTATCCTAAAGGTCACTATTTAAAATAAAAATTAACAACTTTTTAAAAAAAATTCTAACATAGAATATTAACTAACAACTATTCGTAACTCCTTTCTCTAATCTATCTTTTACTTTCCTTTCTGCAATAATTGCCTGATAAAGCCCTCCCCCAATTAAGATTTGACCAAAATATTCAAATTTCAAAACCAACCTGCTGTCGAATCTTTTCCTTGTATCTTCCTCGTCTTCTTTTCTCCTTCCTCCGGATATCTGGTTCACATGTCGTTGATAGATAAAGGTACCTTTAAGAGAGCTATTCTGTGGGCAGTCTGCATGTGTTGGTGGCTTGGCAGTTCAATCTCTCTTGGTCTTATATCCCAAAGCATCAGATCATTTCATTGGTGTTAATATTGTCAAAATACCAAATTCAAACTTGATTGGAGTTTAGCATCGTGGGGCATAATTGTAACTGGCCAAATTTGAATTTGCTTTTTGTCTCATAGCAGCCTAGGTACTGCTAGTTGCTGGATCAAATATTACATTGTAAATGCTTGCTAAGTTCTTCAATTCTCTTAAAGGTACAGTATCCCTTACACCTTCATAACACCTCCCCCTTTAGAATAAATGAACCATCATAATGAAAAGATGGCTTCTTTTTTTTTCTTCTTTAAATGCACTACTATAACGTACCACTAACTTTAATCTAAATGCATATTAACTTCCTCCCAGCTGTATATAATATTAAATTGATGTATCTTAACCTTATCAGTTCAATCCGCGATAACGCATCTGCAATTACGTTCTTACAACCTGCAACATGCACGATTTGTAAATTAAAAGTCTCCAACAAAATAGGCTCATATTCTTGTCTTTAAAGCGTTCCAAGAATGTAAGAGGATTGTGATTCATGTACACAATCATCTCCGACACATTGTTCGTGACTTACACATTTAAATGCTGTAAGGCCAGTACTGAACGCAATAGTTCCTTTCCGATTGTGGAGTATATTCCTCTGCTGGATGTTGATCTTCTTTGAAAAGTAACCAAGTGGCAGTTCAATCCCATCCTCATCTTCCTGGAGGAGTACAGCTCCAACTCCTATGTCATTGGCATTGATGGCAACTTGAAGACCTGTTGATAAGTTTGGTGTAGCTAAAACTGGTTTGGTGGTTAATATCGATTTCAAATGATCGAATGCCTCCTGGCATTGTTCTATCCACCGAAACTTTGTGTTGTTCTTCAGCAAATCGGTTAACGGTGTCACCACACTGCTGAGGTTTGGAACTAACTTCCAATAGAATCCGCTGAGTCCTAAGAATCGAAGCACTTTCTTCAAGATTGTTTGTGGTTTTGCCGGGGCGACAGAGACTCACGTTTGGTATGTTGCCTCCCAGGTGCAAGGGTACGTGACGTCTCTGATCGTGTTTTCCGGGTCCTTAAGGGGGAGGGGGAGCAGCCCCAGGTCGTGGTCCACATTGGCACCAATGACATAGGTAGGAGGAGGGCTGAGGATGTTAGACAGGCTTTTAGGGAGCTAGGTTGGAAGCTCAGAGTTAGGACGAACAGAGTTGTTGTCTCTGGTCTGTTACCCGTGCCACGTGATAGAGAGTCGAGGAATAGGGAGAGAGAAGAGTTAAATGCGTGGCTACAAGGATGGTGCAGGAGGGAGGGATTTCGGTACTTGGATAACTGGGGTTCTTTCTGGGGAAGGTGGGACCTCTATAAACAGGATGGTCTGCACCTGAACCTGAGGGGCACCAGTATCCTTGGGGGGAGGTTTGCTAGTGCTCTTTGGGAGGGTTTAAACTAACTCTGCAGGGGCATGGGAACCTAGACTATAGCTTTAGGGTGCAGGACCTGGAGTGTAGGGAGGTTAGGAACAAGGCATCGATCTCGAAGGAGGGTGCCTGTAAACAGGAAGGTGGCTTGAAGTGTGTATACTTCAATGCAAGAAGTATACAAAATAAGGTAGGTGAACTTGCAGCGTGGGTTGGTACCTGGGATTTCGATGTTGTGGCTATTACAGAGACATGGGTAGAACAGGGACAGGATTGGCTATTACAGGTTCCAGGGTTTAAATGTTTTAGTAGAGTCAGAAGTGGGGGTAAAAAAGGGGGAGGTGTGGCATTGCTTGTCAAAGAAAGTATTACAGCGGTGGACAGGACGATGAATGAAGACTTGCCATCTGAGGTAGTTTGGGCTGAGGTTAGGAATAGGAAAGGTGAGGTCACCCTCTTAGGCATTTTCTACAGGCCTCCTAATAGTCCAAGAGATGTAGAAGAAAGGATTGAGAGGATGATTCAGGAGAAGAGTGACAGTAATCGGGTGGTTGTTATGGGGGTCTTTAACTTTCCTGATATTGACTGGGAAGCTATAGCTCGAGTTCGTTAGATGGGTCGGTGTTTGTCCAATGTGTGCAGGAGGGTTTCCTGACACAATATGTAGATAGGCCAACAAGAGGTGAGGCCATACTGGATTTGGTCCTGGGTAACGAACCAAGCCAGGTGTTAGAATTGGAGGTAGATGAGCACTTCGGGGGCAGTGACCACAATTTGGTGACTTTTTCTCTAGTGATGGAGAGGGATAAGTGTGCACTGCAGGGCAAGAGTTATAGCTGGGGACAGGGAAATTATGATGCGGTGAGGCACGACTTAGGATGCGTGGCTTGGAAAAGTAGGCTTCAAGGCAAGGGCGCAATTGATATGTGGAGCTTGTTTAAGGAGCAACTATTGAGTGTCCTTGATAAGTATGTACCTGTCAGGCAGGGAGGAAAGGGTCGTGAGAGGGAGCCGTGGTTTAATAAGGAATTGGAATCCCTTGTTAAAGGGAAGAGGGCGGCCTATGTAAAGATGAGGCGTGAAGGTTCAATTGGGGCGATTGAGAGTTATAAGGTAGCCAGGAACGATCTGAAGAGAGAGCTAAGAGCAGCAAGGAGGGGACATGAAACGTCCTTAATTGGTAGGATTAGGGAAAACCCAAAGGCCTTCTATAGGTATGTCAGGAATAAAAGGATGACTAGGGTAGGTATAGGTCCAGTCATGGATAATAGTGGGAAGGTGTGTGTGGAGGCAGAGGAGATTGGTGAGACACTAAATCAATACTTTTCGTCAGTATTCACTCAGGAACAGGACACTGTTGCTGATGTGAATATTGAGTCATAAGTGATTAGAATGGATGGCCTTGAGGTATGTAGGGAAGAGGTCTCGGGAATACTGGAAAGGATGAAAATAGATAAGTCCCCTGGGCCTGATGGCATTTATCCTAGGATCCTCTGGGAAGCAAGGGAGGAGATAGCGGAGCCATTGGCCTTGATTTTTATGTCCTCGTTGTCTACGGGAATAGTGCCAGAAGACTGGAGGATAGCGAATGTGGTCCCCTTGTTCAAGAAGGGGAGTAGGGATAACCCTAGTAACTATAGGCCAGTGGGTCTCACTTCTGTTGTGGGCAAAGTCTTAGAGAGAATTGTCAGGGATAGGATTTATGAACATCTGGATAGGAATAATGTGATCAAGGATAGTCAGCATGGTTTTGTGAAGGGCAGGTCGTGCCTCACAAACCTTATTGAATTCTTTGAGAAGGTGACCAAGGAAGTGGACGAGGGTAAAGCAGTAGATGTGGTGTATATGGATTTTAGTAAGGCGTTCGATAAGGTACCCCATGGTAGGCTACTGCAAAAATTACGGAGGTATGGCATTCAGGGTGCATTAGAAGTTTGGATTAGGAATTGGCTGGCTGGAAGGAGACAGAGGGTAGTAGTTGACGGTAAAGGTTCCTCTTGGAGCGCAGTTACTAGCGGTGTTCCACAAGGATCTGTTTTGGGACCATTACTGTTTGTCATTTTTATAAATGACCTGGAGGAGGGGCTTGAAGGCTGGGTGAACAAGTTTGTGGATAATACGAAAGTCGGTGGAGTTGTGGACAGCGAAGAAGGATGTGGCAGGTTACAGCGGGATATAGATAAGTTGCAGAGCTGGGCAGTAAGGTGGCAAATGGAATTCAATGTAGCTAAATGTGAAGTCATTCACTTTGGTAGGAGTAACAAGAAGATGGATTACTGGGCTAATGGCAGACTACTTGGTAGTGTGGATGAGCAGAGGGATCTTGGTGTCCATGTACACAGATCTTTGAAAGTTGCCACCCAGGTAAATAGTGCGGTGAAGAAGGCATATGGCGTACTGGCTTTTATTGGTAGAGGAATTGAGTTCCGGAGTCCTGAGGTCATGTTGCAGTTGTATAAGACTCTGGTGCGGCTGCATCTGGAGTATTGTGTGCAGTTTTGGTCGCCATACTTTCGGAAGGATGTGGAGGCACTGGAACGGGTGCAGAGGAGGTTTACTAGGATGTTGCCTGGCATGGTAGGAAGATCGTATGAGGAAAGGTTGAGGCACTTGGGGCTGTTCTCATTGGAGAAAAGAAGGTTTTGGGGTAACTTGATAGAGATGTACAAGATGATTAGGGGTTTAGATAGGGTTGACAGTGAGAACCTTTTTCCGCGTATGGAGTCAGCTATTACTAGGGGACACAGCTTTAAATTAAGGGGTGGTAGGTATAGGACAGATATTAGGGGTAGATTCTTTACTCAGCGGGTTGTGAGTTCATGGAATGCCCTGCCAGTAGCAGTGGTGGACTCTCCCTCTTTATGGTCATTTAAGCGGGCATTGGACAAGCATATGGAGGTTATTGGGCTAGTGTAGGTTAGGTAGGCTTCAGTCGGCGCAACATCGAGGGCCGAAGGGCCTGTACTGCGCTGTATTTTTCTATGTTCTATGTTCTAAATTCCTTCGTCTTTGCGTTCCGTGGGATCAACCTTCCATGACCGATGTTACGTCCCAAGAACGGCGTCTCTGCTTTCGCGAATTCTGTTTTATTTAAGTTTATCACCAGTTTTGCTTCTCATAGTCATTCAAAGAGCTCTGCCAGCTATATCATGTGATCTTTCCAGGACTTACTAAAGATCACTATATCGTCCAAATAGACTGCACAGTTTGTTAACCCATCCACAACTCTGTTCATGAGTCTTTGGAATGTGGTGGGTGCGTTCTTCATTTCAAAGGGCATCACTTTCAACTGATATAGCCCATTTGGGGTTACAAATACGGAAATTGCTTTCGCCGACTCCAATAAAGGTACCTGCCAGTAACCACGCAGTAAGTCCAAATTGGTGATGTAACTGGCTTGTCCGACTTTCTCGATACAGTCCTCCAATCCCAGAATTGGATAGGAGTCCGATTTTGTAACTGCGTTGACCTTCTGATAATCCACGCGGAATCATTAGGTTTGGGAACGAAGATGTTTGGCAAACTGCATTCACTCTGGCTTGGTTCAATGATACCCTCGTTGAGCATGGCCTCCACCTCCATCTGGACCTGTCTTTGAAAGGATTAAGCCGATAGGGGTGTTGTTTTATTGGAACAGCATTCCCTACGTCTACTTCATATACAATCGCATTAGGCCTCCCCATCTGATTCTTACATGTGTCCTCAAACTGCAGTAACGAATCTTTCAACTGTGTTCTATGCTCCTGAGACCGATAGCTTACTAACCAATCCCACGCCTGAATGACTTTTCATTCTTTAACATATTTTGAGGCGCCTCGAAGTCCATATCGTCTGGATTTGATCCCTCATTCTGCGAGGCAGTAACTAACACCTGTTTCTCCAGTTCTTTCCCTCTCTTCGTTCTCCGAAGGGGACTTACATAATCAATTATAACCCATGTGAAAGCTTCTTCAAATGCGGGAACTGGCAACAAAGCTGCTGGTTTTATTACCGCCTGTAGCTTACTTACCATTTAGCATGTATGACACGCATGGCAAAGATTAACCACATCCTGTGCACTCCAGGCCAATAAAAATGTTTTTGTACCTTTGCCTGAATATTTCGTACCCCTAGGTGACCTCCTCATGTAGTTCATCTGCTACCTGTGACACGTCCTGTCTGTCTGCAACCGGCAACACATTCGGGTGCACTTCGGCCCAATTCTCCTCTGCACTAACCTGCCGTGGTCTCCATTTCCATCTGAGGATTCTGTCTTTCAGATAATAATGTTCCAGAAGATTCTCTGCCTCCTTGTCAGAGTACGCATCCACATATATATCTTTTATCATCTTGTTTTGCTGTTGCAAGTCCCTGAGCCAGTCAGGACTAAACACTTCTGTCTGACCCTCTGCCTGTTCAGGCTTTTGTGAACCATTACATCAAACAGGGTATCCGCTAACTGAACCTCAACTCCTTCATCTCTCCTTTTAGTTTTTGCTTCGTGCTGTGACTCATGACGGTGGGATCTGGTTACCGCACAGTCTGGGTAAATACCAGGATATTTCTGTTTTAACCCCCTCAGTTTCTTGGACTTCCTTGGGCTTCTCCACAACAAGGGGTGGTCACTCCCACCTTGGATCCTGCCAAATGATTCCCAAGAACAAACTGTATTCCTGGGACTGACACTCTGTCAATCAGTCCTACTGTAACTTCCCCTGTCTGGAGTTGGCACTCCAACCTGGTCTTACAGAGGGGAAGGCGGGATTTCAGTCCATCTATCCCACACATGACCACACTCTCGAGTCACAGATCAGAAAGAGGGCATATTCACTCATCCCTTACTATCAGTTAGATCCTGTATCTCTCAAAACTATAACTTCTTATCCTTCTCCCCCCATTCTTTCTGAGTAAACTTTACCCACAGATGCAAATTCTTTGGAGAGGTCAGGTACTAACTTCATACCCAGTCCCTGCCTGGGCTGTGCACTCACCTGCAGCTCCTCGACCCTTCTTGGGGTCTCCTTCACAACCTTCACTAATGCCATGGGCTTAGCTCCTTTTACCACACCTTTTCCCACAATGCCTTGCTTTAATGACCAGCACTGGGACTTTACGTGTCCCACCTTCTGACAGTGAAAACAGCATTTCCCAGTGCCCTTCTGAAACCACTGGCACTGTAATTTTCTGTGTTCCACTCCGTTACAGTGAAAACACCTGAGACCTTTCACCTCCTTTCCACCCTCTTAGGCTTTTTAAAAAATTCTGTGGTAAATTATTAAAATAGGATCTCTTCTTCTCCCAACTTCTATCCCTCTTATGCCCCAATGTATACTCATCTGCCCTCCCTGCTGCCCTTCTCACTTCCTGAACTTTCTGTTCCTCCACGTGAATTCTTACCATCTCTGGAAGGGAGTTTTCAAACTCCTCCAGCAGAATAATCTCTTGTAGAGTATCAAAGGTCTTATCTATTTTTAAAGCACACGCCCATCGATCAAAATGACTGTTTAATTCTTTTGAACTCAACATCAGTCTGACTTGGTTCCTTCTTTATGTTTCTGAACCACTGTTTCTATGCTTCTGGTACCAATTCATAAGCACTTAAAATAACCTGTTTAACCTCTTCATAATCTCTTGACCCCTCATCTGACAGCGCGGCAAATATCTCACTAGCTCTGCCTACCAGTGTAGTGTAAAATAGCATTACCCTTAAGTCCTCAGACCACTCCATCTGCCTAGCCAATTTTTCAAATGAAATAAAGAAAGCTTCGACATCTTTCTCATCAAAATGTGGCAGAGTTTTGACATATTTGTATTTTTCACTACCTTCTTGATTAGATTCCTACAGTGTGGAAACAGGCCCTTTGGCCCAACCAGTCCACACCAACCCTCCAAAGAGTAACCCACCCAGACCCATTTCCCTCTGACTAATGCACCTAACACTACGGGCAATCTAGCATGGCCAATCCTGACCTGCACATCTTTGGACTGTGGGAGGAAACCGGAGCAAACCCACACAGACACGGGGAGAATGTGCAAACTCCACACAGACAGTCGCCTGAGGCTGGATTCAAACCGGGGTCCCTGGCGTTGTGAGGCAGCAGTGCTAACCACTGAGCCACCGTGCTGCCCAATCTTTTAACCTCCATCCTGTTAACTTGACTTTGCTGACTAAGTCGCGACTTCTCATGTTCAAATCGTCTCTCTTTCTCTCTCCCTTTCTGCTCTCTCTTTCCTCAGCCAAGAACCTTCTCTCTCCCTTTTTTTCCTCTCTTCTCTCTCTCTCTCCTCCTCTTTCTCTCTCCCTTTCTTTATCTTCTAACTCCATCTTCCTCAATCGTAATTTATGTTTTTCAACCTCTCCTGCACTTGTCTGTTTCTCTCATACACCTAAATGTTTGAGTAATTCCCTGACAATTTCAGCTTTATTTTTGTCCTTGGTTAAACCTAAATCTAACTTCTTTGCTAATTCTAAAAGCATCGCCTATTTCTTTTCTTCGAAACTTTCTTGGCAAATTTGAGGAACATCTTCAAATCCCACATCCTCTTTAGTAATTTTAAGAGCCATTTCTTTCACTTTTAATTTAATCAACCACAAGTTACTGAAATTAAACAAACCGTCTTATTTACATTTTATTCAAAGATCTAGGACACTAACCTGCATGTGTTGAAATCAGCTGGGATTTTTCAGACACCCCCCCCAACCCCCGACATCTATCCAAATCTGTCTAAACCAGTTCAAATCTCAGACAAAAGCCACCAAATTGTTACGACACGAGGTGAACCCTCCTGCTGAATTTAAACTTGCAACACAGAAATGACTCATCCCGTGTGGTAATCTGTGAAAATTCCAGAGGCAAAGAGCGATCCCAAAGGTCACCATTGAAAAGAAAAATTAACAACCTTTTTTTCGAAGTCTAACATAGGAATATTAACTCACAACTATTTGCAATTCCTTTCTCTAACCTATCTTTAACTTTCCCTTCTACAACACTGGTCCAATTAAAACCCCCAGTTAAGATTTACCAAAACATTCAAATTTCAAAACCGGCCAGCTGTCAAATCTTTTCCTTGTATCTTCCCCTGTCTTCTTTTCTCTTTCCTTGGGATTTCTGTTTCGCAGGTCGATGATAGATAAAGGTAGCTGTAAGAGAGCTATTCTGTGGGCAGTCTGCATGTGTTGTTTAATATTTATAAGACAAAGCAACAGATCGTTTCATTGGTGTTAATATTGTCAAAATACCAAATTCAAACTTGTTTGGGGTTTAGTATCTTGGGGCAAAATTTAAACTGATTGGCTGAATTTGAATTTTTTTTTGTCTCATGGCAACCTGTGAGCTATTGGACAAAAGGTTACATTGTAAATTCTCTGGTACTCTGTGTGCTTGCTAAGTTCTTCAACTCTCTTAAAGATACAGTATCCCTTACACCTTCATAACACCAGTGATGTTACAATGTCTGGGATTGCCGTGATTGGTGATACAGGTTGAGGGAATAGTATTGCCTGCAGGACTTGGAGCTGCAAATGATCACCCACTGCAAAACAACACTCACCCTCACTCGCAAATATCTCAGTTTACTCTCTCCTCGGAAATCAGCACCTATGTCAGTGCGGTGCTTCCTCAGCAGTGACCCTCCAACGGTGCAGCATTCCCTCAGCACTGACCCTCCGACAGTATGGCACTCCCTCAACACTGACCCTCCGACAATGCGGAGCTCCATCAGGACTGACCCTCCGACAGTGCAGTGCACCCTCATGTACTTAGCCTCCAACAGTGCGGCACTCCCTCAGCACTGGCCCTCTGACAGTGCGGTGCTCCCTCAGCACTGACCCTCTGACAGTGCAGCACTCTCTCAGGTACTTAACTTCCAACAGTGCGGCGAACCCTCAGCACTGACCCTCCGACAGTGCGGCACTCCCTCAGCACTCACCCTCCGACAGTGCGGCGCTCCCTCAGCACTGACCCGCCGACAGTGCGGCGCTCCCTCAGTACTGACCCTCCGACAGTGCCCACTCCCTCATTACTGACCCTCCGACAGTGCGGCACTCCCTCAGCACTCACCCTCCGACAGTGCGGCGCTCCCTCAGTACTGACCCTCCAACAGTGCCCACTCCCTCAGCACTGACCCTCCGACAGTGCCCACTCCCTCAGCACTGACCCTCCGACAGTGCGGCACTCCCTCAGCACTGACTCTCCGACAGTGCCCACTCCCTCAGCGCTGACCCTCCGACAGTGCGGCACTCCCTCAGCACTGACCCTCCGACAGTGCCCACTCCCTCAGCGCTGACCCTCCGACAGTGCCCACTCCCTCAGCGCTGACCCTCCGACAGTGCGGCACTGCAGCGCTCCCTCAGCACTGACCCTCTGACAGTGCGACGCTCCCTCAGCACTGACCCTCTGACAGTGCCCACTCCCTCCGCACTGACCCTCCGACAGTGCCCACTCCATCAGCACTGACCCTCAGACCGTGTGGCACTCCCTCAGCACTGACTCTCCGACAGTGCCCACTCCCTCAGCGCTGACCCTCCGACAGTGCGGCACTGCAGCGCTCCCTCAGCACTGACCCTCTGACAGTGCGACGCTCCCTCAGCACTGACCCTCAGACCGTGTGGCACTCTGTTAGCACTGACCCTCTGACAGTGCGGCTGGATGAGTTTGAACCATACCTGGAACCTGGGGATTGTCTTGTGCCCTTTGACAAAGGACAGGTCGACTGGCATTGAAGACAGTCCTGAGAGGATTCATGAGACTGCACTTGGAGAAGGAGGGCCTGTGCTGTGGAGGTGCGATTGAGTGGTTTTGTCCTGTACTCACCGGAGGACAAGAGAATGAGAAATTACTTTATTGAAACAAGGAAAAGTGTTAGGTGCGGTGAGTTTGTTCCCCTTGTGGGAGGGTCTCAGACCTCAGGGATTAATCTAACAATATGGCATCACCCATCTGAGACAGAGATGGGGAGGAATTTCCTCTCTCTGAGGGGAGTGAATGCGAGAAATTCTTTCCAAAGATGAATGTCGAGGCAGAGTGACTGTCTCGCATCACACAATGGAGAAACAGGCCCTTCAGCCCAACAGGTCCACACCGACCCTTCAAAGAGCAACCCATCGATACCCATTCCCTTACCCCTACTACTCGACATTTACCCCTACCTAATGCAACCTACCTACACATCCCTGGACACTATGGGACAATATAGCATGGCCAATCCACCCTAACCTACACATCCCTGGACACTATGGGACAATTTAGCATGGCCAATCCACCCTAACCTGCACATCCCTGGGCACTATGGGACAATATAGCATGGCCAATCCACCCTAACCTGCACATCCCTGGGCACTATGGGACAATATAGCATGGCCAATCCACCCTAACCTGCACATCCCTGGGCACTATGGGACAATATAGCATGGCCAATCCACCCTAACCTGCACATCCCTGGGCACTATGGGACAATATAGCATGGCCAATCCACCCTAACCTACACATCCCTGGGCACTATGGGACAATTTAGCATGGCCAATCCACCCTAACCTACACATCCCTGAGCACTATGGGACAATTTAGCATGGCCAATCCACCCTAACCTACACATCCCTGAGCACTATGGGACAATTTAGCATGGCCAATCCACCCTAACCTACACATCCCTGAGCACTATGGGACAATTTAGCATGGCCAATCCACCCTAACCTGCACATCCCTGGGCACTATGGGACAATTTAGCATGGCCAATCCACCCTAACCTACACATCCCTGAGCACTATGGGACAATTTAGCATGGCCAATCCACCCTAACCTACACATCCCTGAGCACTATGGGACAATTTAGCATGGCCAATCCACTCTAACCTACACATCCCTGGACACTATGGGGCAATTTAGCATGGTCAATCCACCCTAACCTGCACATCCCTGGACACTATGGGACAATTTAGCATGGCCAATCCACCCTAACCTGCACATCCCTGGACACTATGGGACAATTTAGCATGGCCAATCCACCCTAACCTGCACATCCCTGGGCACTATGGGACAATTTAGCATGGCCAATCCACCCGAACATGCACATCCTTGGACACGATGGGACAATTTCCCATGGCCAATCCACCTTAACCTGCACATCCCTGGGCACTATGGGACAATTTAGCATGGCCAATCCACCCGAACCTGCACATCCCTGGGCACTATGGGACAATTTAGCATGGCCAATCCACCCAATCCTGCACATCCCTGGACACTATAGGACAATTTAGCATGACCAATCCACCCTAACCTACACATCCCTGGACACTATGGGACAATTTAGCATGGCCAATCCACCCTAACCTGCACATCCCTGGGCTCTATGGGACAATTTAGCATGGCCAATCCACCCGAACATGCACATCCCTGGACACGATGGGACAATTTCCCATGGCCAATCCACCCTAACCTGCACATCCCTGGGCACTATGGGACAATTTAGCATGGCCAATCCACCCTAACCTGCACATCCCTGGGCACTATGGGACAATTTAGCATGGCCAATCCACCCGAACCTGCACATCCCTGGGCACTATGGGACAATTTAGCATGGCCAATCCACCCGAACCTGCACATCCCTGGGCACTATGGGACAATTTAGCATGGCCAATCTGCCTGAACCTGCACATCCCTGGGCACTATGGGACAATTTAGCATGGCCAATCCACCCGAACCTGCACATCCCTGGGCACTATGGGACAATTTAGCATGGCCAATCCACCCTAACCTGCACATCCCTGGGCACTATGGGACAATTTAGCACGGCCAATCCACCCTAACCTGCACATCCCTGGGCACTATGGGACAATTTAGCATGGCCAATCCACCCTAACCTGCACATCCCTGGGCACTATGGGACAATTTAGCATGGCCAATCCTCCCTAACCTGTGGGGGGAAACCGGAGCACCCGGAGGAAACCCACACAGACACAGGGAGAATGTGCAGGCTCCACACAGACAGTCACCTGAGGCTGGATTCAAACCGGGGTCCGTGGCGCTGTGAGGCAGTAGTGCTAACCACTGAGCCACCGTGTCACCCTATAATATTGATGGTGAGTATATTGAAGAGAGACAGAGCTGGACACAGTCATGGAGTATAAGGGGAATGGGACAAATGGAGCTGAGGGTGATCAGATTTGTTGTGATGTCATTGGATGGCGGAGCTGAGTTGATGGGCCGAATGCCCCCCTTCTGCTCCTGGATAGCAAGCGCATCCCAAGCGCAAGCTCCCACTCCATCTCCCCACCCAGCCCCCATCCATGCTAGGGGTCTATATAATCAACTCAGTCACCCCAGAGCTCGGCATCTCAACCTTGAGGTGCTGCGTCGGGAGATATTTGAGGCGGCGTGGGGGGTGGGAGAATGTTTGGGGGTTGAGGTGAACACTTGGGAAATGGAGGGTGTAACGATAATCTCTGTGACAGGCCACCCTCGGGGTTTTGGGGGGAGTTGGGCCGCGTTACCCAATGTAAGCAAAGATGTCCTGCAAGTGAAAATCCAATGAAAGTTTGTCATTCCCCCCCCTCTCTCTCTTTGGCCCTCGTGCCAGTCTGCAGCTGGGGAGAGTTGCACAGGATGGGGGTGGTGTGGAGACAGCAGGTTGGAGGATGGACGGGCAGTTGGGCAACGGGGTGGGGGGTGGTGTTGGTTTGTCTGATAATGAGTCTGGAAACTGGGATCGATCCCTCTGGAAAATCTCCAGCCAAGAATCCTGTCCCTCAAGCCATCGCTTTCATTTTGTTTGGAATCCCAGGCAGTCTTGGGCCATTCTCCTGTGGGATCTTGTTGTGCGCATCATTCAGGTCTTCCCGAGAGGGCAGGAGTCGGGGGCTAGGGAAAGGCGAATGCCTTGCGTTGGCTGTGCTGAGGTAGTGCGTGTTCCAATAAGGACCTTTAATGAAACTGTTGTCCCTTTATCAGTTCCCTGATAATCCCCCTCACTCAGTGACTCAGTGGAACGAACCTTTCACTTGTTTGTCTTGGCCCTTCCCCTTTGGGCACTGGACAAAGTTGAAACGTTTATTTTTACACATGGATTTCCGTAGGAAGCCGATCCCGAGATGGAGGTGATGCTGACTCAAGCTGGGAAGGAGCTGGGTGTGTTGCCTTTCAGTTCAGAGTGCTCAGAGACTGGTACCAACATCGTAGACAGAAAAGTCCCAGACTCCTCCCTGGCCCAGAACTCTTGGCGCATGACGCTCTGTTGGAAACATGCTGCTCTTTGTCACCTTAACATTTAATACAAACCCAAATGCTTGTGCCCCTTGCTGAGTAGAAATGTTTGTTCAGAACAAACATTGTATAGACCCCTAGCATGGATGGGGGCTGGGTGGGGAGATGGAGTGGGACCTTGCGCTTGGGATGACCCTATCCAGGAGCAGAAGGGGGGCATTCGGCCCATCAACTCAGCTCCGCCATCCAACGGAAGAAAGCTCTGTTGCATCCTTCAATACCACCAGATGATCCAAGCCCCGTTTCCTCCCTCGCAGTCACATGACCACTGCCGCACTCGGCAGGTGACGTGTCCTGGGAAGCAGGGCACAGGGTCAGGGTTCAAAGGTCAGAGGTCTGTGATGACACCACTCTGGCTGGTGTGTCGGGTGGTGATGTGAAAAGGGATGGGCAAGGAACCAGAATTTAACTTTGAGCTTCTCGTGTTCCGTCCCGCTCTTTCTCTCCCTCCACCACCTTCCACCTCTCCCTCTTGGCCTCTCTTACACTTCCTCTCACTCCTCTGTCTGTCCCTCTCTCCTCACCCCTTTCTCTCCCTCACTCTCTATCTAACACTTTCTCTCTCTCTTCCATCACTCACTACCCGCTCTCTCTCGCTCTCTCCCTCTCTGTCGCTCACTCTCTATCTAATACTTTCTCTCTCAGTCTCTTCCATCATTGACTCCCCTCTCTTTCCCTCTCCCTTTCTTTCTGCCTCTCTCTCTCTTCCGTCTCTCAGTCCCCCCTTTCCCTCTCTCTCCCTTTCTCGCTGTCTCTCCCTCTAACACCTCTCTCTCTCTCTCACTCACTCTCTCTCCTTTGTCACGCACTCCCCTCTTTCACTCTCTAACTTTTCCCTCCCTTCCCTCTCAATACCTCACTCTCTAACACTTTCTCTCCCTCCCTTGCATCACACATTCTCTGCTGTCTCTCTCTCTCTCTCTCTCTCAGCCCTGTTCTCTCTCTGTCTGCCTTCCCTCCATGGGATTCAGAGAGGAAGGAACAGTAGGAAGCCATTCAGCCCATCACGTCCACTTGGCCAGTCAATGGGATGATGGCTGATAACTCAAACCCACGTTTCTG
Source organism: Chiloscyllium punctatum (assembly GCF_047496795.1). Classification (NCBI taxonomy): domain Eukaryota; kingdom Metazoa; phylum Chordata; class Chondrichthyes; order Orectolobiformes; family Hemiscylliidae; genus Chiloscyllium; species Chiloscyllium punctatum. Next base: position 56,272,047 of record NC_092772.1, on the reverse strand, counting down.
CCTTTCCCATTCCCCACCCCCAAGCCCATCCATCCCCCACTGATTAAACATTCCGTAAATATACGGACTGACAGAGACTCGGCCAGGCTCTGCGGAAACAATTCCTGGAATGCTCACCCTCCCTCTCTCTCACTCACTCCCCTGCAATTTTGGGGGACAGTGTAGAGAGAGCTTTACCCTGTATCCAACCCCGTGCTGTCCCTGTCCTGGGAGTGTTTGATGGGGCACAGTGTAGAGAGAGCTTTACTCTGTATCTAACCCCGTGCTGTCCCTGTCCTGGGAGTGTTTGATGGGGGACAGTGTAGAGGGAGCTTTACTCTGTATCTAACCCCGTACTGTCCCTGTCGTGGGAGTGTTTGATGGGGGACAGTGTAGAGAGAGCTTTACTCTGGATCTAACCCCGTGCTGTCCCTGTCATAGAGTCATAGAGATGTACAGCACGGAAACAGACCCTTCGGTCCAACCCGTCCATTCTCACCCAGATATCCCAACCCAATCTAGTCCCACCTGCCAGCACCCGGCCCATATCCCTCCAAACCCTTCCTATTCATGTACCCATCCAAATGCCTCTTAAATGTTGTAATTGTACCAGCCTCCACCACATCCTCTGGCAGCTCATTCCATACACGTACCACCCTCTGGGTGAAAAAGTTGCCCCTTAGGTCTCTTTTATATCTTTACCCTCTCACCCTAAACCTATGCCCCTCTAGTTCTGGACTCCCCAACCCCAGGGAAAGGATGTTAACTATTTACCCTATCCATGCCCCTCATAACTTTGTAAACCTTACCCTTTTGTAAAGGTCACCCCTCAGCCTCCAATGTTCCAGGAAAAACAGCCCCAGCCAGTTCAGCCTCTCCCTATAGCTCAGATCCTCCAACTGGCAACATCCTTGTAAATCTTTTCTGAACTCTTTCAAGTTTCACAACATCTTTCCGACAGGAAGGAGACCAGAATTGCACACAATATTCCAACAGTGGCCTAACCAATGTCCTGTACAGCCGCAACATGACCTCCCAACTCCTGTACTCAATACTCTGACCAATAAAGGAAAGCATACCAAACACCTTCTTCACTATCCTATCTACCTGCAACTCCACTTTCAAGGAGCTATGAACCTGCACTCCCAGTTCTCTTTGTTCAGCAACACTCCCCAGGACCTTACCATTAAGTGTATAAGTCCTGCTAAGATTTGCTTTCCCAAAATGCAGCACCTCACATTTATCTGAATTAAACTCCATCTGCCACTTCTCAGCCCATTGGCCCATCTGGTCCAGATCCTGTTGTAATCTGAGGTAACCCTCTTCACTGTCCACTACACCTCCAATTTTGGTGTCATCTGCAAACTTACTAACTGTACCTCTTATGCTCACATCCAAATCATTTATGTAAATTACAAAAAGTAGAGGGCCCAGCACCAATCCTTGTGGCACTCTACTGGTCACAGGCCTCCAGTCTGAAAAATAACCCTCTACCACCACCCTCTGTCTTCTACCTTTGAGCCAGTTCTGTATCCAAATGGCTAGTTCTCCCTGTATTCCATGAGATCTAACCTTGCTAATCGGTCTCCCATGGGGAACCTTGTCGAACACCTTACTGAAATCCATATAGATCACATCTACTACTCTGCCCTCATCAATCCTCTTTGTTACTTTTTCAAAAAACTCAATCAAGTTTGTGAGACATGATTCCCCACGCACAAAGCCATGTTGACTATCCCTAATCAGTCCTTGCCTTTCCAAATACATGTACATCCTGTCCCTCAGGATTCCCTCCAACAACTTGTCCACCACTGAGGTCAGGCTCACCGGTCTATAGTTCCCTGGCTTGTCTTTACTGCCCTTCTTAAAAAGAGGCACCATGTTTGCCAACTTCCAGTCTTCAGGCACCTCACCTGTGACTATCGATGATACAAATATCTCAGCAAGAGGCCCAGCAATCACTTCTCTAGCTTCCCACAGAGTTCTCAGGTACACCTGAGCAGGTCCTGGGAATTTATCCACCTTTACCCGTTTCAAGATATCTAGCACTTTCTCCTCTTCTGGACATTTTGCAAGATGTCACCATCTATTTCACTACAGTCTATATCTTCCATATCCTTTTCCACAGTAAATACTGATGTAAAATATTCATTTAGTATCTCCCCCATTTTCTGCGGCTCCACACAAAGGCCGCCTTGCTGATCTTTGAGGGGCCCTATTCTCTCCCTAGTTATCCTTTTGTCCTTAACGTATTTATAAAAACCCTTTGGATTCTCCTTAATTCCACTTGCCAAAGCTATCCCATGTCCCAGTTTTGCCCTCCTGATTTCCCTCTTAAGTATACTCCTATTGCCTTTATACTCTTCTAAGGATTCACTCGATCTATCCTGTCTATACCTGACATATGCTACCTTCTTTTTCTTAACCAAACCCTCAATTTCTTTAGTCATCCAGCATTCCCTATACCTACCAGCCTTCCCTTTCACCCTAACAGGAATATACTTTCTCTCGATTCTTGTTATCTCATTTCTGAAGGTTTCCCATTTTCCAGCTGTCCCTTTACCTGCGAACATCTGCCTCCAATCAGCTTTTGAAAGTTCTTGCCTAATACCGTCAAAATTAGCCTTTCTCCAATTTAGAACTTCAACTTTTAGATCTAGTCTATTCTTTTCCATCACTATTTTAAAACTAATAGAATTATGGTCGCTGGCCCCAAAGTGCTCCCCCACTGACACCTCAGTCACCTGCCCTGCCTTATTTCCCAAGAGTAGGTCAAGTTTTGCACCTTCTCTAGTAGGTACTGAATCAAAAAATTGTCTTGTACACACTTAACAAATTCCTCTCCATCTAAACCTTTAACACTATGGCAGTCCCAATCGATGTTTGGAAAGTTAAAATCCCCTACCATAACTACCCTATTATTCTTACAGATGGCTGAGATTTCCTTACAAGTTTGTTTCTCAATTTCCCTCTGATTACTGGGGGGTCTATAATACAATCCCAATAAGGTGATCATCCCTTTCTTATTTCTCAATTCCATCCAAATAACTTCCCTGGGAAATTTCTGGGAAATATCCTCCCTCAGCACAGCTGTAAAGCTATCCCTTATCAAAAATGCCACTCCCCCTTCCTCTCTTGCCTCCCTTTCTATCCTTCCTGTAGCATTTCTATCCTGGAACATTAAGCTGCCAGTCCTGCCCATCCCTGAGCCATGTTTCTGTAATTGCTATGATATCCCAGTCCCATATTCCTAACCATGCCCTGAGTTCATCTGCCTTCCCTGTTAGCCCCTTGTATTGAAATAAATGCAGTTTAATTTATTAGTCCTACCTTGTCCCTGCCTGCCCTGACTGTTTGACTCACTTCTGTTCTCAGCTGTACCCGTCTCAGATCGATCTCTTTCCTCACTATCTCCCTGGGTCCCACCCCCCCCCCCCCCCCCCCCCCCCCTCACCTTACTAGTTTAAATCCTCCCGAGCAGTTCGAGCAAATTTCCCTGCCAGTTTATTAGTCCCCTTCCAATTCAGGTGCAATCCGTCCTTCTTGTACAGGTCACTTCTACCCCAGAAGAGATTCCAATGATCCAAAAATGTGAATCCTTCTCCCACACACCAGCTCCTCAGCCATGCATTCATCTGCTCTATCCTCCTATTCCTGCCCTCACTAGCTTGTAGCACTGGTAGTCCTGGGAGTGTTTGATGGGGGACAGTGTAGAGGGAGCTTTACTCTGTATCTAACCCCGTGCTGTCCCTGTCCTGGGAGTGTTTGATGGGGGACAGTGTAGAGGAAGCTTTACTCTGTATCTAACCCTGTGCTGTCCCTGTCCTGGGAGTGTTTAATGGGGGACAGTGTGGAGAGAGCTTTACTCTGTATCTAACCCCGTGCTGCCCCTGTCCTGGGAGTGTTTGATGGGGGACAGTGTAGAGGGAGCTTTACTCTGTATCTAACCCCGTGCTGTGCCTGTCCTGGGAGTGTTTGATGGGGGACAGTGTAGAGGGAGCTTTACTCTGTATCTAACCCCGTGCTGTGCCTGTCCTGGGAGTGTTTGATGGGGGACAGTGTAGAGGGAGCTTTACTCTGTATCTAACCCCGTGCTGTCCCTGTCCTGGGAGTGTTTGATGGGGGACAGTGTAGAGGGAGCTTTACTCTGTATCTAACCCCGTGCTGTCTCCCCTGTCGGAGGATTTCCGTTTTCTGGCATATTCTGTAACAAAAACATCCTCGACCTCAATCCACCAAAAGGATTTTCTTGAAATCAATTAAAACATGTCAAATGTGCAGTCATATATTAAAGGAGGAAACATTCTGTATCCGTAACATCTTGAAAATAATTCAGAAAATTTCCAACTGCTCCTCGGAATACTTCTGAATGTAATCAAACCATAATCTCCCTGCTCAACCTGTCCCTCTCCGAAAAGTCCAGCTCATCTCTGGCTCAGTGCTGAGGGAGTGCCGCAGTGTCAGAAGGTCAGTGCTGAGGGAGTTCTGCACTGTCAGAGGGTCAGTGCTGAGGGAGTGCCGCACTGTCGGAGGGTCAGTGCTGAGGGAGTGCTGCACTGTCGGAGGGTCAGTGCTGAGGGAGTGCCGCACTGTCGGAGGGTCAGTGCTGAGGGAGTGCCGCACTGTCAGAGGGTCAGTGCTGAGGGAGGGCCAAACTGTCGGAAGGTCAGTGCTGAGGGAGTGGGCACTGTCGGAGGGTCAGTGCTGAGGGAGGGCCAAACTGTCGGAAGGTCAGTGCTGAGGGAGTGCCGCACTGTCGGAGGGTCAGTGCTGAGGGAGTGCCGCACTGTCGGAGGGTCAGTGCTGAGGGAGGGCCACACTGTTGGAGGGTCAGTGCTGAGGGAGTGCCGCACTTTCGGAGGGTCAATGCTGAGGGAGGGCCACACTGTCGGAGGGAAAGTGCTGAGGGAGTGCCGCACTGTTGGAGGGTCAGTGCTGAGGGAGTGCCGCACTGTCGGAGGGTCAGTGCTGAGGGAGGGCCGCACTGTCGGAGGATCAGTGCTGAGGGAGGGCCGCACTGTCAGAGGGTCAGTGCTGAGGGAGTGCCGCACTGTCGGAGTTTCAGTGCTGAGGGAGTGGGCACTGTCGGAGGGTCAGTGCTGAGGGAGCGCCACATTGTTGGAAGATCAGTACGAAGGGAGCTCCGAACTGTCGGAGGGTCAGTAGTCAGGCCCCACATCCACAAACGTTCCCCCCCTCACCCCACCGACGCTCAGTAACAGCAGTGTGTACCATCCCCTCCCTCCCCCCACCGACCCCTCAGTAACTGCAGTGTGTACCATCCCCTCCCTCCCCCACCGACACTCAGTAACAGCAGTGTGTACCATCCCCTCCCTCCCCCCACCGACCCTCAGTAACAGCAGTGTGTACCATCCCCTCCCTCCCCCCACCGACACTCAGTAACAGCAGTGTGTACCATCCCCTCCCTCCCCCCACCGACCCTCAGTAACAGCAGTGTGTACCATCCCCTCCCTCCCCCACCGACGCTCAGTAACAGCAGTGTGTACCATCCCCTCCCACCCCCCACCGACCCTCAGTAACAGCAGTGTGTACCATCCCCTCCCACCCCCCACCGACCCTCAGTAACAGCAGTGTGTACCATCCCCTCCCACCCCCCACCGACGCTCAGTAACAGCAGTGTGTACCATCCCCACCCTCCCCCCACCGATGCTCAGTAACAGCAGTGTGTACCATCCCCTCCCTCCCCCCACCGACCCTCAGTAACTGCAGTGTGTACCATCCCCTCCCTCCCCCCACCGATGCTCAGTAACAGCAGTGTGTACCATCCCCTCCCTCCCCCCACCGACCCTCAGTAACTGCAGTGTGTACCATCCCCTCCCTCCCCCCACCGATGCTCAGTAACAGCAGTGTGTACCATCCCCTCCCTCCCCCCACCGACCCTCAATAACAGCAGTGTGTACCATCCCCTCCCTCCCCCCACCGACCCTCAGTAACTGCAGTGTGTACCATCCCCTCCCTCCCCCCACCGACCCTCAGTAACAGCAGTGTGTACCATCCCCTCCCTCCCCCCACCGACCCTCAGTAACTGCAGTGTGTACCATCCCCTCCCTCCCCCCACCGACCCTCAGTAACTGCAGTGTGTACCATCTACAAGACCCACTGCAGAAACTCACCAAAGATCCTCAAGCAGCACCTTCCAAATCCACAGCCACTTCCATCTGGAAGGACAAGGGGCAGCAGGTACATGGGAACACCACCATCTGCAAATTTCCTCCTGGCTCAGTGGTTAGCACTGCTGCCTCACAGCGCCAGGAACCCTGGTTCGATTCCAGCCTCGGGCGACTCTGTGTGGAGTTTCCCCCGACAGTCCAAAGATGTGCAGGTTAGCGTGGATTGGCCATGCTAAATTACCCACAGTACCCAGGGATGTGCAGGTTAGGGTGGATTGGCCATGCTAAATTACCCATAGTACCCAGGGATGTGTAGGTTAGGGTGGATTGGCCATGCTGAATTGTCCCATAGTGCCCAGGGATGTGCAGGTTAGGGTGGATTGGCCATGCTAAATTGTCCCATAGTGCCCAGGGATGTGTAGGTTAGGGTGGATTGGCCATGCTAAATTGTCCCATAGTGCACAGGGATGTGTAGGTTAGGGTGGATTGGCCATGCTAAATTGTCCCATAGTGCCCAGGGATGTGTAGGTTAGGGTGGATTGGCCATGCTAAATTACCCATAGTGCCCAGGGATGTGCAGGTTAGGGTGGATTGGCCATGATAAATTACCCATAGTACCCAGGGATGTGCAGGTTAGGGTGGATTGGCCATGCTAAATTGTCCCATCGTGTCCAGGGATGTGTAGGTTAGGGTGGATTGGCCATGCTAAATTGTCCCATAGTGCCCAGGGATGTGCAGGTTAGGGTGGATTGGCCATGCTAAATTGTCCCATAGTGCCCAGGGATGTGCAGGTTAGGGTGGATTGGCCATGCTAAATTGTCCCATAGTGCCCAGGGATGTGCAGGTTAGGGTGGATTGGCCATGTTAAATTACCCATAGTGCCCAGGGATGTGCAGGTTCGGGTGGATTGGCCATGCTAAACTGTCTCATAGTGCCCAGGGATATGCAGGTTAGGGTGGATTGGCCATGCTAAATTGTCCCATAGTGCCCAGGGATGTGCAGGTTAGGGTGGATTGGCCATGGGAAATTGACCCATAGTGCCCAGGGATTTGCAGGTTAGGGTGGATTGGCCATGCTGAATTGTCCCATAGTGCCCAGGGATGTGGGGAATGCAGGGTTACATGGTTGGGGGAGGGGAGTGGGTCTTGGAGGTGTGCTCTTCAGAGGAATCCCTGTCTTCTCGTTAGGCCGAATGGCCTGCTTCGACTTCTGTAGGGATTCTGTTCCTTGGTTTCTACCAGCCCCTCTCCATCCCGACTTGGAAATATATCGGCCGTTCCTTCGTGGGTCAGAGTCCTGGAATTCCCTCCCTTAGGGGCAATTGTGGGGCTACCCACAGCACTTGGACTGCAGTGGTTCAAGAAGGCAGCTCACCCCCAACTTCTCAAAGCGGGGGAGGGGGAGATCTCGGGATGGTGGGGGTGAAACAAATACTTTTGAAACCATCAATCACGACGTCACTAAATTGAGCTGAAACATTTTGCTGAGGTGATGGGAGTGATTGCGTCAGTTATAAATAATTGCCAACAGGATAATTAAGGAAACAATTTTCCTGGGCTGCAGTGTACATACATCATTCGAGTGAGTGATTCACACAACAGGAATAGTGCAAAAGGATTCCTCTGGACGACGAATGAATATGTTCTATGTCTTTTCCTGTCCATGAATACGTTATCACTCCCTGTTTGGCTTGGAGTCAGTGAATCGTGACATTGTCATATTTATTCACAAACTTAGTAACATCGCTGAGTCATCTGTCACGTTCCGAAATCGAGCCCAGGAACTCCACCTTTCCAGTCACTTCTTGGAAATCTCTCTGATCACTAATCCCAACGGAGAAGTGTCAAATACCAGCCCCAGGTTCAGAGGTTACAGCCCTGAGTCACAGCATCCTGGACTTGGGTCCCAGTCCGTGGAGTATGACACAAAACAGCTCAAGTGATATTCTCAATTAGCTCAACTGAGGGATTGCCACACTGTGGGAGGGTCAGTGCTGAGGGAGCGCCACACTGTCAGAGGGTCAGTGCTGAGGGAGTGGGCACTGTCGGAGGGTCAGTGCTGAGGGAGCACCGCACTGTCGGAGGGTCAGTGCTGAGGGAGTGGGCACTGTCGGAGGGTCAGTGCTGAGGGAGCACCGCACTGTCGGAGGGTCAGTGCTGAGGGAGTGCCACACTGTCAGGGGGTCGGTGCTGAGGGAGTGCCGCACTGTCGGAGGGTCAGTGCTGAGGGGGTGGGCACTGTCGGAGGGTCAGTGCTGAGGGAGTGCCGCACTGTTGGAGGGTCAGTGCTGAGGGAGTGCCGCACTGTCGGAGGGTCAGTGCTGAGGGAGTGCCGCACTGTTGGAGGGTCAGTGCTGAGGGAGCGCCACACTGTCGGAGGGTCAGTGCTGAGGGAGTGGACACTGTCGGAGGGTCAGTGCTGAGGGAGTGCCACACTGTGGGAGGGTCAGTGCTGAGGGAGCGCCACACTGTCAGAGGGTCAGTGCTGAGGGAGTGCTGCACTGTTGGAGGGTCAGTGCTGAGGGAGCGCCACACTGTCAGAGGGTCAGTGCTGAGGGAGTGCTGCACTGTCGGAGAGTCAGTGCTGAGGGAGTGGGCACTGTCGGAGGGTCAGTGCTGAGGGAGTGGGCACTGTCGGAGGGTCAGTGCTGAGGGAGTGGGCACTGTCGGAGGGTCAGTGCTGAGGGAGTGGGCACTGTCGGAGGGTCAGTGCTGCGGGAGTGGGCACTGTCGGAGGGTCAGTGTTGAGGGAGTGCCGCACTGTCGGAGGGTCAGTGCTGAGGGAGTGGGCACTGTCGGAGGGTCAGTACTGAGGGAGTGGGCACTGTCGGAGGGTCAGTGCTGAGGGAGTGGGCACTGTCGGAGGGTCAGTGCTGAGGGAGTGGGCACTGTCGGAGGGTCAGTGCTGAGGGAGTGCCGCACTGTCGGAGGGTCAGTGCTGAGGGAGTGCTGCACTGTCGGAGGGTCAGTGCTGAGGGAGTGCCGCACTGTCGGAGGGTCAGTGCTGAGGGAGTGGGCACTGTCAGAAGGTCAGTGCTGAGGGAGTGCCGCACTGTCGGAGGGTCAGTGCTGAGGGAGTGGGCACTGTCGGAGGGTCAGTGCTGAGGGAGTGGGCACTGTCGGAGGGTCAGTGCTGAGGGAGTGCCGCACTGTCGGAGGGTCAGTGCTGAGGGAGTGCCACACTGTGGGAGGGTCAGTGCTGAGGGAGCACCACACTGTCAGAGGGTCAGTGCTGAGGGAGTGGGCACTGTCGGAGGGTCAGTGCTGAGGGAGTACCGCACTGTCGGAGGGTCAGTGCTGAGGGAGTGCCACACTGTCGGAGGGTCAGTGCTGAGGGAGTGGGCACTGTCAGAGGGTCAGTGCTGAGGGAGTGGGCACTGTCGGAGGGTCAGTGCTGAGGGAGTGGGCACTGTCGGAGGGTCAGTGCTGAGGGAGTGGGCTCTGTCGGAGGGTCAGTGCTGAGGGAGTGGGCACTGTCGGAGGGTCAGTGCTGAGGGAGTGGGCACTGTCAGAGGGTCAGTGCTGAGGGAGTGGGCTCTGTCGGAGGGTCAGTGCTGAGGGAGTGGGCACTGTCGGAGGGTCAGTGCTGAGGGAGTACCGCACTGTCGGAGGGTCAGTGCTGAGGGAGCGCCGCACTGTCGGAGGGTCAGTGCTGAGGGAGTACCGCACTGTCGGAGGGTCAGTGCTGAGGGAGTACCGCACTGTCGGAGGGTCAGTGCTGAGGGAGTACCGCAGTGTCGGAGGGTCAGTGCTGAGGGAGTACCGCACTGTCGGAGGGTCAGTGCTGAGGGAGTGGGCACTGTCGGAGGGTCAGTGCTGAGGGAGCACCGCACTGTAATTGAAACTGCTAGTGACTCGTAGGTGGAGGTATGGACTATTCCAATTATACAGCACAGAAACAGAACTTTTGGTCAAAGTAGGCCTTGCTGACCTTTATCCCAGAATTCCCCACCCCAACATGGCCCTTATCCCACCAAACATTTCTTCGAAGAACACTGATGAACCCGGAGCTGGAGAAGGCCATTCGACCCATCAAGCCTAGCCCACCATTCAGTAAGATCATAGCTGACCTTATCATGGCCTCAGTTCCACTTAGCCGCCCTCACACAGTATCCCTTAATTCCTTTATTGTTCAAAAAATTGTTTTTACCTTAAAAACATTCAACAAGGAAGTCTCATCAACTTCCCAGGGCAGGGAATTCCACAGATTCACACCCCTCTGGGTGAAGAAGTTCCTTCCTAATTCAGTCCTAAATCTGCTCCCCCTTACTTTGAGGCCATCCCCTCTTATCCTAGTTTCACCCCCCTGCCCCCAGTGGAAACATCCTCCCTGCTTCTAACTTATCTATTCCCTTCATTATGTTATGTATTCTGGAAGGTCCTTTCCCATTCTTCTGAATTCCAATGAATATAATCCCAATCTACTCAGTTTCCGTAGCCAACCTCCCTCAACTCCGGAATCAACCTGGTGAACCTCCTCTGCACCCCCTCCAGGGCCAGTACATCCATTCTCAAGTGAGGAGACCAAAACTGTACACAGTATTCCAGGTATGGCCTCACCAGCACACTATACAGCTGCACCATAACCTCCCTGCTTTTGAACTCCACCCCTCTAGCAATGTAGGACAATATTCTATTTGCCTTCTTAATTACCTGCTGCACCTGCTAACCAACTTTTTGTGATTCATGCACAAGGACACCCAGATCCCACTGCACAGCAGCGTGCTGTAATTGTTAACTATTTAACTAATAGTCCTTTTTGCTGTTATTCTGTCCAAAATGGTTGACCTCACGTTTGCCAACATTGTACTCCATCAGCCAGAAGCTTCCCCACTCATCTAACCTATCACTATCCCTCTGTCAAGTTTTTGTGCGCTCCACACGCTTTGCTCTACCACTCATGTGTACGGTGGCTCAGTGGTTAGCACTGCTGCATCACAGCGCCAGGGACCCAGGTTCGATTCCAGCCTCGGGCGACTGTCTGTGTGGAGTTTGCACGTTCTTCCCGAATCTGCAGGGGTTCCCTGCGGGTGCTCCAGTTTCCTCCCAAGTTCCAAAAATGTTCAGGTTAGGATGGATTGGCCATGCTAAATTGTCCCATAGTGCCCAGGGATGTGCAGGTTAGGGTGGATTGGCCATGCTAAATTGTCCCATAGTGCCCAGGGATGTGCAGGTTAGGGTGGATTGGCCATGCTAAATTGTCCCATAGTGCCCAGGGATGTGCAGGTTAGGGTGGATTGGCCATGCTAAATTGTCCCATAGTGTCCAGGGATGTGTAGATTAGGGTGGATTGGCCATGCTAAATTGTCCCATAGTGTCCAGGGATGTGTAGGTTAGGGTGGATTGGCCATGCTAAATTACCCCTAGTGCCCAGGGATGTGCAGGTTAGGGTGGATTGGCCATGCTAAATTGTCCCATAGTGCCCAGGGATGTGCAGGTTAGGGTGGATTGGCCATGGGAAATTGTCCCATAGTGCCCAGGGATGTGCAGGTTAGGGTGGATTGGCCATGCTAAATTGTCCCATAGTGCCTAGGGATGTGCAGGTTAGGGTGGATTGGCCATGGGAAATTGTCCCATAGTGCCCAGGGATGTGCAGGTTAGGGTGGATTGGCCATGCTAAATTGTCCCATAGTGCCCAGGGATGTGTAGGTTAGGGTGGGTTGGCCATGCTGAATTGTCCCATTGTGCCCAGGGATGTGCAGGTTAGGGTGGATTGGCCATGCTAAATTGTCCCATAGTGCCCAGGGGTGTGTAGGTTAGGGTGGATTGGCCATGCTAAATTGTCCCATAGTGTCCAGGGATGTGTAGGTTAGGGTGGATTGGCCATGCTAAATTGTCCCATAGTGCCCAGGGATGTGCAGGTTAGGGTGGATTGGCCATGCTAAATTGTCCCATAGTGCCCAGGGATGTGCAGGTTAGGGTGGATTGGCCATGCTAAATTGTCCCATAGTGCCCAGGGATGTGTAGGTTAGGGTGGATTGGCCGTGCTAAATTGTCCCATAGTGCCCAGGGATGTGCAGGTTAGGGTGGATTGGCCATGCTAAATTGTCCCATAGTGCCCAGGGGTGTGTAGGTTAGGGTGGATTGGCCATGCTAAATTGTCCCATAGTGTCCAGGGATGTGTAGGTTAGGGTGGATTGGCCATGCTAAATTGTCCCATAGTGCCCAGGGATGTGCAGGTTAGGGTGGATTGGCCATGCTAAATTGTCCCATAGTGCCCAGGGATGTGCAGGTTAGGGTGGATTGGCCATGCTAAATTGTCCCATAGTGCCCAGGGATGTGCAGGTTAGGGTGGATTGGCCATGCTAAATTGTCCCATAGTGTCCAGGGATGTGCAGGTTAAGGTGGATTGGTCATGCTAAATTGTCACATCGTGCCCAGGGATGTGCAGGTTAGGTGCATTAGTCCTGGGTAATATAGGGGAATGTGTTTGGGTGGGATACTCATCGGAGGGTTGGTGTGGGACCTGTTGGGCTGAACGGCCTGTTTCCTTCACTGTCGGGATTCTCGATCATGTTGGTGTGATTTGTGAACTTTGACACACTCCACGTGATCCCCCAAGTCGAAATCATTGAGGGAATTTGGAAATACTTGCAGTCCCAACACGAATCCCTGAGGCACACCACTGATCACCAACTCGAAAAACACCCACTCATCCCCCCTCTTTGCTTGCTGTTGGTTAACCAATCTTCGATCCATACGAATACATGACGCGGAACGTCTCATGGACTCATCCGAGTGACAACTTTTAAATGTTGTAATTGTCCCCACATTGTCCACTCCCTCAGGAAGTTCGTTCCCCACACAAACCACCCTCTGCGTGAAACATTCACCCTCTCGTGCCTCTTCTCGATCTCTCTCCTCTCACCTTAAGTAAAGTGCACCCCCTTATCTTGAAATCCCTCACCCGAGGCAAAAGACTCCATTCGCCTGAGCTACACCCCTCACGATTCTCTAAACCTCCATCAGGTCACCCCTCAGCCTCCTACGCTCCAGTGAATAAAGTCCCAGCCTATCCAGCCTCTCCGAATAACTCAAACCCTCCATTCCCGGTACATCTCTTCCGAACCCTCTCCAGTTTAATCACGTCCTTCCTATAACGGGGCAATCGGAACTGGACACAGTATTCCAGATGAGCTCTCACCAATGTCCTATACAACCTCAACATGACGTTCCCAACTCCTACACTCAAAAGATCTGAGCAATGAAGGCAGGCATGCCCAAATACCTTCTTAACCCCCCTGTCTCTATGTAATACTAAACTTCAAAGAATTATGCACCCCATAGTCTCTCTGTTCTACAACTCTACCCTACTTTCAATGAGAGAAGTCCAGCCTCTGTTTGTTTTACTAAAATGCAACACCTCGCACTAATCCAAATTAACCTCCATCCGCTACCCTTCAGTCTACTGAGCCAATTGGTCCAGATTTCTTTATCATCTGAGATAATTTTCTTCATTACATCCCACAACCTTAGTGTCGTCCGCAAACTCACCAACCAGCGTTTGGATCTTCTCATCCAAAGACATGACCAATAGAAGTGGACCCAGAGCTAATCCCTGTGGAACATTGCTGGTCACAGTCCCCAAAAGCAACCCTCTGCCATCACAAAGGGTCAGTTCGACTCGAAACGTCAGCTCTTTTCTCTCCTTACAGAGGCTGCCAGACCTGCTGAGATTTTCCAGCATTTTCTCCTCTGGCTCCACCATCACTCTTTGTCTTGCCACTGAGTCAATTTTGTATCCAACTGGCGCGCTCAGCCTGAATCCCATGTGATCTGACTTTACTGATTACCACGGGGAACCTTGTCAAAGACTTTACCAAATTCCAAGTGGACAGCATTTATCCCTCTGCGTGGATGTGCAGGTGCTGGGGTGGGACTGGGATGGACCAGGTCAGAAGTCACCTGACACCAGGTTATAATCCAACAGGTTTATTTGAAATCACGAGCATAACCCAGGTGACGGGGCAGCACTCTGAAAGGCAAAGATTTCAAATAAACCTGTTGCCTGAACTTCAGACTTTACTGCTCCACCCTCATCAAGCTTCGTGGTTACTTCCTCGAAAAACCTCAATCAAGTTTGTGAGACACGGTTACCCTCACACGCTGACTGTCCCTAATCGTTCCTTGCCTCTCCCAATGTGTCTAAATCCTATCTCTCAGAAACACCTCCAACAACGTACCCACCAGCAAAGCCAGACTCACAGCTCTATAGTTCAGAGATTTCTATCACATCTCTTCTTGAACAAAGGCAGGGCATCAGCTACTTTCCAGACAGTACCTGACCTGCAGTTAGAGGCAACACAAATATTTCTCTCAGGGGCCCTGCAATTTCCTCCCTGATTTCCCTCAACATCCTGGGATACGCTAGATCAGGTCCCGGAGACTTACGCACCTTTATATATTTTTTAAGACCTCCAGAACTGCCTTCTCTGCCGTGGGAACCGTTTTCAAAGCGTCAATATTTATTTCCCAGAGTTCTCCAGCCTCCATTTCTTTCTGCACAGTGAAAAGGGACAGGGGAGTGGTGGGAATTGTGGGACTTGCTCCCAGTGGGATTGGGAGGAAGGTGGGGGGGGTGTCAGACTGGCTCCCACAGGGAGTTGGGGGGGGGAATGTGGGACTCACTCCCACAGGGAGTGGGGGGGTAGGGAATGTGGGACTCACTCCCACAGGGAGTGGGGGGTGGGGGTGGGGAATGTGGGACTCACTCCCACAGGGAGTGGGGGGGGGTAGGGAATGTGGGACTCACTCCCACAGGGAGTGGGGGGTGGGGGTGGGGAATGTGGGACTCACTTCCACAGGGAGTGGGGGTGAGGTGGGGAATGTGGGACTCACTCCCAGAGGGAGTGGGGGGTGTGGGGAATGTGGGACTCACTCCCACAGGGATTGGGGAGGGGGGGGGGGTGGTAATATGGGACTCCATCCCACAGGAATGGTCCGACAGGGAGTGGGTGGGGAGGTTAATCGTGGTGGGCAGGGTGGAAAGTTGTATTAACAGTCGAGGGAGAGAGGGATGGAAAAGAAATGATGGGGATTTGGAAACGAAAGGGGGAGGAGCGGGTGAGCTAGTACGGAAGAGATGGCCCAAATGGCCCTAGCCCTGCTCTGTGTGTGTGTGTGTTTGTGTGTGTCTGTGTGTCCATATGTTTGTGTGTCTGTGTCCGTATGTATGTGTGTCTGTATGTGTGTCTGTGTGTGTGTGTCTATGTGGATGTGTGTGTTTGTATGTTTGTGTGTGTGTGTCAGTGTGTGTGTCTGTGTGCATGCGTGTGTGTCTGCATGTGTGTGTGCATGTTTGTGTGTCTGTGTCTGTGTGTTTATGTATGTTTGTGTGTCTGTGTGTGTTTCTGTATGTTTGTGTGTTTGTATCTGTCTGTGTGTGTGTGGCTGTGTCTGTGTGTGGTCCTGTATGTTTGTGTGTCTGTGTATGTGTATGTCTGTATGCTTGTGTGTCTGTGTGTGTATGTGTGTGTTTGAATGTTTGTGTGTATGAGTGTGTCTATATGTATGTTTGTGTGTCTGTGTGTGAATGTGTGTGTCTGTATGTTTGTGTGTCTGTGTCTGTGTTTCAGTATGTTTGTGTGTCTGTGTCTGTGTGTTTCAGTATGTTTGTGTGTCTGTATGTGTGTCTGTATGTTTGTGTGTCTGTGTCTGTGTGTTTCTGTATGTTTGTGTGTGTGTCTGTGTCTGTATGTTTGTGTGTCTGTGTCTGTGTGTTTCTGTATGTTTGTGTGTGTGTGTGTGTCTGTATGTTTGTGTGTCTGTGTCTGTGTGTTTCTGTATGTTTGTGTGTATGTGTGTGTCTGTATGTTTGTGTGTCTGTGTCTGTGTGTTTCTGTATGTTTGTGTGTCTGTGTCTGTATCTGTATGTGTATGTTTTGTGTCTGTATTTTTGTGTGTCTGTGCCTGTGTGTTTCTGTATGTTTGTGTCTGTGTCTGTGTGTGTGTGTTTCTGTACGTCTGTATGTGTCTGTATCTGTCTGTGTGTGTGTGTGCCTGTATGTTTGTTTGTCTGTATCTGTCTCTGTGTGTGTGTCTGTATCTGTGTGTGTCTGTATGTTTGTGTGTCTGAGTGTGTGTTTCTGTATGTTTGTGTGTGTGTGTATGATCTGATAATGTGTTGCTGGAAAAGCGCAGCAGGTCAGGCAGCATCCAAGGAGCAGGAGAATTGACGTTTCGGGCCATGAGCCCTTCTTCAGGAATTGTCTCTGCCTGACCTGCTGCGTTTTTCCAGCAGCACATTATCAGCTCTGATCTCCCAGCATCTGCAGTCCTCCCTTTCTCCTGTGTGTGTATGATCTTGGCTCTCCCTTTGCTGTGTTGACATCCAGGGCGGAGCAGTCTGCAGTGTTCCCCCACTGTGTGAGAGACTGACTTGGCTGCCAGAGGATTTTCTGAAACTGTTTTTTTCAAATTGTTTTCCGGCTTTTAAACAGAAGGCAGGAGCGTCCTTACTCACTCAGCCCAGGCATTCGAGAGAGTTTTCATCCAGAGTGTCGCAACGTTTTGTTTTGAGAGTGTGTAAGAGGTAGATCCTGGAGGCTGGAAATGTAATCTCAACGCCCAGTTTTCCTGTGTTTATAATACTGCCCTCTGAGTAAACTGCCTTCAATTCCTGTCTGCACTGGCAGCCCTCACTATGCATCTCCAACCTGCCCTCGTCCTTGTCCTCTGTGCCTTCCTTGGCTATGGTAAGTTCTGCTCCTCTGAACTTGTTTACTTTTCTGGATGTGACAGTAACAGCATATAACACTGTGATTAGCCCTACTCCTTCATCTCTCTCTCTCTCTCTCTCTCTCTGACCCTTGGACAACTGCCCTGGATTTGAACAACCGCAAATTGCGGTTTACCAGTAAGAGGGAGCCTCCCTCGGTTCAACTGATTCAGGGATGTCATCAAAAGCTCCCATTTTCAACAGAGAGAGATAAATGAAATGAGTATAGGAGAGAGAGAGAGGGAGATGAAGGAGAGAGAGAAATGGAATGAGCATAGGAGAGAGAGATGAAGGAGTGAAGGAGAGAGAGAGATGGAATGAGTATAGGAGAGAGAGAGAAGTGGAATGAGTACAGGAGAGAGAGATAAAGGAGTGAAGGAGAGAGAGAGAGATGAAGGAGTGAAGGAGAGAGAGAGAAGTGGAATGAGTATAGGAGAGAGAGAGAGATGGAATGAGTACAGGAGAGAGAGATAAAGGAGTGAAGGAGAGAGAGAGAGATGAAGGAGTGAAGGAGAGAGAGAGAAGTGGAATGAGTATAGGAGAGAGAGAGAGATGGAATGAGTACAGGAGAGAGAGATAAAGGAGTGAAGGAGAGAGAGAGAGATGAAGGAGTGAAGGAGAGAGAGAGATGGAATGAGTACAGGAGAGAGAGATGAAGGAGTGAAGGAGAGAGAGAGAGATGAAGGAGTGAAGGAGAGAGAGAGAAGTGGAATGAGTATAGGAGAGAGAGAGAGATGGAATGAGTACAGGAGAGAGAGATAAAGGAGTGAAGGAGAGAGAGAGAGATGAAGGAGTGAAGGAGAGAGAGAGAAGTGGAATGAGTATAGGAGAGAGAGAGAGATGCAATGAGTACAGGAGAGAGAGATAAAGGAGTGAAGGAGAGAGAGAGAGACAAAGGAGTGAAGGAGAGAGAGATGGAATGAATATAGGAGAGAGAGAGATGAAGGAGTGAAGGAGAGAGGGAGAGATGGAATGAGTATAGGAGAGAGAGAGATAAAGGACTGAAGGAGAGAGAGAGAAGTGGAATGAGTATAGGAGAGAGAGAGAGAGAGATGAAGGAGTGAAGGAGAGAGAGAAATGGAATGAGTATAGGAGAGAGAGAGAGAGAGACAGAGACAGAGGAAAATAAATTAAGTGAATGACAGAAGGAGAAAGGGAAATAAATGATGTTAGTAAAGTACAGAGAGAATCAGATTAAATACGAGAGAGAGAGATGGAATGATTAAAGGAGAGAGAGAAAAACAGAGTGAGTAAAGGAGAGAGATGGAATGATTAAAGGAAAGAGAGAGAAACAGAATCAGTAAAGTGGGGGCCGGAGCTTCAGCTGGACCTGGAGTGATTTGTTTGTTGAAAACTGAAGACAGGAAGACAGGATATGGGAGAGAGAAGTCAATATTTACAGGGTTCAAGAGACGGGGTCCTGGTGTAAAATGTGCTGCAGGAATAAAGCGCACAATCTGCATTAATCACGGAGGCATTCAGTACAAGAACAGGGGGTGCTGCTGAATTTGTGAAAGGCACGTGGTCTAACAGAGCTGGGGGGGGGAGCAGGGAACCTTTACCAGGCTTCTTCGGACTCCCTTTGTGAAGGCATTGGGCTGTATTCACTACAATCTCACAGACTGAGAGGGAGTCTCACTGAGACCAACAAAATCCACCTGGAGATTGACAGGGTAGGTGCAGACAGGAGGCTTTCACTGGTTGGGGGCGGGGGGTCCAGAGTTTAAAAATAAAGGGGATGTCATAGGTGAGGGCAACATGGTGGCTCAGTGCTTAGCACTGCTGTCTCACAGCACCAGGGAGCCGGGTTCGATTCCAGCCCCAAATGTCTGTGTGGAGTTTGCACATTCTCCCCGTGTCTACTTGAGTTTCCTCTGGGTGCTCCAGTTTCCTCCCATAGTTCAAAGATGTGCAGGTTAGGGTGGATTGGCCATGCTAACTTGTCCCATAGTGCCCAGGGATGTGCAGGTTAGGGTGGATTGGCCATGCTAACTTGTCCCATAGTGCCCAGGGATGTGCAGGTTAGGGTGGATTGGCCATGCTAAATTGTCCCATAGTGCCCAGGGATGTGTAGGTTAGGGTGGATTGGCCATGCTAAATTGTCCCGTAGTGCCCAGGGATGTGTAGGTTAGGGTGGATTGGCTATGCTAAATAGTCCCGTAGTGTCCAGGGATGTGCAGGTTAGGGTGGATTGGCCGTGCTAAATTGTCCCGTAGTGCCCAGGGATGTGCAGGTTAGGGTGGATTGGCCGTGCTAAATTGTCCCGTAGTGCCCAGGGATGTGGAGGTTAGGGTGGATTGGCCATGCTAAATTGTCCCATAGTGCCCAGGGATGTGTAGGTTAGGGTGGATTGGCCATGCTAAATTGTCCCATAGTGCCCAGGGATGTGTAGGTTAGGGTGGATTGGCCATGCTAAATTGTCCCATAGTGCCCAGGGATGTGTTGGTTAGGGTGGATTGGCTGTGCTAAATTGTCCCGTAGTGTTAGGTTCATTAGTCAGAGGGAAATGGGTCTGGGTGGGTTGCTCTTTGGAGGGTCAGTGTGGACTTGTTGGGCCGAAGGGCTTGTTTCAACACTCGAGGGCATCTAATCTAATCTTTCCCACAGAGGGCTGTGGAGCGTTGGGGCATTGGGAGAGGCTGATAACATGGGACCTTTTCCCTGGAGTATTGGAGGCTGAGGGGTGACCTTATAGACGTTTATAAAATCATGAGGGGCATGGATAGGATAAATAGACAGAGTCTTTTCCCTGAGGTAGGGGAGTCCAGAACTAGAGGGGCATAGGTTTAGGGTTAGAGGGGAAAGATATAAAAGGGACAACGTTTTCACCCAGAGGGTGGTGTGTGTATGGAATGAGCTGCCGAAGGAAGTCTGGTACAATTACAACATTTAAAAGGCATTTGGATGGGTATGTGAATAGGAAGGGTTTGGAGGGATATGGGTCGGGTGCTGGCAGGTGGGACTGGGTTGGGTTGGGATATCTGATCGGCATGGACGGGTTGGACTGAAGAGTCTGCTTCCGCGCTGTACGACTCTCAAGGCTTCAGAGGGAGTGCAGAAAGGATGGATGGACATTATTCCAAGGATGAGGAACCTCAAGAGGGTTAAGAGACACTCAAAATCATGAGGGCTCCAGTCAGAATAGGGAGAGTCAGTTCCCATTACGAAATAATCGAGGGGAGTGCGGGGTTACAGATTAATGAAACCGGGTTTCAGTTTTCATACAGTGAATGGTGGTGTCAATTACAATGAGGACATAAGAAAAAACTGACAAATGGATGAGGACAAAAGGAGTAGCTGAAAGAGCCAGAATATGCCAGGTGGAGTTGAACGTGGATAAATGCGAGCTTCTCCATTCTGGCCAGCGGAATCGAAAGGCATTTTATTATCCGAACAGAGAGCAGGTTCTGAGTGCTCAGAGCAGAGAGTTGTGCATGAATTGCCCAGAGCTCCACTGTAGCTGGAGCAGGTAACAAGGCAAATAGAATTTTATTATTTACTGCTAAATGAATGGAATATAAACGTAAGGATGTGTTGTTGCAACTGTACTAGGTATTTAGTGAGGCCACGCTGGAATGCTGCATATATTTCTGGTCGCCTTACTTGACTGGAGATTGTAAATTGCATTGGAGCTAGATCAGTGGTTGATTCCAGAGATGGAGAGGTTTATTTTATGAAAAGAGTTTTGGTCTTTACTCTCTGGAAGAAGAGTTAAGAGAATGAGGGGGTGAATAAGCATCTTTTCCCCAGGGTACAAAGAACATTACAGCACAGGAAGAGGCCCTTCAGCCCTTCCAAGCCTGTGCCGATCCAGATCCTCCATCTAAAACTGTCGCCTATTTCCTAAGGATCTGTCTCCCTCTGTCTCCCTGCCCATTCATGTGTCTGTCTGGATACATCTTAGATGATGCTATTGTGTCCGTCTCTACCACCTCCCCTGGCATCACGTTCCAGGCACCCACCCCCCCCCCTCTGTGTAAAGAACATCCCACACACATCTCCCTTAAACCTTTCCCCTCTCACCTTGAACTCGCGACCCCTAGTCATTGAGCTCCCCCACTCTGGGGAAAAGCTTCTTGCTATCCACCGGGTCTATCCCTCTCATGATTTTGTAGGCCTCAGTATGTCCCTCCCCTCAACCTCCATCTTTCTAATGAAAATAATCCAAATCTCCTCATAGCCAGCGCCCTCCATCCCAGGCAACATCCTGGTGAACCTCCTCTGCACCCTCTCCAAAGCGTCCACATCCTTTTGGTAATGTGGCGACCAGAACGTGGCCCAACCAAAGTCCTATACAACTGTAACGTGACCCACCAACTCTTGCACTCAATACCCTGTCCGATGTAGGAAAGCCTGCCGTAGGCCTTCTTGACCACTCTACTGACCAGCGTTGCCACCTTCAGGGAACAATGGACCTGAACACCCAGATCTCTCTGTACATCAATAGGGGTGGGGGAGTCCAGAACTAGAGGGCATGGGTTTAGGGTGAGAGGGGAAAGATATAAAAGAGACCTAAGGGGCAACTTTTTCACACAGAGGGTGGTACGTGTATGGAATGAGCTGCCAGAGGATGTGGTGGAGGCTGGTACAATTACAACATTTAAGAGGCATTTGGATGGGTATATGAATAGGAAGGGTTTGGAGGGATATGGGCCGGGTGCTGGCAAATGGGACTAGATTGGGTTGGGATATCTGGGTCGGCATGGACGGGTTGGACCGAAGGGTCTGTTTCCGTGCTGTACATCCCTGTGACTCTATTGTACAATGAATTGAGTGGACTTTTTCCACAGCACTAACATGATTCCCACAAATATCGACATTGTAAACTGTGTTACATGGACGAGACGTTTACAAAGCTACATTATCGATTAAATAAAACTGACTTAAGTGTAAGAATGCGTGTATCGAATGGCTGGGAACATTGTGAAGAACATTGCAATATAATCAAGAATAAATATTATTCTCTATGAGCTTGGCCTGTGGTTACTGAATCCAAAATGAACTGAGTTACTTGGAATGTGGAAAGTAAGGGATCTGATCTCATGTGTGAGGAATTTCTGGGGCTGGGTTGGGAACAGGGGAGTCTGAATCCCCGATTTGCGGCAGGGTTTTACCAGCTTTGCCTAACCTCCGTCAGGCTTGATAGAGGTGCATTTCTCTAGCGCCCCTCAGCACCTTGCATGTCACTCGACAATGGACAGGGCATATTGGTTGTGGAAGTGTGGTCACTGCCCCAATGTGGGGAAATGCCACACGCAAGGCGTGTACGGAAAGCTCCCGCAGTCAGGAATACACCAACACTTTCCCTGTCTTTCCACTGATGTTAACTGGGGAATGAATTTCGGTCCCAGGATACTGATTCCCACCCACCCCACTGGATGCTTGCTCCCCCAGGGTCCCCCCAGCCTGAATCGGATTCTAATTCCTGCCCGTGGGATCATTTCCGCGGAGCAGGAAGATTGAACATCTCCAAGTTTTTGCTGCATATGTCCAAACCCTGATTCAATCAATGTCAACCAGCCTGGTCACTCTCACTCACCTCCCAACCAGCAACGACTCGATTTCCAAACTCCCATTCCCATTCCAGCAATAATTCTCCTCACATTCCCCCTACACACACTCCCTATGATTACCTCCTCCAGCCCCGAGACCCCCTCCCTATCTCTGTAACCCCCTCCAGCCCCTACACCCCTCCCTATCTCTGTAACCACCTCCAGCTCCGACACCCCCTCCCTATCTCTGTAACCCCCTCCAGCCCCTACACCCCCTCCCTATCTCTGTAACCCCCTCCAGCCCCTACACCCCTCCCTATCTCTGTAACCCCCTCCAGCCCCTACACCCCCTCCCTATCTCTGTAACCCCCTCCAGCCCCTACACCCCTCCCTATCTCTGTAACCCCCTCCAGCCCCTACACCCACTCCCCGATCTCTGTAACCCCCTTCAGCCCCGACACCCCCTCCCTATCTCTGTAACCCCCCCTCCAGCCCCTACACCCCCTCCCTATCTCTGTAACCCCCCTCCAGCCCCGACACCCCCTCCCTATCTCTGTAACCCCCTCCAGCCCCTACACCCCCTCCCTATCTCTGTAACCCCCTCCAGCCCCTACACCCCCTCCCTATCTCTGTAACCCCCTCCAGCCCCTACACCCCTCCCTATCTCTGTAACCCCCTCCAGCCCCTACACCCACTCCCCGATCTCTGTAACCCCCTTCAGCCCCGACACCCCCTCCCTATCTCTGTAACCCCCCCTCCAGCCCCTACACCCCCTCCCTATCTCTGTAACCTCCACCAGCTCCGACACCCCCTCCCTATCTCTGTAACCCCCTCCAACGCCACTATTTGCAAAAAAGTGAACTCAGCCAACCCTCTGTGATCCTATCGCAACAGATTGCATTGAAAGTTTGTGTGTGTGAGAGAGAGAGAGAGGGAGGGAGAGGCAGCATTGAGTCATAGAGCTACAGCATAGAAACATACCCTTCCGTCCAACCCATCCATACCAACCAGATATCCTAACTGCCGGAGAAATTAGCCCAATAAGTTAGAGCTCGCAAAGCAAAGTGAAATTAACAACCAATATATTAGCACGACGATATCATGGAAGAGAAATTGACGAAGCTGAAAATTCGAGGTAGCAGAGAATTCTCTTTCTCGAGCTAAGGATGAAGCCAGGTTTTATAGGAATCTTGTACAATAAGGTGAATTAAAATGGGGAAAGGTACAATGTATTTGGAAGTTAAGTTAAAAATCACACAACACCAGATTACAGTCCAACAGGTTCAATTGGAAGCACTAGCTTTCGGAGCACTGCTCCTTCTAACCCAAACTCCACAACCACCTGATGAAGGAGCAGCGCTTGTTGGGCTGTGACCTGGTGTTGTGTGAATTTTAACTTTGTACGCCCCAGTCCAACACCGGCATCTCCAAGTTGGGAAATTAAGCAATCCAGTTACAATGATGATAATTGGAAACCAGTTATTGGATGAGTGTCCTGAGTCCCGATACAATTGCACCATCCTGACAGTATTGAGTGGGGTCAGGAGATTCCAGCTATCTTTACAGGGTCACTCAGAATGTCTCCTCTGATCCAGTCAGGTGCTTCCATTGTTCCTTGTCCTGGGAGCGATGTCCTTGGTGGTGCCACCCCGTCTCACCTGTCCTTTGTGTGGCTTTGGGACAGCTGTGTTATGAGACCGCCCTCGGGGGTTTTGGGACAGCTGTGTTGACCGGGAATTGTTAGTGTGTTTTTGGGAAGTGTATTCCCTTGTCTGTGAGTGCTGTCTGGTTTTGCTTGTCAGCACTGTTTGGTCCCTGCTGAGGCATTCTGGGTATTTCTGGCCAAGTTTGCTTTCCTATGGTGTGTGTGGACCTACTGTGGGTAGGCCGAGTAGCAGAACTTTTCCCACACTAACCCAATCTAGTCCCACCTGCCATCACCCGGCCCATATCCCTCCAAGCCCTTCCTATTCATATACCCATCCAGATGCCTTTTAAATGTTGGAATTGTACCAGCCTCCACCACATCCTCTGGCAGCTCATTCCATACACGTACCACCCTCTGGCTTGTTTGGCTTGCACAGAGACGATTTACCCCACGCTCGCCCTACCCACAGGGCAGTAAAATACATTGCACTCGCTCTCCTAGCGATCCCAGGACAGTGCTCTCCCTCCAGCAGGACACCCTGCCCACAGCCCCCCCAACCTGTAACAGCCCAGAGGTGTGAAGTTTGTTCAAGTGAATCAAGTGATTTATTACGAGCAGTCACCCGGCAAACGCAGGGAGAGGAGATCCAGGCAGAAACACAGGAATACCAGACTCACTCCATTTCATGTAAGATAGGAGGCCATTCGGCCCTGCTCCCCCATCCATCACCATCATGGCTGACCCTCCAACCCCAACAGCCTCATCCTGCTTTCTCCCTGTAACCTTTGACCCCATTCGCCCCCACGTGCTGTATCTAGTCGCCTCTTGAACATATTCACTGTTTTGATCAGCTCCTTCCTGTGGGAATGAATCCCACAGGCTCCCCACTCTCTGGGTGAAGAAATGTCTCCTCATCTCTGTCCTAAATGGCCCACCCCGAACCCTCAGAGTGTGACCCTCCCCACCCCCGGATCTGGACCCACCCACCATCAGGACCCTCCTCCCTCCATCTACCCTGTCCCGTCCTGTTAGCATTTTATAAGCCTCTATGAGATCCCCTCGTCCCCCCCCCTCCTCACCCGTCTGAACTCCAGTGAAAACAATCCTAACCTGGTCAGTCTCTCTCCGTACATCAGTCCCGTCATCCCCAGAACCATCCTGGGTAAACCCTCGCTGCACTCCCTCGGGAGCAAGGGTATCCTTCCTCAGAAAAGGAGACCCAACCTGCCCACGATACTCTCGGTGGGGCCTCCCCAAGGCCCTGTATAACTGCAACAACACACCCCTGCTCCTGGACTCGAAACCTCTCACGGTGAAGGCCAACAAACCATTTCCCTGCTTTAGCGCCTGCTGCTCCTGCACGCTCACCTTCAGCGACTGGTGCACCCAGGTCCCTCTGCACGTTCCCCTCTCCCAATGTACACCCATTCAGGTGGTAATCTTGTTTTTGCTTCAAAAATGAATAACCTCACATTTGTCCAAATTATACTGCATCTGCCATTGATTTGCCCACTCACCCAACCTGTCTGGGTCACATTGGAGGATCTCTGCATCATCGTCATCGTTCAGATTAGATTCCCTATAGCGTGGAGACAAGCCTTTGGTCCAACAAGCCCACAAGGTGCCTCTGAAGAGTAACGCTCCCAGATCCATTTCCCTCTGACTAATGCACCTTAACACTACGGACAATTTATCGTGGCCAATCCACCCATCTTTGGATTGTGGGGGGAAACCAGAGCACCCGGAGGAAACCCACTCAGACACGGGGAGGATGTACAAACTCCACATACAGACAGTCGCTGAGGTGGGAATTGAACCTGGGACCCTGGTGCTGTGAGGCAGCAGTGCTGACCACTGAGCCACTGTGCTGCCCCATAGTTCACCCTGGCATCCAACTTGGTATCACCTGTAAACATTTGAGATGTTGCATTTTGTTCCCTGCATCTAAATCATTAATGTATATTGTGAAAGGCTAGGGTCCCAGCACCAATCCCTGTAGCACCCCACCAGTTACTGCCTGCCAATTTGAAAAGGGCACCATTAATTCCTACCCTTTGTTTCCTCTCTGCCAAACAGCTTTCTCTCCAACACAGTACACCTCCCCCAATCCCACGTGCTTTAATCTTGCACAATAATCTCTTATGTGGGAGTTTAGATTACTTACGGATTACTTACAGTGTGGATACAGGCCCTTCAGCCCAACAAGTCCACACCGCCCATGCCGAAGCGCAACCCACCCATACCCCTACATCTACCCCTTACCTAACACTACGGGCAATTTAGCATGGCCAATCCACCCTAACCTGCACATCCCTGGGCACTATGGGACAATTTAGCATGGCCAATTCACCCTAACCTGCACATCTTTGGACTGTGGGAGGAAACCGGAGCACCCGGAGGAAACCCACGCAGACACGGGGAGAACGTGCAAACTCCACACAGTCAGTCGCCTGTCAAAGGCTTTCTGACAGTCCAAATATACCACATCGACTGGCTCCCCCTTGTCAACTCTCCTCATAGAATTCCAACAGATTGATCAAGCATGATCTCCCCGTCATAAATCCATGCTGACTCGGGCTGACCCTGCCACTGCTTTCAAAATGCTGCAATATGAAGTCCTTGAGAATGGATTTGAGATTTTTTCCCCACTACCGATGTTGGGCTTTACTGCTCTATAATTCCCCGGTTTCTCTCTCCCTCCCTTTTTAAATATTGGAGTAACATTAGGTACCCTCCAGTCTGCAGGGGCACTTCCAGGCTCTATAGAATCCTGGAGGATGACCACCAATGCATTTGTGAGCACGGCTTACAGTAGGGCAGCACGGTGCCTCAGTGGTTAGCACTGCTGCCTCACAGCGCCAGGGTCCCAGGTTCGATTCCAGCCTCGGGCAACTGTCTGTGTGGAGTTTGTACATTCTCCCCGTGTCTGTGTGGGTTTCCTCCCACAGTCCAAAGATGTGCAGGTTAGGGTGGATTGACCATGCTAAATTGTTCCATAGTGCCCAGGGATGTGCAGGTTAGGGTGGATTGGCCGTGCTAAATTGTCCCATTGTGCCCAGGGATGTGCAGGTTAGGGTGGATTGGCCATGCTAAACTGTCCCATAGTGTCCAGGGATGTGCAGGTTAGGGTGGATTGGCCGTGCTAAATTGTCCCATTGTGCCCAGGGATGTGCAGGTTAGGGTGGATTGGCCATGCTAAACTGTCCCATAGTGTCCAGGGATGTGTAGGTTAGGGTGGATTGGCCATGCTAAATTGTCCCATAGTGTCCAGGGATGTGCAGGTTAGGGTGGATTGGCCATGCTAAATTGTCCCATAGTGCCCAGGGATGTGTAGGTTAGGGTGGATTGGCCATGCTAAATTGTCCCATAGTGCCCAGGGATGTGTAGGTTAGGGTGGATTGGCCGTGCTAAATTGTCCCATAGTGCCCAGGGATGTGCAGGTTAGGGTGGATTGGCCATGCTAAATTATCCCATAGTGTCCAGGGATGTGCAGGTTAGGGTGGATTGGCCATGCTAAATTGTCCCATAGTGCCCAGGGATGTGCAGGTTAGGGTGGATTGGCCATGCTAAATTATCCCATAGTGTCCAGGGATGTGCAGGTTAGGGTGGATTGGCCATGCTAAATTATCCCATAGTGTCCAGGGATGTGCAGGTTAGGGTGGATTGGCCGTGCTAAATTGTCCCATAGTGTCCAGGGATGTGCAGGTTAGGGTGGATTGGCCGTGCTAAATTGTCCCATAGTGTTGGGTGCATTAGTCAGGGATAAGTGTAGGGGAATGGGTCAGGGTGGGTTACTCTTCGGAGGGTCGGTGTGGACTTGTTGGGAAACTAATCTAAACCTAATCATTTTATACACAGAAATAAACAACTTGTCTAGCAATCATCACCAGTTTGTTTCTCCCCTCCCCCCTCCCCCCGCCAGTGTCGTCACTAGCACAGCATGTGTTTTCCATTTAGTTGGATAATGTAATCAGAATTTGATAATTTAGTCTGCTATCTACTTTGTCAGCTGTTCCTGTCCTATCACCCTGTCTCATCTCATCAACCACCTATCGAATGGTCAGGGTGCACAATCTTGTCGTTCAACTGAAGTATCACAGACGTGATGGCCATTTCAGGATAGTCAGTTGACCACACTGAAATAAGCCTTGCTTAAGCACTCTCAGTCAATGCTATCATGTCGATTCTACTGTGTCTGTGTCTGTGTATGTGTGTATATATCTCTGTGTGTGTTTCTGTGTCTGTGTGTCTCAGTGTCTGTGCATGTGTCTCTCTGTGTTTGTGTGTGTGTCTCTCTCTGTGACCGTGTGAGTGCGTATCTGTGTGTGTGTGTTTGTGACTGAGTGTCTGTATCTGTGTGTGTGTGTATATGTGTATTTTGTGTGTGTCTTTGTGTCTGTGTGTGTGTCTCTGTGACTGTGTCTGTATCTGTGTGTGTATGTATCTGTGTGTGTATATCTCTGTCTGTGTGACTGTATCTGTGTGTGTGTATCTGTGTGTGTGTGTCTGTGTGTATCTGCGTGTGTGTATATGTGTGCGTGTGTCTGTGTGTGAGTATCTGTGTGTGTGTATATCTGTGTGTCTGTGTCTGTGTATATCTGTGTCTGTGTGTGTGTGTACATGGGGACTTCTTCCCTTTCACCCTCCAAACCCTTCCTATCCATATACCCATCCAGATGCCTTTTAAATGCTGTAATTGTACCAGCCTCCACCACATCCTCTGGCAGCTCATTCCATACACGTACCACCCTCTGGGTGAAAAAGTTGCCCCTTAGGTCTCTTTTATATCTTTCCCCTCTCACCCTAAACCTATGCCCTCTAGTTCTGGACTCCCCCACCCCAGGGAAAAGACTTTGTCTATTTACCCTATCCATGTCCCTCATGATTTTATAAACCTCTATAAGGTCACTCCTCAGCCTCCGACGCTCCAGGGAAAATACAGATCGCTCTGCTATAAGGAGCGTTTCATCAGTGCAAATTAGCTACAATGTGATCGATGAATTGTGGACACTGTTTGGACCTTTGACTGAACAGATACACTGATTAAACCACGAGTGATCTCCTCCAGAGCAACTTTGGACAGCATGAGACCACAGAGGAACATAACTGTCATGTTCGAAGAGGATGACTTGTAACCCCACCCACTTCAGCCTTTTCCTATTGCACAACTCTGGCAACATCCTTGGTAAATCTTTCCTGTTCCCTTTCACAACATCCTTCCTGTAGCAGGGGAGACCGGGACTAAACGCAAAAGTGGCTGAGCCAGTGACCTGTACAGCCACAACATGACCTCCCAACTCCGATACTCAATGTTCTGACCAATAAAGTACTGAACGCCGTCTGACCTGATTGTGGCTTCAACTCTGCGTTCCTGCCTGTTCCTCACAAGCTAGATCGAGACCATTCGGCCCTTGGAGCCTGTTCTTGCCATTCAGAGCGATCATGGCTGACTTTCGATCTCCTAATTTCCCCTCTCGCCCCCTGACGCCTTTCGAACTGAGACTTATAGTATCTATTCAGTAGCCTGGTCTC
This sequence comes from Chiloscyllium punctatum, assembly GCF_047496795.1. NCBI lineage: Eukaryota > Metazoa > Chordata > Chondrichthyes > Orectolobiformes > Hemiscylliidae > Chiloscyllium > Chiloscyllium punctatum. Next base: position 56,242,549 of record NC_092772.1, on the reverse strand, counting down.
CACAGTAGAGAACACCACAGGATTGCTCCTCTCTGAATCCTTCCTGATCCCGGTCCTGAATGATGTTATCCCGTGTACCGGAGGCTGTGTTCCCCTGGTCGGAGATTCCCCTAACCCTTAGATTCTTGTTGTCTCGGGGAATTAAGGGCTACGAGGAGAATGTGGGTAAGTGGAGTTGAAGTGCCCATCAGCCAAGATTGAATGGCGGAGTGGACTCGATGGGCCGAATGGCCTTACTTCCACTCCTATGTCTTATGGTCTTAGGCAAAAGTGGGGACTGCAGATGCTGGAGATCAGAGTGTTGCTGGAAAAGCGCAGCAGGTCAGGCAGCGTCCGAGGAGCAGGAGAATCGACGTTTCGGGCGTAAGCCCTTCATCAGCAATGAGGCCCCATATCCTCTCTTAGCCAGGGACACCGAAACTACCCACAACTCTCCAGCCGTGCTCTCCCTAAGGCCCTGTAGCACTGCGATAAGGCATCCTCGCTTCTGACCTCAAATGGTTTTTTTTTTGGCAATGAAGACCAGAATATCACTTACAGAGTCCGACAGCACGGAAGCAGACCCTTTGGTCCATCCACTCCCGCCGACCATAATCCCAAACTAAATTAGGCCCAAATCCCTCCAACCCTTTCCTGTCCATGTCCTGATCCAAATGTCTTTTAAACGTTGTAACTGCCCCCCCCCACACCCCCCACTTCCTCAGGAAGCTCATTCCACACACAATCTTTGCGCAAAATAAATGCCCCTGATTGTCTTTGTTTTAAAATCTTTCTCCTCTCGCCTGAGAAAAATATGCCCCACCGAGTCTTGAAATCCCCAACCCAAGGGAAAAGATACCTACCACTCACCTTATCGAAACCTTCCTCATGATTTTACAAATGGCTATACAGTCAACCTCCGACACTCCAGTGGAAAAAGTCCCAGCCTCTCTGTATACCGTGAACTCTCCATTCCTGGCAATATGTGTGGTAAATCCCTTCTCAATGCTCTCCAGTTTAATAATATCCTTCCGATAATGGCTTGTCACAGCTCCCTGTCTAACTTTCAAGGACTGGTGTACACTGGCACCCTTTGCGCATCACCATTTAAGTGCTCGAACACAAAACTATCGAATGCAGCCGGGAATATATTCAACGGTAGAGCCTCCTGCAGGAGACAATTCCCCGGACCAGCCACCTTTTGGGCAATCTCTCCTTCTCCCGTTCTTAAATGGGAGACCCGTTTCTCTGAGTCTGTGTCCCCATCATTCAGAATTGTCCCACTGGGTGTGGGGAGATTGGGGGGGATGGGCAGGAGGTGGGGGTGGGTGGGGGGGTGGGGGGGCGCCATCATCTCAGCAGCTTGCTCCCTCGCTCGGAATCGTGGACATCTCAATAAGACCACAACCTCATTCTTCAAATATCCAATCAGCCCGACCTGGTCAACAGTCCGCTTAGGACTAGCCCCTGCAGCCTGGGTGAAAAGGAAAGAGCCACTTAGGGTGGATTGGCTATGCTAAATTGTCCCATAGTGCCCAGGGATGTGCAGGTTTGGGTGGATTTGCCATGCTAAATTGTCCCATAGTGCCCAGGGATGTGCAGGTTAGGGTGGATTGGCCATGCTAAATTGTCCCATAGTGCCCAGGGATGTGCAGGTTAGGGTGGATTGGCCATGATAAATTGTCCCATGGTACCCAGGGATGTGCAGGTTAGGGTGGATTGGCCATGCTAAATTGTCCCATAGTGCCCAGGGATGTGCAGGTTAGGGTGGATTGGCCATGCTAAATTGTCCCATGGTACCCAGGGATGTGTAGGTTAGGGTGGATTGGCCATGCTAAATTGTCCCATAGTGCCCAGGGACGTGTAGGTAAGCGTGGATTGGCCATGCTAAATTGTCCCAAAGTGCTCAGGGATGTGCAGGTTAGGGTGGATTGGCCATGCTAAATTGTCCCATTGTGTCCAGGGATGTGCAGGTTAGGGTGGATTGGCCATGCTAAATTGTCCCATAGTGCTCAGGGATGTGCAGGTTAGGATGGATTGGCCATGCTAAATTGTCCCATAGTGCTCAGGGATGTGCAGGTTAGGGTGGATTGGCCATGCTAAATTGACCCATAGTGCTCAGGGATGTGCAGGTTAGGGTGGATTGGCCATGCTAAATTGTCCCATAGTGCCCAGGGATGTGCAGGTTAGGGTGGATTGGCCATGGGAGGCAGCAGTGCTAACCACTGGCCGAAAATACTGTGTCTTTCTCTCTCTATCACTCTCTGTCTGTCTCTCCCTCCCCCTCCCTTTCTCCCTCCAACCTGTGATTACTCACCTTTGGTCAGTTTAGAGGGATTATGGGACACAGAGGTGAGGTCCAGTCATGGTACATATTGTTCCTGCTGTAACTAAACAACCTAACCATCTTCAGCTGCTTCATCAATGACCCTCCCGCCAGGAGCGGGGACGTTTGCTGATGGTTGCACAGTGTTCAACACCATTCGCGCGTCCTCAGATACTGAAGCAGTCCGAGTCCAAAGGCAACAAGACCTAGACAATATCCAGGATTGTGCTGAGACGTGGCAAATAACATTCACGCGACACAAAGGCCAGGCTATGACTGTCTCCAATAAGAGACAATCTAACCACCGCCCCTTGACATTCAATGGTGTTCCCAACACTGAATGCCCTCCCTGCCCCAATATCAACATCCTGGGAGTTTCCATTGATCAAACACTCCTCCCATAAACACAGCGGCTCCAAGAGCAGGTCAGAGGTTGGGAATCCTGCAGCGAGTAACTCCCCTCCATGACTCCCCGCAAAGCTTGTCCCACCATCGACAAGGCCCAACGCAGGAGGGTGAGGGAATACTCCCCACTTGCACTGGATGGGGGCAGCTCCAACAACACTCAAGAAGCTCGACACCATCCAGGGACAGAGCAGCCCCCACTGGATTGGACCCACACCCACAAACATCCCCTCCATCCCCCCACCGACGCTCAGTAACAGCAGTGTGTACCATCCCCTCCCCCCCCACCGACGCTCAGTAACAGCAGTGTGTACCATCCCCTCCCTCCCCCCACCGACCCTCAGTAACAGCAGTGTGTACCATCCCCTCCCTCCCCCCACCGACGCTCAGTAACAGCAGTGT